>NW_024062627.1:2400000-3120000 GCF_006381635.1 Hibiscus syriacus | reverse complement strand
TTGATTACCCTTAAACACTTATTTGGGCCTTTTTATCCCTTTCTTTCGTAACCATAAGCCATGGCCTACGTTATGTACCTGAAAAGTCCATTCTAATCATACATGGATTTCTAAGTAAAAGATGATATCTTTAGAATTCATTCCGCCTTCCAAGATTGATTTTTATTTGCAAAAATTGGTTTTTAAAATCTTTAATGCATTATATGAAAAATGATAAAAGGAGGGTTCAAGATATAAATTTTTAAAAAAACATCTTTGAAACCAAAAGAGGATTCGAGTTGAAAACCTGAAAAGGCGGCTCGAATATTGAATGGTGCAACAACGACATAAGAGACGATCTTAAGCTCTTAATGAAGCACCACACATCTCAAAAACGTTCCTGAGATTCTGGAAACGAGAAGCATCTCTACAAGATGAGCATAACAACCATTTCTTCAAGTTAGTGGAAGCCCGAAGCGACATACTGAACCAACTTGAAAGAACCTACTTTACCAAAATCAACCTACATCTCAAATCAGTTAATAATTTTAACACTTGCCATAGGACTATGATTTTTAAATGATTTAAAAATGTAGTTGATTTATTTGATATTCATTAAATTCATTGTTTATGATTATATTGTGAACCTGAAAGGGATAATACTTTACAAAATTCTTTCATTCTTCAATAAAGAAAGGAGAAAAAAAAATTTCAAACAGGACAGTCTCAAATGAGGAAGTTCTTTGAAGCAATTGTTGCTTATTCTACCTCTATTGTAGAAAAAAGAATGAACGAGGCCAGAATAATGAAGCACTTCACATGTTTGAAGGCAAGTGGTCCAAGAGGCCAGAAAGTCTGGAGAATTGAACTTGTGACACTCTCCTATGACATTATTAACGGCTCATCAAGAAAGATTATCGTTTATCTCATGCTGAGGGTGATAAGCATCACCAGACAGATTATTTTCCCCAACCATCAATTCATGTTCTCTAGAAGATTACATCATAGAACCATGAACAAGTCACTACCTGCACTCTGGTTATACCGTGATGCTAGCTCAAGTCTTGATACATTATTGTTACTTCTTCTATGCCGATCATTTTCTTTGTCAAGATGATATTCATTATGTCCTTTAGAAGATTGCTGAATTTGAATTTGAGGACTTATGGCACAGAATAAGACATTGGAACAGAATCTACCCTTATAGGCCTTTTATATAGGGTAACATTGGTTACAGGATTCCAAAAGTTGAAGATGACCAGTTTTACTATTAACTAAATCGTTCCATGATTCGAAAAGAGTGGGATATATTGGAACGGCAGAAGAGACAACTGTCGTAGCAGTCATTGCAAGAAAATGCACCAATAAAAATCTTCTAGTTCATCATGATGATGTTTATTGCTTCCATTAAGGTTGTTACACGGGATGCTACCGACAACAAGGTCGAATCCGCCAAATCTACTCATCAATTGCTCCAACCGATCATCATTCAGTTCTTGCACATCTGTTTTCAAAAGTATGCCAAGACAGTAAAAGGCAACTTCTGCATCATTGATCCCAGAGAAAAGAGACAGGACATTGATACCACCATGGAACATGTCTCTATATAGATCCTTGTGTATGGTTTTTAGGGAAACCTAGAAGCATTTCCACCTCATCGGATTCAAGTGGAACAATTTTATTATTTTCAACCCATACCAGATTCCATTTTCAACACTCATCAAGAACATACTTCTGGACACTCGAAGGTGGCTCATTGTCATAAGCTTCAAGAGCCTTACAGATCCTTTCTGTCAATTTGGCACTTCATGTACATGTTTATAAACAGTTTAACTTTGTTCTTGGATCCCAGGAATGCCATCATTTCTTTGTCAATGGAAAAGCATCAGCACATGGAGGAAGCAGAATAAGAGAAAATATGTTCTCAATTGGCAGAATTATGAATATAGCCCTTTTCAGTGTAATAGCATGAAAATGCTTTGAATCTACAAATTCTGGCTCTACATCGAATAAGTACTGTGATATTCCAGTCCAAACATTAACTGGAGCAAGTGCCATGTGCTCATAGTAGAAATAAGAAGACTCAATAGCATCTTCTGGAAGTGTTCTTTGAGTTATCTGATCTGTTTTGGTATGAACCCCAAAAACCAATCATTGGATTTGAAAGATGAATTTGCTCATAGTAGAAATAAGAAGACTCAATAGCATCTTCTGGAAGTGTTCTTTGAGTTATCTGATCTGGTTTGGTATGAACCCCAAAACCAATCATTGGATTTGAAAGATGAATTTGCTCATAGTAGAAATAAGGAGACCCAATAGTATCTTCTGGAAGTGTTCTTTGAGTTATCTAATCTGATTCAGTAGGAACCCCAGAACCGATCATTAGAATTGAAAGATGAACTGCATGATCATCTTCATTAAGAAGCTTCTTTTCAAGCTTCCTCTGCTTCTTCCTTTTCCACAAATCATAGCCCAAGTTTCGTCTTTGCTTGTAATTGGGATCATTGCATAATGGCTTCCTACCTTCTACTGGAAGAAGTACGTCAGTAACCTTAGCCATTTGATCAGCACATATAAAATCTGTCAATTCTGCAATTGATGAATCTGAACCACATCTCTCCATGGTTATTGAAGCCTCAGCCTCTGAGAATCCCATTTTTGTCAAGTATAACAGTTTACTCTCCTCATCAGAATCAGAATTCATGATTTCCTCGATATCAGGAGAACTATCAATATCTTTGAAATCATCCTGAAAGATCGCTTCATAATCAGATGAGTTGTTATCAGAATCAACATGTTGCATGGGTGCGGATTTTTGATGAGCTTGTACCATTGTATATGTAGTCTTGCCATTGCATCAGATTACTGTTTGCATAAATTGGTTTCTCTCCCACAGAAAAGTATATTTTAGAGATGGCCTTCACTGAAAGATGATAAGCCACTATGTCAGCCTGGAACGGATTACCAAGCTATTTTTACTGCTCTGTCCGACTAAATCCCTCAGATGTCACCTCATTCAGAAGACTATCTCAGACGTTTCTGTTAGAATGATTGAGTAAGTTTGTGACAAAATGAAGAGAATTCCAGTTACTTTACAATACTACTGTTTAGTGACACCATAATGAGAGCATTCAAGATAAACAGATTTGGGGCACGAATAAATCCACATGTACCCATAACAATGCATTGTCAAAATTGGACCTCGTGGGGATCATGACATTTCAGTTAAACAGACATTGAGAGTGAATCAAAAGCAGAATATTGAGGCATCTTGAAAGCCCATTTCAAACAGAAATAGAATATTGGGGCATTTTGAAGGCTCACGTCAGTATGAATATTTGGGCATTCTTAGAGGCTCATCTCAACAAGAAGCAATGTTGAGCATACTTTTAGCATCTGTATCAGCAAATGTTGGGGCATTTTAAAGGTTCCTTCAGACAGATCCATGTGGGGCATTTTGAAGGCTCAGATTAACAAGAAGCAAATGTTGGGGCATGCTGAAAGCCCATTTCAATCAGAATCAAGAATGTCGATGCATTATGCACGCTTGTATTAGCCCATGTTGGGGCATGCTGAAGGCCCATATCATCCTGTGTCAAGATCATTGACTTGAAAAAATATTTCCAATGAGACAGAAAGATATGAAGAATGAAAATGGTGCAACAGTGACAGTCGAACTGACTATACATAATTGCTTCGTTCATCAGGCAGTTACATTATGATCATGTTGTTGAACAAATGTTTACTCAACAAGTATGTTTTCAAAAACCTAATATTCTTAACCGTATGTCACATGACAGTGTGTTCTTTGATAAACTACATTACGGTTGCATGAATAAAGATGATCCCCAGGCAGACTACTCGATCCAGGGTTCAGTTCCTCAAGATCTCAGCTTTGAATTTTGCATTCTCTGTATCAGTGATAATTGAAAATATTTCTTTGAGATTTCTGGCAGTTGTTTCAACCATACTGCTGGGATTATGAAGCTGTTTTTCACATCAGTTTTTGCTTAATTGATGACATTGAAGAGAGAAGCTCGATTTAATTATATTACCCTTTCCTTTTATTATTGGGGTCATCATTACCAGCCAAGATAAACTGATTTTCCATTTTGGGTTTTATCATGAGCGTCTCATCCCCAGCAGCAAGAATTTCATGAACCTCTTTCTGTACATGGATCCTACAGTTGATGTGTTTCTACTTCCTACAAAGATCATTATAGAAGAAAACGTGATCAGTATCACATTTGTCTTTGCCCAAGATGATATCAAGATCAGTTAGTGTCTCCTATTCAATTCAACACTAGCATATCTTGAGAAATTGACCAACTTTTTGGTCATACCAACATCACACTTGAATCCCCATGGAGTTTTGTTCTCAAATGGTCTTGTGACATCATACAAAAGTTTTAAACACTGTGCAAAGAATTTTCTTGACCAGCAATCCAAGCAGAAGCCACATGAGATGATGTGTTTGTCAAATGTTTTACGAACCAGTGATTATGGTGTTGAACCAGTGTTGTTTTCATATGGTTTTCCTTTATTGATCCAAGATAAAGCATGTTTTCTTCAACCCCAAGGTTATAAATGAGATATGATGAAGATTTCTTTCCACAGAAGGGAAGCAGAAATTTTAACAACAAGAAACTAGAGCCGACTAAGGTTGAATGACAGATTGTTGTTAAGCATCTCGACATGATATGGTTCAAGTTGCCTTGTTCGAGAACCAATTATATATGGAGACATGAAAGGATTGAGATAAATTCTCCTTATGATGTGTTTCAAGAGTCAAATCAGAACAGACTCTACTCTCCTAATTAATCCTTGCTGAGTCAGGCATATCTACATCTACACTCTTCAAAGATGATAGATTCCCTTTTTAAAGATGACAGATTCTCTTTTCAAAGATGAAAGCTTTATCGGATTTCTGCACAACTCCAAACAAAGAAAGTTGGTTTATCCAAGACAAAATGGGGCATCAAAGTCATAGTTCTGACTATGGCAAGAGTTCCACAAATGAAACATTTCTTTTGAGACTTAAATGAAGCAAAGAAGACACAAAGATACAAGTTGATCATATGGTTCTTCAGAAATGCAAGCTTGATAGCTAAGTTGCTACACTGATATCCAGAGGTGAACCTGGCAATAAATGATGAAGTGGAGGAAAACCAAGTTCACCACTTTGAAGTCAAATGAAGATTGCATCAACATTCATGCATCATATTTAAGCATTTGCAAAAATAGGTGCATTTTCATTCATTCTCATCCATGTTGAATTTTGACAGGAATTTCAAAGATTTTAGCAAAAAGTCAAATTCATCACTTGATGGATCAGCTTTTCCAGAGAAAGTTCATAATGAGAAGAACTCATCTGAAGAAGGAAGAAGAAGTTCATAATAAGAAGAATTTGTTCAGCCTTTTGTTTAAATTCATCATTTGATGGATTAACATTGTCAGGTAGAGTTCATAATGAGAAGAACTCGTCATCTGAAGAAGAAGAAATTCATAATGAGAAGAATTTGTTCAATCTTTTGCTCAAATCCATCACTTGATAGATCAGCTTTTCCAGAGAAAGTTCATAATGAGAAGAACTCATCTGAAGAAGGAAGAAGAAGTTCATAATAAGAAGAATTTGTTCAGCCTTTTGTTTAAATTCATCATTTGATGGATTAACATTGCCAGGTAGAGTTCATAATGAGAAGAACTCGTCATCTGAAGAAGAAGAAATTCATAATCAGAAGAATTTGTTCAATCTTTTGCTCAAATCCATCACTTGATGGATCAGCTTTTCCAGAGAAGTTCATAATGAGAAGAACTCATCTGAAGAAGGAAGAAGAAATTCATAATGAGAAGAATTTGTTCAACCTTTTGTTCAAATCCATCACTCGATGGATCAGCATTGCCAGGTAAAAGTTCATAATGAGAAGAACTCATCTGAAGAGGAAGAAGAAATTCATAATGAGAAGAATTTGTTCAACCTTTTGCTTCAATTCATCACTCGATGGATCAATATTGCCAGGTAGAAGGTCATAATGAGAAGAACTCATCTGAAGAGGAAGAAGAAGTTCATAATGAGAAGAACTTGTTCAACCTTTTGCATGACTCTATTACGGAAAGAGATAGATCAACATCAACTTTTCCAGAGAAAGTTCATGATGAAAAGAACTTATCTGAAGAGGAAGAAGAAGTTCATCCGAGAAGAACTTGTTCAGCCTTTGCATGATTACATCACAGAAGGAGATAAATTATCATCCCCAGTGAAAAAGTTCATAATGAGAAGAACTTATAGCTCAGAAATTTAAACATTTCAAGCTAAAAATGGTGCTTTATGTCTTTGCTCCATTCCTGTTCCACAGCAACGAGCAAAGAGGGGCAGCTGTAATCACTATTTTTACCTCTTCATTCCAGCAGCCCCTCCACGTTGCACATTCCAGCAGCTCCAGAAGCCAGCTGCCCCCTCCACGTTTCAGCAGTTCTCCAACAACGACAACTGTCCAGCACCTCACCAGCTGTCTCTTCCAGAAGACTCCACCGCCACACCAACGTTCCAGCTTCAGCCACGCCCCGTTGAAGACTCCAGAAGTGCCTCGTCAATGCCCCATGTCGAAGCCCTATGGTGAGTCACCACCATAGTCCGGTGACTCACCAAAGGTCACCCCTTTGTGACCGGTCCGAGACTAACCTCATGGTGGCTATAAAAGCCACTGGTTCCCTGCAAACAAAAAAAGGACGGAGGGAAGCAACCAAGATACAGAGACGAGAGAAGAGATACACAGAGAGGAGACAGAAAAGAGTCCAAAAAAAACAACAACAAGCAACAACCACACTACAAGCAGTGAACCAAAACAGAAAACAAAGAAAGAAGAAAGAAACTTACCCTTGGAGCCTTGACCATCGCCGGAAGCACTAAACATCGCCGGAGAACAGAAAATACCGAAGGTATTTTCGTAGATTTACTCCGATTAGGAGTCTTTTTGGGGAAACAAAGGCCGGACTCGACCTTTGGGAAATTAGGGTTGTATTTTAGTGTAAAAAATTTTTCCAGGCCACCGAAAGCGATGGCCGGTGGTGGAGTTCGCGGCGGCGTGTGGCTGCCGGCGGCTGCCGGAATTCCCTCAGATGAGGAAAATACAGAGAAAAACGAGAGGTTCTCTCTCTGAAGAGAGAGAACCAAAAAGAAAAATGAGAAAAGAATGGCCCTTTGGGCCGGTTTAATGGGTATATATAACCTCACCAAAACGATGTCGTTTTGGTGAGGGTGTTTCTGTAATTTCTCATAGGGGTAAACCCTATCCGCAATACTTCATGTATGTATACTTTGCAATTTAGTCACTGAAATTGACTTTTATTCCTTTTAATTCATTATTTAAATTTTGTGTTTATTATAATTTAATCACTACAATAAATTTTTATATTTTAATTTAGTCTCGTAATTTTATTTTATATTATTTTAATCCTTTCCAGCATAATTACATACTTTAGGGTAAATAACCGATTTAATCCCTTATAATTTTATTAATTTATCTTTATATCCCAAATTAATTAATTAGGTTAAATTACACTATTAACCATTATCTTTCATAATATTTCAAATTATTATCTTTATTTTTGATACTTTATATTTAGTTTTATAATTTTAATTTCTTTTATTTTGATCATTATTTAATTACAATATTATTTTGTTATCACTTTTATTTTAATTATGGCTTTAATTATTTTTATTATTATTTTAGTCTTATAAATATATTATATTAATTATTATAAAAATTATAATTTATTCTTATTTAAATCATTTTTATGAAAAATTATTACATTTTTAATATTTATTTTATTTATTAATATCGAAGAAAAGAGCTGTCTTAAAGCACCTAGAAGTTCTTTTCTGATATTCTTAAATAAATAAATATCTTGTTTTTATAAATTATATATTAATTATTTTTTTAGAAAAAAAAATTTTTAGTTATTTATTAATATCGAAGAAAAGAGCTGTCTTAAAGCACCTAGAAGTCCTTTTCTGATATTTCTAAATAAATAAATATTTTATTTATGTATATTAATATATTTTCTTAAATTTATTTGAAATAGTAGAATTATGAATTAAATATATCTTTGAATTTTTAAATTTCTAATAATAGAGACAATTTATAATTAAAAAAGTACCAATTTTGGGCGTTGTAGGGGTGCTAATTCTTCCCTAAATGTAACCGACCACGAATCCCTTTTTATTATTAAAAAGAACGAATTTTTGGTTATAAACGCAGATCATTTCATCTTTTAACTGATGTTTTCTTAAAAACTCTGTTAAAAGATAATTCTTAGGTATTCGACCTACCTGACCCAAAAGGCCGATGGCGACTCCCAAAATATTTTCAAAACCATTTATTCACATCAATTTTCCCGTCAAGTAATATTTCGTGCCCGGACGAAAACCGGTTACGACAGCTTGCAATTAAATATTTTTCCAATTCTTGTTAAATAGGTTTTTGCATGCTAAAGTTGTTTGTCATATTCTTCTTCCTATTTTTCCTTTGGGTTGGATGAGGATATCCTTTTACTTTTAGTTTCCTTTATCTTTAACTTTTGGGTTCAATGTAGTGTTCTTCTCTTTTTGATAACTTAGATCTTAGCTTATGTGCATGTGGTGATGTGAAGCATGTTATAGAGAAAAGGAAACTCTCAGATAGCTTTATTTCATTCACCAATTTAATTCTTTTATGCATCATGCCCATAAAGGACTTGCCAAAGTAAGTTGCAAAGCAATATTTTTCATCTTTCAATGCACTTTATTTCTTGAAATATCAAACAATGACAGCAATCTCCGGACACCAAGGTTTAATGGGTTTGGATTTCACTGACAAATCCTGAAGGATAAACAAATTGGGTATCCATAAAAACTGACATAAAATTAAAAGGAAAAAATGAATTACCTGTCCAACATGAAAAGAACTCGAGCGCAAGTATAAGCAAGGCAAAAAACTTTATCACCATAATCTGAAACTACCCTTTGGCTCAAAACTTCCCTTATTACTCTTGCTTCAACATCTTACAAACAACAACCTGAAAATCAGAAACAAAATGTAAGAAAATATAACTTCGCAGATTACATAAAGAAGCATTCACTTAGAGTGCATCGTTAAAATTAGAGTATAGAGATCTAAAAGCCGAGTCTTACACAAAATGTGAAAAAAAAAAAAGAAAAAAAAATATAGTCGATTATAAAGTAAAATTGATAGGTATTTACAGTGGAATAAATTAAGGGAGATGAAAAACTAAAGAAGAGATAGAGGTAAACATGGTATAAATGACAGGCGAAACCGGGAACAAACTACGAAAGCTAAAAAGAGTCAAATGCAAAGTAAGGCATTATCCCACATCACGGGGGGAAATCCAAAACAAATGGTTTTTAACTAAGGACCAAAAGAAATGTAAAGTGAGCCGCCAGGACCATCCCCGCATGCTGGGCTGCTTTTGTTTGTGATTTGGGGCCTTGCCTCACCTCCAGCGTACGTGCTGAAAGAGTATAGGGGTGTTGGGTGACTTTTTGGTTACGGGCTTGTTTATTGGATTTAAGGTTTAGGGTCAATTTATATCAAAATAAATTAATATTTATTTTTATAATAATTAAATAAAGATATTATAGTGTTTTAAGTAGTAATCTAAATGATATCAAAGCATAAATAATTTTCTTCTCCATCTCGTCATATTGATGTGATGAGTTTCACGAAATATTATTTTTTTAATAGATCCAGATGACTAGGAGGATGACAGGGATTACGATGGCGTATAACTAGGAGGATGACAGTGACTACGTCGAATGTGATGGTCGAAAAAGATGACGGCAGAGGGTTAAAGTTATTAAGTTTGGGATTTTGGGGTTATTTTATAATAAAAGAAAAGTTAGTATTCTTTTTATAAATATCATAATATTTTTTAAAAATAAATTTTAAAATTACCTAATTCTGAAACGTGTCACTTAATAGGGAAAATTAACGTCATTGATGACCCAAACACCTAAATGAGTAATGTATGTAACGTTAGACACCTAGATGATTAAAAAAAGTTTAGGCACCTATTCTAAAAAAGCATTATAATTTTGGTACTTATTTTTATATTAAACCTATTCTTTTTGTATATGTTTAATGTTTTTTATTTTAAATAAAGGTTGGACTCTTAGTTTTCAATGACACACCACTTATAAAAGGCTAGTATTTCACCTTTTTCGATAATGCATAAAGTATTGATTTCAGGTTTTTTTACTTTTATTAAAAATGACATTGGAAACAGATGTTTGGGGGCATGCCAAATGAAGATGCCAGGCAGCATATTCGTAACTTCTTGGAGGTGTGTGATTCCTTTCGCCAACAAGGAGTGCACGAAGATGTCTTGAAGTTAAAGATATTTTCATATTCTCTACGTGATCGAGAAAGAGCTTGGTTGAGTGGCGTTCCAGCGGGTTCAATGGAGTAGTGGACTGATCTGTGCAAAAAATTATTGTTGCGGTATAATCCTCCGAACATGAACACCCAACTGAGGAACGACATAGCTTCCTTTCGTCAAGCTGATGACGAGTTGATGTATGAATGATGGGATCGATACAGGGCATTGCTTTGCAAGTGCTCAAATCATGGTTTTCAAGATTGGACACAACTGGTGATGTTCTATAATGAAGTAAACGCACCCACGAGGATGATGTTAGATGCCTCGGCAAATGGGACGTTACTTGAAAAATCACCAGCAGAGGCATTTGACATTCTGGGTAGGATTGCCACCAACGATTATCAGTTTCCATCCACAAGGCTTGGACTTGGGCGCAAATCACATGGAGCTTTTGAGCTAGATTCTAAAGATTCGGTGTCCGTCCTACTTGCTGCTATCACCAATATGTTAAAGAATTTACAAAGGCCAAGTGAGGTGAGAGAAGTGAAGGCAACCCATTCAGCATGTTTATTATATCACGACAATCACAATGAGAGTGACTGCCCGACCAATCAAGAATCCATAAACTTTGTCGGTAACTTCAATCGAGGTAACAACAACCCTATTCTAACACAAATAATCCTGGATGGCATCAGCATCCAAACTTTTCATGGGAAAATCAAGGAACCAGAAGTGCACATCAACGAGCTCGACAACATAATTTCAATGACTCCTAGAATTATCAATAAAATATGCCATGTCATAATTCTAACAAGGGAGGGTCATCTTCATCAAATACCAATTTGTTTGGAGGCCACGATATAAGAGTTCATTGCAACAACAAAGACTGTTGCAAGAGCATACGACTTCCATCAAAAATCAAGGAGCCCTGCTTCAGAGCCACAGTTCATCGCTAAGGGCATTGGAGAGTCAGATTGGTCAAATTACCGCGACATTACAAGAACGACGACCACGACATCTACCGAGTGACACTGAAGTCACAAAACCTCATGGCAAAGAGCACTGTAGTGTCCTAACTCTACGGAGTAGTACACAAATCAATGTCAAAGACAAGTTTGGGGGAAGACCGAAGAAGGATAATTCACCCCTGAAACCGTGCAAGTTGATCAAGAAGTGCTAGAAGAAGCACCAGAGGAAGAGGATAAGTATGAGAGTTTATCGAGTAAAGCGACTGAGGGGGCAAACAAAAATGACAGGGAAAATTCTATTCCCATTCCGTCAGTACAAGAAGTCATACCCCCCATCTTCTTTTTTGCAAAGACTAAATAAGGATAACGAGGATATTCAATTCAGAAAGTTTGTTGATTTTCTGATTCTGGACTATGAGGTCGATGCCACAGCACCCATCATCTTGGGGAGACCCTTCCTGGCTACCGGTCGTATTCGCATCGACTGCGAGAGGGGCGAGCTGACCATGAGAGTGGCCGATCAACATGTCACTGTGAATGTCTTCCGATCCCTCAAGTACATGGATGATTCTGAAGAATGCCAAAGCATTTTAGAAGTGGATACAGTAATCACGAAATAAGCAGATCAATTTTTCCAGGATAATTTCATTCAGCTGGGACCTGAATACTCGTAATTTTAGAAGTGGATACAGTAATCACGAGTTTCTACCTACATGCACTGTCACCGGGTGGCAAATCTGCATGGACTATCTCAAGCTTAACAAGGCCACCAAGAATGATCATTTCCCTTTATCGTTCATTGATCAAATGTTGGATCGACTTGCTGGCAAGGCATTTTATTGTTTCTTGAACGAATACTCGGGGTATAATCAAATTGCCATCGCACCAGAGGACCAAGAAAAGACAATGTTCACGTATCCCTATGACACTTATGCTTTTCAAAGAATACCTTTTGGACTTTGTAATTCCCCGAAAACTTTTCAACGCTGCATGCAAGCCATATTTTCGAACATGGTTGAGGATTTTCTGGAAATTTTCATGGATGATTTTTCTGTTTCTGGAGATGACTTTCAAAAATGCCTCGGCAATTTTGCGAAGGTACTGAAGCGATGCGAGGAGGCTGATCTCGTGTTGAACTGGAAAAAATGCCACTTTATGGTGACCGAAGGCATTGTTCTAGGCCATAAAATTTCTGCAAAGGGCATTGAGGTGGACAAAGCCAAGATTGAGGTGATCGAGAAACTTCCCCCACCAACTTCTGTCAAGGGCATTCAGAGTTTCCTTAGACATGTTGGGTTTTATAGACGATTCATCAAGGACTTCTCCACGATATCCAAGCCCTTGTGCACCCTGCTACAACAGAACCAGTCGTTCGTGTTCGATCAAAAATGCCATGGCGCATTCAATGAGCTGAAGCAAAGACTTATCTCTGCACCGATCGTGGTTTCCCCATATTGGACGACACCGTTCGAATTAATGTGTGATGCAAGTGATTTTGTCGTGGGAGCTGTGCTCGGGCAACGTATAGGTAAAATTTTTCATATTATATATTATGCTAGTCGTACCTTGAACGAGGCACAATTGAATTATACTACCATTGAGAAAGAATTACTTGTCGTGGTATTTGCATTTGACAAGTTTAGGCCATACTTGATAGGCACCAAAGTCATAGTTCACACCGATTGTAACACCCCAACTCGTACTCGACCCGGATACGAGTCCGAGATGTCACCTTAACTTTTAAAAATGATATTCTTACAAAATATCAAAATATTTGAACTCTATTTTAAGAAAATACCACAATATTCTATTAAATTAAGTTTTAGTATAAAAATTCAAGTCAAAAACGTATTTATGAACAGTAAAATATGTTATGAATAGTAACGTATGAACAGTAATGAACATTACCGTATAAACAGTAATGAACAGTACAGTAACTTTCGTAAAACGTTCATAAAACTCGTAAAAATGTAACCGTTCATTATTATACATTTGTCATTTACATAAACACATTTAAAACATGTCAACCACTATCAGTATTTAAACCTTTATTTACATGTCAACCACTATCAGTATTACAAAATGCATATTATTCAATTCTCTTCTGATCTGATCTTTGGAAAAGAGAAACTGATCTGTCTTGCATAACTTTATCAATCTTCCTCTTCTCGAAACTTACGTGTGAAACAATCACACGCTAAGTCGTTGACTTAGTGAAGCATATAAATCATTTAATAAAAATAATGCATTTCATATTCATATGAACATATCATCTACTCATTCAATCATGTCACATGATTCCATGTAAATATTAATATGTCAATTCAGAACCAGATGGTCATCATACCTCCACTCAAATGGGCAGCGGTCGTTTCCCTAAAGAAGGATTTGGCAAATCTAGTTATTTCAGGAACATACAAGTTGTTGATGACTCCATCTCAAGGCTCCCAAAGGACTGGGCACCTTTACAAAACAATCGAACTGCTATAATGTACAAACAGGGAGTAACGGGGATTGGGGCCATTACTTTTATTATGGGGGCACTGGTAAAAACTCCAATTGTACCTAAAAGTATGAGGGGAAAACACCTTTTTTTTTTTTTGATTTTTCTACCCTTGTCCTGTGTATCATTCAAACCCTAGTGTTATCTTTTAAGTTTTAACTATTACGTTGGATTAGTAAACCTCTTAAGCGGGAAGTTAGTTTTGACTCTCTTTTTTTCTATATATATAAATAATATCCGATCCCACGCAAGTGGTCTGGAATTCTACCAAGTTCCTGTATAAGCCGAAAAGAAACAGGCCTTTGTTACCCTATGTAATTCTATTTCTTTGTTTACTCCGTTGGAGGGGTTTGGTATGTTATTGTTAGTGAAGGGAGCTCTTCAAAATCTTGCAGCAAATGATCATTAAAAGTCATTTCACTATGGGAATATAAATACTCGGCCAATATTTGCTTCGGTCATGGAGCTGTACTGATGGATGGTGGGCCCTATACCTTTCCCCAGCTTATATTTATGCCATCAGAATTTGATACTATTTGAAAAAGTTGGTTTGAAATTGTGTAGAACTGTAGATAATGGGAGGTGCGGCATGTGAATGGATGACAATGCTATTCCATTCCATCACTGCCAATAACCCCTAATTTTTTCTTTTGTAAAGATTAATTAAAGAGGCCAACCCCGCCCCAACTTTCAGAAAGCTCCTATCACGGTTTTAATGCATTAAATTCCATTGTCTATTCTCACACTAGGCCAGCTCTGGGTTCTGCCAACTTGGGTTCCTTCACCTTAGTTACATAAAAGGTGTATAATAATGCTGAATTTCGTTTAAATGGTTAATTTTTTTACTGGTTTTTTTATAAATAATATTTTAGTCATTTTATATTATTAATTTGTTACATTTTAATTATTATATTTAGATGTTAATTTAGATTAAAAAAAATATTAAGTGCAAAATTGACTATAAAGTTAAATTTAAGTTATCAAATAGTAGTATATATAGATCAAAACATTTTAAGTCAAGTTTTAATATTTTATTTTTCTCGTATGAATTTATCCAAAGTTTTAACCAAATATCATATTTGTATAATTCGAGTTTGAGAATTGAGTCTTTTGAGTCAAATTACTATAAATTTATATTATTTTGTACTAATTATCTATTTGAATTGTTAAAATTTTAAGTTAATGTTAATTTCAATAAGATACAAATTTAAATTATTAAATTATTATAATTATATTATATTTACATAGAATTAGATTTTAATCAATTAAATTGAATTAATGTTGGCAGGATAAATAAAGGGCGAGTAAAAAAATTAAAAATGTACTATACGAGAGGGTAAAATAATTAATTAAAAAATTTTAAATAAAAAATGGATGTCTGAAATACATTACCCCTTGTAAACTTGGTTTTCAATAACTTTTTTTCCCTTGTTTTTCTTTCTTCCTCATCCATAAGTTATGAGTTATCTCACAATCTTCCATTTCAACTTGTCTTCTCTTTCTTTCTGTTTTTCCTTATTTCAATATATCAACTTTTTCTTAGAAATATAAACAAATAAATAATTTGGCCCTCACCTTCATATTGTTTTCGAAATTTATTAAATTTAAATTTTAAAATAGTAAAAATTTACTTTGCCCTGAAATTTATAATTGGATTTGTGTTTGTTTTCTAATATTCCAGCTTCAAGCCTTCAATATAGATTCATGGCATCATCCGCGTGGACAAAAAACAAGAAGGTATATTTTTCAGAAACACATGGCATATAAATACATTGGCATTGTTATGTTCTCAATTAATAACAAGCTTCTGCTTGCAAAGCAATTAACTATCACCTTAAAGTCTTCAAACCACCCACCAACCATATTCTCTTCCAATGTCCAAAGCCCAGTATGGGCCTGACGGCTCAATTATGCATTTACTGCCTTCTATTTTAAATACCATTCAGTTTATGCTTTCCCACCAGATGTGGGATTTCGTTAAATGATTTGCTTTTCCTTTTACAATTTGCAAAGGGCACGTTGCTCTCTTTGTCTTCTCTTCATTTCTTTTTTAGATGAATTGTGTTTATGTCCGAATTGAAGAAGAAACGAGATTGTAGTTAGCAACGCGAGATATAATTTTGTTACAAATTAACCCGAACAACAATTTCGTTCTAAACATTCGACGGTATTTTTTACCAATGAACTGGGAACTACGACTACTATTTTTTCTTCGACCTCCTTCCCCCAATTTCACGAGGTTCTAAACAGCTCGCATTCTATCTATCCATTCAACGCTCTTCCTTCCTTTCTCTACCTGTAGGTCGATGCTTGTCCGGGATTTATTCATCCTTTCCATCTGGTCTAACGATATTTTAAGCTTTTCAAGCCTGTCCATGTTATTAAACTTTTGTTTTCTGGTAATTTTGATTTCTTATTATGTTTCTTTAGGGGCTAAAATAGGAACACAACCTGCAGCTCTCAAACTTTTAGCTTTTATAGTATAGATTCTTGTCATTTATCTAGCCAATCTTTACTGCAAGATAAACAACTTTACTGTTTGTAGTTACGTTGCTTCAACTCATCATTTTCTTGAATTACTCACTTTTGACATCCGTGTATTACACATATCTGGACATAGGTATAGGGGCATGACTCTATCCCCCCTCCCCTCAAAATCCATGAAAAAACTTAGAAAAAAATTGAAAATGCTCATGATGGATATACGTACATGTTCATGTGGGATATATGAACATGCTCATGTTGGATATACATAACCGTATGCGACATTCACACTCAAGTTTTAGTAACATTGATCTTCAAGGCCAGTATTCCAAATACCTTAGCTTTGGCTAAGCAGAGCTGCACCAAAAGCAGTTTGTAATATGATACTATAGATTAAACCAGTAGTACTGGGTTTGACGTGGGAGGGTCATGCTTATTTTGAACCTTGTCTTTTAAAACTTTTTGGAGATGCTGAATACTTGAAGCTAAACTTATGTTGTTATACACTTGAGCAAATACCGTTCACTTCTCTTGCTCTTTTCAGATCGCTCAATGTTGCACCCATCTACTGTTTCCATTTACAATTATGGAGTTCTGCAGGTACATATCTTGGAATGACCGGGAAACGGATATCAACACCTTCAGATGCACTATATGTAGGTCTTGGAACACACTATGTGCCATCTGAGAACCTGGGTTCACTGAAGGAAGTGCTTCTATCCAGTACCTTGTATATATCTGATCCTGTTTATAGTTTGATGATTTTCTGTTTTACTGGAAATGAAATATATTTGGATCTTACGGAAACTTACAAATGTTTCTAAACGAGGAACTTTTTTGATTTTACATTCCAAATCAAATCAGCTTCATGTGTACATGTTAAATCTTGAGGACCAATGTTGTTTGATGTCTCCATGTCGGCCTGGAATCTGTAAAATATGAACTTTAACACTTGTTCTTGGTTTTATTGTAATTTCATCTCGTATTTTTCAGTAGGATTGTGAATTATATGTTCGAAAAATTGGAACTGCTGTGGTTTTATTAGCAACATAAGCATTTTTTGGTTCTTTCCCTCAAAAAATGATTACACCTGCACCATTGCGTATGTTCCAAATTTGTCACATTTTCATCAAGCATTTCAACTCTGTATTATCATAATGAACACAACGTAATCGAACTCCTTTATGCACAAATGCAACAATGTTTCGAGTTCTTTCATCAATAATAGAACAAAGTTTTTCACAAATTATTTTTCAACCTAGAATTTGGACCATCAACAACTTTATATCGATAATAGATAAAGAAAAGAACAGATTCTCTTCCTCAGCAGCTTTGCAATGTAAAATATAAGAAAAATAGAAGTGGTAACTAGTACATACATGATATAGATATTGAATTAGGGTCAGTGTTTTAACATGTTTTTAAGCTTCTCTCTAATAGTTTGTAGAGTTCCATCTATTGTAGTGTCAAATGCATCCTTTTTGGTTCTCAATCCCAGTGAACTACCATGCCTTCTATACGTGACTCTAGGGATCAACTCCACAACAGATTCTCTCATCTTCCTCACCTCACTCCTTGGAATCGCCATTAACACATCCAAAATCTTCAACCTTTTAAAAACCACTTCCTCCTTGGGTATAAACACCGAGAACTCGGGACACTTGTCCTCCGGTAAATACCATCGGTACTGCATTTTCGCAGACAATTCTTCGAAGAAAACAGGTATACAACCCGCGGTGATTGCATCAAAAGTTGATCTCCTAGTTGGAGTATCCCCTGGAGGCTGCAAACAAAAGGTTGCTTGTAACATAGGCTTCGTGTATCTTATGGGATCATGCTCACATATCCCATTGGAGCAATCCACTATATCACATATTTTCGAGTAAATTCGATAACTTTCACTAAAGTTGGTGGTGTTCCTACTCATGCTACTGTTGGCATTGTCTCACTCTTTCCTTATACTCCTCCTTATATTCAGGGTGGCGCCGATTCCTCCGCTGCCAGCGAAAAGAATCAAAGAAGTCCTCCTGAACCTCTTCACGCGTTGAACCCAAGCCTCGAAGCAAGCCAAATTAGGAGGATGAAACGATGTGGGATAAGGCACAGCATGCTCCTGCCAAGGCCAAGCTCTTCCCTCGGGAAGCAAGACCGTGACATTGTAAAACTCGGGCAATTCGAGGAATGAAGTGCACCATATAGGAGGATCATTATCTAACGGCTGAGAGAAATCCCAAGCAGGCCTAGACATAACCAAGAAATGATCATGACCCATACGCTTTTTCCATATCTCGGGCGCATCTGACTGCAAAAACTCGAACAAATCCATTCCATGTTGGAAGCTAGAATTCACATCAGGGCCATACAAATACCTCAGCGAATCGACGGCGGCGTAGTAAGGGAGAAAGACGGTGTTTGCGACATTGGGGTTATTTGTGAGACAAGGGTATTCAAGCATTCTTCTGTGGAAGATTAGTTCAAGCAACAAAGGGTCAGTACGGTACCAGCTACGAGATTTGGAATGGGTTTTTTGGCCTAAACCATGGTTTGCTAAGTAAGGACAAAAGTCATCGAACAGTGGGTATTTGGAACAATTTCTAAGTAGATCAAGATTGAAGCTTGATGGGAGGGGCCTGATGTAGATCCAACGGTTGTTACAATCTTCTGTTGTTGTTGGGTTTGTGATTTGTTGGGAATAAGCTAAATTGATGAGGAATAGAAGAATGAAATGGGTCAAATAGGCCATGTAAAAACACACAAGATGGAAAAAGATTGAAAGGCTAACAACACATTTTGAGACTTTTGGTTCGATTGTGGAGAAAAAATGCCTCAATTTTGAGGGGGGGGGGGAATGTAGAATTAAAAGGGTTGTTTTTTGTTTTTGTTTTTTTGAAGTGTAGAATTAAAAGGGTTACTAAGTAGAAGAAAGGGACTTTTTATCTTAATATTATAATTCTTTTCAGTTCTGTAACTTTTTCGGGGAAATAAAATTTACATATGTGTGTTTTAACAGGGTTTGAAGAGTTTCTTTATTTGACACACCATTGTCGGTGGAAAGGACAATTGCCTGCATGTGCTACTCACTCTCCCCAAGCAATGCGCTGCTATTTTCCAGTTTTCACTGGGTTCTGTTTTACTTTTTCGGTGGATTTTATCTACCCTCCTTGTAATTTAACATTATCTCAGAAGATATCATTTTTAAAATGTTAAATTATGTGATATATTGTAAAAAATAGGAAAACTAGTTTAGATATCAATGAAACAACATATTAATTATTTTTTATTATTAAATTTTTAATTTTATCAATTATAATATTTAATTTTATCAATTATAATATTTAATTTTGATCTTACATTTTAATTATATCGTCTCACTCTTAAATCACTAACAATACTATGATATGAGTATTCACTAATGATTGTTAAAGTAGTATACCACACTAAACAACGTGGTTTTGACGGTACACAGCGTGCTAAGAGGAAGTTTCTTCTCTAGCTTTATTTGAGATGTAGTTAAGTTTTAGTCCAAGGCAGAGATAAATATTTAGATAGTAGATTTTATCTAAATTAGTTTCTAGTTCGTAAAACTAATTGAGAGGCAGCTCCCATTTTTATTGACTATACAGTTAGGGTTGTAAATGAGACGAGATAGATCGTCAGCTAATTGAGATCGACTCGGTCAAGGCTCGATAAATACTCGGATCGAATGGACTCGAGCTCGACTTGAATTCTTAACGAGCCAAAACGAGCTACTTAATACTCGACTCGAAAAGCTCGTGAGCAGCTCGAAAATATAATATATTAAGATTTTATTTTTTAAAAAATATATTATTAATAATATTAACATTTATATGTTGATTTTTTTTTAAAAAAATACAGTAAGAATTTCATGTATTTATGGTTTAGGTTCGATTTTGAGTTTCATGATTTAATCTAGTTAAGTTTAAGATTTTTTTTTTAATTTCAAGCCTTTTCAAGCTGCTCACGAGTTTCAGTTCAGGATTTCGAGTTCGAATCGAGCTTAAAAATTTTAAGCTTGCGAGTTTTCGAGTCGATTCGAGTCGAGCTTTATTTCAGAGTTTTCGAGTCGAGTCGAGCTCAGCAATACTCGAACTTAACAAGGCTCGTTTACACCCCTATACACAGTGATCATTAACGTTGCATATGTAACTTATCTAAGTCATCAGTCGAAGGAGTAGTTGGGAGCCCTTTTTATCATTATAGGTTTGACATCACTTTTCAAAATAATGCTCCTCGTATGTACCGGAAAGATCCATCCCTTTTAAAATTACTGTGAAATGATTTAAGAAGTTAACTCTTGTGATCATTAGTTGAGCACTACTTAAAATTATATGGGTAACGTACCAATTTTTACACACTACCTTAGTTGTTGTGGTGACGAAAATCTATGATAACAATATTTATCATTATTTTGCCCGTATAGAGGCATGTTTTGTAAAAGTAATGCCCAAAACGGCTCTACTTGCCCGTATCCCAACACTTGTAGGAAAAAAATTCAAGTAAGCAGAGAATGTCACATCGTTCCCGTTATTTGACAAGGGATCTCCAGCCAACATGTAAACTTTATCGCTCCTTTTCACAGGCACCAATAAAAATTAAGTACGACGGGGGACATTTTAGGAAGGAAGTGAGGGATGATATTGACAATTTTATCTTTATGGGTGTTTGATTGATTAATTTTTTATAGGAGGTATTATAATCTCATTGTATCAATTATTGATGTAAACAAATAGCTCACAGTATCTATTGACGGTCCACCTCTTCTAATTTGGCAGAGAGCACAGTCAATGATGAAGTGATCGTTAGTCGATTAAGAGGCAAAGAAGAGACAAGTGAAAAAGAAAGTTTCAATAAAGGGGTTTTTAATCTCTCTCTCGATCTTGGTCAAAAGACTTTTATAATAACTAGTGTTACTTTCATACGAAAAGTTATTATGGTTACCTATAAATTAGCAGATTAAGTGAATATAGTCTAGCTCGGGTGGAAGGTATGCTCTCTTTCACCTAGAGTGTGGGATGGTAGGTGTGATTGGCTGACTCCCCTCATACCAGAGTTAATGAAAGAAAAGAAAACAATGTGGGGGTAAAACTTGTAAATGTCGTGGTAAAACAAGAGAGCTTGCTTAGAACATTTTTAGGTTTGTTAAGCATGGACTTGATACAATCATACACACACAATCACACAAAGGATCTTGCCCTAGGGGACAATCATTGATTTCTTAAACTAGTCTAGCATGATAAAGCCAAATATTATGAGGGCTGAAATTTTATCCCATATAATTATTCTGCTTATGAACTTGCCATGGTATTTTTATTTTGCTTAATATTATCCATTTCCTGAGGACATACAATAGCTTAAGTTTAGAAGTGTGATAACTCCGTAAAAATCTTATATTTGGGACCTTTTCACTTAAGTTATTGACTGTCTAAAAATCCATGTAGGATCATATAGATGCACTTAGGAGCATATAGTTGCATGTGGTGGAAAAATATTTTGTTGCGGCATTTTATTTTGTAAACAATGATGTGTTATGGGGAATGTGTTTTGTTTGATGACGTGTAGGATTTGGGAGCAAGGATAAGCAAAAGGGAATTGACATGACATGATGAGACTGCTGAGCAGAATGCAAATGCCAAATCTGATGGCATTTTGGAAGAGGGAAAGATGAAAGATGATATTTTTAAAAGATATATATCCTTGTCTTCAATTGCCTTCAGTTGCCAGACACCTAGGAGGGAACATCTACCACCTTGGTCGACATATCCTATCTACACATATGCCCAGCTGTCAGCCTCCCAAGATGGACCATTGCCAGCTGCCCAGAGGGACCATTGCCACTTCTGCATCACCCCTCATGTGTAGGGAACCAACCTAGGGTATCTTAGGAATTTTGACACAAAACCCTAGATTTATTCCCCACTATAAATAGGAGATGAAGTCACAATATTAAGGGACTTGAATTTTGAGAAAAGAGGCTGGAAGAAAAATGTTCCTCCTTTTTTCCGTCAATCGCTTTTGTCGTGGCATTCCTCCATTAACAAGATAGAGGGAGTGGTGAGCTAGGCGTCCGAGATGAGCTAGCGAGCTAGGCGTCTGAGAGGAGCTAGCGAGCTAGGCATCCGAGAGGAGATAGTGAGCTGAGGCAGTTCGTGGTGGTCGAGGGAAGCTTCGGCAGTGTACGTCGAAAGCTTTTCCTCCTTCCCTTTACTCTTTGCTTTCATTTATATCATTTAGGTTGTAAGGAATGAATTAACTTCTTGTTTTGTGCTTGAAACATTCAAACCCACCATGGACTAATCTTATATGGTAGGAGTTCATTTTGGATATTTAAGTTTTACTTTAATGAATGGTTGTTTTTGTATGTTGTTATCTGTTTTATTTATGAAGTTTAATGCCTTAAGGTTGTAGGAGCTATGAGAGTAGTCATTCCTTAAAAGATTACATAGTGTTCGAGAGAATGACTAAGTAACACATCCTTAGTGTTCGAGAGAAACTAGGGAGGAACCACATAAGGAAGGGGTTATATGTAGTAACTATGCCTAATCCAACCTTAAAGATAAGACTATGATTTCAGTCGACTAAAAGGACTAGTGCTTGATCGAGAGGTTAGATGTTAGTGTTGCCTCTAAAAGGTATTATCGTGACATATTATGTTATCTGGACAAATAGGATCCATGCAGTAGCTAACGCCAATAGTTTTACCATAGCATCTTCAACCTGTCGAGTCAATTAACTAGAGATAGCATAGGGCACTCTTAGCAAACTCTATCGGACAAATAAGGCATAGAAGTAAGACCATTCTAAGAAGTAGACTTAAATTTCCCAAGTGACTCCTATCATCCATTGTCATGGTAGCTTGTAGTGTGATGAGTCTAAAGTCTTGATAATCAAATTCAATATTTACATTTTGTTTTGCCTTTACATTTTCATTTGTTTGCACCGAACATAATATAATTTGCCACAACATATTCATTTGCTACCATATTACCATCATTCCATTTCCACAACATCCATTTTATCTTTCCATAACATTCTCATTTGTACATATCATCACTATCTATACTTAGGTAAAGTAAATTGCTTCGATTGAACTTATAAATTTCCTCCAATCCCCTTGGATACAATACTCACTCATCAATGTATTACTAGTTCGATTATGTATACCTTGCACATATTTTCGCATCCATATTTAGTAGTCACAATTCACAGACAATGGTTCCACCGAATTGCTATGACTATCTTTTAAGTTAATCTTATGTATGTACATGGTAGGGTTGATTCCCTTCAAGTATGTCATGGTCCACCGAGAGCTTTTTTTATGCTACGATAAAACATTTAACAAATTGTTCTCCTATTCGAAGGTTAGATTGGCAGAAATTATCACCGGTAAAGTCTCATTACTACCTAAATAAGCATATTTCAAATGTGATGGCAAAGTTTTGAGTTCCAATATGGGTGCATGTTATAACAGTGATTTTGAGGGACTAACTTCATTAAAATCTAAGGGTTCGAATTTCATACCTGGTCTTATGATAACTCCATAAAAAGATCATATTTGGGACCTTTTCACTTAAGTTATTGACTGTCTAAGAGCTCATTTAGGATCATATAGATGCATTTAGGACCATATTGTTGTATGTGGTAGAATTATGTTTGCCGTGGTATTTTATTTTGTAATCACTGTTGCTTTATGGGGAAGGTGTTTGTTTGGTGATGTGCAAGATTTGGGACCAAGGAAAAGAAAAAGGGAAATATCGTGACATGATGAGACTACTGAGCAGAATGCAAATGCCGATTCGGTTGGCATTTCGAGATAGAACAAAACGAAAGAAGATATTTTTAGAGCCAACTAACCCTATCTTCACATGATTTCTAACCATGAGAATACCTTCCTGGAGGGGACCACACGCTGCTGCTGCTGATTCTGCCGGGCCTCAACCTGCTGCAGCTTGATCTTATCGGGTACTCAGCCAGTCTCCCAGGCTTGACCACTGCTAGCTCTGCCCACCCTCACGTGAATAAAGTATGATTTGGGGTATCCTAGGAATTTCAACATAAATTCCTAGGTTTATTCTCCCTTATAAATAGGAGATGAAGTCACCTTGCAAAAGAGACTTTACACACACCGCCAAGAGCCTAAAAATTTGGAGAAAAAGGTCTCTCCTTTCTCCACCTATCCTATTTTCCGTGGCATTCCTCCGTTGACAAGATTGAAGGAGTGGCGAACTAGGCGTCTGAGAGGAGCTAGCTTGCTGGGACAGTTCGTGGTGGCCGAGGGAAGCTTCGGCCGTGCACGTCGAAGGCTTTTCCTCCTTCCCTTTGCTCTTTGCTTTAATTTTTATCATTTGGGTTGTAAGGAACATATTAACTTGCTTTGTGCTTGATATATTCGAACCCCACCATGAACTAGTCTTATTTGATGAGAGTTCATTTTGGATATTTAAGATTTACTTTAATGAATGGTTGTTTTTGTACGTTATTATCTATTTTGCTTATGGAGCTTAGTGCCTTAAGGTTGTAGGAGCTACGAGAGTAGCCATTCCTTAGGAGATTACTTAGTGTTCGAGAGAAAATAAGGAGGAACCACATAAGCAAGGGGTTTTAGGTATTAACTAGGCCTAATCTACCTTTTCAGTCGACTAAAAGGAGTAGTGCGTGATCGATAGGTTAAATGTTAATGTTGCCACAAAAAGGTATTACCGAGACATATCCTGTTATCTAGACCAAAAGGATCCCTGCAATAGCTAACGCCAACCGGTTTGCCAAGGCATTTTCAATCTGTCGAGTCCCTTAACTAGAGATAACATAGGGCATCCTTAGTAAACTCTGTCAGGCAGATAAGGCATAGAAGTAAGACCATTCTGAGAGGTAGACTTAAATTTCCTAAGTGACTCCTATCACTCATTCCCATAGTAGCTTGTCGTGTGAGGAAGTTAAAGTCCTAGTAATCAAATCCAGCATTTACATTTTATTTTGCCTTTACATTTTCATTTGTTTGCACTCAATAGAATTTAATTTTCCAAGACATTTACATCTACATTGCCACAACATCTTCATTTTCTACCATATAACCATCACTCCATTTCCACAACATCCATTTCATTTTGCCACAACATTCTTATATGTACATACCATCACTAACTTTACTTAGGTGGCATAATAAAGTGCTTTGATTAAAATTTTGCATTTCCTCCAATCCCTGTGGATATGATACTCACTCATCACTGTATTACTTGTTCGATTGTGTATACTTGCACATATTTCTGCAACCATATATAGTAGTCACAATCAGCGGACAAGTTTTTGGCGCCGTTGTCGGGGATTGGCAACTGGAAGTTAATTAGTTTTGTCATAGCATGTGTATTTTACTTGTTTAATTTTTTGTATATAGTTTTACTTTTTATTTTCCTTATCTTTTTTAGGTTTTTTCGGTGTATGACCAAAAGACACTCTAACGAACTGTTAGAATAGTTAATTAGTTTTTTATACAAACGCCACTAAATACATAATCAATACCGGCGTTTTTGAAAAAATGTCACTAAAGTTTTAGATCATTTGCGGCAATTATACAAAAAAGCCACTATAGAATAGTCAATAACGACGTTTTACTTTACAAAATCCGCTATATGTCATGACATTTATCGACGTTTTTGGGAACAAATACAACTATATGTGGGAACAAATACAACTATATGTCATAACATTTAGTGGTGGTTTTTTACAAATGCCACAAAAGGAAAAGATATGTAGCGGCGTTTCTTAACAACTCCGCTAAATGTCATAATATTTAGTGGCGTTTATGAAAGAAACGCCACTATAACTCATAATCTTTAACGACGTTTGTAAACGAAAACTCCGCTACCTTTTGCGGCGTTGGTTTCAGCGGAGCATTTGACGACGTTTTTTCGCCACAAATATTTTTAGCGGCGCTTAAAAACGCCTTTGTATGACTAAAAATGCCGCTAAAAATCTATTTTGCTATAGTGTATTGAGCATAATAGAGGGATTAAAACCATAATTTGATCATGTAAGATAAAAGGAAACAGTCCAATCCATGGAGTTTTGTGATGTAATTGAAAGAACCATGGGTAGACAATAACATAATATAAGTAATATGAATTGAGAGATAAACAATGTTTGATTCTATGACAAAAGAGTTTCTCACTTCTCATAGGAACGAAAGGTCATTCGTCGCAAACTGTTGCACGTTCACAAACATGTCTCCAACCTCGGTGTTTGAATTCACTTTATTCTATCCATAAACAAATCAAAACAATCTTGTTATCCCTTTAATTTCATCTAGTTACTTTCTATTCATTTTAAATTAAATATCTTGGCCAGTTTTTATACTATAAAAGTTTTAAATCCATTACTTCGTTGAACCAAGGGATGGAGTAGGAAATACTTTGTATTTAAGTCTCCAATTTACACTAATTCTGGGTTTAATCTATTAGCGGTAAGAGAGAATGATGTTCTCTTTAAAAGTTTCGGGTTTGAGCAATTACGTTTGCAGGGTGTGTGTATGTTATTAATGGCTAATAAAGATTTTAAACGTATATTACTTTATAATCACCCAAATTATTAAAAAAATCATATGTAATTTTGAATAAATTTATAATTTATTGTAATTTAAAAATGTTAAACTTTAGGTCACCTTAAAATATTACAAAGTGATCATAGTTTAAATTTCGATCTTACCACTGTTTAGTTTCATCTCTTTCCTTTAAACTTAAATTTACAAAAAGTTGTGAAATTTATTGTTTGATTTGGTGATATGGAGAAATTTACTCATCAATTTTAGTAGGAGATTTGAGCCACAAGATTGATAAGGCAATGTTTAAGTATATGATTGTGTGAGTTTGAATAAAAAGAATGCATAATTAGACCTAACATTTACTAAAATGATCATTTTGCTCCTATTCAATTTTTCGAAACATTTTGGCCGTCAAAGTTTTGTTTGTGGATAAAAAACCCTAATATTTTTTTCAAAATAATTGTTTTGTCCCTTATTCTTTTTTCTAAAGCATTTTAGTCCTCAAAGTTTCATTTTAAGTTTAAAATGCCCTTATTTTGGAGCATTAATCGTGTGTTAACTAATGGTTTTCATCCATAGAGAGAGTTTTTTGTCCCAAAGTGAAATGTTGGGGGTTAAAATGCTCCAAAAAATAGGGGCCAAAATGATCATTTTGGTAAACGTTGGGGGCTATTTTTTGCATTATGCCTAAAAAGAAATACAAATGTTAAATTGTTCACTTTTGTAGATGGGTTAATTTATTCTTCGATGTATAATACAAGGACCTGTTAGACAATTTAAGAAAATTAAATGGTAGTATACGTTGTATTTAATATTGGGAATCAAAAGTCTTCTGACTCTTCTCTTATAAATTATAATAAATTCACTAATTTCAGATAAAAGCGTTAAAAATCAAGAATTGATTAATTGTAATTGGCTTGCAAGTTGATGTTAAACTATTGCTCCATTAGAGTTCACGGATGGAATCTTAGAGTTTGAGTATCAAGTATTGTTTTACTCGTAATTGTGTGTTCCATTGTCCATTTCCCTAAAATCGCTTGAAATCATACGGTAGATGTGACATAAATTTCATTATTCTATTAATATAATGTTTTTTTAATAGTTTATACGATTATAAAATAATATATATTCATAATTTTTTTTAATTATGGATTATTTTATCACGTCATTTTTAAAATTTAAATAATTATGTCAGTATATATATATTATTATATCAATATCATAAACCATTAAATTAACACAATTAACTACCAGATCGATATTATAACGATCACGGTAATTATTGTCTATCACAAAGTAAGTTTGAATAATGAAATTCAAATATTAAATTTATATATATATAATTAAAAAGTACAAAACAACATTACTTATTTAGTGTTTTTTTTTTTTTTTGTGTGAGAAAGCACTAATGCTGAAACTACGTGACTAGAGATCTAGGCAGCCTATCTTTTCCTAATCTATCTTCTACTATTTCTGGCGGTCGTGCGAAATAACAGAGTCCTTTCTGTAGTGACCATTGTCTCCGCAGCCTCGTTGGCAGCTCTTGGTGTAAATCTAACTGATGTCTCCCATTCGTGTTTACGTATTGAATCTATGTCGGAGTATGGTGAGGGAGTTGGTCTAGAAGACAAAAGTAGTGATAACCGATTGACTTAGTTTATATTTTTTTGGTAAAATTAATGATATCTAATCTATTGATCAATAAATTTAAATAAAATATTATAGAGGTGAAGATAATTCTCTCAATATAGTTTACTTCATTCACAAACATCAAAATTTAAACATCTAATCTTGCAAATAAGATATTTAATACCTCATCATAATTGATTTAACAGTCTTTAAATTGATTTAATCATCATAATCGAGTTACCCAAATTGAATTAACAAAAACTATTCATCAAATTAATTAAATTGATATGAACAACTTTTATCCCAATTTTCCATCAATAATGAATTGAGTTTGAAAAAAAAAATTCTTCATTTTCCTCATTGTCTTTGTACTTTATTACCGACATTTGCAATTCCTGGTTTTGCGCAGTAGGTGAAAGGTCTTTTACTCCTTTTTTCCGAAGTCTGAGGTAGCAATTGGACAACTTGTGTACAATTTGTCTTTTCAACATAATGGTACCAATTGTTGCTTGGAATTTTGTTTTGCTAATTATTAGGCAAAGGTATACACAAGACCGCCCAAACCTTATCTTAAACTACTTCGCCTTATATACCCTTCAATTAATATCAATGTTTAAAGGAAACGTCAAGATGTTTGATTTGAAAAAAAATTTGTTTTTTGTTTTTTTAGAAAATTATTTTTAATTTTAATTTTTTAAAAATTAGAAACTATATTTGATTAATATAAATGAAAACTTAAATTCCAAAATAAAATATTAAAAATATATTTGACATCTATTTTTTTAAAATAGAGATGAACAAATAGTTATTAAGTAATTAATTAATATATAATTATTACAAAAATATTACATAAATTGAACATATGAGTTATACAAATATAAAACAATAAAATTGATAAGAGTTTTAATAACATAAAAATTATTTTAATTTATAGTAAAAATATAATGTTAATATGTATTGAACATAAATTAAATTTAAAATATATTTAAAAATATTATTTTAAGCAAGAGCACATAAAAGTATCATTAAAATAAAAAAATGAGCTTAGAGGTATGTAATGTCCTCAATCTTTTGGGGGGGGGGGGAATTAATCTAACCCATGAAATTTGTTTGCACTAAATGTGACTATAAATACTTACATTACAGTTCACAAAGCTTATACAATCTACAATACTAATGTAAAAATACTCAATGGATTTTGATATGGTAGATGAGCTTATTTTTCACTAAATACGAGGGCCTAATTGAGTTTTTAGAAAACTTAAGGACTTATTTAATTATTTTGAGAAATTAAGAAATTATTTAAATTTAAATATAAAATATAAAAATTATTATGATATTCAATAAATTAAATATAAAAGTACTACAAAGTTAAATTTAAAGCTAAAAAGTGGTAACAACTCGATGCGGTCGAAAATATTATAAAAGCATAATATTTTAGGTTAGACATAATTTAAAAATAATTTGGGGGTAAGTACAAAGTAGTATATGTTCAAATATAACTATCCATCATTTGACATTAAATGCTTGTTCCCCTGAAATTCCTAATACTTGAACTCGATACCTCAAAGAATAACAATAATTCATTTATCACCGGATTATCGGGTTCGTTATGATAATATGGATTAAATAATTGCGAATTGACAATTGGGTTTTGATGCCTGACAGATTATCGTTTATTTTTGCTTGAAATTCTACTTTGGTAATCCTTTGCCATTCTTTTTTGTACATGCAAAACAGAGGGGGTAGTACAAACTTATTGAAAGTTCAAAGGACTTAGCAGATAATTATACAAAGTTACAAAACACACCATCTTTAATCACTTGCAGTTAATGGAAGGTAGCTTCAGATTCTTCCAATTCAATCCCTTCATCAGCAAGCCTCTTATCCTTGTACACATACCATTTAGCAAAAACCAGATAAATCCCCAGATTTAAACAACTCAAAATCGCCAAAAGCCAATAGAAATCATAGAGTCTCCCCTGGTTCAAATTGTCCGGCAGCCATGGACGGTTGTTCCCGGTCACCTTGTGAACTATAGTAACCAACAAAGAACTAACGAAAAACCCTAATGAAAGGGTACTCAAAAACAAACCAGTACTCATCGTCTTCATCCCTTTAGGACACTCCCTCAAGAAAAAGTCAAGCTGCCCTATGTAAGTGAAGGCTTCACCGGCCCCAACGAGCAAAAACTGAGGCACTAAACAGAAGACGCTTAATGGGATTTGAGCCGTGGGATTGTTTGTAAGTTCGTTCGAGCTCGCGACCCGCAGACGTTTTATCTCGGTTAATGCTGCTGCTACCATTGCTATAACGGATAGAACTAAACCGACGGCGATCCTTTGCAAAGGGGTTAAGCCTTGGGGGTTGTTTAGGACTTTTCTCGCTATCGGAATGATGAGCAGATCATAGAATGCAACCGTCAAGAGAATGCTTCCGACGAAGAAAACAGTAAGTGACGCCGGTGGAATTTGGAAATTTTTACTTATGTGACGGTCCATAGTGGTTGCTTGTGACACTGAAAAGGTTGTCATTTGGGCATATACGGTCCAAAATATCACGGTGGTTGCCCAAATGGGTAACATTCTTAGCACCAATTTCACTTCTTCAATATCTGTTACAGTAGCCAAGTTCCATTTGTTTGCCTCATTAACAGATGGGTCCTTGATTGCAGCCCTATCCAAAAAACTGTACACAATTCGAAGCCAACAAAAACAATTAGCTAATGATATTTTTCATTATTAAAATAGCAATGATATTATTAATTTTATTGATATATGCTTGATAAATTTTGATGAAAAATACAAATAGTATCAACCCCTTAAAAATACCAACGTAAGAAAACAAAATGTTGTTATCAACTTTTTGAATGATTACCTGCCAGAATTAATCACTTTATACGTTTAGAAAAATGTTATTAATACTTTTCTCCTCCACAAGATATCATTAAATGTCACTGTTTCTTGTGATTTAAGTTGGATTTCGATTCTTGAAGACTTTAAGCATTCTCATTCGTTTTTTATTATTATGAGAAAGTGTTTAAAAAACACAGAGATCTTATTTCTATTAATAGAGTGTTAGTTTTAAGACAAGATTGGGAGACAGTCTGGCTTAATGTTTTGTCTCCTCATATCTTATTTATTCTTTATTCACTATAAGTCCATCTCCATTCCCTTTTAATTACTAATTATTCGAATCATATATAATTATATATGCAATCTAATAATATATCATTTAAAATAAAATTAAAAGAATTTATTTTAAAGAATCTTAAATGATAGTTTAGATCTACTCCCGAAGATATATAGTATAAATTCATTGGATGTTTTTGTCTTTGAAATGTACCGAGGGCATGACACATGACAAATTGAAAATTACATGTCTGGTTTAATGAAGCTTAGATTTGAATCTGAGACTGAAAAACAAATAGAGGGTTGTCTTTCGGTTCATGAATTGGACTAATGATATAAATATCTCCGTATGGAGTGGGGTTAAGATTAGAGACGACATAGTTGTTTCCATGAAAAATTTAAATATTATATATTTTAAATTTTTATTTATAATTTTTTGTCTTCATAAATTTGTCATTGTCTAAAATATTAAAAGTTTATATATTATCATAAAAATTTATGTTCGTTTTTGAATAAGCTTATCCATTATATAATATGAAGATTCAATAATTCTACACTTTGGACCCACCAAGAAAGCCTAGTTAAATTGCCAGCCACCTAACCTTTTTTTTGTCGGGTGGGGGTGGGGGGACTCTAAGACGCAAGTGTGCTTGATTAACCATAGCAGTTTTGAATTTCAATCATATTCCATTATTTTGCAATTATTATATTATTGGGGAATTAACATCAATATTTGTGGTCCCATTTCCCTTGATTCTCGGATTACCACTACTTGATACATCATGCTACTCTATCCGTTAGATTATTTGTATCCCAAATTGATTCAATATTCAGCTTTTTTTAATATAAGATAATTATAAAATAATATATATTTTTTTAGTTATAATATACACATATTTTGTAGACGATGTTAATTGAATCCATTTAATGAAAGAATAATATTTCCTCTAACTATTAAAAACACGCAACAGTCAACATATTTGATTCAATATTCAACTTGCTTGGGATGCCTTTAGATGCATGGTGGGTTAATTAATAGTAATGTTTTATGTTTTACGTTAAAGGCTATTTGTTTGTATGGAAGAAAAAAAAGCTTAATAAAACTGATTAATTGTTCCCTTATACATACGTCAACATTTGTATATTCTCTTACAAGATTCTTTTCTTTTCTTCTTTTCCTCTTGATCATTCCACAATCATACTATTTTTTTTGTGTGGAAATTTTTCGGTTTAAACACACCTCAAGTCCTTATGCTAAAGTTAAGTTTGAGATTTAACCTTTGTACTTAAGCTAATAACCGTTTAATTTAAAATTATTAATCCATTCATTGATAATATTGCTGATTTCCATAAAAATACCAACATAACAAGTTGATTAAGGTATATGTGAACAACATGCCATATCGGTATTTTTTATGGAAATTGGTAAGGTCAACAACTATCAGACTACATTTTAAAACCAAATAGGAGGATTTAATTTTTATCGTTTTCGGCATAGGGGTAAAAATAAAAATTTTATAAAGTGTAGGGACTTTTTCAGATTTAGACTAATGGAATGGTTTCAAAATAGAAGACTAACCGGAACTGCTTGCTGTGGGACAATTTTTGCTTCTTGTTCTTCTTCAACCCCTCAGCTGCATCATCAAAGAGCAAGGAGGGATCCAATGGCAACTCCAAATTCCTCTTTTTCCAGGCAGCAACAAACACTGCTGCAATTTGTGTCAATGGGCTTCCCACCAATTTCTTGAAACGGTATCTCTTGGTACCGGACAGAAAGACCACCAACCCTATCACAATGGCACAAGCACAAATGCCATACCCCCATTCACGCCCCAAATTATCCTGGATGTAAACCAGAATGGTCACCGAACAAAGTGAACCTATGTTTATGAAGAAAAAGAACCAGTTGAAGAAATTCGTCATCTGCGATCTCTCCTCAGGGTCCGAGTCATCGAATTGATCGGACCCGAACCCGGACACGCTCGACTTCAGACCACCGGTGCCAAGGGCTGTGAGGTAAAGGGCTAAGTAGAGAATAGTGAGTTGTATGCCACTTGCTGGTGAGCAGATTGTGGTGCTGTCCCTGGTGCATTTGGCTGGCCTCAGCCCTGGGATTACTGTTGAGATTGTCAAGATTGTCACACCCTGCGAGTCCATTTAAGGACTAATTTAGAATCTTAATAGTTTTGGGACTTTTGTGTAATTAATCCTTATTTTTAAGATAGAAAAAAGGTTAAACTATACATTTAGTACCTCAATTAATACTTTTCTTCCGTTTTGGTAACTAAACTTTTTTTTTTCAAAATCATATATCTGTTTAGTTTAGATTTCATTTTGATATAGCAGTGATGTTGATGTATCATTACAAGATAATATCACACCATCATTGAAAAAAATAAAATATGTCATGTCAATAGTATTGTTATTTTTTAGTGGCATAATACCAAATAAAACTTAAACTAAATGTTATGTGTGATTATAAAAAAATTAAAGTATGTATCACAATGAAACAAAAGTAATAGTTTAAATACTAAACATATAGTTTACCTTAGTAGAAAAGACAAAGGAATCAAAAGCAGCGGTTACGCAAAGTCATGGGACGTTTCCGTTTAACGTATCAGTAATGATTTTTCAATGGAAGGGAAATGAATATATCTTACTGTTGCTTGAACGGTTGCGAAGATTCCGATGGTGAGATATCTTCGAATTGGAAGGACCGGAAAGATAAATATTAGAAACTGAACTGATCAGAAATGCATGGTAAAGTATACTAAACAAAATCATAGTAAAATTGAAGAGACCTGCCGAGGAACGTGTCGGCGATGAAACCGCCGAGGAGACAGAGCATGAACGATGTGCCGAGGAAGTTGGTGACGGTGGTGGCGGAGGTAGCATTGCCTAAATGCATGGTTGCCGTCAAATACGTCACCAAGTTAACAGCGATACCTAAAGTTGTTAGCCTCTCACATGCTTCAACACCTTAGAGATATTTCCGGTTTTATGTTTAGACCAAAACAAAACAAAACAAAATACTGAAAACAAGGAGAGATGAAGATGAAAGGGCGGACCTAAAATCATAGCGGCACTGGTCCAGCCACCGGAGTTGGAGCGCTCGGCAGGCTGACCCTTGTAGTCCCAGGCATCGGGGAGGGTTTTGCCTTGACTTAAAGGGAGGCTCATTGTTTTGATATAGTAGTGAAAATGGGTTGTAGATCCAAGTAGAGAAAAGAGAGTGGTGGTGGAACAATAAGAGCTCAGGCTGCTGGGTGTATTTATAGTGAGGAGGGAGAGTGAAAGAGGCTTAATTTATTTTTTAATAGTATATCTGATTATATAGTAATATATGTTTAGATATTTTTTAAATTTATTGATATTTAATGAGTCCGAAAGGGTTTTTATTTTATTAGACACGGGCTACAAACTATTCAAATTTGTTTTAATATAGTAATTTGTTCCGTACTAAGCAAAATTACCCTTTAATTATATATATATATATATATATATATATATGGTCCCATTTGGAATATAATAATAAACAATTATGTAAACTTATTGAATGAAAATGACTATTGTTTTTTCTAGAGGATTTTAAATCAAGTACTTGTATTGTAAGATGTATGTATATTGTCAATGGTTAAGAGAGATTTTAAACATATATTAAATTTTAATCAATTCATACCATTCAAAATAAATAAATAGTTACTTAAATTCTAGCGTAAACTACACGTTTAGATCCAACTTTTTTTTTTAAAATTATGCCTAACATTTAATTTCGGTCACCCATCGTTAAAAAATGAACGATAATGCTGATGTGTCACCGTAAGGTAATACTACATCAAAAGTTATGTTAATTTTCTAATTGTGAGTGACTAAAATGAAACCAAAATGTAATGTTAGGTATGATTTTAAAAAAAATTGAGTGACCAAAACAAAATGTCGTAACCGATTTTCGCGATACGACGAGTCTCAACTTATTTGAGAAAATTTTGATTTTTATAAAATAAATGTTTTGGAGTTGCCATTGACCTTTTGGCTTAGGTAGGTCGAATACCAATAAAACACCTTTTAAAAGAATTTTTAAGAAAATATCATTTTAAAGATGCACCAATCTATGTGTAGCCATAAATTCATTCTTTTTAATAATAAAAAGGGGTTAGGGTTGATTACGAGTGGAGAAGGATACACAGGCCCACAAAGCCCAAGATTGATACCTCATCGATTATATAATTGATTATGCTAGTTGCGTCATTTTGTCCGCATTCGATTAAAATACCAAGCTAAAAAATAGGGGCATGTTGCGATGTTCAAAAGGACCAAGGAATAAATAACATTTTGGTGGCTGAAACCTTAAGAAATAGGAAGCTAACCTGAACCAATTCATCAATTTGGATATTTATCAAAGAGCTATAACTCTGAAACATTAAAGAGCTATTGATACTTTTGATTTTGTGTGAATTCATGTTTATGATTTGATTCGATTGTGAACTTGAATTATGGGGCAATGTTTTACAAAATTCTTATATTCTTATTTTTCCCCTCCTAAAATAATAGAAATAATAACATTTTCAAACAGGACAGACTCAAATGTGAAAGGTACTTGAAGCTATTGAGGCTACTTTTGCCTCTATTGAAGAAAGAATAAACAATGCCAGAATAATGGGGCATTTCACATTCTTGAAAGCAAATAGTCTGAGTGATCAGGTAGAACTTGTGACATTGTCAGCAACCCGAGAAGAACATGGGGAATGGTCGATTCCAAGGACAATACCGAAAGACAAAAATGAGGCTTCATCCAGGAGATAAAACATAACTTATTCATGTTGCATGCATCTTAGACATACTTAAGAGCATCACGTTTATCATTTTTCACATACATAATTTTTTGTGCTTTAGAGTCAAGTTTCAACTTCAAGACGAAAGATACTTGATTCAAAAACAACTTCAAAAATTGATGGTGGTTTCTTAACTAAGCGATAAGGAGCTACACCTAAACCAACTTGACATATTGAAAGATCGACAGATCTTAGAATAAAATTCAGACGGGTTCGAGAGCCAATTCAGAACAGATCCAATTCAGCCTAACTCAACGGTGATTGGCTAGTTTCCAGTTAACGTTTTCAAGCCAGATTTCAACTTCACGACGGATGATATCCGGTTGACAGAATATACCACTTGGCTTTCCCGTGAAAGGGAGTCATTTAAAGAATTATGACCAGCTTAGACCCGTGAAGGGGAGCCATTATTCACTTAAAGGAACTGTTTACAGCAAAACTCAAGGCGAGAATGGCTATCTGTTAGCAAAGACCTTCGAGTTCGATTACATTCAACTCAAGTGCATATCAAATTTACAACATAACTCAAGTCGAGAAGGGCTAACTGTCAGCAAAAACCTTCGAGTTCGATTCCATTCAGCTCAAGGGCATATCAAATTTACAGCATAACTTAAGGCGAGAAGGGTTATATGTCAACAAAAACCTTCGAGTTCGATTTCATTCAGCTCAAGGGCATACCAAATTTACAACATAGCTTAAGGCGAGAAGGGTTATATGTCAACAAAAACCTTCTAGTTCGATTCCATTCAGCTCAAGAGCATATCAAACTTATAGCATAACTCAAGGCGAGAAGGGTTATCTTTCAATGAAGACCTTCGAGTTTGATTCCATTTAGCTCAATGGCATATCAAATTTACAGCATAGCTCAAGGCGAAAGGGCTATCTGTCAACAAAAACCTTCGATTTCGATTCCATTCAGCTCAAGGGCATATCAAATTTATAGCATAACTCAAGGCGAGAAGAGTTATTTGTCAATGAAGACTTTCGAGTTCGATTCCATTCAGTTCGAGGGGGTATCAACCGCATTGTAACAACGATGAACTACTTTCTGATTGAAGTTTAAATCAAGGTATTTAAGTCAAGAAGAAGACCTGGGTTAGTTGTGTTTTAGTGACAATAAACTATCTCTCAGTAGCATAGATTAAGTCGAGAAAAACTATTAGTCAACAAAAACTTTCGAGTTTGATTTTATTCAGCTCGAGGGCCTATCAACCACATGATAGTGTCAAGGAACTACTTTCTAGTCGAATTTTCAAACGGAGGTCTTTAAACCGAGAAAAAGACCAAGATTGACTACAATTTGGTAACAAGAAGCCACATTCCGATTCAAATTCCAAACTACGGTTTTAATTTCATGAAGAATGATATCATTTCAAGACTGACTCAACTTCGCGACGGATGAGTCATCTGCAACTCAATTTAACAGGGAGTTATTTCTAATTGCAATATCAGAGTCAATTTTCAACTCCACAAGGGAGGATAATAGACTCAGAAACCCCTTCATATCGAACGGAAATTTGTGTCCTTTAATCTTTGTCCTATTTTTTGTTACACAAAAAAATAACAAAGAGGGGCAACTCTAGATACACAATTTCATCTGGAGTTTTTTTTAAAAATAATATAATATAGTTTTTGAAAACATTTTTGAAAAAACGTATAACATATATTTTTTAAAACGGTTATTGAAAACATATAATATATAGTTTTTAAAAAATTGGTTTTTGAAAATATATAATATGGTTTTGAAAATACAATTTAAAAACATATATTATATAATTTTGAAAATATTTTTGAAAACATATATATTATATAGTCTTTGAAAACATTTTGAAAAAATACATATAATGTATAGTTGTTAAAAATGTTTTAAAAATATATATAATATATAATTTTGAAAATATTTTTGAAAATGTATATAATATATAGTTTTGAAAATATATTATATAGTTTTAAAAAACAAATTTTGAAATATATTATATAGTTTGAAAAATAGGTTTTGAAAACGTTTTTGGAGACATATTTTTGGTTATTATATTTATTATTATTATTTATTATATTTATTTATTATATATTATTATTCATTATATTTATTTATTATTTATTATTATTTCTTTTAGGGTCCAAAACAGTATAGGAGAGCTAAATCGGGCCTGAACTAGCCCATCAAAGGTCTAGGGTTTTCAAGTTTCAACCAAGGCGTCGCATAAATCAACAACAGAAAAGGGAGGCAGGCATATCAATATGGTCCGTTAGATCTGACCCAATCCAACGGCCAGGAAGGCCCCAGAACGTTCTAGAATACAGAATACCAAATCAAGAGTCACGTGTAGCGCGTTAAGCCACACGCCAGCAAGGTTCTAGTCACCGGCCGAAACGTCCAGCCACCGACCGAAACGTCCAGCCAAAGAACCCAAGACTGCACCATCCCTGGGTTTTCGGTCAACTCAAAACCACATGAACCATAAATGGCCTAGAAAATCGCGCAACCGTTGCAACAACCCACGTGAACCCCTGAAACGGCCATCGGTGGAGAGGATATAATTACCCCCACCGAAGCTGTTGATAACACGAAAGATACCAGTGAAGAACCCAGACAAACAAACTCACAACAACAACACAACATTCCATAACCAGAGAGCAACACATAAACATAAACGAAGCATCAAGCAAAAAAAACAATCGGTATACTACCAAGGAAATCATAAAATACCCAAATTGGAGCCTTGGATTTTTGCTAAAAAAACCGCCGGAGAAGCGAAAGTCGTTAGAGAGTCAAAGAGTCACCATCGGTTAAGGTAAAAAAACTGAAACTTTGGGCGTATATCTACACTTTTTAGGACTTTTTTACGGGATTTTAGGCTCGAATTTGGGCTCACTGGGTTGGGGAGAATATTTGGGTGAAGTTTGGTTTTTTTTTTTTCCAGCCTACAGAGTGTGGTAGGTCCTTCGGTCTTGGGTTAAGAGGTTTTCTGGAGAGTGAGAGTTTTTTTTGGTTTTGAATTAAAAATGAAGATATTTTTCAGTTTGGAAGTATAAATAGTCGAGAGACTTGTTTGTAATTACAAATTTCTTAAATTATTTCCACATTCCTCCTAGTTTTGAATTGTAATTCAATTCGACCACCTGTTGTAAATTTACCCTTAAATTTTGAATTTATTTAATTTAATCCTTGTTTATATTTTTTTATATTTTGCGAATTAACCCCCTAATTTTGCTTATTTCTCTTGCAATTCATTTTTAGCATTAATTTCAGTACATAAATTCCAATTTAATTTAATTTGATCCTTTGATTTTCATCTATTTATGTATTTTTTTTATTTTTTCTGTTATTTTGTATTTTTATTAATATTTATTTTCTTAACCTTTTTTATTTTTTATTTTTTATATATTTTTTTATTTCGCTTTTTTCATTTTAATATTCTTCTTAATTTTATTTATCTTTATTTATTTATTTCTTTCTTTTCCTCTCTTTTTTATATTTATATATTTCACAATTTAATATTTCTTTTGGTTTGTTAGGGACAATTTTCATCAATTGAAGGTAAGTAATTTGAATTGAGTTTTCAAATTTTAATTTTAAATTTAAATTTTCGTAATTAAGACAACCGACAAATTAAATGGTACCGAAAGGGCACTTCAAGGGTGTTACTCCTTCTTTGACTGTAACCGACTCCCGAATCCGACATATTTCTAGTAAAACGCAGATCAGGTAAGATGGTGTCTGATCAACCTAAATATTGTTTTTAAAATGATCGGTGGTGACTCTAAATTTTTTATTCAATTCGAAGACTAATTCCGAATCCACCCGAAAAACGGTTGCGACACCAATTGCCAAGGCCTTTGTATTCAAGCCGGGATATCGATTATGGCGTCACAATTTTCCTCTCGTTTCAGACTTATATTTTATTAATGTGTTAATGTGGAAGTGGTAGGTTTAATGTTTGGTTTTTCATTTTAATATCGCCCTTTCCATCTGGTGGTATTGGCTGGAAAATCAGAAAAAAAAAGTTGATTACCATTAAGGAGGTGAAGGATACAAATGACATGACCTAGATGGACTAATTAGGCCTGTTTTAGACTTTTGAATCGAATCTAGAGAAGAATTAATCAAGTAGGAGCAAGTTAGAAAAGGGCATTTCATTTTAAGTGACGACTGCACAAAACATTATCCCTAAAAACTTGAATAAATTATTTACTTACTCGACAAGAGCACTGTAAGATTATTGGTATGTTTCCAGAAAGAATAATATTATTAAAAGTTTGAAAGTCCTAAAAAGGAAAACACATGGATAAGGTTGTAAGTGAGCCGAGTCGAGTTTGAGTATTGTTAAATTTGACTTAACTCAAAATCTTGCGAGTTTAATATTGTCAAGCTCAACTCAAATTCGAGATCAAAAATTAAAGCTCTACTCAAGTTCAAAAGCTCGTAAGCTTAAAATTTTTCAAATTTGATTTGAAATAAAAAATTGAAGCTCGACTCAAACTCGAAAAAACTTAAACTTAAAGCATTCTCGGACTTAGTGTAACGACCCGAATTTCTGAGTAAATATTTTTGTGTTGACCTGAGAATTTATTTAATATATTTATTATAGCATATAGGTCCCTGGTTCGAATTTAAGTCAATCAGATGAGAAATGAGGCTTATAGGAGTTTTTTTTTTTTAAATGATTTTTTAAGCTATAGATGAAATTAGGCGGACCTAGAGTATAAGAGAAATGGGCCTTATAGAATATGCACTTTTAAATTTTGGATCAATATATAAGAAAATAGAAAAAAAAAAGTAAAAAAATATATTAATTTTATCTAAAAAGAAATAGATGTAAATATGTGTCAAAGACACGTATTTATTTCAGACGGTGACAACTACGTGTACGTTTAATTTTTGTCTAGAATCATTTAATAAGTGCGTGTTTAAAAATGTTATATTTAAACACTCAGAAAAAAAACTCGTATCTAAACAATGTGATATTTGATACTGTCATGGTCAAACTTGCAGATTTACATGGTAAAACTTGCTTATATTTGAGAATATGTATTTGATAACTTAAAATCAACATATTTGACCATGAGATTCTCAAATCTCACATTGATTATATAAATATGATTTTTTTAGTGTTTAAATGTATTCTTTTAAATATACACTTATTAAATAATTTTTAATAATGTTCATGTACATGTGTTGTCATTGTCATTCAATTCATACTCATATAAATATGTTATTATAAAAGACGTATAATTTTAAGTAAAGACGTGACTTGCAAAGCGTCATGTTAAAAATACGTATAATGTGACATGATTTTATCTTTAATGACATAAAATAACATCATTCTAAAAAGTAGTTTGAAATGAAATTCAATCTCGCAAAAAAAAATAATTGAATTATATTTCAATCTAAAAACATATTTCCCATACTTTTGCTTTGCAATCTTGCCTTAAGTTTCTTTCTTAAAGATAAAGATAAAAATAGATAATGGGCCACACAGGATGTAACCTGCAATATCTGGCCTTAATTAGAGAAACAATAAAATAAATGTAGCAGTGGGGTACAAAGACGACGACCGGAGTTGAGGTCATTTTCAGCTTCATATAAATTGGAAAGGACAGCAGATCTGGGTTTGCATCAAATTCACATGGGCCTGCCTTGACATAAAAGAATGATTAAATTAAAGTTTTAGTCCCTTTCTTATATTTAATTTGAGGATTTAGTCTTTATATTTGAAATCTGTATCCCCCACGGCCACCTTCATCCACATAGCTTCCTTGAAGCAACACCAACTCATACGCTTACAGACCATCTTCCGAAACATCCATAGGCCTCAATTGAAGCAACCTACTCTAAACATATGCCCTTTAACACATACAACTTATCAAGAAAGTAAGACAACTTAGATTCCACCCTCTGATATCCCAACACTTTTCCGACTGACATATCTTCCATCAACTAACCCTTCCAGAAAAATCGAGCACAAAGCTGGTTTATCCTATGCATTGCACTAACTATACACGTCCGACTGAATTATGTTCAGGCATAAGAAAGTTGTCTCGCCATCCAACTTTACAAGCGGTGCGTAATTTTCTCAATTAAGGGAGCACAATCCCCAACTGTAAATCCCAAAACACCTCACAGCCAAAGTACCCTTCTTCTCTTCATAAATTGAAACCAACATATTCTTCTCAATACACGAGGAGAATATTTTCGTTTTTTCCGACTTCATCCGTATTTCTTTTTAGATTAAATTTATTATGTATAAATTTTATCCAAGATTATTATGAACTAAATTAGAAACGTTAATAAGAAATTTCTAATTTCAGGCTTCTTAAAGGAAATCGAGAATATTATACTAACAATTTTATTAACGGTGTTAGGGATGAAATCATAATTTGGTCTGCAATAAAACTTGGACATGCCCAAAATTTGTTTTTCCATAAAACAATTCCCCAAAGACTCTTTTCCCCCTTCACATGAAATTTAGGTTTGAAATCTTCCATTTTTCTTTATATATAACCATGCCTCCAACACAAGTGCCGTGGAACAGTTGTTTTGTTCATCTTGTTTTCCCTCTAGACACAGAGAGACAAGAGGAGTCAAACAAGGGGTATTGTTTTTAATGGTTTTATGCTAAAGTTTCAACTTCTTTTTTATACGAAAGCTATAAATAGTATATATTGCATATTTAATTTAAAGGGTTCGCATTATTAGCTGGCTAAGCAAATTGTAGAAAGAAAGAAAAAACAGAATAAATAAATTGGAAGTGTTAGATAAGGTGCAGCTCCTGCAACTACCATCTGCAAATATTTTAGTTTCGTTATCCTGATGGGCCGCAACCCAACTGACATGTTTATTATTATTATTATTATTGAAAATACCTATAAATCTAAACTTTGATACACGTACAAATTACACTGTATGAACATGGGTCACGAGATAACACAATTACTTAAGTCATTTGGACTGCTCCGAGGATTTGTTTAGAGTTCAATTAGGGATAACCTACACATTTAATATCTCAACTATTACTTTTGTTTCGTCTTTGTCATTCAACTATTTTTTTTTTATAAATTATATATTACGTTTTGGTTTTATTTTGGTTCTATAAATTGTTTATTTGAGAACATATTGAGTGGTTTAAGTTGTAAAAGAGAATGTTATTCTCCTTAAAAAATTTAAGTTCGAACAGTTGTATCGGTAGGATGTGAGTACGAAATCAAATATTAATAGTTAAAATACTATGAACAGTAATCAGCCTAGAGTATTAAGAAAATATATATTTGAGAAATAAATCGCTATATTTATTCTAATTTTGGAAACGTAGTAAGGGCATAATGAATTATATATTAAAAAGCAGTTGAGCATAGTTAAAGAAGATGTTGATGGTTGGAAATGGGTCGTCTTGGATGACACCACATATTATGGAGCTACGAAACTGGGAGCGAATGCAATAGGGATGTGGCGGATGATCGCGGCATTCTATGCACCAGCAGTAGAAGTAAACCATCTTTAGCAGTATATTGTCTGCTTTCTATCCATCTTTTATTAAAAAAAACATGTCATAACCTATTTATACTAAATTGGTTGAGCAAGATTTTGCAATAACTGCATCCAAATCTTATTATATTTTTCCGCTTCAAATGTTGCTTTCATTTTTATCCATAAATGGAAAGAAACGATTTCTTCACGCAGGTCCTATTGCCCTAACTAATTGTAGGTTTAGAAACAATTATGCCAATAGAAATGCCAAAATTTTATGTTGTTGAGACGTTGGATTTCAATCAAATCACAACTAATTAAGCAATCATAGCAATGCTATTAGTGCTAATAAAATTAAATTAAAGCTAGTGAGAATTGAACTAAAAGATTTGATTAGTGGGTTCATTTTTGGATTTGTGGAACCCAATAAATTCCATCTGTTTTTGAAAAAGGTGAAACTGTAAAAGTAATTTTTGAAGTGCCTAATGACCTAATTTGGGAAATCTACAAAGTTTAAACATAATTATTATGTTTAATGATTTGACAATTAATCATTTTAAAAATTTAGTAATTGTAAAACTCCAGCTTATTCTAAAATGTGTAGTTAATTTTATGTTTAATATAAACTAATCACATAGACCACAAGTCAATCACTTCACAAATCAAACATTCAATCAACTTCACAATAAAGACTTATTATTCAAACAAGTAGAGTGTTGCGGAATATTTTTCATATCAGTATTACGTGTCAAATACAAGTATTTATATAAAAAAATGATTAAGCAGTTTTAATGATAAAAAAATTATTCTTTTTATGGGTTCTTAATTTAATTAGTTATATCTTTAGGATGTATATTTTGTCAATTGATTAAAAAAGTTACGAATCGATATTATCTTATAATCACCTCAAATTATTAAAAGACGGTGATATCATATACACCCTACTAATGTTAAAGCAGTACCTTCGTTAAAGAATATCCAACACATTTTATTCATAATACAATTTCGCTTTTTAAGCGGACATGTACGTTCAGGTAGATCTTATTTGATGATTAACTCTGAAACAATTACTTTTTTGTGGTAGTTTTATTTTCAAACTTTGCTTTATGTCGGAACTGTTTACTTATTTGTTCATATAGATCAAATAAATTATCCATGGATGATTTAATGAGGTGTGTTTATTAGAAAATATATGATTTAAATATTGTGACACTCTACGCCCGCGGTTGTTCAGGTTGCGCTTTGAGTCTTATAATAAATTTATGGGTTTTTACATAGTTTGGGCACTTATTTGAGTATTAAGCCCTTGGAAAATTATTACTCAAAACCACGATATCAAAAGTTAACTCCGAAAAGAAAGCTTGCAGCTCATTCTCAACGCGATTTCACAGCACGGTCCAATAACATTCATCCTCTTGTGCACGAGTGCCTCCATTTGACAAAAATAGCGCGTGGGTCTATGCAAGCCATTACTTCGAGTCTTATCCCTGTGAAAGGCGGCGATGTGGCTACTGTCTTAACGTTGTTTCATTGATCTACGGTTTGCTTTCCTTGCGTCTAATTATAGTTTTAGTCCTTTTACTATACCGAAATGTAAGTCTTGATCTTCTTTTTCAATTTGACGAAATCCAATTCTCCTACATTTAATAATGTTATTTGGAGGTTTAAATTGACTGCACCATTAGTTTTACCGTTAAGATAATGATATGATTTTTAAAATAATCATAAATATTAGAAATAAAATATATTTGTTATTAGTTACATATAATTAATTGTTTTTACATAGAATGGGTTGTGGTTGTGTAATAGTAAAAGGATTCACTTCATTAGTTTAATGGAATAAATTAATAATTCATCATTATGGATATTGTTAATGAAATTATAAAATATAAAAATGTTCAAATTAAAATAGAGATTTTAAAGATCAATATTCAAGATAGCATAGTGACTAATACTCTAATTAGTCCTTTTTATTACTCAGGCTGGAAAGATGGGGTTACTGACCTATTTTACTTTTTTACCGCCTCTGGTGATTCAGTGGGGACTTCTTTGTCGTGTAATCTTTTACTAAATATTTTTATGTTCTTCACCAAAGCTCAAGGGTATTTTAAGTGAAAGAGTCTGAGCCAAAGATAATTCCAGGGGTTGCCACGGGAGCTTTACGAGTTGTTGCCTGTTGGTATTTACTAGAGTTAATTTTTCTATGCGACAAAAGTTGGAGTTAAAAGCAATATATATATATATAAAGGTAAACTAACATTTAGTCACTATTAATTTTATTTTATTTTAATATCTAAAATTTTATTTGTTTTAAAATCATATTTAACATTTATTTTTTTTATCTAGTTTTGGTATCTCACGTTAAAAATTTAACTTAACTATTACATCGCAATACTTTTTTATAAGTAAATTATATCATTCAACACTCTTATTTTCTCACTCCTATTTTGGTCATTGAAGTTTATTTTTTTAATTTAATTACTTAACTTTTAAATTACTACTAATTTAATCACTCTAATTTTAAATTTATTTTTTATTTTAATTATATATTAATAAAATGATAATAAAAATGTCATATTACAAAATCTATTAATAAAATAAATTAGAGTAATTAAATCATGAGCAATTTGAAAGTCGAGTAGTTAAATTAAATTTTTTAAACTCTGGTGACCAAAATAGGAGTGAGAAGATAGTTAAGTGATGAATAATGTAAATTACCTATAAAATATCACATGCAATAGTACAATTAAGTTTTTAACCGCAGGTGTTTAAATGAAACAAAAAGCAAATATTAGATATAATTTTGAAATAAATGAAAGTCTAGGTACTAAAAAAAACAAAACTAATAATTTAGATACTAAATGTATAATTTACCCAAAATATTATCACTCTGCTCAACATTCTCCCCATTTTCTCCATTCCGAGTTTGCCTCTCCATTATAAATTTTGCGAATGAAAGTTGCATATTAAGAGCATGTTTTTGTTGTTCCTAATATTAGTTTTGGGTAAATTATGCTCGAAACCTTCTAATTATGGAGGATCTCAATCTAATTATCGATCTTTTAATTTTATCTATCATATCATGTAATTATTTAAATGATATCAATCAAACCATAATATTTCATGGATTAATTGACGTGACAATTAATAAAATTGATATAATTATATATTTAGTCCTTATTGATAAAATTATAACCAAATTGATAGAATGTGTAAGTAATGAGGATTAAATGTATAATTATATCAATTTTATTAATTGTCACATCAACTCATTCATCAAATATTAATAATAGGTGGTTTGATTGACATCATTTAAATAAACTAAAGGATCTAATTGAAAAAATTGAAAGATCGATGGTCCGTTTGAGATCCTCATAGTTTGGTCACAAGAGTAGTTTACCGATTAATTTTTGGAGTTAAAAGAATCTATGAGATGTATAATTGTTTTTTAAAATTAACTTTTTAATTTAAATTTAAAGTTTTACATTTAGATTCTTTTTTTACTTTTGAATTTTGAACATAAAATTTGAAGGTTTAGAACTTTCTTAATTTATTGACAACAAAAACACCTTGTAGTTATAATTAATCAAACCCAAAACTTCAAGAAAAAGTAATATTATCTTCTACCATTAAAATCACTTTTTGGGTTCTAAATACAATATTATTAAATTACCTTATATTGAATCACTTAAAATTTCTCCATATCTAATATACTAATTTTCTTGAATAGGTGTCTACAGTATTTTTTGGCTCATCATGTGCATAACGTTACAAACGTCATCACTTTAGGTTTCCGGACTGTCAACGACATTAATTTTCTCTGTTAAGTGATACGTGTAACAATCTAATAATTTCAAAAATTTTATATAAAATTATATATATTTAAAAAGAAAACACATAAATTTTGAAATTATCTCAAAACTTTGAAAACCTTCATTTCAACCCCTAAACTCACGCCGACTGCCACCCCTTGCCATCGATGAAGCTTCACCTATCCTCACCTCTCCCTGGCGACCAAAACCCATATGAAATCATGATCGATTGACGGTTAATCGACGTTTTATACCCTATGAATCGTATGATGAAAATCGTGATCCCACAGGATTCTGACGGCCAATCGGTGACAATTACTGCGACATACAACTAGGATGTTGGAAGAGACTACGTCGGCGGCGGCGGTAGGGCCGGAAAGGGCAGCGACGGTGGGTTAGTGTTAGGATTTTGAGTTTTTTTTTTTTAATTTAAAAGAAATTAGGATTTTTTATAAATATAATAATATTTTTAATATTTAAAAAAAATAAATTTCAAAAGTACCATATTGTGACATGTGTCACTTAATGGAGAAAACTATCGGTCGTTACATCTTGTGCACCTAAAGTGATAACATTTGAAACGTTAAGCACCTGGATGGGCCAAAAAAATATTGTAGGCACCAATTTGAGTAAAAAGGTATAACTTGGGCACTTATTTGGGTATTAAGCCTTTTCCAAGTTATATTTGGAGTTTTTGTTTTCATTTTTTGGTTAAACTATACATAATATAACATTTTAGTTTTATTTTGGTCACTCGTCGTTAAAAAATTAACAGAACTATTGACATAATACTTTTTATTTTTCAATGATGACATGACATTACCTTATAATGACACATCAATATCATCGTTAATTTTTTAATAGTTAGTAACCAAAATGAAATCAAAACACAAAATTATGTATGATTTTAAAATAAAAAATAATTGAGTGACTAAAACGGAATAAAAGGGATAATTGGGGTGGTAAACGTATAGTTTACTCTATATATATTTTGGCTTTTCCATTCTTATGATACGTAGGCTTTTTTGAGTAAACTACATAAATGATCTGTATTTGAGTAAATTTTTCTTCTTTTTATTAATATTTTAATACAGATAAAATTTTTCTTCTTTTTATTAATATTTTAAAAGTAATAATTTAGTTACAAAGATTATTGATTTATAAAAATGTGACACATTACAGTTACTTTAACTACCCATCAGCTTCATAAAAAAACTTTTTTACAGATAAATATTTATTTGTATGATTAATGTCTATTTCTTTTTCCAACCTTTCCTTCTTGTTGTTCCAAATTGGTGGGTATGATGAAGCTCCACCCTTGGTTTGAAAAAGGCAAGGTGGGTTCCATTCCTAGAAGGACAACCATTTCCTTCCTCTCAACATTAAATCGATAGTACTAGAAAGCTTTAAGCCATCTATCAAAGCTACCTTCATTCAACTCCTTTGGATCAGGTAAAGATTTTAGAGCTGATTCCATCGACAAATCTTTGCCTAACAAATCATCCGTAATTACTTTACAGAACCTAATAAGAATTTATACTGGAAAACTTATTTTTGGGTGGCTGGGTTTTTTTATTTCGAGTTGGTGAATTTGGATAAAATGTTCATTGGCTTTACCTCCAGACTTTCCCCTTAGGGGTGTTTGGTTCAAGGAATGTGGGATTCCCATAGGATGGGAATCCCACATTCCCATGTTTGGTTGACCGGGAATCTCATTCCCGGTAATGTTTTATTACCAATAGTAGATTTTTGGGGGTATATTACCGGGAATGTCATTACCTCCCTTCCCTTAGGTATTGTAACATTACCGGCGTTTTGGACTAAAATACCCTTAAATTTTTATTTTTTTTCAAAAATATCATTCTTCTGTCATTGAATAATAAAAATTCTACGAAGGTTAAATTACAAATTTATCCTTAAATTATTTTAGATTTACAAAAAAAATCTATAATTAAAATTTTATATGAAGTTTAGGGGTTAAATTTTTTTTTACCCTTTCATTAACCATTTTTTATATTTTTAATTTTGTAAAAAAATTATATAAATATTATGAATTTAATTTTTTAAAGAAAATATATAAATATTTTACAATTTGTAATATTATACAAATATATATAATAAGGACAATTTGGTCAAATATACATTCCAATAATCTTTTATGGCCCTCAGCGTATTTATTATTCTCGACATGATTCATTTCTATAGGAAACAAACCAGGTTTATGTCACGTCTTTGTTGTGTATTGTTGAACTTGGAGACCACCAGATTTACAATCATAATGTTGAGCTCACAGTATCTAAAGCTGGAGTAAGTCGATATGACACAAGGAGGAGAAGGAAAGGTTGGAAAAGAAGAGGGGTTTATCTTAAATGATAGAAATGGATATTTATTTGTACATAAAAACATTTTTTATAGAGTTAAAAAAAGGGGTGATTTTACTTAAAATGTCATTCTTTCGTGCAACGTGATAATAAAGCGCATTTTATAAGACGTGCTTTACACACATAATATTCGACTCAACTGAAGACACATTATGTGTAAAGTATTTATGCTGATTTGAGAACCCACTTGGAAGATGCATTTTGTTGAACACACCTTTGCTTATTATATTTTTTTAAATAAATTATATATGTAATGACTCAAATAAGACTCGATTAGACACTAAGAACAAAATGCAGTTTAAAGATCAACATTGTAAGTAGGCCTGTAAACGAACCGAACGCACACGAACGGAGGTATGTTCATATTCGTTCATTTAATAAATAAACGAACATAAACGAACAAATTTTTTTTTTCATGTTCGTTTATTAAGGAATATAACTTGTTCATGTTCGTTCATTTAATAAATAAACGAACATAAACGAACACGAACATAAACGTTGGAGACCCTACCTTCCATTGTTCTTTCATGAAAAATAGTCGACAAAGCAAATCAACCAAATCTACAGTGATAAATAGCGTAAGAGCTGATTAGCAGTGATGAAATGTTTGAAGATATCAAATATTTCGATCGATCTTTTAAAGATATTAAATGATTCACACGACTTTAATTTAACGCTATAACATTTATCTTAGTGGTCCATGATTACATATGAGCAATCATTTTCCACTACGTTATTCTAATAAATTCGCTGGCTAAAAGTTTTGTGACATCAATGTCAGACTTTAGTGAGGTTTGTTAATAATGGTCATTTCCGTTGGCAGAGTAAAAAATGTAACAGCATAAAGATTTCGAACGGTACAAATTGGACTACAAGGCAATAACATAGATCCGAAATCCCTTCGATGCTACATATTGTAACTGATATTATTGCTAAACCACCATTCAAAATTTTAATGTACCTAAAGTCTACTCCACAACTAAAGGTCACACAAGAACTATGAAAACAAAAGTTTATTGTCAAAATGTATTTTCTACTTATTAATGGGTTCTTCTTGGAAAACCCATTACTTCCGCTATTACACTCTTTTTCAGAAATTGCATAGAAACCTTTGTTTTGTTTTATGGCAAATTCTATATATTTTTCTCTTTACTGATGCTAATATACTTCCGATTATTACATTTATCTTCTCATCTATTTCTAGAAAGAAGTATGATGTTTTCTTGAGTTTTAGATGTGAAGATACCCACAATAACTTTACATATCAACTATTAAGCCAAATAAAACAAAGAAAGAGATGAAAACAGACCTGTAAAACTTCAGATTGCACTATAATATAACTTGTTTTGAAGCTTCCAGTGATCGTCTCTACTCTCTAGTGAACACTAGGGTTTGGGAAAAAAGGGGGAAAATGAATATAGAAACATAAATTGGTCATCAAAATATCAAATTAATTAATATTTTTAAGATACTTACAAATTGGTCACCAAAATTGATTTAAGAATATTGGGTTAAACATAAATGAATGAACATAAACGAACATAACCGAACGAACATAAACGAACATAACCGAACGAACATAACCGAACGTTCACGAACGTAAATGAACGAACGAGACATATGTTCATGTTCGTTCATTTAATTAAACGAACACAAAATCTTGTTCATGTTCGTTCATTTAATAAATAAACGCAAATAAACGAACTTCCCGCCGCACGGTTCATGAACGGTTCGTTGAACGTTCAGTTCATTTACAGGCCTAATTGTAAGGCCTACATGGATACATTAGCCTAACACAAAAATTCAGTATTGTACTTTGAATGCAGGGTTGGGATTCCACGATGATGTGCTCCTACGATGGATGATTTACTCCTATAAACCTGAGATGGTAAACAATTTACAAAGTGAGCCACCGGTGTTCCCAGTAATACACAATTTTTCTAGGAGATGTGTATATTATAAAATAAGTAACGCAAGCGAGAAGAGTATGAATTCTAGATCCTTCGAGGTTTCATAAATATGTAAATACCGATCGTGTATGTCTTCTAGTCTATAAGACTAATTAGGATTTTATTTAATACATAATTGGAATATTTTAAGTGCTCCTGTACGAGTTACTTAAATCGTCACTGGACTCCCATACGAGTCATCCGGAATTATATATGATAAGGTGCTCTCGTACGAGTCACCTAGAATTAAATATGATTAGGTATCTTAGAGTATCAAGTGAGTCGTAACTCTTTGTCATTCACAGAGCTTTCATTCATGCTTCCATACATATTTTATCTTATTTTCGTAACATATGTCATAACACATATTTACACCAATGTAATTTAACACGTAATTACAGTATTGAACTTAACACATAATTTCATCAGTGAAAGTAAAACATAATTATATCAATGAACCTTAACATGTAATTCCAACACTGAACTTATAACATGATTCCACTTGCATTAAATTTAACACATAATTTCATCGATGAAAGTAATACATAATTACATCAATGAATTTTAACACGTAAGTTCAACACTGAATATAACACATAATTTCATCAATGAAAGTAACACATAATTATATCAGTGAACTTATCACAAATCATATCATCACCAAACATATCATAAAGCACATTTGCTTACCACGTTTACTTTGATACATAATAGATACCATAACTCTTTCAACTTACCATCACTTCTCTTATATATAATTGTATGGATCTACCAAGAATAAGAGTACATCACCTTAAACAAAATATCTAGAATGAAGGTTATTTCCCCCACTTCAACTTTTTCCTTCTTTGAATTGTGAAGATTTTCCTCCTCCTCTCTCTAATTCAACAAAGAAATTAACTCATAATATGATTATAATGGATAAAAATAGAGATTGATAAAAATTTAATTTCCCTCTAGCTCTTCTCACGCACAAAGATTCTCCAACAAAAGAACCCTAGATATAAATTTCGTCCCAACACATGAAATTTCACCTTTTAGTTGAAAACTCATTGCATAAAAGGATTAATTCTTGCGTTAAATCGTATGCCTTCACCCTTGATCACCTTAAGAAAAAGATAGACGGAAAAAGAGAAAAACAACAGATGCAAGAGAAGAGTGATGAATTGCCCATTTAATCCCATATTTTTGTCCTCTCTTCTCAACATTCCTTTGAGCCTATTAATTTTTTCTTACATTTAATTGGTTTAATCTTAATATCCCGTGGTTTTCATAAAAAATACTCGGGTCTAAATCCAAATGTCTAGTCGAGCCTTATCCGAGTCATTGCAATATACACAAGATAACATTAAAAAAACATAAATTAAGTTACAAAATATAACATTAAAAAACATAATATAAAAACTAAATATAAAAATATAACATTCAATTATAGCATAACATTAAATATCAAAAAATATTTAAATATAACTTTAAATATACTAAATTAATATAAAAATGAAAAAGATACAAGTATATAAACTAATGATGTCTTCCACAAGGTGATGATTGTCTATTTCGAGCAGGATTTCTTCGTCTAGGTTGCACTTCCTCTTCAATCTCATTATCTTCATCCACATCAACTTCATCTTGTTGGGTCGGAGCATATGCCAACGAAGGACCTCCACGGAATAATAGATATGGAGGTGTATGATCAACAATCCCACCACTTATTGAGAGCAATGAAAATCATTAAAAGAGCGATATCAGTGACTGGGCTGCATATGGTGGTGGTGCTGATTGAGGAGCACCACCCGCCATATACGATGCATATTAAGCAAACGTCGGGTCTGTAGGCTATAATATGCTTTAGGGGGCTCGATATATAACCCGACGAGCTCAACATGTAAACAAGTAGGCTCAACATATAACACAATTGGCTCGACATATAACCCGATGAGCTCGACATGTAACCTAATAGGCTCAACATCGGTCCGGGTGGTAGGTGTTGTGGTGTTTCCAGTGGTGTTGTTGTAGAAGGGTCGAAAATGTCTGATCTTCATCCAAGATTAGTTGTGAGATAATGATACTATGTCGATAGATGTTTTTCTCGATGAAGATGAATAAACCCTCCTCATGTGTCCTCAAAAAGTATAAATGGCTTCTCGTTTTCATTGAAACATGAAATATATTCAAGTGAAACCGTGAAACCAATTTCTGAAATATAACGAAGAACGAGACTACGTTCATACCGGTGCTACCATATTGTTATCTACCTGTTGTGCTTCTCCCTCCAGCCAACGCTATGCTTGCATCGTTTGTCAAGGTTATGCATATTATCGATATTTTTCAATGTTTCCGGAATAAACTGTGTGAAACCAACTAGTGAAGCACATGATCACTCAGATGCCACTCGATAGTATTATAACATATTAGAGGCACAACCACAAACCATACGTCTAGTGGACCACTCAAGTCTAATTGTATGCAAGCCCTCATTTCTTCATTCGCAAAAAATAATTATTATCAAATTTAAATGAGATTTTAATTATAACGATAATTAAATTAAAAATTAATGATTGAAAGCATATCTCTGAACTTAATTTTTTCTCGATTAATAACATAATATCTTCTAATTCATCAGGGATATCACGATGATTTTTTTATTGATGAACACTTATTTAATATAAAAATATTTTAATTAATTATATAATAAAAAATAAACTTATTTATAAATAATTTAAGCATTGAAATCACCTTAGTAAAAAAGGGAAGACAAATGGCTCGTTCACGATCATACATAAAAAAGACATGCGATACCACACCCAAGATTATAGAAGAATGAGATAACAACAAATATCACTTTTGGTATATTTTGTCACTCGACATATTTCACTAAAAAGAAATGCTAAAATTGATCCCTAATTGAACATGCCCGCTTCTTCAAAATTAATGAGGTGACACAACCACATAGCATGCACGTGGTTGCTAGATTTGTCAGTCATCAAGATCCCTCCTATTATTCGTAAAATATTTACCCGAGCAAATGATTTTGTTTCATCTTCGTAACAATTTTCGTCAAACTCTCAAAAATTGGTTTGAAGCCACGTTAACAAGATTCAACAATCGTTGAATGAATTCGAAGATTTTCTTAGATACTTGAGGCACAAACCATGCCAATTGTCAACCACCACACCGGTAAGAACACATCCATGTATCGAAAATTTCAATTGTATTGAAACATCCTCTAAAGTATTGGTACACTCGCCACATGGTAGATAGAATATGTGTGTCTCTGATTGTCAGTGTAGACATGAGGGTGAGTTGAACTTTACAGCCTCTAATTATTTGCAAAATGTACCCAAATCCATCATCTTTTAAATAATTCCAAATAAAGACCAGTGTGACTATCTTACTGTTATGAATAAATACTTCTAATAAACGATCAATTTTCTGATTGGTAAAGTTTTAATATATTAAAATCTGAATTATTTAATAAAACATAACAAAAACTAAATAATAAAATTTAATAAAATAGTTTTACTATATTTGATATATGATAAGCAATGTGATTTTCATCCAATCGTAGCATGCCTTTCATTTTTTAACTACACGCATTTAAAAAAAATAGTAACTAAAATTAAGTAAAAAAAAGTTAAAATTCATGTATTAAATAAAATAAAAAAATACTTACACCTTGAACCTTAAATTGAACATTCTAAACTATTTGTATTGTTGCATGAAGAAATAAGAGATAAATAATAGATGTTTTTTATTTGGTGTGATTTATAAAGAGGGGAGAAGGTTTATATAGGGGTTGAGGATAGGTAAAGGACGAGAAAGGGGAAGGGAAGAGGCGACAACTGAGGAGACGAAAAAGGGAATGGACGAGATTATTAAAAACCCAACAAAGGCACGTTCTGCAGGAAATGTCTTTGCCATATCAGCAAAAGGCGCATTCTTCTAGGTGGACTGTCATATCAGCATAAGAAACTTCCAACATAACATGCCTTTGGCTGAGTCTGATGCCATGTGTGTAAAGCGCATACTACAAAATGCATTTTATTGCCACATTGTACGAAAATAAGATATTTTGGTAAATATTGGTGAATTGGTGACATTTCTATAATTAATAAATTTTAGGTTAATTTTAGGTAAAAATTTTCATTAAAGGAATGTCAATGTAACTATAACGTGCCACATTAGTATTATGTTATTCCAATAATTGATTTGTTATAAATCGATAATGTTAATGATCAAATAATTACTTTTGAAACATTAATAGAGAAAATATAAATGTATTTAAATATTAGTGACCAGTTATGTAATTTACTCTCTCTTTTTATGTGATCAAACAATAACATAAGTACTAGACGGTAGTATCTCTTAATTTTTTTATTTTTTTAATATTATAAATATATAAAATAAAAATATAGTTTTCTAATTTCAATAGCATATTTTAATGACAGATTTTTTCCATTAAAATTCATTATAAACTCTTTTGGGACAATGAATATGCAAGACTTTCCATATTGCCATCTTTTCAATTTGGTCTCTAACATTTCAATGACCTTTTTCAATTTTCAGCTTAATCCATATTCAAGATACCATTTAATCTAATAAATTTAATCAAACCTAATATCCTTTCTAATTATTAAAATGAATATTTTAATCAATGAAATAATTTTTCTAATGATTAAAATTTTTTGCATCAATTACGCGCAACTTTATTACTAATAATATTTATATTTGGATTGATTTTAGATTTTTTTGAGTTTTTCTATTAGATCCTGAGAACTTATTGTTTTGATTAATTAACGGATTTTTCAAATACAAATGTGTCAAAAGTTTTATGGATACAGTAATATATTCTCAAATTAATTTAAATTATATTTATATATAAATATAAAATTAATTCTAGGAGCATTTTAATAATTTTCCTTAAAAACTGATCAAAACACTAAATAAATAAATCACAATACACAATCATTCTAGCTCACCAAATATAGCATCAATAAAAATTTTGACTCCTTTGTATTTGAAAAACTCGTCAATTAACCAAAACATGCATTTCTAATTGAATAAAAATATCAAATCAATCTAAATAGCAAAATTATCAGTAGTAAAATGTAATTGGGCACATAATCATATTGTAAAATACATTTCAAGGCATACTGAGAACAAAAATTTAGACACGAATTGCACTAATTAAAAATTAAGAGACTAATATGCAATTTAAAAATAATTTTAATACAAAAATAAAATATAAAATTGTCAATATATTTGTAAAATTAAGCTTAAAATAGGATCGTGTAAAAATTTTACAAAAGAAGAAATAAATCTAGACCTCAAATGAATAATTTGTTTTAGGAGTTGAAAAAATAAATTTTAGAATATATTAATTATAAATTAAGAACATATTTATATTTATTAATTACAATATTAATTTAACCTAAACATTAGTTTCGTAATAAGTTCGAGTTCAGCTTAATGGTTGAGTGTTAGGTGGTGTTTGTTTTTGCAGAGGTAAAAAGTCTGCAGTCTGCGGACCACATCTGCAGGCATCTGCAGCAGAAGAGGTGGACCAAAAGTTTGCAGTCTGCAAGAAGAAGACTGTTTGTTTTTTAACGTCTGCAGACTGGTAAAATGAACTGAAATATAAATAAACTGATTTTTTAAACTTAAAAGAGTTTTGCAATATTGAGATTTAAATAATTTTAGTTTTACAATACTGAAATTTAAATAATTTATACAACTACAATAATAAATTATTTAAAATAAATCAATCCATATTTTAAAATAAATCAATCAATACTAATAAATTATTTAAAATAAATCAATCCATACAACTACAATAATAAATCAATCCATATTTTAAAATAAATCAATCCATACAAATAAATTATTTAAAATAAATCAATTCATACTAATAAATTATTTAAAATAAATCAATCCATACAACTACAATAATAAATCAATCCATATTTTAAAATAAATAAATCAATCCATACAAATAAATTATTTAAAATAAATCAATCCATACTAATAAATTATTTAAAATAAATCAATCCATATTTTAAAATAAATCAATCCATACTAATAAATTATTTAAAATAAATCAATCCATATTTTAAAGTAAATCAATCCATACTAATAAATTATTTAAAATAAATCAATTCATACAACTACAATAATAAATCAATCCATATTTTAAAATAAATCAATCCATACTAATAAATTATTTAAAATAAATCAATCCATATTTTAAAATAAATCAATCCATACTAATAAATTATTTAAAATAAATTATTTTAAAATAAATCAACATATTTTATAATAATTTATTTTAAAATAAATTATTTTATAATAAATAACCTTATTAAATTATTTAAAATTATTTTAATAAATAACTATATTTTATAATTGTTCTTGAAGAGGTTTGAAGACATAAAACCAAGTCTGCATCAAGAAGAGCTCGCGCAGATGTTTGAAGAGCTTCTGTCTTCTAAAAAACAAACAGTCTGCGAAGCCTAATGTCTGCGTCTGGTCTGCGCGACGCAGACATAAGTAGTTTGAAGAGCTTGCACAGTGAAAACAAAACACCTTAGTATTCTCTTATGAGACCCAATTTTAAGAAGCGCGACCAATTGAAAGAACTTTTATTCTACGTAAATAAAAAAAATATTTTCTTTAACTAATTTTTAATAGTTAATCTTATAATTAATTTTAAAATAGACTTCCTCCCCCCAAATTTACTAATGTTTGTGCTATATTTAGCAATGTAATGAAGTTTAATGTTATATATTAAGAAATTCAATATATTAATATTTTTCTTAAAAATATGGTTATATATACGTTTTTGATACGCAAACTTCCATATTTTTGGACCGAACAGAAAAAACACGCAATTTCATATTGCTAGGGCGTATAATATTTTAATGATTTGTCCATTATGCATCTTTCCACTTTAATTTTTAGTGTAATAGTATTTGAGCCCCTTAAATTTTTATAAAAAATAATATGCTCTATATTTTTTTTCATTAAAATGTAGTCCTTAAATTGAAAAAAGAACAAATTTAATTCTTTAATCTATGAAAACCGTTGACTGTTACAACAATATAATAGTCCACAGTCCGGACAAGATAGTCTACATTAGAGATAAGGTGACAAATTATTTAATTGATTTTTTTTGTCGAGTTAAAAAACTTATTTGATTTTTTAAAATTTCAATAATTTATTTTTTAAATAAAAAATTAATTAAATATAAAATATAAAAATATAAACAATTAATAAAATATTCAAAAAATTAAATATAAAAAACTAAAATAAAAATTAATTATTAAAAGTATATAATATTAAAAAAATAAAATATTTATAAAATAATGAATTATTAATTATTAAATATCTAGAAAAGTATTTAAAATTTCGATCAATCTGTTAAGAAAAAAAATAAAACTTATTTCTCGATAGCATGATTTTGGATACTCTCGTAAAAAAATCTTGAACTCGTGAAAAAGTATATATTTTGAACAGTCTCATAATTTTTATATCATAAGCTATAATATTTTTTTGGATAAATTAAACTATTTTATTACTCAAAGAAGCAAAGTCTACTACAAAATCAAATAAGTATGATCAGATTCAATCCGATAAAAAAAAACCGAAAACAAGTAAAAAAACAGATAACCAAAAAATCGAAACCAATAAAAATCGAACTGAACCGATATTTGGCGTGCCCACGCCTTAACTGAAATCTTCTTTTGCGATAACTCACGATGAATAAGTCGTGCCCACGCCTTAACTGAAGGCTTCTTCTGCGATAGCTCAGGATGAATAAGTTGTGCCCACGCTTTAGGTGAAAACCTCTTCTGCTCTTGCTATTCATTGAATAAATCAGCTTTCATTATCCAAAGAGCAGACACTACAACAAAACTGTTCTTTAGCGGTGTTTTTAGTGGCGTTTTGAGAGTAAACGCCACTAACTTTAAACATATAGCGGCGTTTACATTCCAAACGCCACAAAATGGTAACTTTAGCGGCGTTTTTTCACAAACGTCGCTTTAGGGTTTATCTATAGTGGCATTTTTTCAATAAACGCCGTAATAGGTCTATCTATTGTGGCGTTTTTCAATAAAAGCCGCAACATATTAGTACTTTAGCGGCGTTTTTTAATTGAAAGTGAAAGAACCTAGACTAAATTCTAGAGAATAATGTCAAACTACATTATATTTAATTCTAATGTTTATAAATTTTAATTTATTTTGTTAAATATTTTCTGCATAATGTGTGTCTTAATTAAAATTTATGGTTGTTGTTAATTAGATAAAACTACATGATATTAAATTTAGGTGATGTATTGCATAAATGAAATATGCAAAATCAATTAATCTAAGCTAAAAACGGAAATTAGCGGAGTTTGTATAAAAAAAACGTCGCTATATATCTGACCTTTTGCGACGTTTGTTCTAAAAAAACGCCGCTATCTATCTAACCTATTGCGTCGTTTGTTCCAAAAACGCCGCTATAGATATCAACATTTTGCGGCGTTTGTATAAAAAACGCCGCTATAGATCTGACCTTTTGCGGCGTTTGTTCCAAAAAACGCCGCTATCTATCTAACCTATTGCGGCGTTTGTTCCAAAAAACGCCGCTATCTATCTGACCTATTGCGGCGTTTGTTCCAAAAAACGTCGCTATATATGTGACCTATTGCGGCGTTTTTGGAACAAACGCCGCTATAGATATCAACCTTTTGCGACATTAGTTCCAAAAACGCCTCTATAGATATCAACCTTTTGCGGCGTTTGTTCCAAAAACGCCGCTATAGATCTCAACCTTTTGTGGTGTTTTTGGTTCTCAAACGCCGCTACCTTTAGCGGCGCTGGTATTGCCAGTGCTTCTTGCGGCGTTTTTTCTATCGCCACAAGTACTTTTAGCGGCGCTTAAAAACGCCGCTATATGACTAAAAAAATGCCGCTAAAGAACAGTTTTGCTGTAGTGAGACTCCCATGTAATATAAGCTAATCTATACCCCATTGATTACAAAGTAAAGTATTAACACTATCATTCCTATTAATGTTTCTGCCCCTTAGTTGAATAGCAACAGAGTGTTTTACAGCATGGAGCAATGCTTCAAAATTTCGTGAACATCCTTGGAATAACCTCTTGTTCCTCTCCTCCCAAACAGTGTAAATAAATGCTGTCCAAGCTATTTTCATAATGGTAGTGAGCAAGGATCTTCCTTTCCAAGCATCACAAGCCCAAGCTAAGTGATTTCCCCATGAACGTGATTTCCTTCGCATGCCATTGAGGATGATAACCGCATCCCATAGAGAAATAACCAGAGGACATTGAATGAATAAATGATCTCTAGTTTCCATCGAGTCATTACAAAGCACACATTTATCGTCAATATCAAACCCAAAACGTTTCAGTCTGTCATTAGTTGGGAGTCTGTCTAATACGACCATCCATGCAATAATACTAAACTTAGGAATATGGAGAGGGAATCAGATCAATTTGTGCCAAGCGACTTTTACCCCTTTGTTTCGAATCAGAAGTCAAATTTCCTTAATATTTTGTGCACCAGAAGTTAGAACATGAAAAGCTTGGTGTCTCATAAGCTATAATATTACATAGTCATTACAAATTTTGTTATCCTCCGCCATGATATTAAGTAAATAAAGAAATGGGGGAAGGAAAGGGCATAGGAGAGTAGACAACCAAATCTTTATGTAAACATCACCGAATATGCCAATTCGACGGTAGGGAGACGCTCATTTCTTCCACCATTAAGGCCATAAAAACGCGAATTCAGAAACTCATGAGTAAGGTAAGTACGTTTCATATACTAGATTATTGTATAATGTGAAATGACTTGCACTTTATAATTGTCCCAAACATGCTTAGATATGTGTATTAATGTGAATAACTTATAATGTTTCCTAAATATATGTAGATGCAAAAAACGTAAGTCTCAACTAATCCAATAAAAATACTCTGTCTAAGTGATGATAATATGAATATATAATAATGAAATCGTGTTTATCATGTGTACATGTATGATATAAAATTGTATGACATTTGTAGTGATGGTTGATGTATAAAAAATTAAAACCATGTTATCTTTGCTATTTTGACTATATAAACATGCTTAATTTAATTATATGTTATTAATTTATAGCTTGTGAAATATTTTAAAACTTTAATAGTATTTTTAGTAATTTAATTTTTATTTTTAGTATTTAATGTTTTAAATTAAATATATTTTTCTTTAACTATAAAAAAATGTCATTGAACTTCTTAAAAAGGGTTAATGATGTCATTGAACTAAAAAAAAAAAAACAATTAAGTCTCTCTAGCCATTATCATCTACCATTGACTATCACATTAACATCGTGAACTATTATATTAACATCATGGACTATCACATTAATATTACAAATCATCATATCAATATCGTAATGCACAAATTGCGATTATGTTGGTCAAACAACTAAATTAATTTTTCTTCTTCTTTCATGAGCGTAAAAATCTTAAGAAACTACAGTAATTATTTTACAAAAGTTCGAGTACCACAAATATCTTTAAATCTTAATTTTTTATTTTTTATTTTAAAGTATTGTTTTGCTCTTAAATTAATAATATATATAATAGATTTATGTAAATATGCCACGTAACTTCTTCTTTTTCTCTCCCATTCTTCTTCTTCTTTGGGCAAACAACATCAAGTAAATTGAAGGGTTTCGAATCAAAGAACGATAAATTCGAACGAATTAAAAAGCATGTCAAGACATAGATAAACCATAGTTAAGGCTGTGATCAAATCTGATGGTTAGATTTAAAAATTTAGAGCATGCATATCTCACATTTAAATCTTTGAATTTATAATTTTTAGGATTTATTTTTCAAAATATAATAATAATTTTGAATTGAGGAAATGAAGACAAATTTTAATATAAAAATCGTGTAAAAAAGTTGAAACCCGTAGTGGTCGGATCTAACTTTTGTTTATGTTTGTTTTTTATGATAAAATGTCACATGATGAGTTTTCATTGGTCTAATTCTTTTATTGTATTGAACCCTAGAAACTGAAAATATAGCGGGAACAAATCAATTGCAACAAAAATTATTTCAAAACACAAAGGAAAATAAATTATGAATTAAATCTAATTTAATTTGTATTTTATATCTAATCTAATATCATACAATTGCTGGGGAGGGAAGGTTTTTTCAAAGACATAATATATTATAGGGTAAATTATACCTTTAATATTTTAACTATCACTTTTATTCTATTATGGTTAGTCTAATTATTAGTTTTTTTTTAAAATTATATCTAACGCTTTATTTTAATTTTATTTTAGTTACATATAATTTAAAAAATTAACAGAACTAATAATGTAATACTTTTTTAAATTTTTTAATAATAATGTAATATTACCTTATAACGATTAATGACACATTAATATTATCTTTATTTTTTTTAACGATGTATAATTAAAAAAAACTCTAAGTATATTTTAAAAAAAATTCTGATTAAAATAGAATAAAAATAATAAATGGGTACTAAACACGTAGTAGTTTACCCTACATTCTAAAACTAGGGGAAAGACAATACAGTCTTACCTCCATGGGGATGACAGTAACCCTTGAGATGGAGAGAGAGAGTGCATAAAAATAGTTGGCCAAAAAAATAGATAATTGGAAAATATATTCAAAGAGAAGAGAGAGAAAATAGGGGAGAGGGAGAGGGAGAGGGAGAGGGAGAGGGAGAGAGAGATCTTTATTGCCTTTTTTATGATGCACGCATCCATGGCAGAAAAGAGTACTGCTACGACATAAAAGGTAATATATAGCTGCAAATAACAACGAGAAATTATTTATCCAAAAAAAACAACGAGAAATTACAGTAATATCGGCAATAAAGCCATAAATTTCAACAGGGAGCGAGCGAGAGAGATAAAAAAAAGAGGGGGGAAATTGTGAAAAACAGAGCTGGTTAGAGAGATGGAACTGCAAAAATGGAGTTTTTGCAAGGTGGAGCTGAGGAGATAGAAAGAAAGATGGAGATTAGGAGAAAGAGAAAGAACAACAAAAGGAGCTATTTTGGCAAAATGGGTCTTTTTCTATTGAAGTTGGGAGATTGATTTCATGGCAAACAAAGAAACATAGTGTGGGTTTCATAAATCTTGAAGAACAGTATATAAAGTTTTTATTTAGGTTCTCTTTTTCGTTGTAGGAAAAAAAGTTGTTGTCTTTCCCCTTAATCTGTGATACTACAAGGAAAATTTTTTCCTTTCTTGTCTTTTCGTTTGTATACGATAATACAAATGCACTTTCAGTTCCAGGCTAAAGCAGCGGTGGAACTTACGGGGTTTGCTTCGATTTGTCAACAAGAACCGATATCTGTTCTTCATATGAGAAGAAGCCAAAGCCCACCCACATCAGCGTCTACTCTCTTCTCTTCGATCAACGGCGGAGCCACCGCTGCTGGAGGCGGCGGTGGTTGTAATCTCACCGAGACCACCACCACTACAACCACGGAGTTTCAACTGATCTCGAGTGAACTTGACCTTGTTACAGGTCCTGGAGGTGCACAAAGATGCAATCTTGGATTGGAAGAGTGGGAGACTATGTTTTCTGAGTCTGCCGTGTCGCCGAGTCAGGACAACTCGCTACTGCGTTGGATCACTGGTGAAGTGGATGACCATAATAGTTTTGGTCTCAAACAGCTGCTTCAGAGTGGGGGTACTTGTCCCAATCAGGGTCTTGACTTTGAATGCAAAGCAGGGCTTGGGGTTGTCGATCAAGGTCCCGGGTTTGACTCGGTTGGTAACCTTGTTAACTCGAATCCGGGTAATTTGGGTTGTTTTTCAGGTTCTGGATTTCTGCCAAATGCCAACAATAACGAGAATGGTAGTCAAAATCCAATGTTTGCTTCACCAGCTGAGAGTACTGGTCTCCATGTTTCTTTGCCTATGCTTTATCAACAGCAGCGAAGTCAATACCTTGAAACCCAAGATGTGAAACCCCAAATTTTACATCCCCAAAACCCTAACCTTTTCTTGCCATTTTCTCAGGAAAATCATACCCTTCTGCCTTTACCAAAGCGGCTCAACCATGGTAACCTGGAGCTTTGTTCTCAGATCCCAAAGTTGTCATTTTCTGATGGTGAGTTCATGAGAAAGCAGCATCTTATGGGGTTTCCTCAGCAGAAGCCATTGATGATGGCTCAACAACACCACCAACAAGAAGCCACATTGTTAGACCAGCTTTACAAGGTTGCTGAGTTGGTAGAGACTGGAAATTTCTCACACGCGCAAGGGATATTGGCGCGGCTCAATCACCAGCTGTCTCCTATAGGCAAGCCATTTCAAAGGGCTGCTTTCTACTTCAAGGAGGCATTGCAGTTACTTCTTCTCATGAATAATAACCCAGTCTTACCCCAGCTTCCAAGGGGCTCCACCCCTTTCGATGTTATCTTCAAAATGGGAGCATACAAGGTCTTATCTGAAGTTTCACCCCTTATCCAATTCGTAAACTTTACGACCAACCAGGCCCTCCTTGAGGCTCTTGATGATGCTGATAGGATTCACATTGTGGACTTTGATATTGGCTTTGGTGCTCAGTGGGCTTCCTTCATGCAGGAGCTTCCTATGAGGAGTAAAGGAGCTCCTTCGTTAAAAATTACAGCCTTTGCCTCCCCGATAACACACCATCCTATGGAGCTCAGCCTTATGCGGGAAAATCTCATGCAATTCGCAAATGAAATCGGTGTAAGCTTTGAGCTCGAGGTACTGAATATTGATTCTTTGCCTATGTTCCGATATAATGAAAATGAGGCATTTGCTGTGAACTTCCCCGTTTGGTCTGTTTCGAGTCAACCCTCTATTTTGCCAAATGTTCTACGCTTTGTGAAGCAGCTTAGGCCGAAAATTGTAGTGTCTATAGACCGAGGGTGCGACAGAAATGATTTGGCATTCCCACAACATATAATCAATGCATTTCAGTCATATATAAGCCTATTGGAATCCATCGATGCAGCTAGTGTATCTTCAGACGCCATGAACAAGATTGAAAGGTTCCTTCTTGTGCCTAGAATTGAAAACACTGTATTGGGACGAATGCATTCACTTGAGAAAATGCCGCCATGGAAGACCCTCCTTTCCTCAGCTGGTTTCACCCCTATACCATTCAGTAACTTCACTGAAACTCAGGCTGAATGTGTGGTAAAAAGGGCTCAAGCGAGGGGTTTTCATATAGAAAAACGCCATACTTCACTCACTCTTTGCTGGCAGCGAGGGGATCTTATCTCAGCTTCAGCTTGGAGGTGCTAAGGAGCCATAACGAACCGGCAGAGGAGTTTGGTTTTTAGCAACTCACAATCTATATCAACTCTATCCAGAAGTATGGAATTAAGTCAATAATTTTACTAAACTATGGAGCTTTTGCACATGTAACCTGCATTGCTTGTCAGTCTCCTCTGCTGTTATGGACACATTGATATTGCTGTTATGGTATTTTGGTGTCTTTTTTGTGTGTTTTGTTTATGGGGTGAGAAGCTGTGTTTTATTCTGGTTAAGGTGGTGAATGATGATTTGTTGTATATTTGACAAAAGAATTGAGTGCTAAAATTTCAAATACAACTTACCAGAATTTAGTTCTTATGTTCTAAGGCATCAAGTTGTGTATTAAAACTACTGCCCTGAGAAGCACTTAAAGATCAGTTGATGTCTTGGTAGTGCATGATTGTGTACTTCCTTAGGCCCCAGTGGAACTGCCAATGAACAATGGAGATATCTTGTGTTACATGACCTTTATCAATTAGTTTATTTAAGTCAACACCATCTTTTTCTTCGTAAATACAACAATAACAATAAATTCCTATTCTTATATGCAATGGGATAAGAGGAGGTAGGATAGTAGATTGTTCTAATGTCAGGTTGAGAGCAGCTTCCGTGGAAGACTTCCGGCAGTCAGAAAATTAAAAATAAAGATAAAATACAATGTATGTATAAATAAATAAATAAATACATAGTTAAACATTCTTCATATGCACATCGAGAAGCACTTAAAGATCAGTTGATGTCTTGGTAGTGCATGATTGTGTACTTCCTTAGGCCCCAGTGGAACTGCCAATGAACAATGGAGATATCTTGTGTTACCTTTATCAATTAGTTTATTTAAGTCAACACCATCTTTTTCTTCGTAAATACAACAATAATAACAAATTCCTATTCTTATATGCAATGAGATAAGAGGAGGTAGGATAGTAGATTGCTCTAACGTCAGGTTGAGAGCAGCTTCCGTGGAAGACTTTCGGCAGTCAGAAAATTAAAAATAAGGATAAAATACAATGTATGTATAAATAAATAAATAAATAAATAAATAAATACGTAGTTGAACATTCTTCATATGCACGTCTGTAATGGGAAGTAATCCCTATAAATAAATTCCTGAATAAAAATCTCTGCATATAGACAGAAACGTAAAACCCGACTAAATTTAAAATATCCTAATTCTCGAGAGAACAACATCCTCGGTTTTTACTGAGTCCGCTCCTATTAATCTATTTATTTGTGTAGGAGTGATTTTGATAATGTCTTAATCTTACTTTTACCTTTGGTAGGTGGTAATAGTAAATCTATTGATTCATTGCATTTTATCTATTATATACCTTTGCTTTTTAATTAATTATTATAAATTGTCTATTATCATTCTAATCTTTTAGCTTCAATCGTCTCCTTAATCACTAAAATTATTTCATCTCTAAAGATAATAATCATTCCTTTAACCACTGAATTCGTTTGGATTGCCTTATTGTTTGTTGTGTTTGTGGGTTTTGGCTTTCTGTTTGTTTCCATCTCATGGTATACTCTTTTTCCTTCAATAGGTTTAGGGAGGGTTTTTAATGAGGTCCATGGAGTAGTGTATTTTGTATTCTTATCAATACAAAATACTCATCTTTATAAAAAAAAAGCATTCTTTTAACCACTGAATTCGTTTGATTCATATAGAAAATTGTATTATTATAGAAAATTTTATTATTAGGGCAACATGACAAATTACTCTAAGAAACAACCTTAGATTAGGTGAGCTGTTGTGATGTAGACAAAGGGCAAAGGCCATTTGCTGCAACCTTGGAAGACAATGAACACCTAAGATTAACTAGTTTTGCTCCTAATCACATGGGATGTGTTTCATTCTATACTTTTGTTTGAGTTTTTTGTACTTGCTTTTTCTTTATTTTAATTCATCTGTATTTTTAATATATAAAATAGAAGATGGCTGTAACATTATGCATATAATATACGAAATAAATAATCATTAAATGTCATGAGAACATGCATAGTACTATGGCCACAAAGCTTAATCACTGCTCAACTTTTTCCCTAAAAAATATTAAAATAAAAAAATGAATAAATAAATAATGAAAAATACACTCGTAGAGAAATCATTGCCCAGTCAACCGACCTACATAATCGACAGAGATTAAGACAAAGTATACTTAAGAAAATTTTATAGTTATCCCTTATTTTAATTACCTTTTTAATATTATATTATATATTTAAATCTAAGGAAGATGGTAATTGGATTTGATGGAGGTGAATTAGGGACAATTTTAAGATTTTATATCGAGGGGTAAATTTATAAAATTTTAAGATGATATGTATTTATAAATTTTTAGAAGATAGAAAACATATAATAATTTAAAATTTTCAATAGACGAAATCTCGACTGTTTCAAATCATCAAGAGTGAAATCAAAATTATATTAATACGTAAATGGATTATTTTTTACATCATAAGGTTCTGCTGGTTTTACCAATTGCTTTCGTTGGCGGCCTCACCTGAATTTTATTTAAAAGAAATTTTAAAACAGTAAATAGAATTAAAAAATAATTGTATGGTCAGGCCCAATCAAATTGCAAAAGAAATAACTAAAATGATGGCTAGCTGTATGCCATTTGCTATGGTTCACGGCATTTTGAGTGCTTAAGTGGTCCAGCCCAGCTCCCCCAAGTTACACGGTATATGTTTTTTTTAGTCACAGTAGATGCTAAATACAAATATCATTTAGGGTAATTACATAAATAGTCCTTTAATTATAGGAAGTTATTTTGTTGAGTCTTTTAACTACTGAAAATAAAAAAAATAGACTCCCAACTATAAGGCACTACTTTGTTTAGTCCATCGACTGTTAAAAATTATAAAATAGTCATTTGACTATTCATATGTTTCTAATTTTTTGGATCGAGTCTCTGTTTACATTATGTCATCGAGACAATGTTTGAAAATAACGAAGGTGCCAATAGACATTATTAAAATATGATTTTATAATAATTCAATCAGTAGGTTAACGTCCAACACAAACAATAGTCAATTTTTTAACGAAAAAGAACAAGTTTGGAACATATGAATAGTCGAGTGACTATTTTGTAACTTTTAATATTCGAAGTACTCAACAAAGCAACGCCCTATAGTCGATGGATTATCTTGTAACTTTTAATAGTCGATGACTAAACGAAGCAATGCCCTATATTTGGAAGATCATTTCTGTACTTTACTCTATAATTTATTATTTTGTAAGTATGAAATAATTTTTTAAATAGATTGTGGTGATATATGTTAAAAATATTTTTATTAGTTTATTAATAATGTACACACTCTATAAATATAACTATTTGAATTTAAATCGTTTAAAAAATCACAATATTTTTTTTAGTATTAATACAGTCAATGAATTCATGAAGAAATGGATTTTTGTTTAAAAATGTAGTCACCTACCAGATAATTAGGGTGCCCTTTGAATTTATCATATTTGGCCACACGCCAACGACGCGAAGAGGCTCCTTGGTTGTTTCTATCTTGTCCTTCTTTCTTTATAATAATGTTAAGAAAAGAAAGAAAGAAATAAAAAAGGTTGACCCCAACAATATTTCCCAATCAAACAATTTAAGTTGACTAAATAAACCATTTCCTCACCTAACAAATAACAATTATGGGTTGATGAAGAACAGGTTGCATATGTTTTTTATATGTGCTTCGGCAACATCATCATCATCGTCACTTTAATACAATGCAAAAGTCAAACAAATGTTTATGCTTCTATTATTACATGTGGTGCACTCGTTATGGTTATAGACATTTTTAAATAAAAAATTATGAAAAAAATTAACTTGATAACTATAGTTTCACATTTTAAATGGTATAACAAAATATAAATCTAATTCTACTTAGAGGAGAGGGGAATGAGGATTCTAGAGGAAGAAATGAAAGGTCTCTAGTGAGTCTAGAACTCATGACTTAAGGGATTCGGATTAAAACATAACATCAATAATAATACCATATTAGTTTATATCATATTAAAATAGTTGAATCTATCAAGTAGTCTTACTGATAAAAAATATTGATCTCTGTAGAAGTTTGAGTTCGAGCAACAGCAGGATATGCATACGTTATCAATAAATTAATAAATTTCTAAATAAATATTATCTTATAATCATTTTAAATTATTACAAATAATTAAAATAAATAATAATGCGACGTCGTCATAAAAGGAAATAAAATTACTTGAAAAATGTGGTGGTGGGATTGATGATGGCTAGTCGGAGCATGCAAACATGATTGAGGAACAAGTTAAACAAATTACTAAAACTTATTTTATTCATCCAAATATCAATAAATTTTGTTAGAAAAAACAAGGGCATTCATAGGAATCATGTCCAACAATTCTACAAAACACGACAATAAAACCTTGAAGACACTGATAATGTCATATATGTTTAGGGATGGGCACCACCCCGAACCCAACGGGTTCCGATCAGTCCTGATTTGATCGGGTCAGATTTTTTTTTTAAAAAAAATATCAGGTTCGGGTCAGATTTTTTAAAGTGTGATATTCGGGTCGGTTCGGCTTTAGGGTGAAAAAATACCCGACCCAAAAAAATATATATAATTTTATCTTATATATTTAGGAATAATTACAATAATACCACTCTATATATAATTTTTTTTTTCAATTAAGTCATTGTTTTTATTGAATAAAAATATTTTTTTATTATTTCGAACCCGACCCATGCTCATATATTCGGACCAAGCAAACACATAATACATTCGATCTACTTTCAAGACAATGAATATGTACAAGGACAAACGCTTGATTTTATTTTGGAGAACAAATATATAATTTTATATTGGGAGAAGAACTCATAAAATTTTAGGAGAACGAAAATAAAATTTTAATAAAAAATATATGATAATTTAAAATTTCATAGGACGATTATCCCTCTTACTCCTTTTAGTTGCAGACATATTTTAGATAAGTTGAAGTACGTTGTACTTATAAATTCCATGATTCGAGTATATAGTTTTGACATTACATTGGAATAGGATCATAATTTGGAAACATGACAATGATAATACATATGAGTTGAGAACGATCCGGTTTCGGTGACACATTATTCGTCATTATCAACATTTGTTCGAAATGTGGCACAACCTGTCTAACCCTACTTTCTGTTCATCATTTTACCTTCCTTTTTCTTCCCCTCTAACGATAGGCCACATTGAGTAGGTTAAATTAAAGTTTTGATCCCATTATTATGTTCAAATTTGAAATTTAGTTACTGTATTTTAATTTTTTTATAATATAACCATCATTATTAATTCAGTCAAATTAATGTGAAATCCCATTAAATCCCAACATTAGAGTGTAAAAATCAATTTCTTCTTCTAAACCCATCTGCAAACAATAAATCCAAAAATATCACATAAATATTTTAACGAGAATAGATAACAATGTTAATAATATTTTTTGACAGTAATTAGTTTATTAATAACAAGAAAACTACTCAATGAATGATAAAATCTCAAATGAGATTTCGTTTGTTTCATGAAAAATAATTTTTAAAAAAGTAATTCTAATAAAATGAATTATATTTTTTGGTGTTTGGATGATGTTGTGTAAATCATTTTTCACTAGTTGATAATTTTTTAAAAATTATTTATTATAAACATCAAATAAAATAAACAATATTATTTATTAAAAATTAATATTATTATTTTTCAAAGATTATTCAAGATTATTTATGTTACTGTTATTATTATTATTATTATTTTGATTAATATGTGGTGAATACAAGGTAGTATGTGATCAAAGACTCTCAACCATTTAACATTGAACGTTCATACACGGTGCATACATGGTGCTTGAACCCTGAACCTCAAGGAATAACAACAATTCTTTAATCACGGAGATCACTTAGTTTGTGCATATTAATAATATTATTAAAATATTTTTTTATAATTTTATAAATAAAAATATTAAGACGGATACATTTTATTAAAATAAAAATATATTATAAATTATATTAATTATTATTTGAAACAAATATATTATATTATATTAGTATAATAATAAATTTTATCTCATATTAATTATTAATTAAAATAAAAATATTATATTATATATTATAATAATATAATTGATTATATTATTATAATACAAAAATATAATATTTATATAATTAAAATATTAATAAATATATTTTGATAAATATATATATATATTTTAAAATAGTACTAAAATATTATATTAATGTTAAATAAATAAACTAATATTTTTTTGAATATTTGTATTTGAAATAAAAAGTTTAAAAATAAATTACGAAAAAATCAGATTGTAAGTCATTTATTAGAAAATGCAAAGAAAATAATGCTGATCAGAAAAATAAATTACATTGATTACAGTAGAAACTCTTTAAATTAATACTCGGTAAATTAATAAACTCTCTAAAATAATAAATTTGTCCGGTCCCGACTTGGGCCAATGTAAAAAATTGAAAAACTCGATAAAATAATAATATAATAATTTTTCGTGAGATCCCTTTATAATTTTCGGTCCAAGAAAATCATAAATTAATAATTCATAGAAACTGAAAAAAAAAATATATTACACTCTATTGAAATATGATTTAATAGTTGTCTGTTTTCCTTTAAAGTTCAAGTCTATTTGGAGCTCATCTCTAACTTTTCTTATTGCATCCAATAGCTCAGGTGTTGTATTTTTGTATTGTATCATAAAGTTGTGAAGAGTGTTCGACGCCATAAGTGCTTCCTTTCGCATAACAGGCTCCAAAGACACCGTATCATCTTCGCCGTCATCCTCTGCATTGTTCTCAATGATAGTACCCACAATATCTTCTAAACTCTGAACCTTCGAACATGCTTCATTTTCACCTGGGTAGTTCGTTAGATTGTCGATATCCATCTTATTACGATAGCCACATTGATTGATCATAGTCTCGAGGTCTTGAGTTTCTTCATCAAAAGTGGATTCATCCAAATTTCTTGTAACGTCATTAGCTGAACGAATTTTACAGTGTCGAAAGCAATTTGCTATTGTTTCTTTTCGAACATCTATCGTCCAAGCTGGGATTGCCAAATTGATAGCATCAAGGACATTTATCTTCCCTGGATCAGATTGTCCCACCTCATAACCTTCCAATATTTTGCGGTAAAACCTTCTACGGTAATGCATCTTAAAAGCTCTTATTATCCCAGCATCACAAGGTTGAATCTTTAATGTCATGTTGGGTGGCAAGAAGAACAACTCAACGTTTCTTAGCCCTTCAATATTTCTTGGATGTGCTGGACAATTATTCACCACAAGTAGAACTCTTCTACCATGCATCATTTGGTCAAATGAACGAACATATTCATCAAAAAGCACACTAGTCATCCATGCTTTTTTGTTAGCTCGATACTGACAATCCAAGCTATTAATGTTGACATTCTTGAAGCAACGAGGCTTTGCATATTTCCCAATAATCCATAGAGGAATTTTTTCAGAGCCATCTTCATTGCAACAAATAACTACCATCAGCCTTTCTTTATCTTGTTTTCTTCCTTCAAGTTGTTTTGTTGCCAGTGAATGATCAACTTGTAGCCTATAAAACAACCCAGTTTCATCCATATTGAAAACATCTTTCATAGGGAACTGATCAATTTTCTCCCGAATCGATACCAATTTCTACTCCATGTCTTGTACATCAACAGACCCACTCTCGCCAAAACGACGAAATGACTTTATGCCATGTCGGTGCTTGAATTTCCCAAGCCATCCTATAGAGAAGTTAAAATCTGAATCATCATGAGGGTACACGAGTTTCATTGTATCTCTTGCCTTCTGCAAAATTAATTCTCCTGTGATATTCACAAGTTCTTGATGCTGGAGAAACCACTCATAAACAACATTCTCCATGTCAGGATATTTTGTTGGTTTGTGTCCTTTGATCTCTGTTCTTCCCTTTTCTATTTCAACAGAGAGATAGTCATCTGACCGCTTAAGTGTGTTTGATATTGTTCCTTGACTAACTTTCGACTGAAATTTTCCCTCAAGCCATCTCTGCAAGTCTTTTTGTGTGCTTGCAGGTTTATATCTCTTGTACTCACACAACTCCTTACGTATTTGATCTGACATAGTTGATTTTGCAACACCTTTTAGATGAGAAGCCATCTTGTGAGATATGGTTTGAATACTAACACATTCATGTAATTTATATATGCCAAACTTGCTTAAAAATACATTGAACACATTTGTTCCTCTTGTTTACATTTACTGTACTTCAAAAGTCATTATTGATTTCCAATGCATATGAACACAGTAGTTACTAATTTACGTTGAGTCCCAAGGTTCGCTGCAACGTAATTCTAAGAGGCATAGACTAATTTGCCTTTTTGTTTGGTATGTATAGTATAATTACTTAAAAACTCTTTAAATTAATAATTATTAATTTATCGATAAATTAATAACTCTCTAAATTAATAAATTTCTCCGGTCCTGACATTATTAATTTAGAGTTTTAACTGTAATTTGTTTTTGTCAATCAAACACTGAAAAATAAATAAAATGTTTTCAAAAATAATCACAATAAAAGAAAAGGACATTAAAAGAAAAACAAACGTACCCTACAAGGAAAACAAACATCGGTCAACAAGTATAATACCAACTCAATACAAATACGACCTAAGGAAGAAGCGAAAGAAATAACATCTACCACCCAACTCAAGTGACGATTCATCCCCTAACTCAAACAAATCATCGTGTGATTAAAAACACAAACAACATAGGAAGAATACATGTTACTAGTAAAATAATTAAGTGGAAGAATACATGTTATTAGTAAAGTAATTAAGTGGAAGAATAGATGTTACACATGAACAATGTAAGTTAAATTTAAAATCTGACAGTTGCAGAAGAAACGATGGAGAAGATAAACATTGAAGAGTAAAAACGACAACAAAATATTTCATTCTATTTTCACGATGCCAACCCTAATTACAATTAGGAATTTTAACCCAGCCCCACTAATAAAACTGAACCGTTTTATTTATATAGAATGGGGCAGCATCAATAATTTGGAATAGCAAATTATGTCAAATTAAGGTAGAGGTATTAACCAACAGTCCAGTTGAAATGGAAAGAGGTTCAAGCATAATTTTACTTCTTCTAAATACAGGGTCTAAGTATTGAATTTTAGCACAGTCAAGGGATCAAAATTATCCTTTGAAGTTTGAACTATTAATACTTGTGTTTAATTTCCAACATACTTCTCTAAAAAGTAATACCTTATATTATTTATTATGTTGTTGTTATTATTATTATTATTATTATTATTATTTATTACAAAGCCCAATGCCAATTACAAACCATAAAACCATGTCCATATACAAATCTAAAATTTGACCCAAACCCAAACCCAAACCCAAACCCAAACCCAAACCCAAACCAAAACCCTAGCCTAGCCTAACCCTAACCCTAACCCTAACACATCATTATCAGATGTCACCGCCTCCGCCAAAGTTGAGCCCTACAGTCGCCGACCGAGCTCTCCCCACGTCCAGCCGCGTCGATCGTCCCCACCGTCAAGCCTAGCCAAACCAAATCTCATCAGAGATCTCAACTAAACACGAAAAATTCGCGGCATTTAAAAATACTCATCATCAACCACCATGCATAGTGGATGTCAGAAGGCAATATGATTGGATTTCGTTTTTTATTAATGAAAATCTCTGTAATCTTGGGTATAAAACCCGAAAGTCAGTTTGTAAAAGGGATCCCCTTTATTTTTTTAGAAAGCAATAGAAAACAAAAAAAATAAAGGTAAAAGCTTTGTTTTTAGCATTGTTGAGTTAATCGATTGACGGAATTGGCCAAGAGGGGGGTGAATTGGCAATTAAAAATTTGGTGGAAGCTTTTGCAAAAAATTGAAAGTAATTGCACAGCGATTTAGAGTGGTTCGACTTTCTCAACCAAAGTCTACGTCCACTATCTTAGCTATCCACACTAAGGATTTTCCAACAAATTCACTAATTTGTTCTTTCTTTTGAGGCCAAAGAGATAACCTTACAACACCCTCAAGAATATACCCCAATTATTGAGAACACTCTTTCCCAAAGAGAAGATTACAAATTTGCAAACTTACAATGAAATCCTCACAAGGTAGATTGTTTGCACAATTCTAGAACAAGAAAAGAACACTAAAAAATAATTACAAATGAGCACAAATGGTATTCTTGAAAGCAAAATGAATATTGAAAAGAAAATTGGCTTGATATGCACAAACTTGGTGTTGATGCTTTCTCTCTTGTTTCTCTATGATTTCTTATTGATCAAAGGCTTCAGAACTTGTTTAAATACTCCCTCAATTGATTCTGAACGTTGGGGATGATTAGTGGATTCAATGGAGCCGTTTAAGTGTGAAAATCATTAATAAAACATCTTGGAGCGTGGGGGGAATCGGTTCCCTAAGTGTAAAATTCAAATATTCGACCGTTGAACAGTGGGGGGAATCAAAACCCCCTGGGGGGAATCGGTTCCCTCCGAGCATACTGGAATTTCTCAGAGCAAAACCATTCAGGAGGAATCGGTACCCCCTTGGGGGGGAATCGGTTCCCTCTGGAAATTCTGGAATTTTTGGCTTTGAAACGGTTTGAAATACTTTGTAAAATTATTTTTTGAAATAATTTTAAGATTAAAACTTAATTTTACACTTGAGTAAGGATTAAAAATGACTTTTGAAAGATTTGTAGTAATATTTTGATATTCGAATATACTTAGAAAATCTTTTTTGAAAATCTTAAAATTCATTTATCTTAATTTGTTATATCGAAATATCAAAATGTTTTCAACAATCTCCCCCTTTTTGATATAACAAAACATTTTAGTAATTTTAAGATTTTGAAATCAAGTTTTGAAATTACTCCCCCTTACTCTAACACTTCTCCCCTTTAAAAACACTTTAATATTTCTCTCCTTTTTGTTAAATCAAAAAGACCTTTAAAAGATTTTAAACAAGTTTTTGAAAAACAATTAGCCAATTGATAACTAAATATAGCGTAAGCTGCTAAGATCATAATCAAGAGAAAGATTAGCCATTAGTTCCATAATTCAATATTCATAAACAATGTGAAATGGCAAAAAATTGGTCATAATGCAACTAATATGTAAATGATGCAAAAATAAACATTAAGCTCAAAATGAAAGTGAAAATCAAACCAAATATATAAGCATGTAAGTTCAAATATCCAATTATCCAACAAGTTCAAACACCCAAAATAAAATAATACATGAACATCAAAATGTTTCACAATTAAAAGTTCTGAGTTCGGGACGATAAACCCATTGACCCAAAGACCGAGTTTGATAAACAAATTACAAAGGAGACAACCATAAACCAAGGTTTTTATATTCTTGGAATGAACAATATTTATGGAAACTCACTAAAGATGATTTGTGGCAGATTAATCTTCTTCTTTTTTCTGTTGGATAATATATCCACCATATATCTATGTTCCAAAGGGAGGAGTACCTACCTCCGGATGGTCTAAACCACCAAGAGATCAAATAATGAAGGAAACTATCACGATGAGTTCTTAGGGTACTCTCACTATCCTTAGACTTATAGGGTGAATCCACAGTCTCTTTTTCATTAAACCTGAGTTATCTAGTCCAAAATGGGTAGCGATTATGCGTGAGTCAATAAAAATGAATTGTCCTAAAAGATAGGATCGAATTCCTATAGTTTCATATTGGCGCTCATTTTGGACACATACCACATTGGAATAGAAAAATGTGAATTAATTGATGATAAACCAAAGGTTTGAGTTTAAAGAGTTTATCAAACTTCTAGGATTTAAGAGTAGGAAGATATTGGAAGTCCATATCTTCTATAGCTTGGATCGAAGGGATACGCTCTTCCCAGATTTTGTATGACTCAAAACAATTAAGGTACATATGGTATAGATCTTGTCTACGACCAGGTACGTGAAACAAGAGTTCAAAATGGTCATATTTGGGTTATTTGGATTGGGTGGAGGAATAAGAGGTTGGTTTTAACTTGAGCGACTAGACAATGTCCTAGGTCGTTTAGGATTTGACATGGTTTAAGAATCGGAATAGAATATGTAACCTGCAAATTTAAACACATGTATGCAATATAATCAAACCCAAAACTCAAATGAGTCCTCAATATTTCAAGTTTCTCTAAACCGAATTCTAAAGGGCAATGTTTTGAAAAACTATTTGGAAAATAATGTTTGAAAATCATAATACGTATAGTTTTTATGAAAACAACATAATTGAATCAAAAACATCAATTAAAACAACAATTCTTGATTTTTTAAATTAAAAGATAATTTTGAAAAATTGAGTGTTTTTGACGAAATTGGTTGTAAAATCATCATATAACCAATGCCCGATGTAATGTTCATCTTAGAACTAATCAAAACTAGTCATGAGTTCAAAAATCAATGAAATAGAGGATTTTGAAATATTACTTTGAAAATTTGGATTTTATGAGAATGTGATGTTATTTGCAAGGATTAGAAGTTGAAGAAAGATCTAATTCCGACTTGTATTTGATGATTTTGGCAAAAATGAAGATTTAGAGAGAAAGAGAGGATGAACGACGTTTAAGAAAGAAGAGAGGGTTTGAGAAAATATTGGGTTCTGCCCGTGTTAAAACTAGAACCCATGGGGGTATCCATTCCCCTCCAGGGGGAATCAGTTCCCATTAAAAGGGGAAATCGGTTCCCTTATGGGGGTATCGATTCCCTCTGCCAAATATTTAAAAAATCTGTATTTTAAACATCTAATAGTGCTAAAATAATTAATACTAGTGGTATTGTTCAAACAATCAAATTTATCATTAAAATTTATTTGAACATAAAATCAATTTTTCACAAAGAATCATAAACCCCCTAACTAATAGCAAAGAATGCAATAAAAATACTATTATATGCATTTTTTATTTATTCTTAAAAGTGCTAAAATTATTTAAACACTAAGTGAAGATAGGTCAGTTAAACATAGTTCTCTCCTAAGTGTCCAAAAACGTTCCTTTGTCTAAAGGTTTGTAAAGATATCCGCTAATTGATGCAAAGTATCAACAAATTCTAGAACTACATCTTCCTTAGTGACATGGTCTCTAATGAAGTGATGTCTTATTTCAATGTGCTTAGTTATAGAGTGTTGGATGGGATTTTTAGTGAGACAAATAGCACTAGTATTGTCACACTTGATAGGAATGATACCTACTTCAATTCCATAATCAAAAAGTTGTTGTTTCATCCATAAAACTTGTGCACAACAACTACCAGCTGAAATGTATTCGGCTTCAGTGGTAGATAATGCAACACAATTTTGTTTCTTTGAAAACCAAGAAATCATCATATTTCCAAGGAATTGGCCAGTGTCGGAGGTGTTTTTCCTATCCAATTTGCATCCTCCATAATCCGCATCAGAAAAGGCATGCAAGCTAAAGCTAGAGTCTCTAGGATACCAAAGTCCTAAACTAGGAGTGTCCTTAAGGTATCTAAAGATTCTCTTAACAACTAGTAAATGTGATCCTTAGGACATGATTGAAATCTAGCACATAAACAAACACTAAACATAATGTTTGGTCTACTTGCAGTTAGATAGAGCAAAGAACCAATCATTGACCTATATAATTCAACATCCTCACATTTACATCCTTCATCCAAGTCAAGCTTTGTAGAAGAGCTCATTGGAGTGTCATGAGGTTTTCCATTTTCCAGTCCAAACTTCTTGAGCATATCTTTGACGTACTTAGCTTGATTGATGAAGATGCCATCTTTTCTTTGCTTGATTTGGAGTCCCAAGAAAAATGAGAGCTCCCCCATCATGCTCATCTCAAATTCACTTTGCATTAGCTTGGAAAATTCTTGGCAAAGAACATCATTAGTAGAACCAAATATTATATCATCAACATAAATTTGAACTACTAAAAAATCTTTACCTTTATGCTTTAATAACAATTTAGTGTCAACCTCCCCTTAAAAACCTTTTTCAATTAAAAAGTTTAACAATTTTTCCTACCAACCTCTAGGAGCTTATTTTAAACATAAAGCGCTTTTGTCAATTTAAGAACATGATTTGGAAATTTTGAATCTTCAAAACCTGGAGGTTGTTTCACATACACTTATTCTTTTATAAAACCATTTAAAAATGCACTTTTAACATCCATTTGATATAATTTAAATTCATTAAAACATGCAAATGCTAATAACATTCTAATTGCTTCCATCCTAGCTACGGGAGCGTATGTTTCATCATAGTATATGCCCTCTTCTTGAGTATACCCTTGAGTAACAAGTCTAGCCTTGTTTCTCACTATATTACCACTTTCATCAAGCTTATTCCTAAATACCCATCTTGTACCTACAGTAGATTTATTATTAGGCCTTTCAACTAATATCCATACTTTACTTCTCTCAAATTGATTTAACTCTTCTTGCATAGCCATAATCCAATGTTCATCATTTAATGCTTCTTTAATATTCTTAGGCTCTATGCATGAGATAAATGCAACATAATTACAAATATTTCTAAGAGAATATCGAGTTGTTACCCCTTTGGATGGATCACCTATGATTTCACCATCCTTGACATAGTTGTACTCTATTGGGTAAAATGCTTCCCTTTCTTCAATGGTTGGATTCTCGAGAGGATCATGAGTTTCCTCATCTTTCGTTTCTTCCTTTGATGATGATTCTCCAACGTCATGTCTAACGTCATTTGTATTTATAATACCTACATCATCATTAACACAAGAATCCTTCCTCGGAAGGAGATTATCATCGAAAACAACATGTATAGACTCTTCTACAACTAAAGTTATTTTATTAAATACTCGATAAGCTTTAGAATTTAAGGAATAACCCAGAAAAATTCCTTCATCACTTTTAGCATCAAATTTGCCAAGGTTTTCTTTACCGTTGTTTAAAACAAAACATTTACATCCAAAAGGATGAAAATAGCTAATGCTAGACTTTTTATTTTTGAAAATTTCGTATGGAGTTTTCTTTAAAATTGGCCTAATCATTACTCGATTTATAACATAACAAGCGTTATTTGTGGCTTCTGCCCAAAAATATTTTGGCAAATTATTTTCACAAAGCATGGTTCTAGCCATTTCTTCTAAAGTTCGATTTTTCCTCTCAACAATTCCATTTTGTTGAGGGGTTCTAGGTGCTAAAAAATTATGGCTAATACCATTAGAATTACAAAACTCATTAAATCCAATATTTTCAAATTCAGTGCCATGATCACTTCTAACACTAGTGATAGAGTAACCTTTTTCGTTTTGGATTACTTTTGAAAATGTGATAAAATTTTCTAATGCTTCATCTTTAGTACTTAAGAATAGAACCCAAGTATATCTAGAATAATCATCTACCAGCACAAATGCATATTGTTTTCCACCCAAGCTGGTAGTCTTAGTTGGCCTAAAAAGATCTATATGGATCAATTGTAATAGTCTACTAGTTGACATATCATTAATGGATTTAAAAGAAACTCACTTTTGTTTTCCTTTAGCACAAGCATCAAAGATTTTATCATTATCAAATTTTAGTTTAGGCAGCCCTCGAACTAATTCTTTTTGAACTAACCGTTGCAAAACACTCATGCTAGCATGTCCTAATCTCCTATGCCATAACCAACTATCATGCTCATCCTTAGCAAATAGGCACAAATTAGTCATATTAATAAAATCTAAATGCATCATGTATATATCCCTATTTTATGACCAACAAGCATAATTGAAAATAGATGCAATGTCAATCAATTTTGCAATCATTTAAAATAAAACATTGTATCTTTTATCAAATTTATTTTTCAAAAGATTATGCTTTTAACCCATTCACATATAAAACATTATGCAATGTTGATTATAGAGATTAAGAGCACATGCATAAAGTTTTTGAAAATATTATGCATTAAAACTTTATAATATTTAAACAAAAAATGTATGCATAAACATTAAGAAAAATTTCAGGTCAAAATTTTGCAAAACCAAAGTTCTTGAAAAATCAATATCAATTGTTAAAGAGATATCAATTACATTTTAAAAACAATTTTGACCAAAAATTATTATGATGAACTAGAATTTATAAAATATTACCAAAAATTACCATGTTCATCATACAATATTTTTCAACATACATGAGAAAAAAACATAATTCAACATTTTAAAACCTCATGCATGCATAAACTAAATGAGAAACCAAATAATAAAAACATTAAATTTAGAGGTTACTCATTCCCTTTTTATGTGTGGCTAGAGCATCTTGAATACCATCATTTTTATCACCATTGCTCTCACACACCTACAAGAGACATTTAAGTAAATTTTGGTATCCAAATTGCTTTGGATCCTTGAACATTAGTTTCAATGTCTCTTGTTCCTTTTGGAACCCATACTTGTCTAATTTTAAATCGTTTTCCTTTCTTTAAAGGACAAGTATGTTCCTTATGACCATGATAATGACAATGTGAACATATTGTCATTATTGAACTATATGAATTATTTAAAATGATCTCCTTTTCTCTTGTTAAACATCCAAGCTTATCTTTCAAATTGAAATTTTCTTTTTCAATACTTTCAAATTTCTTTTTTGAGAGTTCTAAATCCTTCTTCAAGATTTCATTTTTCAAAGTTTTCAGATTTTATTTTTGAAAGCTCTAACTCCTTTCTCAACATTTCATTTTGATTTTCCAAGTTTGTTTTAGCTTTCAAAAGAAGATCATTTTTAGCAATAAATTTAGAAATCAATTTATTGTATTTGGAGTTCATGGTCTCAAACTCCAAAAATAATTTATCATAAGCATCTTGTAACTCATTAAAAGATTTTGAATTTGATATATTTGAGTTAGAAGATACCTTTGGCTCTGTGAGAGCTAATAGAGACATCACTTTTATTGGTTCTTCTTATTCCTTGTCTCTATAGATCTCCTCAAGCTTATCCCACATTTCCTTGGCACTTGAACGAGAAGAAACTCCTTTATATACATTAGGATCAATTGCACAACACAACATGTGTATAGCCTTTGAGTTTTGTTGAGCTTCCTTCCGTTCTTGAACACTCCACTTCTTTGCCTTCTTAGTAGGAGAGGAATATCCTTTCTTGATTATCATCCAAGCTTCCATATCAAATGCTTTGATGAATATTATCATTCACCTCTTCCAATGATGATAATTTGTTCTATTGAAGTGTGGAGGAACGTCAATAGGTTTGGATTCTTCCATGGAGAATGAACCAGAAGTAGACGCCATCTTTATAGATTTAACTCTTCCCCGATCGACTCAAGACGCGATTAAACCTTCAAATGAGTGAGGCTCTGATACCAATTTTTGAGTTAATCGATTGACGGAATAGGCCAAGAGGGGGTGAATTGGCAATTAAAAATTTGGTGGAAGCTTTTACAAAAAATTGAAAGTAATTGCACAACGATTTAGAGTGGTTCTACTTTCTCAATCAAAGTCTACGTCCACTACCTTAGTTATCCACACTAAGGATTTTCCAACAAATTCACTAATTTGTTCTTTATTTTGAGGCCAAAGAGATAACCTTACAACACCCTCAAGAATATACCCCAATTCTTGAGAATACTCTTTCCCAAAGAGAAGATTACAAATTTGCAAACTTACAATGAAATCCTCATAAGGTAGATTGTTTTCACAATTCTAGAACAAGAAAAGAACACTAAAAAATAATTACAAATGAGCACAAATGGTGTTCTTGAAAGCAAAATGAATATTGAAAGGAAAATTGGCTTGATATGCACAAACTTGGTGTTTGATGCTTTCTCTCTTGTTTCTCTATGATTTCTTATTGATCAAAGGCTTCAGAACTTGTTTAAATACTCCCTCAATTGATTCTGAACATTGGGGATGATTAGTGGATTCAATGGAGTCGTTTAAGTGTGAAAACCATTAATAAAACAACTTGGAGCGTGGGGAGAATCGGTACCCCTCCTGGGGAATCGGTTCCCTAAGTGTAAAATTCAAATATTCGATCGTTGAACAGTGGGGGGAATCGATACCCCATGGGGGAATCGGTTCCCTCCAAGCATATTGGAATTTCTCGGAGCAAAACCATTCAGGGGGAATCGGTTCCCTCTGGACATTTTGGAATTTTTGGCTTTGAAACGGTTTGAAATACTTTGTAAAATTATTTTGAAATAATTTTAAGATTAAAACTTAATTTTACACTTGAGTAAGGATTAAAAATGACTTTTGAAAGATTTGGAGTAATATTTTGATATTCGAATATACTTAGAAAATCTTTTTGGAAAATCTTAAAATTCATTTATCTTAATTTATTATATAGAAATATCAAAATATTTTCAACAAGCATATTTTGAATAATATAAAAAAAGAAGAAAAGTGGAGACCTTTACCTGTTTTGTGGGTTTCACCAGAGTATGGAGGTTGAGTATAGGGGTCTTTTTTAGATCTGGGTTTTTAGGTAGTTTTGAGGTCGTTAGAGATGGGGAGCCAAAACGTTTGAGGAGTTTTTTGGTATTTAGGAGCCTTGTTAGGTGATTTAGACCCTATATATGAGTTTAAGAGAGTAAAATGAGGGTTATAGGGTCATTTTAGGTTTGATTTAGGAACTCTGGCCATCGTGGGTGGTGGCCGGAGCGATGGTCGAGACGGAGGCAGTGGGTTCGATGTAGTCGGTCGAGTGAAAGAGTTGGGAGAGTTTTTAGTTTTTTTGGGGAATAGGTTTTAAAAAAAGAGGAAATGTGTTTTATAGAAGAATTTTAGGGGAAATCATGCTTATGTCTCTGTAAAGCTTCGGTGTTTTTGCGTTTTGGTCACCTACGAGGACTAAATTGGTTATTTCCTATTTTTCACGCGTGTTATGTATTGATTGGTATAATCACCATTTAGTCCCCCTAGTTTTAGTGTGTTTTTACATTTTAGTCACTTGTTGTGACTTTTTCGCACTTATTTTAATTTTATGGCCTGGTTTTGTGATTTTATCTATTTTGATTGTTCATGTTGATAAAAAAGAGAAAATTATGTTTTAGTCACTCTAGTTTAATCATGTTTTTACACTTAGGTCATTGTTTAATTTCAATTTTGCAAGTTAATTTTACATTTATTTCAATTTAGTCATTATTTTAAAATTTGCATACTAAGTTGAATTTGGTTCCTGTATTATGTTGCTGACTTCAATTTAATCCCTAGATTAATTATTTTATTAATTAACATTAGTATTAGTTAGTATTTAATTTAGACTTTAGACTTTATACTTTATAATTATTCATTTAAATACATTTAAAAAATTTCATGCATGCTTTTGTTGTTTTAATTTATTTTTATTTGTTCCTTAGATTTATTATGTTCTAAGATTTACCCTTATGTTAGATTTTGTCCCTATTAAATAATTTGACTTAGATACTAGGTTTTCACCTTAGTTTTAATTAGGGAATAATCCAACTTGATTTTTTGCATAAAATGGCCCGATCACTCGATTTGGTTGTTTGAATCAATAATTGATTAATTTATCACATTAATTTTTTAAAGCCTTAGCTTAACTTTAGTCCCTTTAACTTTCCGTTAGGTTTACTTTAGTTTAAATAATTAGGGTTAGTTAGAGTCTTAAATCATAGGTTTAGTCCCTTAACTTTAGACTATCACCACCTTAGGACCTTAAACTTTAGAATTTTACATTTAGGACTCTGGACTTTAGATTCCTTGCATTTTAGTCCTTAAAATTTTTCATTAGAATTTTAAATTAACATAATTGATTAGGTTAACAGTTAGAGTCTCCATCTTAGGCCTAATTTCACCTCTAGTCCTTAAATTAAGAGAATTCTTAACTTGGCCCTCACTTTTGCTCAAGGTTCCAATTTAATTATTAGAATATCATAATTGATTAAAATTAATTTAAGTTAATATTAGAGCCTATATTTTCAGGTTTGAGCCTCTAGGTTCTTTAATTTTCATAATTTGACACATTAAAATAGAGAAAGCCTTAATCTACTCTTAGTTTAATTAAGGTCAATAAAATTTTTTGTTAAGTTTCATCATGTTTTAAAACTTAAAACAATATTCACTTATTAGGAAGTCAATAGTATATCTCCAGCAAGTATGCTCAGGGGGTGATTACTAGTGATTCTCGAAATAGGTCGACATCCTTTTCAAGACTACATCATGATTTCTAAAATATCGAGGTAATGTTCGGTTATTGGGCACAATAGCTGATCTCCCGCATTCATGCTAGGAGCGAATGATATTGGCTTTAATAAACGAATACCCTTTTTAATTTTACATCCATGATGATTTTTAAATTAGATAAAGTTCGAACTCAAAATTTTTAATTTTAAATATAAGGCTATCAACTAGGTATCAATTTTTTGGCGTTGTGGGGGTGCTAATGCTTCTCCACACGTAACCGACTTCCGAACATATTTTCTGATTTTTATAGACCCTAAACTTAATATTTTAATAAAAACAAAATATTTTATTAAAATCACCTAAATTTTATAATATATCGATTGTACCTTAAAATGATTGATAAATACTTCTCATATTTCAAAACATTTAAAAAAAACGCTTAAATCGTACATATTTTTCCACCCGGACGAAAAATAATGTCGAAATTTAAGTTGTAAGAAAAGTTGAGGTTGTCGTCGAAAAAAAAGGCCCTTCTCCTTTATAGATGCTCCGTCACTATATATATCCTCCAAATTCAAATCAATCTTTTCGTGTTCCCCTTATGTCTCTTTATATAATTAGTGAGCGTGAAAACAACGCATTACTTTGATTTATAAAGTAAGCATTGATGTGAAAAATGACGGGACCCAAATTTTAACCATTGATTTTATGTAAGAGAAATAAATTTATAAAATTTAAAAAAAAATGAGTATATAAAATTTTACTAGGTGAAAATAAATTATTAATAAAAAATATAATATTTTTTAAAAATTTAAGAAAATTTAAAAATTTTAAGGATGAAATCATATCTGGTTACTTCCCTCTGTCCATCCCTTTCCCATCTTTTTCGTTGTATGTGATTTCAGTGGACGGATTTTCTTTTTGTTTGAACCATACAACTGAGTGGAGGTTTGAATGGACGGACACCTTGGGTGGCTTCAAAATCATGACTTCTCGTCTTTCGTTTTTTATAACATTTATTGTCTTTCAACAATTAGATCCGCACATCTCATTAAGGTCAACAGTTTTTATAGTTTGAGAAAAAATTTACTAAAATTAAGGAATAAAGACTAGTTTAATGAATTATGTAACGTACAAGGACTAATTACATAATTTGACCCTTTTGAAATCATTTGATTTTAAAATATGACACTTTTGTTCCATCAATTTCTATTGAGGTGAACTACAACAATTATTTAACTTTCATTTTTTTCATTATTGATTGTTTTTAAAATATATATATTTCAACCAAGTATGTTATCAATTGTCTTTTTTTACATTTTCTTTTTTATTACTCAGTTAGTTTAATGGCATACATATTAATAAAAAAGCTAATTTTTAATTTTACTTTTCAATTTTAAATAAATATTAATTTGATCCTTAAATTTTAGATAATGTATTATTTTAACTTTCTAAATATTATAAAAAAAAATATTAATTTAACTTATAAATTCGATCAAAGTCATGTCATCAGTCATTTTTTGCGGCCATCAACTGTCTACAATGACTATCGTTAAACCTTCAAAATTTTCTATCTATTCCTTTTGATCTTCTAATTAATGTTTTTTCATCAGAAAATATCCCGAACTCCATAAGTATAACTTAAAACTCTTTAACTTTCTTTAAAATTAAACGTAAATATGAATTTATTATTATTATTATTCTTTAAAAAATAAAGACACTGAAAATCTTAGTTTATATCATAATTAAATCTATACTTTTTAATATTAGTGTTATACTATAATTACATTAATAATAATTTTTTAAAATAATTTTATTCTTAAATTTCTGACCACCAAATTAGTTGATTTGAAAAAACAAAACAAAACTTTAATCGAAAAACACATGTCCATGGATTACTCATAAGGAAATTCCTATTATTTGAGATATGACTTGCTGGATGGCAAGAACGTTGCTGTTTTATTCTCTTGTGGAGCCAGGTCGATGAAGGGGTTATCGTCTGAGGGTGATGTGTTAGAGGCTAATACTCAAATAAATTTGGCAGAATGAGCAGAGGTGTTAATTAAATCCCTACAATAAGCAAATTTTAGAGGATGTTAGGCAAGTAGAAATTGGAAAAGATCAAAATGTCTCCGGTAGGATTATATCCCAAAGACGAAATATAGATCTACAATGGATATTCAGAACAAGTCTTTAGCGGTAACCGAAGGAAAGGAAAGAGAAAAAGCTCTTAAGAGAAGAGTAGTTAGGGATGGAGATGTTCCTACGATTAGGTTAATGTCTCTTTTTCTAATTCGGATCTCAGACATTGTAAAAAGTTTAAGGAAGCTGAGCGAGCAGCGTGGACATTTGCAAAGAAATGGGGCTTTCAAATTGAAGGCGATGAATGAGAGGTTATTACGAAGTTCGCAAGGTTAGATGGATATTAAGGTTCGGGGTTCAGATATGGGGCGATTGTTGATTCTTTTTCCTGAGGTGGTGCTTTGTTCTCAATGTAGTTTGCTTTCGGGAGTTCTGTTGGAGATGTGGGATTCAATATACCATGACAACACAAGTACGAAAGCTGTGAATTTTTTAATCCTCTAAACCATTCGATGCGATCATCGGTTGTTCAACCTCAACCTATAAAACATACCGACTCGGCAATATTAGAGATTTGAACACAATGGCCCAACCCAAGAAATTTCAAACCCCCCAAAAATGGGTTTAAAATAGTTAAAATATGCGTCTAATCCTGATACTTTGGTAAAGTTTTAAAATTCAGTCCATGAGCTTAAAAAGTTACATCTAACTTTTTTAAATTTAAATATTCTAATTCAATTGTTGACGCTATCAAAATTTACTTACCATCAAGTAATTGTTACGAACTTAATAATTGTTTTGCTTTTGAAGTTGGCAGGATTGTATAGGTTTATTAATTACTCAAATTCCATGTATCACATTGCAATTAAATTAAAAATTCATGTATAATTTTTTTGTTGAAATAGTAATATGTTCAATAAAATTTTCAAAAATACCAAAGTAAATCTATCTAAAAAAATCCAATAAATACTAAAATATTAAAGATTCAATTTTAAAACTAATTCAGCCAACGAGGCCTTAGTTATGCTGATGAGATTAAAATTCCAAAACTTTAGGTGTTTAGGTTCAAATTTCACTGTACGTAATTTTATTTGTATAAATATATTACTTATAATTATAATTCTAACTATAAAACAAGTCAAACCCAAAGTATTTTACGGATCCAAATAAGCCTCTTTGACATCTAATGCCTATACAGTAACCAATTATTCAACTTTACAGTATGAATATTCAATTAATTGGCAGGGTAATTTGGAAAAGAAAAACAAGTAACAAACATTGTTGTTTCCTAATCACATTTTCATGTCTCAAATAAGATTCTCACCCGACGCAATGTGACAAATCCCAAGTCAATCACTTATATAGGTATACCCATCCATAAAATTATTAGGTCAAACATTTATTAGATTCACTAATCACGCTTAACAAATCCCAATCCATCATTAAAGTCCATTGTCGTTTCATTGACCTGAAGATTGTTTTTTTTTCATTTAATTTATATAGAAAGAGGAAAAATATATATATATATATATATCAAATAATTAACTATTGATGTTTGGTGATCCCATGCAGCTGGTTCCTGCAATAACTCTGCAAAAAGATAGATAGAATGGTGGGTGAGAAATAGTCTTCTCATTGAAAATTGAAAATTAATATATATTTTAGATATTTTTTTTATATTTTATATTGATAATCTCTTTTAAATCTTAAAATTTCTCTTTTTAAAATTTTAAAAGTTCATATCAAAAAAAATTATGAATTGGCAGTGGATATGACGTGAACGGCAACAACTATATGTTCCTCAAAGTATGGCACCCACCCATAATTTTGAGGAAAATGGGTGAGAAACAACAAATCATTTTGAAGTTTATTTTGTTTAAAAGGTAGTGGGTTAAGCATTAAAAGGTAGTGGGTTAAGCATTTATACAGCTATATATTTGTGGGACTATGTCTATAAATAAAATAGACTCATTTTTGTTTGCATGCATGGGTTGGCGCTTCGCAATCATTTGCAGTAACAGATCAAATGGTATGTTTGGTATTGCTCAAATTACTATTTTTGTCTCTATTATATAATCACTAGTAGACTTGGCGAAAGAGATAGAGTTCTAGATAAAATGTTCAAAATGGGTTCACTAGAGACTAACTCTTTCCTGTGTTTCTTGCCCCATCAGCATTCTCCATCATCCATCCCGCCTATAGTTTAGACCATGCAACCCTTCTCATAGTGTGCTCACAACCGACTAACTCTTTCCTGCAAAATTGATTAGTAATTTAATCCGTAACATCTTAAAAATCGATTCAATAAATTTTCAGACTTCTAACGATAGAAAATACATTATGGTGTCTAATCTGAAATTTAAAATAAATTTGAATATCCTATGTGAAAAGGAATCAAGCTTAATTTTGATACATATTAAATTGTGAACCTTGAGAATAATAGGTGGGACCATCTTGTAAAGGGGATTAAAGTTTTATTTTGCATGGTAATTAGACCACTTCATTCATGTTTGACGAGTCATTAGGTTAGATGTCATATATTTAAAATTTAGCTCAAATTTCTAACTAAAAAAAACTTGAACTTTTGTGCAAATGGACGACAATTGAAAAAGAAAGGAAAGATTTTTTTTTTTTGCTTCTTCAACCTTGTTTTATCCTTCATTGTCGCATTGAGCTCCCAAAGCAAAGAAAAAAATTGATTGGCCATGTGGGTGGAATTTAGCTATTCAACTCAAATTTGTGTATTACTCACCTTAAACTTTCATTGGTTATGCTCCATTTCATAATCCAAACTGGTTTCCACTTGATCCATAAACCTTAAGTTTTGGGTTCTTCAATTTGAGGCTTCGCAAACCTCATTTGAATCCCTACGTGTTGTTCTTGAGATTATATATCCATTGACATTTTATCTCAATTTTTAGTCAGTTGTATTCATTTTCAATTTAAGATTATTTGTCATTTAAGGTTAAATTGGATACATTAATTTTTGGTATGGCTTGTTTTTATTGTAATGTTGAAATCGAAAGTTGTCGAGGGTGAAATGGTAATTCGGTAAGTGTAGTTGTCCTCGATTATGATGTCAAATTCATTAGTTTGATTTAATATTCTAATATTAGTTTGATGTTTAAGGTTAATTAGATGTTTTGGCTCAATTAGATCGATGTTATAAACTTATGGTAAACTTAAATATGTTATAAGATTTCCATGATTTGGTTGTGAATCGCTATGATATGTATGCTCATTATGATAATTTGTCATATGTTTCTATTTTAAATTATATGATATATATATATTCTAAAAAAAGTATATGATGTATACGTTATAGGGAGAAATAATACTTCCTTGAATATATTCTTATCTCCAGTAAAGCTTAAACCATTTTATTATACTTGTTTTGAAAAAGGAAAACCATATGCTTAATTTGAAATTCATGTATAGTCGAATACAAACAAAGAATAAAAGAAAACAATACAAGCATTCCTTCCTTCCTTTTTTTGTCTAGTTGTATAGAATTTTGAAATTTTAGTGGACTCATCGAATAGTTCAAAGAAACTTTTTCAGGAAATTCAAAAGCAACTCCTGAAATTGAAATTTTGAATCAATTGAGTTGAAACTTTTGTGGTAGAATTATGATTTCCATCCCTCTAGTAAACTAATATTTGAGATTCTTTTATGTACTCAAACTCAACATTATTCAGTTATTTATTTTATAATGTAATTAGTTTATTTAAATAAATGATTTTACTTATTATTCTAATTAAAATATTGATGTTGACTTTCTTTAAAACATCTATTCCAGAAAAAAAATGAAATCGATGTCTATGTGATGAGTTGTAAGAGATGGTTTAAAGAGAGAATTATGTCGTACCATTAAAATAGTTAATTATTAGTTATCATTAAGCATCTCAAAATTTTAAAAAATTTAGTTAAAATTCAATTTTTTTTAAAAATATAAATCGTACCCTTCAAAAATTTTAATTTAAACCTTTAATTTTTTTAAAATTCTAAGTTAATTACTCACACTCTATCACTAATTTCCGTCACTACGTGTCAAACTTTGAATTTTTAGAATCGAATCAAATTCAATACTCGAGAGCTTGACTTGACTCATTTATTGTGATATGATATTACAATAAATTCAAACAATGCGGGTAATTTAACCTTGACAACTATCCATTAACTATTTGAAGTGATTATGATATTACAAGAATAAAGAATCAAAATTTATGAAATTAAAATAGAAAGCTTAAGTCTTGAATTTAAAGGAATTAAAGAGGTGAAATGAATTTAAGGAAAGATTTGTTATAATGTAATTCGCACAAATATGATTAGGGATTGCAATGGGTCAGGTCAGGTTTTTGGGTCATCCAACCCGACCCGAAAAGAAAGGGTCCTCCACCCGTGATCTGATTTGACGAAATTAAGGTTTCATCCGACCCGAATATATGACTTAGAAATCCGACTCGACTTGAAATAAAAAAAATAGTTTTATTCAATAAAAATAATGACTTAATTGAAAAAAAATTATATTTAGAAGTGTATTATTGTAATTATCCCTAAATATATAGGGTAAAATTATATGTATTTTTTAGGTCGAGTTGAGTCCGATTTTTTCCACCCGAACTCGAATTTTTAAAAAAAAATCTGACCTAATTGAATCTGGTCAAAATCATCGAATTCGGGTTGAATTGCCATCCCTAAATATGATTAGTATTTAGACCTAAAAAAGATTAGTTTATTAGTAGTTAAGAACGGGCAGCTTTTATTAAGATCCCCGGTTGTATTGATATATATATAAAGAGGAAAAGATGGATAATCCCAGGAACAAACCAGAACCTTTAATTTCTTTCTCTTATGATTTGACTACAAATTTAAGTCTTCTACGTAAACCAAAAACCAAGCCGAAAGGACTCTGTTTTTCCTGCAGTTTTCAAGTCATGGTGGTATCTCCTCTTTGCTGGCTTTACTGCCTACTGTTTTCAACATGGTGGTGGCTTACAGTTTCAACGTCGGAGATGGTGTTTTTTCCTTTAACTCATTCATTATCCAAAACTCAATTCACAACCCCACACCACCTCCTCAAAACCACATCAGCCCGCTCTGCATCCCGATTCCGCCACCGCCACCACCGTCACAAGCAAGTACCACTCCCTCTTTCTCCTGGCAGTGACTACACTCTCTCCTTCACTCTTGGCTCCCCTTCCTCCCCGACTATTTCGCTTTACCTCGACACTGGTAGCGACCTCGTTTGGCTTCCTTGTTCCCCATTCGAATGCATTCTCTGCGAATCAAAAGCTCCACCACTGTCTCCTCCTCTTAATCTCTCCGCCTCCGCCTCCGCCGTCCCATGCAAATCCTCCACCTGCTCCGCCGCTCACTCTTCCCTCCATTCCTCCGACCTTTGCGCCATTGCGCGTTGTCCCCTCGACTACATTGAAATGTCTGATTGCAACTCCTACCCTTGCCCTCCGTTTTACTATGCGTACGGCGACGGTAGCTTAATCGCCCGTCTTTATAAAGACTCTTTAACTCTCCCCAATTCCCTCTCCGTTCAAAACTTCACTTTCGGTTGTGCCCACACCACCTTGGGCGAACCGGTTGGTGTAGTCGGGTTCGGTTTCGGGCGGCTCTCTTTGCCAGCTCAGCTTTCCTCGGTGTCTCCTCAACTCGGTAACAGATTCTCCTACTGTTTAATTTCTCATTCGTTCGATTCCGACAAGGTTAGGATACCGAGTCCGCTGATTCTTGGTCGACACGAGGACAAAGAAAAGCAGCTTGGTAATAAAATTGTCCAGTTTGTTTACACGGATATGCTTTCAAATCCTAAACATCCTTATTTTTATTCCGTGGGGTTGGAGGGTATCTCCGTCGGGAAAAGGAAAATTCCGGCGCCGGAGAATTTGAAGAGGGTGGACAGAAGGGGAAGTGGAGGGATGGTGGTGGATTCCGGGACAACATTCACGATGTTACCGGCGAGTTTGTATGAGTCAGTGGTGGCTGAGTTCGATCACCGAGTGGGGCGTTATTACAAGAGGGCGAGTGAGGTAGAAGATAGTACCGGGTTGAATCCGTGTTATTTTTACGACAAGGTAACCAAAGTACCGGGGATTACGTTTCATTTTGCGGGGAATGAATCGGGTGTGGCTTTGCCGAGGAGGAATTACTTTTATGAATTCATGGACGGTGGTGATGGAGTAGGGAAGAAGAGGAATGTGGGGTGTATGATGCTGATGAACGGTGGTGACGAGGAGGAGTTGAGTGGTGGGCCAGGGGCAACGCTGGGGAACTATCAGCAACAAGGTTTTGAAGTGGTTTATGATTTGGAGAATAGGAAGGTTGGATTTGCAAGGAGAAAGTGCTCTTCTTTATGGGATAGCTTCGAAAATTAAGTCAAGTGGGTAAATACTTGCAAATCAACGCTGCTTTCTTATTAAGTGGGTAAATACTTGCAAATCAACGCTGCTTTTCTTATCTGCACTTCAATTCTTGCTTTATGGACTCTGCCAATTGTGTATATTGTTAATACCTACGTATGAGGTGGGTAAATATTCAAGTGTAATAGAGATTCAATTCTGTAGATAATCGTATGAGAAAAAACATTAATTGTTTTGGGGGTGTTGAATGAATTATCTTTTTAGATGGACGTTTGTTTTGGAATTCTTAAATTGCATACAATCGATATATCAAATTTAATAAAGCAAAAGATATTGTGTGCTTCTTAAAGACGTCAAAGTTTGTGTATCCAAAATCCAAAAAAATGAAGGATTTGTTACATCATGTTTGGTTATGGGCGGAAGATGTTGAAACCAATGATGATAGTAAATATATATGCCAGCGTCGGACCAAAACATTGCCAACCTTCTTCACTGCCCACGTCCCTTTGGTAAACCTTGCCTGGCGGCTGATTTTAAAACCGACTCAAAGTTGTTGCATCCGGAGTTGACTCACTTGCATTTTTTTCATTTCATTTCATTTAAAATTTTGATTTAATTTGTAATTCTATTATTTCGATTCAGTTTTACAAAAAATAAATTTTAGTTATAAAATAGAGTTCGAATAAACTAATATTTTAATAATTATTAGATTGATTTTTAAGTTAGAGTCAAAATTTTCAATTATCAAAACATATATATGTTACATATAAAAATATATATGTATAATGTATATGATTATTTAAATTGAATTTAAATTATATCACTATATAATAAATATTTATAATCAAATTTAAATAGTGTTGAAACAATTCACTTTATTAACAAATTTTCAAATAAGATTTAATGTCTAAAATATGATTTATTAATTAAAATAATCATTTATACCTACATTAAGTCATAAATTATAAGTTTAGTATCTAATTTTTTTTTTATTTTAGTCATTCAATTATTTTTTTTTAAAAATCATACTTAACATTTAGTTTTGATTTTATTTTGATCACACTTCTTTAAAAAAATAATGGTGATACTGATATACAATAGTAAGATAATGTCATTTCATAACTAAAAAAGTTAAAAGAATATCATATCAACTCAAATATGATTTTAAAAAAATAGTTCAGTGATCAAAATATAACAAAAAGGATAGCAGGGGCACTAAAGATGTAGTTTATACATTATAAAAACACTAGATCCAAACTGATGAAGATGCCTTGGGGAAGGGGTGAGTGCGAACCCCAAAGTATGAGGGATTGGACCACACAGTACAACTGCTCCGTCAGATTACTCATGCAATTGCGAACCAGCTGTCTCCCTCTTTTCCACATTAAAATCCAAAATCAACAAGGCTTCTTCTTCTTCTTCCCATTTTCCTTTTTATAAAATCTTTTTCTCACCAACCATTCCTCCACCCAACCCTTATTTTATAAGTATTTCTTTCCACATAAACGTTTATTTATTATACCAAATTGATTGTACGAAATAAATTATCGTAACGATTAAAAGATTTATTGTTTTATCTTAAAATTTTAAGTTCAATCAGTGTATATATTAGTGATATAAATATTTATTATTAAGCAATTAAAATTTTTTAAACAACTACTATCTTATATACACCTTACCTTAGATTTATAAAAAAAATACCAAGTTGATTGATTTGTAATTGCACCTAATCTTTTTAAAGCCAACAGTAAAATATTTGTATGCATTGTTTTAAAACCCAATTTGTTTTTGAAGTACTTGTAACCGGCTAGAGCCATTTTGTTTCTCATTAAAATATTATTATTATTATATAATTTAAGATTTCCTTGACAACAAATAAATTTACCATGTTTTTAAAGTGGCTAGGGCCAGTTTTTAAACTACTTTTGTTATATTTTTACTTGTTTATTTAATTTTTTTAGAATAATAATATTTTTTTTATTTTGAATAGTTTAAAGTGATTACAATATAATAAATGTTTATATTTTTTTAGTTTATGATAATGCACACATTTTCTATATACACTAGTATCATTACGCTCGAACTCGTTTTCTATAAAGAATAACATTTATTTTTACCATTAAATCACTCAATCGATTCAAATTTTTAATTTTTTCTCAACTTTACTTTGTTATATAAATGAAAATATTAAATGATAATGTCAAAAGATTTTTTAAAATTTAAAAAAATATTAATCAATGATTTAGAAATAATTTATTAAAGTTAAAAATTTATTAGGTAAATAAAGAACCTACAGCATGGTTTATTGTTTTTAACTTAAGTTTTGGCAAAATGTCAAAATATTTTTAAGTGTTTGATTAAATAGTTAATTTGATTCGTGTTCTTTTTTTAGAATATTTAAACGTTTATTATTTTATTGTGGGATAAAAAAATCTTCTTATAAGTGAAAATTATTGGTTAATAAACTATTCACGCTCTAAAATAAAAATATTTTTATCTGAAAATAAAATATTAAGAGTCAAAACGCTTAAAAAGATAATAAAGAGTAAACTAACTATTCAGTTAAAGGTTAAAATCATTATAGCTTAAAATAAAACGTTAGAATAAAAATATTTAAAAAAAATTAAAATAATAATTTTGAAAAATATTGGAGGTATAAAATAATAAGAGTGATTTAGAGTTGGTGAGTGAAGGAGTTTGACAAACGTGGCGGAATACGATAGTGACGGCGCCACGAATGCAATTGTGGTTGGGACATGGGAGCTTGATTTGTGGATCTCCCAAATGCTAAAAAAGCGAGCCTGACAGCTATCTGTTGTCTGTAACCGCACGTGTGGTTCTGGATGTTTCTCCGCCACCTCTTCTCTTTCTCCTAGACCTCAACAAATAACATATAGGCTTTGCAACGGCCCAAAAAATAACCAACCAGTTCCCATATTACTTCTCATCAATAAATTTGGACACAGTTGACCTCGAAATAAACGTAAGCCCTTATTGGACAGTTTTCATTTATATGTTTGTTTGGCTGCGATTAGTTTTTCGGAAAATGAATTACTAAAATTTAAATTATTGAAACTGTAAAATAAATTATTGAAATTTGAATTCTGAAAAATGAATTATATTTTTGGAAAATATTTTTTGGAAAATATTTTTTGTAAAATGAATTACATCTTTCTGAAAAACATCTTAAAAACGTTTTATGATATTTGGAAGATGTTATTTAAACCCTTTTCCACTAGTTGAAGAGTTTTTTAAAAATTATTTATTATAAATATTAAATGTAATAAATAATATTATTTATCATAAAACTTTATATTATTATTTTAAAATATTAAAATAATTTATTTATTATTAAATATTATTTTTATAATTTTATTAATAAAAATAATAATTTTTGTATATTTTAGTGAAATAAAATATTATAAATTATATTAATTATTTATTAAAGCAATAGTGTTATATTATATTTTAAAAATATTAATTAATATATTTTAAATATCTTTATTAAAATATTATTTAAATATGTAAATAATATTATTCATTATTAAATATATATAAATTTTTTATTTTATTTTATTAAAATGAAAATATAATATCTTATATTATTATAATATAATTGATTATTTTATATAATATTAAAAATATTTATATTATATTATTATAAATATTAATAAATAAATAAATAATTTTTTGATGAAAATGATATTAAAATATTTTATTAATATTAAATTCATAAAATAAAAATTATTTTGAGTATTTATTCTTTGAAGTGAAAAGTTCGGAAAATGACTTACGGAAAATGAATTCGTAAGTCATTTTACAGAAAACACAAAGGAAATTCTATTACTAGGAAAATGAATTACATTCTGGAAAACCAATTACGTTAAACAAACACGGAAAAATATTTTCCGGAAAACGAATTACATAAAACAAACACGAGAATTCGGGGAAAACCAATTCCGTAATTCCAATTACGGCAAACAAACACACCCTAAATATCACTATTAAAAATTATACTTAAGTTAACCTTATTTATTTTTAGAATTTAACTTTTTATGATAAATAGAATAAAAATGTGTAATATGTATCTTTTGGTAGGTGAGTTTTTTTATAACAATTACTATCCAATCTATTGATCGGTTAATTTAAATCGGGTATTGCAGAGGCGATAGTAATATTCCAATCCAATTTACTCAATTCTCAAACGTTATGATTTAAGCCTTTAATTTCGTTTGAGGGATTTAATGTCTCATCCTATTAGAGTAATTAATTGTTGGTAGAAGGTGAGTTTAATAACGCATACTTATTTATCAAAAACTATTTTTAGTAAGAAACATGGTTCGTGAGATGGGGTAACAACCACAATTTTTTAAAATAATTTTGGTGTTGTATAAAAAATAACATTAAAAGAAATTGAGAGATGGCATTAATAAAAATAAATTAAATTTCAATTGAATTACATTTTTTAAAAATTAAAAATTAAAATTAAGTTGGAATTGAAAAAGATTACACTAAATTATTAAATTTTATGAGAAATTTAAAATAATGTAAACTACAAGATTGATCACTTTTATTTAATTAAGATGTGATTATTGAGAGTTAATTGACATTAGACCTTTAACGAGTTGTTGACGTGGCACAATGAATTTATAAGATTAAAATGGATAAACTACACAAATGATCATTAATGTCTGAGTAAGTTTTTGTTTTCCAAAGTTTCAAAAGTAACAAATTAGTCACTAAAAATCAAATAGGTCATTGAACAATGATTTTATATCTAATTTATTTCAAAAAAATTCTAATTTTTTGTTTATTATTTGAAATATTCAATTGCTTTATGTCCAAAAGTTAATTTTTGAGTTTTACTTTTAAAATTTAAAAATTATATATATATATATATATATATATATATATATATATATATATATAAATTGGAAAAATTAGAAAACTTTTGGGGTAAATTAGATATAAAACCATTGTTCAAGGTCATATTTGATGTTTTAGTAACCAATTGTTACTTTTGAAACTTTAGTGGAAAAAATAAAAACTTACTTAAACGTTAATGATCACTTTTTTAGTTTATCATTTTTAATTTTATAAATTCATCGTGTCACTTCAACAATTCGTTAAATGTCTAACGACAATTAACTTTCAATAGTCACATCTTAATTAAATAAAAATAAAATTAATCATGTATTATATTTTTTTGAATTCAATGAGAAAAAATATACAAAACTTAAACGAAAATAATTAATCTTATAATTTACTCTTTAAAATAGTTTTCACTATTTAACTAGAGAACCCCATCCTTTCAGTTCAATTTTTAATAAAAGATAAATAGAATTACGCTATACAATTTTCTAAAAGTAAAATTGAATGATATAAAAATTAAAGATTTTAATTCAATTTTGTTTTATCATCTTTAACTGTTGATTAGTTTTTAAACTCAACATAAAAAACTTAATTCCCGTTATATAAAATATAAACCATACATATAATTTAGGATAAAGTACACGGGAGACCATTAAATTATGGTCAATAATTAATCTAACCACCAAATTTTTTTATCTCAATCAGATCATTCTTTGTTAAAAAATAACGACATATCCGACGTGACTACTCAATAAACGTATTGTTTCCAGGTTTAACACGCATCACGCCACATCATGGACATCACCACGCCACATCATGGACATCACCACGCCACCTCTACTTCTTTAATGCTTAAAAACTTTCCAGTTTTCAAGCAGGCTTCTTCTTCTCCTCCTTGCAGAAAAAAGATGAAGCGTTTCGTTAAATGCCACCTTGCTCTGATGTTGTAATCGCGGCTTCTTTTCATTGGGTGCTTAATGGCCTTTCTTTTATGAATATGTAGTCTCTCTCTCTCTCTCTCTCACCCTTTTTTTTTTCTTCGTTTCTTTATTTTTCTTCAAAAAGAAGATGCTTCTTTTTTTGTGGGGTCATTGTTTAAAATCATGCCCTTTAAATCTTTCTGATCTATTACGTTGTTAATATTTTGTTCAATTTATCGCTTTTTTTCTCTCCCGGGAATGGACACTGCTTCTAGTAGATCTGAAGTCTATCTTTTCATCCCAGGCAATTCGAGTCATTTTTTGCTTTCATGGGGTATTGCTTGTTTCTCTATATCTCTTGGTTGCTTATCTTCATTATTATATTTTTAAATTTGTATAATGATAATTGCAAACCTTTCTAGGAGCCTACAAAAATTTATCATTTTCTATGTCATCATGATCCTTTGTCATATGACTGGTTCAATTCCTTGTATGTAAGCTATGTTCTTAAGAAACTTTTGGTTCCTGATTACTATTGGCAGTGCCCATTGTTCTCTTCATTTTGTTCCTTTCATGATTAGTAAATGGTTTGCCACCAATTGTATAGCTAATATTTGTAGTTTACCCCAGGTTGTATAGGCATTAATTGAAGTCTAGTCTAGTCACTTAAGAAATATGGATATTGAGCAAAGGAAGAAATGGAAATCAGTGGTGCTGGGGATTTTGAAAAGCAAATCAGCATCTCGTTTTTTTTGCAAAGGTGAAGCCAACTAGTTTTGATCCGAGGTGTGCACCAGTGTATCTCACTGTCTATGACCTAACCCCCATCAATGGCTACTTTTACTGTGCTGGCCTCGGTATCTTTCATTCTGGTGTGGAAGGTACCCTTCATTCCAGTTGTTTTTTATGCTTTTGTTCCATTTAGTTTTGGCCCATTTGCTTCATGCAAAACATGTATTGTTATTTGGTTTTGTGGTCTAAGTTTAAACTGTATATAGTTCAGGATGTGGAGTATGCATTCGGAGCTCATGAGTACCCGACGAGTGGTGTTTTCGAGGTCGAACCGCGGCAGTGTCCAGGTTTCAAGTTCAGGAAATCGATAGTCATTGGGATGACATCATTGGACCCTATCAAAGTAAGGGAATTCATGGAGCGGAATTCAGCAAGGTATCATGGAGATACGTATCACCTGATTGTCAAGAATTGCAACCATTTCTGCAAGGATATTTGCTACAAGCTGACGGGGAAACACATTCCAAAATGGGTGAATCGACTGGGCGGGAATAGGTATATCATCGATATCGTTGTTATTACATCCACTTGCACAAGCATTTTCTGATTTCACGTTCCTCATCTTTTCTTTGTATTAGGTTCAATGTGCAACTGCATTCTTCCTGAAACCCTCAAAGCTTTTAACCAAACATATGCGCTGAATCTCTCTAAACCAGTTTGATTTTTAGAAGATGGTAATGAAAATGGTTTGAAACCGAATGCGTTTGTGTGAAAAAACCCATGTGTCTTCTCAGTTGGCATTAATAACAATATAAAATATAAAAACCTTTGGTGTATGTCGCCGGTAGTTTATAACAGTCACGTCGGACTCGTCGTTATTTTTTTAACAGAGAATGATCTGATTGAATCAATTAAAAAATTTGATGGTCTGATTTAAATAAAAAAATATTCAGTGATCAGATTGATTATTGACCATAGTTAGTGGTCTCCCGTGTAGTTTACCCTATAATTTAAACATATAATATTTTTATTTAATCTATAAAATCCATCTATTCTCTTATATAGATTCTTTTAAAATTCTGTTCATCATTTGTTAACATTTACTCCATAGTTTTAACATTCGTTCCTATCATCATATGAACTCTTTCATCTCCAAAACCCTAATTCCCTCCATTTCTCTTCGTTCCTCAACTCGTTTGACTTTGACCCCCAACTCACTTCGTCACCACAAATTACACTTACCTCGACTCATGAGTTCCCAGTCTTCCCAGCGACTCTTCCAACTCAAACTCGATCCACTCACCGGAAACTCGGAGTGGGTCGTCATCCAAGACAACGACGAACTTCCTGAATGTTACAAGGAACCGCTTTTAGCCGCCACGTCGTATCTCGACATGCTCAACGACTCTTGTCGGAACAAAGCCTTCCGTTTAGCCATTGACAAAACTGTAACTAAACCTTGCCACGTGCTCGACATTGGGTAATTCTTCAAACTTCAACAATAAATGAACTTTTCATGCCTCGCTTGTTAATAATTTCGTTGCTTTTTGAAATTTAACTGATCTTTCATGTAAAGATCGTTAAGGGGAGTAGTACTGTTTCATGTAAGCAAAAGTTTAGGGTTTAGCTTTTGAAAATTTTAAATCTTTGGAATGATTTTATAACTTGAATTGGCTATTGATGATATTATGCAGTGCGGGAACTGGGCTGTTGTCAATGATGGCTGCAAGAGCGATGGGATTAAATGGTACTGTGACAGCATGTGAATCTTATCTTCCAATGGCGAAGTTGATGAGGAAAGTTTTGCATCGAAATGGCCTGGGAAAAGCCATCAATCTTATTAATAAGCGTTCTGATGAACTCGAAGTTGGTATTGATATCCCTTCGCAAGCAGATGTCCTTGTGAGTATATCATTGATTCTAAATTTTGATTGCCTGTTATAAAAAAAATGTGTTTTGGATGTTGAGAGATGGAATGTTGTGGTTTAATTGATTGTTGTCTAATGTTAACAGTGACCATTATCTGATATTGTGAGTGCAGGTTAGTGAGATTTTGGACTCGGAGTTACTGGGGGAAGGGCTAATTCCGACTCTGCAATATGCATACGATAAGCTTTTGGTTGAAAATCCACTAACGGTGCCATACCGAGCTGTTACATATGGCCAGGTCTTTTCCCTATCCTAAAGGACCTGAATTGTTAACCTATTAGTTATGTTGAAGGGTTTCAGAATCTTACTCTTTTAATTTTGTATTTCCTCTAGCTGGTTGAAAGTTCATACTTGTGGAAGCTTCATGTTTTGTATGGTACTGAAGCAAAAGCATCAGATGGTATTTGTCTTGTTCCTACAGGCTTGGATAGTATTTTACATGTCAAATCACAACAGTATCCAATGCATTGTGATGCTATAAGGAATGAAATAAAACTGGTAATCTCATTTATTCATCCACTTCTGTACAGACTTTCAGAAATGTGCTAACAGTTTTGTTCCTAAATTTTGAATTCTTTTAGCTTTCAGAACCCTTCAAAATATTTGAATTTGACTTCTGGAAACGGCCAGAAAGCCATAGGGAAACTAAGGTGCGGATCAAAGCGATTGATGATGGTAACATTCATGCTATAGTTTCATGGTAACTATATTCATGACTGCACTTTTGTGTCTTTCAGCTTTAAAGAATTTCAGTCAATTGTGTGTGTTTGTTTGCAGGTGGGTTCTTCAACTTGATAGTGAAGGAACTGTCTTCTATTCCACTGCCCCTAGATGGATAAATTCACTGACTAATATAGGTTAGTCATCTATGATTGCTTGTGCTTAACTGTTTAATCACATTTATGCTGTCTACTCTTGACGTTCTTCAAATTGAAAATAGATTAACATGGAAATCTTTTTAAAAACCGTATGAGGAATGCATTTCTTATGTTTCTATCCTTAACTTTGTAAACACATTGGATGGAGTTGAGTTCTGCTGAAATCATTTTTCTGTTTTGATGAAATTTTCCTGAAACTAAAATAGAAACTATTTTAACTTATGGCCTCAATTGCTTTATAATGCTTCATTAGGAAATAGGAATTGGTGTGACCATTGGAAGCAGTGTGTTTGGTTCTTTCGAGGGAAGGGTATGCCAGTGTCCGTGGGAAAAGAAGTTCTTTTGGAAGCTACTCACACGGAGACTAGTGTCTTATATAACCTCAATGTCCAAGTCACTCAAACTGACATAAGGCAGCATGATTACAAAATTGGAGATTTTCAGCTGTTATTGTCACCAGAAAGAATTGCAACTTATGGAGACGGTGAATGGCGATTGTCCATGTTGACAGCAGTAAGAAATGCTGTAAGCAATCACTCTATCTTCGAGTGAAGGTTCTCACCCCCTTTACATATCTCATTTGCTTCCCCTGCGCGCACGTATTCTTACATTTGGCTGATTTCACCATTTCCCCCCCCCCAATAGTTTCCTTTTGTATTACACCTTTTAGTTGTAACTCACTAACTCTATTATTTGCAGTTGCATGGAAGAGTTAACACATTATGTGTTGTTGTGGATGATAGCATATTTTTAACCCTACTTGCTGTAAATCTTTCGAAAACGTCACATGTAGTATCATTGTTTCCTGGGTTGAGAGAAAAGGGTGCCCAATATTTGGAAAAAGTTGTGAAGGCAAATGGTTTCTCTATGGATCGTGTGGAAGTTCCCGAAAAGAGGAAAGCATCTTTGACCTTGCATGATACTCATGGAAGAACGGTAATTCTTGTCCTGCTTCAGCTTTACCATTTGCTTGCTTGCATCACATGCTTCCTGAATATATCTCTAATATTTGTATCCAGAAAAGAATGTTACTCTGCTTTTTCATTTTTCCATTGAAACCCATTTTCTCTTTCAATATCACTTCCTTTTATGAAACGAGAGGAGAGGCCAAAGAGCTGGTTTTAGATATGTGAATCTTAGCACATCAAGTCCTATTAATATTTAGAAGTTGATGCTCGTTCTAATGTGTTGTGCTTGAATATTTTTTATATTGAGATTTGAATGTTCTAATATTCTCTTATACAGTATTCAAGTAAATAGGTATTATGCCTTCTTTCATAGGTTGATATGTTGATTGGAGAACCATATTATTATGCAAATGAAGGGATGCTTCCATGGCAGAACCTACGGTTTTGGTATGTCCTCTTCTTGATAGTTTCTGTAATGCATTTTTATAAAGATCATTCAGCACTGTTTAACAATTCAGCCAGAACCTTAGGATGTTGTAATTTTCCTCTATTACTCGGCATACGACAGCTCTTAAAGCCATTTGTAGAGTTAAAAAAAATCCACCACCTTTATACATAGGACAAGTTTCGATTTATTTGTTAAATCCTATAATAGGAAGAAGGCAATAATATTATTTGAATGGTTTCAAGAGGACTTTGTATTTATTAGTCACTCACTCTCGATTGATCTGTTTTTATATTTTGGCTCGGGTTTAGGAGGGACCGTACCTTGCTCGACCCCATCCTTTCAGAAGATGCGCTGATAATGCCTTGTAAAGGAAGACTAAAGGCTTGTGCTATGTCTCTCCCTGTAAGTTGATATTTTTGCTTTGCCGCATTTTGTTTCCTACTACTTCACCAAAAAAGGAATAAAGAATAAAACATTAGACTGAATTTCTCCTCTTATGCACAATTCATATTTCATGATCGTCCAGTTCTGTTATCATACTTGTACAGGATCTTTGGAGTAGTTGTCGTTGCTTAGGTGAGGTCGAAGGCTTTGACCACTCTATTGTAAATACTACCTTAGGGGCATGCGGTGAATTACCGGCCCCGAAAGAGGGTCCATGTCTTCCTTTCTCCATATGGCAGTGCGGTGAGATAAAGGTAATTGATGCCTGCAAAACTGAGTTTAACAATGACAATCATTTTGTTGATACTAATTCAACTGCATTGAATGTGTTTTAGGAGTTAAGTGAGAGATTTACCATCTTAGAATTTGATTTCTCGAAATCAATAACTTCATGTCATGGAAAAGCAGAGGTACCCCTGTTTCCAACCGGCCTATATACTGAAATGCCTTTGTATTCAATAGTTATGGTAATGATGTTATTTCATGCTCTTTCATCATAGGTTCAATTCAGTGAACATGGTATGTGTCATGGATTTGTTCTGTGGGTGGATTGGGTTATGGATGCAGAGAATTCGGTCGTAGTATCGACCGGACCAGGTACGGTTGTGTTTCTCTGTTGACCCTTATTTGAAAAGTATAATATATTTGCATGGGATAACATCTTCTTCGTTTTCATGTTGGTTCAGACCACAGATACTGGAAGCAAGGGGTTAAGCTTCTGAGCAAGCCCGTTGCAGTTGGAATCAATGGATCTAAAAGCACAAGTGAATTTGGTTCAACCGTAGTGGAAGCATTGTTCGAGCCAGCAAGTAGTGAACTCATCATTAAAAATGCTTTCTCATGACTCAATCGTTTGGTTTGTTGGGAGAATTCCCCAATTCTTACTAAAATATTATATTGATGTTTTCATTATTTGCAATATTCTGATGGCATTTATGCATAACACGTAGTGCCTATCATGCAATATAATTGTATGAAATCTACAAACTGAATGAAAGAAACAAGTCATGCTGACATGGCATCAGATATTACCCAAAACTAACATAGAGGAGGAATAAATACTAACATTACTTGCTGAAATTGGGTCTTTGAACAGAGGGAAGCTTGAGTTATTGAATTACTGTCCATGAATAACTCAAAAGCTCAAAGCCCAGATGTTGGGTTTAAAATTGAATTATTTCTTTCATAATGGCTTAAGATCTTATCTTTAGAAGAAACTATATCTTGTTTATGAGTGCTTACTTAGTTGAGCATCTTGTGAGTTGTTTAAATTTTAAGTCTGTTAAAATTTGGTGAACGTTTAATTTGGAGTGAGACTTGAACTCAATTCAAGAGTTTAATGAGTAGAGTCGAGCAAGGACCGACTTGACTCGATAAGTGCGCGAACAGGTGCAAACAGTTTGTTAAATATTTTTTTTATATTTTTTAGTAGTTATCTTTAAAAATTATTTCATTAAAAAATCTATTTAATAATTACTAATTTACTAATAGATAATAAGAAAGATACTAAATTATTAATTAATAATTATTATTAATTTTTTAATAAATAAAAAAAGATATTAAATTATTAATTAATGTGTTTAATTTTTTATTTTTAAGATTGATTATTTATTGTTGATTTTTTTTTCAAGGATGTTTTAAATATGTTAGTTTGTTATATTGTGGATTGATACTTTGGTTGTAATTGTTGGATTAAAATCCATAATTAGGGGTATATATGTACAATGTACAATGTTATCATAAAGTATGACACAAAATTTAAGTGACCAATTATATTACATGTCTCATATGTATTTAAAGTGTAGATACCATAATTTGTATTCATAATTTGATGAGGAGTAAAATTATAAATACTTAATAGATTGACATAATATTCATTCTATATAAAGAGATAATGGTCCCCAAGAAAAGATTAACTTATATTACTCTTATCTCGTTAAATAGTTTTTACAGCAAAAACAAACTTATCTTCTTGGTAGATCACAACCAAAGAAATACTCGATTTTCACATATCGATTAATTCAGATACACTTCCATATCTAGTATTTTATTCTTGATGATTTGACATGATAAATCTTAGGTTCTTGATTTTATATCTTTGAGGTTTTAGTTATAACAATAATATGTTAGTTTGGTGTATTTGTGGATTATTACTTTGGATTTTAGACTTTAAAATTGTTTCATATACTCTTTTGATAATTTATTTGGTTAAATTAGTTGATTTATGTTTATATTAAGTTATTCATAGTATTACTAGATTTTACATATAGGTATAAAAACAAGGTAATTTTTCTAATGAGCTAAACGAGCAACGAGTTGAGTCGAGCAATAAATTTTTAAATGAGCACGAGTTGAGAAATATTTTATCGAGCAACGAGTAGAGCAACAATTTCTTTGAATGAGCTCAAGTCAAGCATTACTTGGCTCGTGATCGACTCGCTCGATAAACACTTCTAATCTTGTGATAAGTAGTACCAAAATTAATATTAAATATTTAAGTTTAACGTCAAACACCTCATTAAAACAAATATTTTAATAAATTTAAATTCACTTTGGGGTAAAGATACTTTATTTTAAGATCATGATAAAATTAAAAAAATGAATGTTAAAATAAAACAATGTATAATTTAAATTAAATTATTAAAATTTTAAAAATATATATAGAAATCATTTTGTGGTAATTCGAATGTGTTGAGTCTTTAAAGAGCTTGTGGAGTCACCATCGGTCGTTTTAAACTAGGTATGACTGAATACCTTCAAGCTCACTCTATGCATAACACTAAGATTGAAATTGGACTCGGAAGTTAATTATGTGTGAGGAAAGTTAAAACACTCACAACACCCAAAATTAATAATTTAGAAGGAGTCAAATGTTGTCTTGCTTTGTAAAATAAGTAAAATAAAAAAAATGTTAGACATAATAATTATAATAAACATAATATAAACAAATATGTAAATAAAAAATTCTAAAATGATCAAATAATTTAATTAATTAACATGCTAGGTCTAAATTACATAAAACATGACTTATAAGGGTCCAAATGGTAGTTAATCTGTAAAGCATGGCTAAACTGAATCAAATCAAAAATTAAAATGACCAAAATAATAAGAAATCGTGACAAGGGATTAAATTGAAACAAATAAATATGTCGAATGATCGTGAAAAAATTTACCCAAAAGATTAAAAAAAATACTCGGATCTAAGATGGTTTAGGTCGGTGCTTAGGTCATGGGTCGAGTGTCCCTAAAATGATATCGTTTTATAGTTTAACTATCAAAAAAAATTTATCATTTAAAGGGGCTTTAAATGCCCTTCTTTTTTTTTCTTCTTTTCTCCCTCTCTTAGAAATTTTTTTGTCTTCTCTCTAAAAAAGGTGTCGATCTTCACCGTTCATCTTCGTTGTAGGGTTGTATCTGGACCTAGATAGGACACTTGCCTAAGGCCTAGAATTTTTATAATGTATTATATTTATAAAAATTTAGTTTTATATTAGTTATAGGGTCTAATTATTTTTAATACTTATTATTAAGGGTTTATTTTTTCAATATTTATTATTATAAGCTGAATTTTTCTAATATTTATTATTAGAGACATAATCTTATAATTATTTTTTTTCTAATATTTGTATAAGTGTCTAATTTTTTGTCAATATTTTTTCTAACATTTGTTATTAATGGTCCAATTTTTTTCAATGCTTGTTATTAGGAACCTAATTTTTTCAATATTTGTTATTAGGGGTATACATTTAAAATTTAATTTTTTCTAATATTTATTTATTATTATGAGTCCAATTTTTCATACTTTTATTAGAGGTCTAATATTTTTTTTCAATATTTTTTTATTATGAGTATACTCTTAAAACTTAATTTTTTAATATTTGTTATTAGGGAATAGGGAGCCATTTTTTTCAATACTTGTTATTATGGGCATACTCTTAGAATTTATTTATTTTTAGCATTTGTTATTAGGAAAAATTATTTAAATAACGGTTTATAACCACAACAACGACTTTTAAGTAGTAGTAACGACATCATCTAAAATTGCGATATCCACAACCGTTATGTCCACAATAGCATATGTTATTAAAAAATCACAATCGCGATACTTGCAATAACCTCAATATCATCAGTTATATCTACAATAGCGATAAAAATAATGTGGTTGAATTAAAAATGCAAAATGTAATTTAAATCTATGATTAGAGTGTTTATTTTTTGTTTGCGGCGACAAAAAAAAACCTACTTCGTTGCCTCCGTCAGCTGATCGTTGTTGGCCATTGCTTTTAGTGATTGAATTACCAAAATGCTATGCTGATTTGTCTGGACACGTTGAACACGATTTCGGTGTTGATTTTGCTAAAAAAACACCTCTGATGGCATAGATTTACACTTAGTTCGATAACCCTTTTGTCGGTCTTCCTCCTTTACCGTCAGATGGAGCTAATACTAGCGTATGCGGCCCTCTTTATAGTGGTGGAGCCTTTCACCGTTAAAATTTTCGAATAGGCTCTCTAGTCACCGAAAACAGTCATACGTCAAAAGGAAGAACTTTTCCCTTTATTTTTTCTTTTCATTTTTTCAGCCTTTTTAACTCTGTTTTTTTCCTTCAGATTTCTTTAGCTAGGTTCGACATCCCATTTTTATTGATTATCATCATATTTTTTAGGTGAGGTTGTAGAGATATGGATATAGGTAGGGCTTGAGGGATATAGATACAAGATAATTTATGGGTGATGGGATAAGGTAATAATGGACTCTGAATGGAGAATGAGGGAATGTGAGACTCTTTTGCCGATGGTGAGGGAAGTTAGTGGAGTGAGACAAGAAACTGGGTATTTTTATACTTGACATATGCAAATAATAAACTTCACCTATGAAAGAAAAATAAAATAATGAGGTTTATAATTGTGATGCTACTTATCATCATATTTGTTTTATATATGTTGAGAGAGCTCAGTAACCGAGAGTTTGCAACATAGCTAGAAATAGATAATGCTCTTCTATATTGATTCCTTCAATCTTACATGCCTTATATAGCTAACAAACTACAAGAGTGCAAGAGACTAACTGCACTACAACTACTCTAACAAGACTCTAACTGCCTAACATCAATAACTGCTGTAACTCCACAAGCAGTGATCTGTTGCACATGAAACTAGAACGTTCCACGAACGTTAGCAGTGACTACCACGCACGAGCGAACCAGCGTGCCACACACTAGCATATCAGCGTGCTTAGGACCATACTTCAACATTCCTCCTGCTTTCTCTCCTCTCATTCTTCTCAGTACGGCTTCATACATAACTTCGCACGAAATTCTTCAAAGGCAATTCATGTTAGCGGTTTTGTTAGTCCACAAGCAATCTGATGAGCAGCTGGTACATAGTTGACCTTCATCAGTTTGGCAGCAACCTTCTCGCGAACGAAATGTATGTCCAAGTCAACATGTTTGGTGTGAGCATGATAGACTGGATTGGCGCTGAGAGCTACAGCACTGGTGTTGTCGCACCATATGACAGGCTCCTCTTTCTGACATATACCAAGTTTAGTCAGCAAGGCTTCAACCCATACAACATCGACAGCTGTGTCGACAATGCTCTTGTCTCTGCTTCCATGGTGGACCTCGACATAGACTTTTGCTTCTTTGAGCTCCATGCAACAAGATTACTTTCAACAAACACACTGTGCCCAAAAACGGACCTCCTGTCATCGATATTGCCTCCCTAGTCGGCATCAGCAAAGGCATCCACCTTCACACCAGCTCCAACAGCAGTGAAAGTTAGCTCAAAATTCAATGTACCAACCAAGTACCGCAAGATTCGCTTAACTGCAGTCAGGTGGGATTGTCGTGGAGTATGCATGAACTGGGAAACTTTGTTAACACATAAAACAATGTTAGGTCTTGTATGGCACACGTACAACAACCCTCCAACAATGCTGCGATAGAAGTGAGTATCGAGAATGAGTTCTCCATCATCACAACGTAGTTTGGTAGCTGTCACCATAGGAGTTGGTGTTGAAAAGGCTTTCAACATACCAGCTTTCTCAAGGAGTTCCATGATGAACTTCTTTTGTGAGAGTGCAAGGTAGCTATTAGTTCGTTTGACTTCAATTCCCAGAAAGTATGCGAGCTACCCCAAGTCTTTTAGGGAGAATTTTTCACTCAGTAACCGAACTACTTCACCGATTCGAGCACTCGAGTGGCCTGTGATGATGATATCATCAACATAGACAAGCAAATACACATAGTGTTGGCCATCCTTCTTAATGAACAACGACACACCTGCTCTTGATTCTTTGAATCCAATGCTCAGCATGCTATCTTGAATATTAGTATGCCAGCTCCTTGGAGCTTACCTCAACCCATACAACGCCTTTTTCAGGCAGCACACCAGACTGCTTCCATCGAGGGCATTTTGTTATGAATGTAACTCATGTTGATAATCTCTATGAGTATCAACAGCAAGAACCTCAGGAGCAACCACAACTCCCAACAATTCTTGATTGGAAGTTGAACCTTGTGGACTGCTCATTGAGATACTTCTGGTAGCACTTAAAGATAGTCTGTTATGACCAAATCGTGAGGACTCTAGCCTGGTAACATCAGTGACCAGTTTGAGTGACTGAGAAATGTTCCCAATTGGGGCAACAATTAAAGCTCGGCCAGTGTTTCCTGCAAAAGGAAAGACATTTTCATTAAAGACATGTCTGGAAATATAGACTCGCCCATTGTTTGCCAAGCATTGAAAACCTTTGTGCTGCGTGTTATACCCCAAGAATGTACATGGCTGGGATCTAAATTCTAACTTGTGTTGCAGAAATGGTCTTAAGTGTGGGAAGCACCTGCACCCAAACACCCGCAGACTACTGTAGTTTAGTGGCTTGCCATATAGCATCTCAAACGGGGACTTGTCTAGAAGCACCTTTGAAGGAAGCTTGTTTACAAGATGTGCAGTGGTTTGAATGACATAGGACCAGTACTTAATAGGTATGGATATGCTTGTGCAAGTAAGACCAAGGCCATCTCGACGAGGTGTCTATGCTTCCGTTCCACTACTCCGTTCTGCTCGGATGTGTGGGGACAGGTGAGGCGATGAATCACACCCGCTTTGCTTAGCTCATTGGTCAAAGGTTGAAATTCTCCTCCCCAGTCAGTTTGGAGGTCCCCACAAATTAGAATACACGAGTTCAAACGGTTTGTTGTATACACTGTCCGAGCAAGGGAATGGTAACTTGTGGCTTTTACCAAGATGACAAGCAATGCAATTCTTATTAATATCATCTAATGCTTTTACATTGAATTGTTTACAAACTTTAGCAAGTGTGTCATGAGCAGGATGACCCAGTCTTCTGTGCCACATTTCTGAGACTGTGGAGGAAGCTATAGCAGTCTATACTTAAACCACATTGTTTTGGCATCGAGCTCTACTTGCTTTGAAAGTATATAACCCATTGCACTCTTCTCCTTGAAGCAAAATTGTCTTGGAGGCCTAATCTAGAACATATCACGTTTTGGAATGAAATTCGAGGAACACACTGTTTTCCTTAGCAAGCTTAGAAATAGAAAGCAAGTTTTTCGTTATTGAGGGAACATGTAGGATATTGCTTAAGGCCAAGGTTCTAGAAGAAGTATTCAACTCAACATTACCAACCAAGTGAACTGGTAGGTAGTCTCCACTTCCTACCATCAACTTACCAGGATTGTTATAGCTCGAGTGAGGTGTGATGGAGGCTTCGTTGAGGGTGACATGGTGTGTTGTATCGGAGTTAATTATCCACTGATCTTGGCCAGAAGATACTGCATGTGCTTGGATTTTCGTAGTACCCCTGTTGTCACCATAATGTGCACTGATGTGATTACAATAAGCACATGTGCCTTCATTGTTACTAGTTGCAGCATAGTATGCTTTAGAGGAGTCAAAGCCAGCCGTGTGATCATCAATCAAAATACCAAAAAATTCCTCATCGAATATGTGCCAACATTGGCTGACAAGATGACCAAATTTGTCGCATAGTTGGCATTGAACTCTCGACCGTGTCCTGCCTCTACCACGAGATCTCCCACGAGAGTAGAACGAGTGGCTTGATCGAGTCTACTGCTTTTCTTGGTTCTTATAAGATTCAACCTCACCTTTTCCTTGTGCAAGATTGGCACTGACATGTAAGGAGTCAGGTTGATAATCAAAGCCTTCAAGCTGAGTTTCAGCGTCAATAAGCATCGTGCATATGTTTTCAAGTGACAATGTGTCATGCATAGCAGATATAACCGCGATGAAGGGTTGATACTCCTTGTGAGGCTCTGGAGAATACTCGCAACGTGCTCAGATACTGCCACTGGGCTATCGCACGAGTACAAGGCATCAGTGACTTCTTTTATTTTTGTGAGATAAGATCTCATGTTATCTCCTCATTTCTTGAGGGATTGGAGCTTGTAGTGTAAGCTCATGACTGTAGTGGTAGAGCGATTGGCAAAGAACTGTAAAACCTTGTTCCATACCTGGGCAGACGTTTCAGCACCAACGAATTGTGGAAGTAAATGGGGACTAATCGTCGAAAGCAACCAAGAAGCTAAGGCACTGTCTTGAGCCAAGAACTCTTCATGTTCTTCATTGGCGGCTACAACTCCATCTTCACCAACCACTGTTTCTGGAGGATGGAGCATTGTACCATTAAGCATTCTTTCAAGGCGATGGCTCTTTGCGGTAAGCAAAACCTGTTGTTTCCACAACAGAAAATTAGTTTCATCAAGCACTATGTTCACTCTTTTATTGGTGAAGACTTTAGTGTTTCTTGATGAGAACTCCATTGATGTGGATGTAGACGAGGTACTGTGATCCATAGGAAAACGAATAGCGAAAGCACACCCTAGGATGTATCAGTGAATGATACCATGTTGAGAGAGTTCAGTAACCGAGAGTTTGCAACATAGCTAGAAACATATAATGCTCTTCTACATTGATTCCTTCAATCTTACATGCCTTATATAGCTAACAAACTACAAGATTCAACAAGAGTGCAAGAGACTAACTGCACTACAACTACTCTAACAAGACTCTAATTGCCTAACAGCAATAACTGATGTAACTCCACAAGCAGTTATCTGTTACACATAAAACTAGAACGTTCCACGAACGTTAACAGTGACTACCACGCACGAGCTAACCAGCGTGCCACGCACTAGCATATCAGCGTGCTTGGGACCATACTTCAACAATATACAACTTGAAAAGAAGAATACAATTCACAGTCATAAATTTTTACGGTTTTGTAATTCACCAAAGTTACATATATACATCACATTCATAATTTTTTACGCTTTGGTACTTCACCGGTTATTTACAAAATCTAAGCTTTCTGCAACAACCCGACCTAAATCTAAAGGCATTTGGCTTATGTATATTAATGCAACAAAAATAGTTAGTCTTTATTTTCTTTAGCATTTTGGTCCATTTCATTTTAGAGCAAAAAACATTTGACTAAATAGTCATTTTGACCCTTATTTTTTCTGAAGCATTTTAACCCTCAACGTTTCGTTTTAGGGTAAAAGATTCTTATTTTGGAGTGTTAATAATGTGTTAACTAACAATTTCCATTCATAGAGTGACATTGTTGTCCTAAAATAAAACGTTGAGAGTCAAAATGCTCAAAAAAAAAAGAGTAAGAACCAAAATGATCATTTTAAAATGTTAAGAGCTAATTTTGATATTGTGTCTTCTTAAATAATGTTTTAAAAAATTAATAATAAAAGAATTTCTTCCATTAAAATAAATTCAATTTAACCAAACTTTAAATGTAATCAGAATTTTTAAAACTATTGAATGCAGAAAGATCTTTGATAATAAAAATTGTGGATAATACTATTTCAGTGATTATTGAAGGTTACTAATATTATTTCAGGTACGATTACAAGAGTTAGAAGTCTATTAATGATTCCAATATTGGTCATGCACTCCTTTATTATAAAAATCATAACATTTACTTAAAAATATTTAAAATTAAACCGCGAGCACTGCATGCTAAATAATTTATATGATTATACATTTTCTATTCTCGTTTCTTCGTCAATATTATATTACGGTCAATGATATAATTTCATAAAGGTTTGTGAAGATGAAGTTGGATGGTTAGATATGATTAATATATGTTATACCTCTTCAATAGGTCATGTTAAATTGTACTTTCGAAGTATCTTCAATCTTTTTAAATTCTATATTCTTTTATCGGTTATAGTTTGATGATATGATTATTTGTAGATTCAAATGATCTACTAATAATTAAATTTTCCATCTTGTCAATTTATGAGTAGTCCTATACAATAAGAGTATTCAGATTAACATGTATAACTGTTATATTTTACAGATTAATTAACTCAACCATTAAAGTTTAACGATTTCAATTAATAGAACTGCTAAAAGGGACAGTTAACAGTTACGATTATTATTATAAATTTTGATAAATGATTAATTATCAGTTAATCTTTAATAAATTATAACTATATTTTATACATGACTTAAAGAAAAAATAGGTGTCCAAATTATATCATTTACTAATTCTAGGTGCCTTTCACTCAAAATATGTGTTTAAAGGTTCCAACATTATTCTTTTTAAGTGTTTATGCTGCAAAGACTGTTAAAACAAACTATTATCTGGCGTAGTGTTTATATTTCTTTTAAAATTTTATTTTTATAAAAAATAAAAAAATATTATTTTTAAAATAACTTTAAAAAATTATTTTTTTTTAAAAAGAAATCCATTTTTTTGGTTGACCTTCAACGTATTATGATATGCTATAAGCCTAACATAACTTCGATAACCTATCTTCCTATTATTATATGCCATGAGGCTGGAGAAATTATATTATAGGCCCTCTTCATAACATAAGATATGGTCCCAACTAATGAAATTAAAACATGACAGTAATTTTCTGTTAATCATCATTAAATTTAGGCTTAATTTTTAATTAATTATTTATTTTCGTATTAACATTAAATTTCTCTTTTCTTCAACCTCATAACTCTTTCTTGTCGTTAATCACAATTACCATGACGGCGAGTTCACTAAGGTTAATGAGAGAACAAGCAGGAAGAAAAAAAAGAAGACTTTGAAAAGTGAATATGATGATATGAATCGAAACCAAGCAGAACAAGACATATTTTTACACTACCAAAACGATGACTAGAAGTTGAACTATGGGCAATTCATCATGTTCAGAGATCGGAGTTTAGGAAGGTCAAAATTAAAAGGGATAAATCGTAAAACATCAAGAATCTTAATTGAAAAAGCTAGCTCTATCATAGTCTCTTCACTAGTTGAATCAATATTAACACTATTGGAGCGTGAATGAGAAATTTGTGTACATCATGATAAGAATAAAGTTGCGGATTTTCCATTATTATTAACTCGTGGAAGGACAGTGAGACAGATCCTCCTTCATCACCCTCCAGTTGAAGTTGCAGAACTCGTGTTGTAAGAAGCTAGTGTAAGTGCTTAAGTCATTTAATGTACTGCTATGATAAATATATATATATATATATATATATATATATGCTAAAGCGTTAAAAGGCCCGAGTGTAAACTAAATCTACATTAAATTTGCGTTGAATTGAACTTTTGACATCGAGAATAATTAATAGTTTTTTAAATTAGATAAAAAGGTATTTAGATAAATATCAAGATTTGAACTCACATAAAATGAGATAATATGGATGTGTTTAACCATTGTCGCGGCCGTCTTTCGGGTAGCCTCGGAATTGGGCTTCGACTTGAATAATTGGGTTAGAGTCGTCACCGATTATGTTGAAAACATTTTTGATGTTTCGATATAACAAATTAAGTATAAATGAATTTTAAGATTTTACAAATGATTTTCTAAGTATATTCGATTTAATTACTCGAATATCAAAATATTACTCCAAGTCTTTTACAGATCAAATTCGATTTTAATGTGGATAGCTAAGGTAGTGGATGTAGACTTTGGTTGAGAAAGTCGAACCACTCTAAATTGTTGAGCAAATATTTTTCAATTTTCTGCAAAAGCTTCCACCGAAATTTTAATTACCAATTCATATCTTCTTGGCTATATTCTTCGATCGATTAACTCAACATATCATTTTAAAAACATTTAGGTGGATTGAACACCATCTTACATGATCTGCGTTTTACCAGAAATGTGTCGGGTTCGGGAGTCGGTTACGGTCAAGGAAGGATTAGCACCCTTGAACCGCCTTTTCGGTACCAATTAATTTTTTGGTTGTCTTTAATAGTGAAAATTAAAAATTGAAATTGAAATTTAAAACATTCGACTCTAATTACTTACCTTTGATTGGTTGAAAAGTATCCCTAAACAATCAAAAAATAATAAATATATATTATATAAATTAAAGGAAAAAATATAATAATAAAAAGAAAAAAAATAAATCAAAGGAAAAAATATTAAATAAATCAAAGAAAAAAATTAATAATAATAATAATAAATAACAAATCAAAGAAAAAATTAAAAAAATAAATCAAAGGGAAAAATAAATAAAAGAAATGTTAAATAAAGTAATAAAATAAAAAGAATAAGAAGTAAAAAATAAAAAATAAATAAAATAAAAACCGCTAAAACTAAAAAGGAAAAAGAATGCTAAAATTAAAAAAGAGAAAAAAATGAATAACTAAAATTTAAAGGACTCAATTGAAATAAATTAAAAATTTAGAGGCTAAAAAAATACCTACTTAATAAAAACATTTATCACACACACAAAAAATAGTTAAAACCGTAACACAATTTTAAAACATATCACGCGCACACATATTATCACATATATTCATTGGCATTAGAAGACCTACAAATATGATGAGTTAAAATGTGAAGTAATAAAAGTTTAACAAACTAAGCAATTAAACGACTAAATAAAAAGCAATAACTTTAAAAGAATATTAATAAAACATGATAGAAATACAAGCACAAAAAAATAGGAGCAAACATATGATTCATAAAAGTGTCTAGTGACCAAAGAGGTAATTGTCCCAATACAAAAGAATTGGAAAGCATATTAATCCCTGGAGTTATATTCACGCCAAACATCAAACTTAAAAATTAAAAGAAAGAAAGAAGTTCATTTGCAACCCACTGAATACAAACTTCCCAGCCTCGAACAATCAACGCAAATAGGGACCAAGCACCAGCGTCTTTGGGTAACTCAGACTTCCGACGACCCTTGAGTTCCCCGACGACCAATAAAAAAGGTAGGCTCTCGTTCTTTCGTTCGTTCTTTTTTCTCAAATTTTTAGGTTTTCGATATTTGCTTCTTGATGTCCTCGAAAACCCCCCATGAATTTATAGGCTTCAAATCCCTTCATTTTCGGCTAGTTTTAGTCTCCCAGTTGGACTCAAAAACTAAATCGTTTGTTTTTGTTTTTATGGTTTGGTTGTGCGCCGGAAATCTCGACGGTGGTGGGCGCGTTGCCGTTGGTGTGAGGACTCTCCAAGAGTCCTCGATTTGAATAGTTATTTTTCTGTTTTGAGTGGGTATCAGGAATTCCGGGTTGTTGGAAGCCTGAGGAGTAGGGAGATGCAGTGAAAATTTAGTATCTACAACTGCCCCTCTTTGTCTTTATTCGTGGAACAAAAAATAGATCAAAGATAAAAAAAGACACAAATTTTCGTTCGGTGGAGTAGAAAATTGACTCTGATATTTCAATTAAGAATAACTCCCTGTTGAATTGAGTTGTAGATGACTCATCCGTCGTGAAGTTGAGTCTATCTTGAAATGGAATTGAATTCGTAGTTCAGAATTTGGCTTCTCGTTGCCTCTCGGTCTTCTTCTCGGTTTAAAGACCTTATATTGGAAACGAACTCAGAAATCTTCGTTAATAGATAGTTTTTCTCGACTTAAGCTATGCTGCTGGAAAACAACTTATTGTCACTAAGGCACGACTAACCCAGGTCTTCTTCTCGACTTGAAAACCTCGATTGCAACCGGGCAGTAGTATGATTGATGTGTCATCGAGCTGAATGGAATCAAACTCTATAATTTTGTTGACAGATATCCCCTCTTGCCCTGAGTTATGCTACAAATTTGATTTACCTTTGAGCTGAGTGTAATCGAACTCGAAAGTCTTTGGCAGATAACCCTTCTAGCCTTGAGTTATGCTGAAAATGTCGTATCCTCGAAGCTGAGTGTAATCGAACTCGAGGGTCTTTGGCAGATAACCCTTATAACCTTGAGTTATGCTGCAAATGATGTGCCTTGGAGCTGAGCGTAGTCGAACTTGAAGGTCTTTGGTAAATAACCCTTTTTGCCTTAAGCTATGCTGCAAATGATGTGCCTTTGAGCTGAGTGGAATCGAACTCGAAGGTCTTTGGAAGATAACCCTTCTAGCCTTGAGTTATGTTGCAAATGATGTGCCTTGGAGTTGAGCGTAGTCGAACTCGAAGGTCTTTGGCAGATAGCCCTTTTTGCCGTGAGTTATGTTGCAAATGATATGCATTTGAGCTATGTTGCAAATGATATGCCTTTGAGCTGAGCATAGTCGAACTCGAAGGTCTTTGGCAGATAACCATTTTAGCCTTGAGTTATGCTATAAATGATGTGTCTTGGAGCTAAGCGTAGTCGAACTCGAAGGTATTTGGTTGGCAGATAACCCTTCTAGCCTTGAGTTATGCTGCAAATGATATGCCTTGAGCTGAGCGTAGTCGAACTCGAATGTCTTTGGCAGATAACCCTTATTGCCTTAAGTTATGCTGCAAATGATGTGCCTTGAAGCTGAGCGTAATCGAACTCGAATGTCTTTGGTTGGCAGATAACCCTTCTAGCCTTGAGTTATGCTGCAAATGATATGCCTTGAGCTGAGCGTAGTCGAACTCGAAAATCTTTTGTTGGCAAATATCCCTTCTTTCCTTGAGCTATATTGCAAATGAAGTGCCTTGGAGCTGAGCGTAGTCAAACTCGAAGGTCTTTGGCAGATAACCCTTCTTGCCTTAAGCTATGCTGTAAATGATGTGCCTTGGAGCTGAGCGTAGTCGAACTCGAAGGTCCTTGCTGACAGATAACCCTTCTCACCATGAGTTATGCTGTCGATTGTTTCTAAAAATATGGCTTCCCTTCACGGGTCTAAGCCGATCATAATTCTTCAGGTGGTTCCTCTGAGCGGATCTGAACCAAGTAATATGATTTTTGGATGACTCTCCTTCACGAGAATGTTCACTGATAAATTCTGTCAGTCGAATATCTTCCGTCGTGGAATTGAAATCTGGCTTGAAAATGTTAACTGGAAACCTTCATTCTGAATTGGCTCTCAAACCCATCTGAAATTGATTCTGAGATCTGTAGATATGTCAAGTCGATTGAGGTGTAACTTTTCACTGTTGAGTCAAGCAGCCACCATCGATCTTTAAAAGAGCTTTTGAATCGAGTATCTTTCATCATGAAGTCGAAACTTGACTCTGAAAACTGCAAAAAATTGTGCATGTGAAAAATGATAAATGTAATGCTCTTAGGTATATCTAAGATGCATGCAGTATGAATTAGCCTTGGACGGAGTCTCGTGCTTTGTCTGCCGATCTTGATCCTTGAAATCGATCATGTCTCATTTTCTTCTTGGGTTGTAGCCTTTCACATTTGAGACTGTCCTGTTTGAAAATGTTTTTTCCTTTCTCTTATTTAGGAGGGAAAAAGGATATAAAAATAGAAGAATTCTGTAAAACATTGCTCTTTAATTCAGGTCCGCAATCGAATCAAATCATAAACATGAGTTCAAAGAATATCAAAGGAATCAATAACTCTTTTAATGCTTTCAGAGTTATAGCTCTTTGACAAATGTTCAAATGGATGAATTGGCTTTGGGTTGGCCTCCTATAAAAAAATGTCATTTTTCGGTCATTGCAACATGTTTTTTTCTTTGACTTGGCATTTTAATTGGATGCGAACAAAATGACGCAACTAGCATGATCAATTACTAGACCTTTTATTTCGATCTTCTGAAATCTTCCATTTGTTCAAGCTTTGTAGACTCCTCTAACAAAGGCAGTGCAGAAATATCGGTATAAAAATGAAATTGTTGCGTGCTCGTGTAAAATTGACTATAACATGTGTTCCTTAACCCCCTTAGTCTATTTTTACCGAAACTCCTTATTTAAATCTGTCATTGTCTAGATAGCTGAATCTATAAAGCCGTGGCGTTTAACCAATTGTTCTAGAAGGACAACTTAATATCATTGTATTATAATAATTATATTTATCAGGCTAGCTGAATATTATCCATAAAGTCGGGGCGTTTAACCAAAATATTATAAATAATTATAATTAAACATAAATTTAAAAAAATAATTTAATTCAATTAAACATAACTTTAAAAAAAATTAATTTAATTCAGTTAAACATAAATTTAAAAAAAAATTAATTTAATTCAATTAAACAAAATTTGAATAATAATTAACTCAAAATTTTTCCTCGGTTTAACTAGACTAGATTGAATAATCGCTCCTATTTACCACATCTGTGAAAAGTATTTCTGCAAATGTATTTGACTATAAAATCTATCCTATTTTACAAGAGGAAAAAAAAAGTAAAAAAGTTTCCGTCTCTACAGGGACTCGAAAACTGTCCATATATTCCTTATCATTTTCAGTGGTTCCATCGTACAATTTGTCCATATATTTGGTTCTTAGAGGCCAAGCTCCAACCTTCTGTTTATCATATCCATGGGGCTGATCTTAGTTGCAGCAATAGCCAAACTCCACCTAACATCCTCCACCCGCAGTTTCTCTCCCATACTTGCAGGTTTTATCTGCCCTTTTATTCTCAAACTTTGCGTCAGTCTGAAGAATGGTCGTCCGCTTTATATTGATGATGTGATTGATGCGTCCAGGCTCTTCTTTTTCCAGTTGAATCAGATAGCCTTTGAAGCTAATCATCAGCAAGCTCCGGCCGCCAATGGCAGCAGATGGCAACGAGCTCTTCGTGTAGTTTGCCGGATAATAACCCGTGTTAGAAGCTCACCGCCCGCAGTAGAATCCGAAGAGGATAGCTTCTATACGCTCACCATGATTTCGCTTTAATCATACAGATGCTCATTTCAGGGTGAGAAACATGAGAATATTGTAAGAGCAAGAGCCAGAAATCTATTTTTCACTAGCCTTAAAACTTTTTTTTTGTAATTGCACTCGATTGAAATTATAGTGTGAACACTTTCAATTTCTTCTGCTGTTACCCGAGTTTTTTTAATAGTATGTAATAATTATAAGATAATATTTATTTATAATTTTTTTTAATAATAATATCTTTTTTTAATTATTAAATTCACTTAATAAAATATACTTTTTAATTAAAAATATATTTAGTTTTAGAAGTTAAAACAAAAACAAGTAATTACCAAAGCTGACACTGTTAAAAGTAATTAGAAAACATATACAATGTTACCATCTAAATAGCATATAAGATTGGGCCTCTTTCTGTTATGTTTTTTAAGTTATTAGACGCAAGTGTGTGAGGATTAGTATCCGTTGATCATTGTTTAAGAGGAGAACTCAGTGTTATGCTTTTCCATGTGTTCCACTTCCAATTAAGAAATGCTTTGTTTGCAAAGAAAATATTTCATATACATTTAAAACTCTATAAATTAATAATGTCATGACCGGATAAATTTATTAATTTATTGATAAATTAATAATTATTAATTTAAAGAGTTTTTAAGTAATTATATTGTACATACCAAACAAAAAGGCAAATTAGTCTATGCCTCTTAGAATTACGTTGCAGCAAACCTTGGGACTCAACGTAAATTAGTAACTATTGTGTTCATATGCATTGGAAATCAATAATGACTTTTGAAGTACATTAAATGTAAACAAGAGGAACAAATGTGTTCAATGTATTCTTAAGCAAGTTTGGCATATATAAATTACATGAATGTGTTAGAGTATTCAAACCGTATCTCACAAGATGGCTTCTCATCTAAAAGGTGTTGCAAAATCAACTATGTCAGATCAAATACGTAATGAGTTGTGTGAGTACAAGAGAGATAAACCTGCAAGCACACAAAAAGACTTGCAGAGATGGCTTGAGGGAAAATTTCAGTTGAAAGTTAGTCAAGGAACAATATCAAACACACTTAAGCGGTCAGATGACTATCTCTCTGCTGAAATAGAAAAGGGAAGAGCATAGATCAAAAGACACAAACCAACAAAATATCCTGACATGGAGAAGGTTGTTTATGAGTGGTTTCTCCAGCATCAAGAACGTGTGAATATCACAGGAGAATTAATTTTGCAGAAGGCAAGAGATACAATGAAACTCGTGTACCCTCATGATGATTCAGATTTTAACTTCTCTATAGGATGGCTTGGGAAATTCAAGCACCGACATGACATAAAGTCATTTTGTCGTTTTGGCGAGAGTGGGTCTGTTGATGTACAAGACTTGGAGCAGAAATTGGTATCGATTCGGGAGAAAATTGATCAGTTCCCTATGAAAGATGTTTTCAATATGGATGAAACATGGTTGTTTTAAAGGCTTCAAGCTGATCATTCACTGGCAACAAAACAACTTGAAGGAAGAAAACAAGATAAAGAAAGGCTGACGGTAGTTATTTGTTGCAATGAAGATGGCTCTGACAAAATCCCTCTATGGATTATTAGGAAATATGCAAAGCCTCGTTGCTTCAAGAATGTCAACATGAATAGCTTGGATTGTCAGTATCGAGCTAACAAAAAAGCATGGATGACTAGTGTGCTTTTTGATGAATATATTCGTTCATTTGACCAAATGATGCATGGTAGAAGAGTTCTACTTGTGGTGGATAATTGTCCAGCACATCCAAGAAATATTGAAGGGCTAAGAAACGTTGAGTTGTTTTTCTTGCCACCCAACATGACATCAAAGATTCAACCTTGCGATGCTGGGATAATAAGAGCTTTCAAGATGCATTACCGTAGAAGGTTTTACCGCAAAATATTGGAAGGTTGTGAGGTGGGACAATCTGATCCAGGGAAGATAAATGTCCTTGATGCTATCAATTTGGCAATCCCAGCTTGGACGATAGATGTTCGAAAAGAAACAATAGTGAATTACTTCCGACACTATAAAATTCGTTCAGCTAGTGATGTTGCAAGAAATTTGGATGAATCCACTTTTGATGAAGAAACTCAAGACCTCGAGACTATGATCAATCAATGTGGCTATCGTAATAAGATGGATATCGACAATCTAATGAACTACCCAGGTGAAAATGAAGCATGTTCGGAGGTTCAGAGTTTAGAAGATATTGTGGGTACTATCATTGAGAATAATGCAGAGGATGACGACGAAGATGATATGATGTCTTTGGAGCCTGTTACACGAAAGGAAGCACTTATGGCGTCGAACACTCTTCACAACTTTATGATACAATACAAAAATACAACACCTGAGCTATTGGATGCAATAAGAAAAGTTAGAGATGAGCTCCAAATAGACTTGAACTTTAAAAGAAAACAGACAACTATTGAATCATATTTCAATAGAGTGTAATATATTTTTTTCAGTTTCTATGAATTATTAATTTATGATTTTCTTGGGACCGAAAATTATAAAGGGATCTCACGAAAAATTATTATCTTATTATTTTATCGAGTTTTTCAATTTTTTACATTGGCCCAAGTCGGGACCAGACAAATTTATTATTTTAGAGAGTTTATTAATTTACCGAGTATTAATTTAAAGAGTTTCTACTGTATTGTTTCATTTGTTTAATATTAGGTTTATATTGGATACCACGTTGGAAGTTTTTTTGGGTAAACAATACGTTTAGTATCCTAATTACCACTTTTGTTTCGTTTTGGTTATTCAACTATTTTTTTTATTTTAAAATCATACTTAACGTTACGTTTTTGTTTCATTTTGGTCATCCTCCATTAAAAACTATCAATGATGTTGACGTGTCATCATTAATTTTTTTTCAAAAAATATCACGTTAGCAGTTCTGTTGATTTTTTTAATAATAGATGTTAAATATATAGTTATCCAAGTTACGTTTAGGAGAAAATTATAAAAATATCAGGTTAGGTCGTTTTCTCTTTTGGTTTCTCAGTCCAAAGGTTTGCCTCGCACGTGCCTATGGAAATACCTGGTCCTGGCAACCGACAGTCTTGAACCAAATTTTTTATTTTTTATTTTTTTATGCAAAAATATAAAGTGATTGACATGGTTATGAATAAAAAGATAAAAATAAAAAGAAAGTTATATTAATTTAATATGTGTGTGTTTTTTCGACATTTGATTTAATTCAAGAGTAAACTATATCAATCTTTACTTAATTATTTTTTTATTTTATTTTAATCATCGATCTTCCAATTTCATTATTTAAATATTATCAATTAAATCATTTATTATTAATATTTAACGGGATAACTGACGTAGTAGTTAAATAAATTAATATATTTGATCTTTATTATTTATATATCTAATCAATTTGATTTTAATCGTAATCTAATTTAATAAATTTATTTTTTAAATCAAATAATGATATGTGTCACCATCTTATTATTAAAGAGAATTTTTTAATTATTAATTTATTTAATAAATTTTTATTCCAATCTTAAGGGGAAATGTGTCAACTTGTGAATGAAAGGTTAAAATAACTTCAAATATCTTTGAACACATCACGATTCTAACCAGCTTGTGAGATGTTTTACAACATAATTTATATGTTCTATTATGCTCAATTGAAGAAAAATAAGGAAACAAAATTGGTTAAATCGGCACTAATGCATATAATATTTCAAAATACATAAAATTCATACAATTTATAAATTACTAAACGTATAATTAATTTATAAAACGTTAAATATTATCGGAGGAGATGGTGTGGTAGTTAATAAAATTTGTATAATTACACATTTAGCCCTCATTACTTACACATTCTATTAATTTGGTCCTAACTTTTAATTAATTCAATTGTTGCCTATATGATTCTTAATAATTAAAAAAATCAATTGTTAGATAATGAATAAAAAAATATCTAGATATTGAAAAAAACTTTTTATTAAAAAATCATATACGTAACAATTTTTTTTAAAAATAAAGCTTGTACCATTATTTTTTTCGAATATTTCATAAAATTATATGAATTTTATGTATTTTGAAATATTTTATGCATTAGTGTCGATTTAACCAAATTTTTTTTCTTATTTTTCTGCAGTTGATAATAATAAAACATATAAATTATATTATAAAATAGATATGGGGTTTGTCCCAGTGGTAGAGGCCCGCCCAAGCCATTCTTTAGGTTGTTGATTTGAGTCTCACTAAGTTAAAAAAAATTAAGTTATTTTAACCTTTAATTCATAAGATGAGATGTGTCACCTTATGATTGAAGTGGAAATTTACTTAACTAAATAAATTAAAAAAAAATCCCTCTAATCAAGTAGTGACACATGTCACTATATGATTTGAGAATTAAATTACAATTAAGATCAAATTGGTTAAATGTGTTAGTAATAAGGACCAAATATGTCAATATACTAATTCATTTAACTGTCACATCAGCTATTCTGTTAAATATTAACGACAAGTGGATTGTCGTTGAAGCTTGGAAGAATGTTGACTTCATATGCCAAAACTACATCCTTAGTGGATTGTCGGATACGCTATATGAAGTGTATAATATCCACAAGATGACCAAAAAAATTATGGATGATATTAGACCATAAATATAAAACGGAAGATGCTAGCATTAAGAAATTTTTAGTGGTCAAGTTCTTAAAATTCGCAATGATAGCACAAACGAGAAGAAAAAATAAATATTTTATTACCTTCATTGGTGATAGCAAAAAGTTGATATTTATATTAGCTTAAGAGCAAAAACGAAACTATAGAGAAAGTTATTATCTGTAAACATGAAGTTGAAAACTAACTTAATAAAAAGAGTGAGAAATGATTATAATGATGAATACATTAAAACATCTAACTAGTAATGCACACAACATGATATATCATTCATGAAGTAACATTATCCTACTCTCTTCAACTAAATAAAGTAACATAACATAAGAATCAAACCTTAGAAGAAATAATGAATACAATACTAAAAAATTATGATTTGCCATGATCATAATATAAAAATAAATTGTTTTATACATTAATTACCATAAAAAATCTTATTATCTCTCCCATGAACCACTAAAAATGTGAAAAAGGGAGGTGACACAAAATGACGCATATGTACCTTACGGACATTCATCATCAACGGCGAGCGTGATTATCAAAGAGAGACCAAAGTTGCAAGGCAGTGGATTATATTCCCTCGATTTGTGGGCAAAACCTATCGGAACTCGCAATGTTGTTGCAAATTAATCCTTCACCAATCACAACCCAAAGTTCTATACTATACTATACAAGCATCTTTTCAATGGATCCTAAGGCTATACTCATTTTATCAATATATATATATATATATAATCAAGCCAGTCATCATAATCTCATAATCCAAGACCTTTTGGTATCGCAACTGACAACCTTTTAGTAAAACTAAAATTTATTTATTTAGTATATATTATGTGTTTAGTCCTTAAACTATAAGTTTTTATTTTTTTTAATATTTGAACTTTTAATTTTTTCAAAACCACACATAATGTTTAGTTTTTTTTTTCATTTTAGTACCCGTTGTAAAAAACTTAACACGTTTAGTACCTAAACTATCAGTTTTGGTCCATTTTAGTACCTAAATTTTCAAAAAAAAAATCAAAACTTAACGTTAAATTTTTAACGGGTACTAAAATGAAACAAAAAATAAACGTTATGTATGGTTTTGATAAAAAAAAAGTTTAGGTATAAAACGGGCCAGAGCTATAGTTTAGGTACTAAATGCGTACTTTACCCATTTATTTATTTTATTAATCTAAGGGTGATTATAAGATAATATTTGTTCAAAAGACTCTCAACTCATTTGATAATAAATGCTCAAACATGTTTGACATATGATTTGTTCGAATCCGAGACATTTAATGATAATAATCATCCTTATAACTATTAAGATAATTTGATTCGTGCAAAATTTATTTATTTTGTTGTACAATTTTGAGAGAAAGTAAAAAAAAATTTTGTAACATAGTCTGCGCAATTTTGTCTCTAGCTCTAGTGGTGAAAAGAAAATATCTAGTCCCAACGTTCAAAAGAAGAACAACTGGACCCCATTAGGGACCAGTGGCCAAAATACTTAAATACACTCTTAAAAACAGAACATCATTCTTCACTCATTAGCAGAAGCCACTACCAACACTTTAACACTAATTTATTCCTAACTTGGCATTTTTCTATATCGAAAAGTTAACAAATTCAGTAGAAAAGGGGGTTTCCTTTTAACCCATGTTGTTAATAATTAGGTCAATTTATGATTTTTGGTTATCTTACTGTACTTAGATTTCAAATTTAATCAATTTATTTTAATTTAGGGTAAACTACACTCATAATCATTAAATTTTTAGATTTTCATTTTTATCATCAAACTTTTAAATTTTGTATTACAAACAATAAACTTCTAATTTATCAATCTGGTCATTACTATTGGAAAATACTGACATGTTAAAGTCTTCTTACTTTTTCAAATTTGAAGCCGCTATAAAGGTTGAATTCTTGATGAAAAGAGCGATTGTCGGTCAATCCCAAGAGTAGGAAGATTCTGTTTAGCTAGAAGATTAACATTGTTTGGTTTCAAGTTGATCCAATGGTTAACAATGACATTTTGTAGTTTTAGTTTTTAGTTTTTATCGGATTATCCCCTCCTTTCGTGGTTGATGTTGTTGTCATTTGATGTTTTCTTTGATCGAAAAGATCATCAAATTAATCATCATCTTCTTCTTTATCTTACTTTCGAGTGAATCTCATCGAAAAATCTTTTAATCTTTTCAAATCTCAATCAAAACTAAAAGTTAAAACTTTTCGATATGCTTCCATCAACCGTTTGACTATTTATAAACCAAACTAAGTCAATCTTTTAATCAAACATATCATTCCCACTGTTGGAATTGATTTACGACTGCTCTGTTCATCATAAAGCTATCCTTGGTGGCGATTACAAATTTGGAACCTTTGGATTTTTTTAGGAAAAATAGTTTAAGGTGTCATGTCAGCATTTATTAATAGTAGTTAACAGCGGTGGTCGTAATAAAAGTGAATTAAAAGTTTAATCGTTATAATGCAAGCTTTAAAAGTTTAGTGATAAAAAAAATGTATAAAAAACTATTGTAATTATAAATAAATAATATTTCTATTATTTACTAATAAAATTGATATTTAATTAATAGATGATACAAGTGTAATTAAATGGGGAGTTTAAATATGCTATATTTATGTAAATAGGGATTATATAGTTTTATATAATGTGATGGTTTTGTTAGGCGAGAAATGAAAATCTAGAAACCGAAATTTGGAATGAATAAAGAAGAAGCAAATCTATGTCGAAAAATGACAAAAATGAGGAACATATACTCGTTGGTAGAGAGATAATGCAACGCCAACCCCACAATTGCAGCCAACACCTACGAGCCAAGGAAGAACAAGATAAATGACCGTTGCAATTGCAAACACCCCGAATTTTGATTATCTCACTTGCTTACAGTACTATATATATATACTTGAACACAAAATAATATTATCTCACTCTTTCTTCATCGTTTCTTATGAGTTCTTAGTGCTATTTTAATGGAGTCTTCTTCTTTGAGTTCTTTGCTATTATTCCACGTGTGTTTTTTCCTATGTCTTGCCCCACCGTTATTAGCAACAAGCTCAGTCGTCAACGCAAATACTTCTTCTAATACGAACACAACGAAGCACAACCATATATGGATCGGACCCATCGGCCACCGGTTGATTACTGTCGATATTAAAGGGTCGGGTCATTTCCGGTCAGTCCAAGATGCTGTTGATGCAGTCCCGGAGAATAATAGGAAGAATGTTCTGATTCAAATCAGCCCGGGAAATTACGTGTAATAATTTGTTTTTTTTTTTGTTTCGCTTATGTAAGCATAACTTTTGCTGAAAATGTGGCGGCGGTGCAGAGAGAAGGTGGTGGTGCCGGAGACAAAGCCATACATAACGTTTCAAGGTGGTGGCAGAGAGTCGACGTTCGTAGAGTGGCATGACAGAGCCTGTGATCGTGGGGCCAACGGGCAACAGTTGCGTACTTATCGAACTGCTTCCGTCACTGTATATGCTAATTATTTCTCTGCCAGAAATATCAGCTTCAAGGTAAATACGGAATATTATGTATATGTCAAACATATATTATTAAGCACCGTACAACCGATAAGATAATTCATTTGATAACCATGCTAAAGAGGTCGATTCTGATTTTACGAAATAAATAATGTCTGTGGTTAAAAAATAATTGTCATCTTTAGAGATTTTGAATTTAAACACAACATATAAGAGTGTTCATTATATGATGATTAAGAATCTTCAAACAAATAAATGTTGCATATTTATAATTTTGGTGTATAAAATGGCAGAATACAGCACCGGCACCGAAGCCGGGAATGCAAGGATGGCAAGCAGTGGCGTTCCGGATATCGGGGGACAAGGCTTATTTTTCGGGCTGTGGATTCTACGGTGCGCAAGATACTCTCTGCGACGATGCTGGTCGTCATTACTTCAAACAATGTTATATTGAGGGCTCAATCGACTTCATCTTTGGCAACGGCCGTTCCATGTACAAGGTAAGAATGTATATATATATAAATTAATAGTGTAAGACGATTATAATGTAATATTGTTCAGATTTTTTTTAACCAATGATAATGTATATATATATCTTCCAAATATAATTATTCTAATTTAAGACCTAATATCTTTTCTAACCACTAAAGTTAATATAAATTTTAAGAATATATACTGTTATTTATTAATTTTTCTGTATCATTAAATTTGTCTTTTTTATTTTTAAAATCATATCATTTAAAATATTCTATTAAAAAAATCAATAAACAACAACACTTATATATATATATATATATATATATATTTACTTTTGTATGTCATATTCTTTTATAATTATCAAATAAATTTTATTAAATCTATCAAAAAAAATTTAAAGATAAATTTAATTTTTTTTAATTAAATATATTTTCTAAAACTATATCCATAATCGATATGAGAGGGAGAGAGCATTTATTAGTGTCGAGGGAATAGGGATAGGGTTTGTCGTGACTATTCTGAATTTGAAATGTGAGCCAAGTTGGCAAATAAAAAGGACTTTACGTTCTTCTGTACCAAATCTTATCCATGAAGGATTGGAAAAGGAAGAGAGCTTTTTGTGTGTTAGAAAGTAGTGCTGCCCACTTTCCAAAACAGCCCTCATCCTCTAATATTTAATGGGTTGACTCAGTATCACATCAAATTTATGTTCGGATGAATTCTGATTTTAGAATTCTTCATTGATTTTTGCTATTTTTTATTATATTTTTAATAATTTTCTATAATTATAAAATAATATATGTTAAAAAAAAGATAGTTATTAAAAACACACATTCGCATACTCAATTATTTAAACTCGGTACTTTTAGGAAATATAACTTTTCTCTTAATCACTTCCTATCAAATGACATCAATAATAAAAGAAAATGTTATTATTTATAGAGATTTCGGATTCAAACAGTTACGTTTTCAGGGTGTGTATATATTATCAAATAATTAAAAAATATATAAACATATATTATCATATAATCGCTCTTTTATCATTGAATTTGATATTTTGATATAGGTTGAAATTGGTTAGTGCAGGATTGTGAGGTACACTCAATAGCAACAAGATTCGGATCCATAGGGGCCCATGACAGAAACAGAGCAGATGAGAAGACAGGGTTCGCATTTGTGAACTGTACTGTGACGGGTACTGGTCCGATTTATGTGGGTCGGGCCATGGGTCAATACTCGAGGATTGTCTACGCTTATACTTACTTCGATGACCTCGTCGCTCACGGTGGCTGGGACGACTGGGGCCATGTTAACAACAACAACAAGTATGTTTTAACAACTCATTATACCCTGGTTTAATTTATGATTGACTTAAACAAATACTTGAAATGTCCAAATTTTAAGGTTAATTTTTTATTTTTAATAATCTGAAGTGATTATGAGATGATATTTATTTAAAATTTTATTAACCAATTGATAACGTACATATTTTGTAGACACAATTACTCAAATCTAAAACCTTGGAGAAGAAGCAAATTTTCTTTTACCGGGTTTTTAGAAAATTTAAAATTGGAACGAAGGTATGAGCTTATATAAGAAAAATAATTGGTTGCAGGACAGTCTTCTTTGGAGTGTATAAATGTTGGGGTCCTGGAGCAGCGACGGTATCAAGGGACAGGGAGTTAGATTTTGAGACAGCCCATCCATTTTTGGCTAAGAGTTTTGTGAATGGAAGACACTGGATCGCACCATCAGATGCTTAGCCCCAACACTCACTATCATCTTATATACTCTAATCATCTTGTTTTTTTCCCTTCAAATTTCATTGATTCAATTCATTGTTTAGCAAGCACACCGTATTGTAATATATGCACTATTTGTTCAATTCATTCTTTCAATGTTTTTTAGGTTTAATATAAAAAAGGTGTTCTAACGATACCTCTTCTTCTAATTAGGTATCTAAACTTTTTTCGGTTAATCCAAGTACTTAATATTATGAATATTATCATTTTAAGTATCTTGATCGTAAAAACAATTGGTTAAGTGACTTGTGTCATTAATTTGATGAAAATTTTATTAAATTTAATTAAAATTATGACTAAATTAATATATCACGTTTTTTTTTCTTTTTATCTGTTTTCCTCACCAATCATTTGTAAATCCACAGCTCGATGCTTATGGTTCTCCTGGAAAACAACCTTATGGTTCTCTTGCAAAACAACCCAACTACCCGAAACCGATGACACCGAATCCATTGAAGACCTTGCTGTAGCTGCTGTTTTGATATCAGCCATTTCAGTGGCACAACCAAAGCTTCCCAAGCTATTGTTTAACCCAGAAGGAGAAGAGCAGAGCTCTTCACAAACGACAGCCTTAATTTTTTATAAATTGATAAAATATATAAATATTAAGTGCTAAATGCATAATTATGTTAATTTTATTAACTATCACATCAATTCTTTTGTTAAATAGTCTGAATTGATAAAAAATTAAAATCAATAAATAAAATGAAAAAAAGACAATAATTTAGTGATCATATGGATAATTTACCCTCAATTTTAATCAACATCCAAGCAAAAATTTAGATACTTCTATTAAATACTCATTTAGAATTTATATAGTATACGAACCAAATTGCTACAATGTTTAAAAAATTATTATTATCCTTTTAAATCTTACAAAGATATAAGCATTTATTGCCTTGGGGAAAATCCCACCGAGTCTAATCAAAATATTAAAAGCAAAATACAAATTTAAACCTAAAAAACAAACTAAAATATTGTAATAGTGTTTTTTTTAATTATTTCCCTGGAATAGATAACGTACATATATTATATCAATTCCTAAACTATCATATCGACAATTACTTCTAATTACTAAAATGATTTTCGAATCTATATACTTTTTAAAAAGTATAATAAAGAAAATAATATCGAAATGAATCATTTATGGTGTAAATATATACAATTTTTTTTAAAAATCAACCAAACCGATTGAGCAGTAAAAAGAAAATAAATACATTTAATTCCCATAAAAAAGATGAGGGGTCAAACAAATATCCCCTTGGGGGATTCCTTTATGACATTTTATCATATTTCTCAACAAATGAACAAATGCTGTACAAATGATGACTGCTCAGGGCATTTCTTTCTTTCTAGTAACCCAAAAAAAAAAAGGAATATATATATATATATATATATATATATAGCTCCTTTAACCCACAGGGTATGCAGAAAATACCTATTGATACAATTAAATAAGACTCCACCGGAACAAAATATACCAACCAAATGAAACCTAAGAAGGCAACTGAATATCAAAATACAAATGCAGATGGGGGAAATGGGCTTAAGAAGTTAATAGCCAAAGAATATAGTTTTGTTTCCATTACCAGTGTTTTAGTGTGCTGCCATTGTTGTATGCTCGGAAATATCGTATTTGGATTTGCAGGAACAAAACTTTGATATTTACATCGTGACAAATCTTGTCTCAAAGCTCCACCTCATGTAGCTCATCCCCAATACTACCATTTATTGGACCAGGCACAACCAATGGTGGAGGCTCTCCCAATGCCTCCCCTGAAGGTCTTATGTCGGCCCCGCTAGGATGACCTAATGAAATATCAAAGTTGCTTTCACTGCATGAGGCTGTTCGACTTGATTGCGATGAAGAGACATTGGCATTCATCATCATGCCTTCCTGATGGATATTATCCATGCTTGGGAACTTTTACTTACTCGTTGACGATGAAAGCTTGGGAGATGGACAAGACTTGTTGGCATTGGCATAGGAAGTGGAAGGGGTAGGATTATTACTTGTAGCATTCTCTTCTTGTGCATTTTCAGTAATTGCCTCCACCGATTGTTCACTTCTTGTCGTTGATACAGGCGTGGGAATAAAGAATTTCGCATTTGCGGCCGCTGCAGGTTTAACAGAGGAAACAGCAGATGACTGAAATAAATTTGCTTGGCCGCCACTACCACCACTACATTTGTTGAAAGTGTCCACATACCTGTCAAGAGTTCATAATGCCATAGGAAAATTAAATGAAAAAAAAAAATTATATCCTCCTGATTTACAAACAAGATAAATATAAACTTCCAAACCCAAAAACCGAATATTGTTAATGTCAACAATAACAGTAATAAGCGAAATCTTAACTGCTATGAATTCTCAGAAACAAATTAACAATAACAGTGAAAAGGGAAATCTTAAATGCTATGAATTCTCAGAAACATTCATGATCAGTTAAATCATTATTTACTTAGCTAGTTATCATCTTATGCTGAGGCAGAAAGCTAAATATTACCCAAGTCTAATGTAATCCTACATTTACCACCTTATCTTACTTTCAACGTTCATTTCCCACCAAATTCATTGCTTAGCACCATTCAAATGTAATAGTGTGCATTGCTAATAAGTAGAACTTCAGAAGTACCTTGATCGAACACCCATCCGTCCACGAGCTGAGAATCGATTGGAGCTCATAGGAATAGGAAGGATCCCAGAAGCATGTTCTATTGGGGTTGGGTTTCTGAATTTTGGGCTTCCGTTAGGAGGAGAACCCTCATTCTTCAATGCAGAGTTCAAGTTGTAGTCAGATGTTGCATTCTTGAATTTAGCAGTGGTCGGAGGTGGTAGCAAGGCTGTTTCTTCAGCTGAAAGTTCAGCACCTTCCTCCACCCATCTCTTAAGTTTTTCATCATAGTGGAATTTGTTCTTTTCACCTAGCTTAGCCTTCAGATAACAATGTAAATTAAATTAAATAAAACATTTTGCGTATCAGGAGTTTAACCATGCTTGTACAACGGAAAGCTAAGAAATATATGAAAATAACAATGGTAAATAAAAGTAGCTACCTGTTTATCAGCACGAGTCCATAAGACAAACCCCACAGTTTTCTGTAAAAGATGTGAGCCAAAACTAAAACCCGAAAACCGAGATGCCCCTACTGAGTCTGATGCTTTGCCTAGTTCAGTGGATGGTCCTGCTTCCTTTGATGAATCAACCTGATACATCAAATATCAGTAAGACATATCCTTAACTATTTTCAATGTAAGATGCACAGGCAGCTACTAGCAAAAATATATTTTCAAGCGGAAGTAACTGTGAACCTGTCTTGGCGTTCTGACCATGTCCGGCTCGGAAACACTTCTATTATGCACTGTCATTTTTCCATCAGCCTCCTTGCCTACCCATTCACTTATGGGTTCCATTGAAGAACAAGGCATCAATGATGACATAGCCATCGTTGATTGGTTAGCAGAGACTCTTGACCCCGTTTGTTGGTTGAAATGATCATTACCTAGAGAATATTCATTTGATGCAGATGTAGGAGGTGGTGGTAGACCCCCCACAACACGATGTGCAGTGCTATCAAAAAAGTTCAGCAATTTACCAACTAATCTTGCTGGAGCCAAATTTGTAGCATATCCCCCCTACAAAAGAAAGCCTGATATGAACAAAGAAAATATTGACAAGAAACCCTAAACTGAGAATCTAAAACTTACCTGTTGATGGAATCTTATCCTCTCCTCAAGAGACAAAACTAAATGTTTCCGAGTTTCTACCTCAGACGGTCGACTAGTTTTCAGAGATTTTAATACAGCTTGACAATACCTGAACTAGCCTTATCATGTTAACAAATTGAATGAAAATACATCCAGAAATCAAATGCAAACAACTTAAAATATGCTTACTTCAATGAATCTGAAACTTTTCCAACTTCAGCCAGCATGTGTGCATAAATAAGTTTATATGGCTGAAATGGTAGCAAGACAAACTGAGAGTTCCCCAACACCTTTGAATATTCAAAAAACTCGGTCCTCTGAGAAAAAATAACAATAGAAAATTTGAAAGGCATAAAGTATAGGTTGATGTCTTAAAAGTTACACAGTGAAAAATAGGAATCTTTCCCATCCATGAACAGCTCGGATTTGGCATTATATACAACCAGTTATAATAGACGACTTTACCATTGAAATAACAAATTATACAAATTTCATGAAGGTGATCAGATGTACGTGCATATGCATTCACGTGTCTTTATGTATGTGTCTATAACATATGTGTTATATATTATAATTGTCAACACACATTTTTCGTCCTACTAGGATTCAAACTCCTAAAAATATGATAGAATTTTAGGATTCAAACTCCTAAAAATAGGATAAAATTTTGCTAGGATTCAAACTCTTAAAAATAGGATAGAGTTCTACTATTATTTAAATTCCTAAAGATAGGATCCACAAGCACTATAAATAGCCATTGTAACTCACCATTGTAAGACAGGATTTACACACAAAACATAGAGGAAAGCACGGGAAGATACAAAGGCAAAATTATTGTAAAGGATTCGAAAAGGAAATAAAATGTAGCATTTTCTTTTTTCTTTCTTTTGCATGTGCACATTATTTTTCTTGAGATTTGGTTTGAATAACTCAAAACGTGGGTTGCGCCGATGACCAAAATGGGTGGGGTTTCGAAGTTTCGAACCTAGATCTACCCCGAGGCTTATTTTTAAAAACCGGTTTGATTTTCGGTTAAAGGAGGGGAAGAGCTTTTTAAAAATCTATATTAGTCCCTTTATTTATTATATGGATATTTTATTCATTTATTTTTATTATTCATGTTATTATTATTATATGTATATATATATATATATATATTAAATTTTTTTCATTTATTTTTTACTATATTTTATTATTATTATATATATATATTTCTTTAATATTTTACTTATAAATCTAATATTACTATATATATATTGTAATTATCTTTATCTAATCGTATATATTTTTTATACTTTTAAATATACTATTATTAAATATATATATTCTTAATTATTTTTATTTGATTATTTCTTTATTTATGTAATATATCTTATAACTTTATATATTTATATTAATTTTTATTATTTTTGTTTTTTTATTCATTATTATTATATTATTTTTAAAAAAAAAAACCTTGTGTCTTTATCATTATTATTATTAAACATTATATTATATACTACTAACCTAGAGAGCCCATTTTTTTGTCTTATTTCTTACTAAAGCCCCCCATTTTCGGTGAATTGGGAGGGTAGCTTTTCTATTTTTAAGTATTTGGTGTATATATATAGCTTATTTATTTTATTAATACTTTGATATATATATATATATTTATATTTTTTTTCTTTTTTTTCAAATATTACTATATATAATTATTACTTTACTATTTTTTTTCTTATCTTACTTATTTATTTTATTTATTTTATTTTTCCCTTGTATCTTATTTGTTTTCTTTACCTTGTTTATCTAACACATTTCTAGATTTTTTTAAAGGATATTTTCAAATCAATCAAGGGTAAGTAATTAGGATCGAAACTTTACCTTTTAATTTAACTTGTTATTTTTCTTAATTAAGACAACTGGAAATTACGTAGTACCGAAAGGGCGGTTCAAGGGTGCTAATCCTTCCTTGACCGTAACCGACTCCCGAGCCCGACATATTTCTGGTAAGACGTAGATCAGGTAGAAATAGGGTATCCGATCAACCCATTTATTTTTAAATAAATGATTGGTGGCGACTCCAATCCACATTTTTCTAAGTCGAAGCCCAATTCCGGGGCACAACCGAAAGACGGTTGCGACAATAATATAGGGGGAGAGAAAGAGAGAAAGATTATAGAATGCACACTTTATTTCCTGTTTAGGTTTCAACCTTATAAATTTTGCTTGAAGATTGATTTTTCATTTACATTTTCCCAACTAAAAAGAAACATTCTCAACCAAATACCGTAAATCAATCATAAAGGGGATAAACTCTAGTAAACATGCTAGAGTACCAACACCATGCTTAACAAATAGTTAATAACACAATGATTAAGGACCAAATAAATTTGAAAAGCACCTGGATAGCCTCTGGACTAGCATAGGTCCGGGGAAACATCAAGTGGTCTGCTCCGATAAGACAAAGTCTAGCACTACCTGAATATGACTCAAAGTTTGCTTCCGCAACTAAGTAACAGATGTGTGCTGCCGTTATCTGGATTTGAACTCTCAAGTAAGAGCCATTTTATAATCATTAAGAATGAATAAATATGCTATATGCGTGCCATCCAAAAGGGAGAAAATGGAGCAAGAGCAGACAATAATGTACCTCACTCCTTTCCTTCCATAAGCAATCTCCAAGATGGATAATTACAAGCTCATCATCTTTGGTTCTATTTGCAGTTATTACAGCCAAATTCTCTTCCCAATCATCAAGCATGCAATCTGCCCGTAACTGCCCATAAAGAAAAAGAGAAGAAAAAGAAAACAGATAAACAAAAGCAACGGAATTCAGCTTCTGATGAGTTTAGGTAAATGTACTCCCATTAATATGAATTCAAACATTTTTGTGTCTGAAATGTAACAGGCGGTAGCTGAATGAAGCATCAGTTCTCACAAAAAAGGTACTCTTCTTACAAATAGTTAGTAAGATCATTCCAAAAAAGTCTACATAGAATAGAAGCATCAAAAGAATCTGAAATACAATCCCTTTAACCTGTGCCATTTTTCTTCTGGTTAACCACTTCACCACACAGGAAATATTTTCTTAAATCTCTTATTGAATAATCCACAATCACGCCAGAAAAATACTCAGACCATATACTGTATTAGTACCCTTTTGGTAGAAAATTTTCCTCCTTCCTAAAAACCCAATTAGTATTAAATTCCATGCACCAATATATTACCTCTTCATGCTGTTGCAACGAATCCATGCTATCAACTGTATGGCCTGTGGAAAAAACTTCGGCTGGTTGCCCCGCAATTAGCAGGCATAATGTCCGTAAAGGAGACCCTGCAACCAGCTGATGAAGTGCCATTTGCCTAACAGTATCAATGTAGAACTACAATGATCCAAAGTCACCACCGGGAACCAGCGGTAAAGAGAGAGAGAGAGAGAGAGAGATTGCAGATTCAGTTAAATTTCCTCAAACATGAAAATAAGAATAGGTTACAGACAATTGAATGAAGTGAAAAAGCAAACCTGTTCACCCAGTTGGGATGCGAGAACAAGTGCAGGTCCCCACAATTGACCTTCTTGTGCACACTGTAGAGCCTTTCTTTTTCTACCAGCAACCAGAAGATTCTGCACCTCAAATGCAGTTGCCTACAACATACATTAAAGATTGAGAAAAAACAAAGAACAGCCTGTAAGAATAAAATAGTGAAGTATAGTCGATGGCATACCCGTACATGCCCTTCAGATGGCAGTTGCTGCAAGCAGTGGCTAAGAGCGCCATAAGGAGTGTCCTTTTTCCTCTTTGCAGACGCAAAGAGATTAGCAACTGCTGATTCTGGAGTACCAGTTCCCTATCAATGGGTACATGCCAATATGAATGAAAAACAATATAACCTAGCAAAAGAAATCAGAGAAGAAAGAAAACAGTCTCATTTTACTTTTTTGTACATGAAAAAAAAACCTTAGTTATATCTTGAGTTGTATGATAGAAAGCCTAAGACCATTAGATTGAAAAAAGAAAAATCACAGGACAGGCATCTTCACAAGATACAATTAAAATTAAGAGTGGAAACTTTTAAGGAAAGTGAAACATCATTGTTAAAAAAAAGGTGAAAATTAAACTAGAAGTATTTACCTTCAATAGGGTGTCAGAGCCGAAAGGAGACCGGAATTTTCCATAATGCTGACAAGCTATTTTAAGCAACGAGAGAAGCATTCTTAACATTTCACTTTTTCCGTAGTCCATGTTAGGTGATTCACAGCTAGCAATCCTGTCATCAATCCACTTGTTCAAGTCTTTACTGCCTACATTTCCACCAACCAATGGACCAGGGAAGGATTGTTGGCACAAAGTATTAAAATAATCAGAGCTTGCTGCTGCAGCACCAGAAATGCTAGTGTTTGAATTGACAACTTCCAACAAATTGAGTACAGAGATAGAGGCTCCTACAGAACCCTTCAAACAAACACAATCATACAACATTAACATTTAGAAAATGAAAATAATAGCAAGAGCATCATGTTTGGTACTTAAAACCCAGTAAGGGCCCCCCTGCTAAAAAACTAGGCTTTAGATCCTCAATCAAGAAAGATATGTTATCTTCTGGAAATTAGAACAAGAGACACAACTTCAGAGAATCTATTTCTTACTTCCATCAGCTTACAGAAAATAAATTAGATTTATACTCTAATACATTATTTCATATATAACTTGTCTAACCTGACTACCAAATGATGAGTTTTGCAGAGGACTACTATCTTTCATTACTATGAGTATTCCACCAAATCCAAAACTAACAAGTGCATGTGGAGGCCGGCCAAAAGACGACCGTCCGGTGTTAGAAGCATAAGGAAGCGACTGGCTAGTCTGACGTGGCTGCTGGGCAACATTTACAGACTTCTGGCCTCCATAGAAATCATTTGAGAAATGCATTTGCTCATTTTGCTTTAAAGTTGTCTGGGTAAACTGGTGGTTGAAGTTTTCAGTAGGAAGAAAGCATTGTAACTCAGTAACCCCATTGGCTTCATTATGAACCTGGTTATCATTATTGACTGACTGAACTTCTGCAGAAAATTATAGGATGACTTGAAGTGAATAGGATGACTTGAAGTGACTTACATGGTTGTTCGCAGGCATACTCAAACCAAAAGATGTATCTGATTGCTGGTTCCCAGCGAGGCTATTTTTGGGAACAGTCTCAGGTTGCAACAAATTCAAACATGGACTATGATTATTATGATAGGGATCTCCCCACGAACGATGTTCACCAGGGCTTTCGATACCAAGTGCCCCATAATTATCACCTTGTTCATGTTCACCATCCATGCCAGAACTGTTAATCTGAGTTAGATAACTCTGAACGGTAGAAGTAAATTCATTTTGATTTTGTTGACCATCACACAGAACGTTTGACTGAGCACAGGCATTGTAGCTCTCCAACACATACCATTGCTGAGCAATTAAGTCATAGTACCAACCAGGGTATTGAGGGTCAAAAACCATATGTTTTGGATACCCGTCATTCACTTGGGAAACCTGATTCCAATTTGCCACACTGCTTTTTACAGTTATCATAGTCCCCACAACAGATTGGAATGTCGGCTGCAAATAAGAAGCCCCTGCTTTCACATCTGTGTTCCCTTTGCCATCACCAGTTGAACCATCCATGTGATACCACTGCCCTGAATTTGCATCATACTTCCATCCTGGATACATGTTCTCCCAGTACTGACTGCTATATAGATCATGCTCATTTCCATTATCTGCAGTAGAAGCTCCAAAAACTTGATCATGGTTGGCATCACAATACTGCTTGAAAGTACTAATTGCATTCCATTCGAATAAACTCGTTTCAGCAATTACATCCGCCCCAGAAGGGAAATCCGCTATGGAATTTTCCCCTAAATTACTGAAAAAATTAGAATAGGAACCGAACCCTTGCACCCCATTCTCATTGGAATCAGTAAAAAGCGAATTCCACCCTACTTTCTTAACCCCAGCGTTCTTAGATCCAATATTCTCATTTAAGTTCTGACTGAATACAGCCCCTGACTGTGCTCCTTGTTGGAGATGATTATTCGAGTCAACCACAATATTATCTATCCCTAATGAATCATTAGGGCCATTACCTGCCTGTGCACTGGCGGGTTCTGGACCTGCATCCACAGTATCTTTTTTCTTTCCACCACGACTGTCAACCTCTTTGCAGCCGGAATCTTCTCCAATTAATAAATTGGAAAAGGCTTTAGCATCGTCGGATTCATTACCCTCCGTGAATTTTGGGACGGTGGGGCCCATGTTATCATTATCGTCATCATTAACTAACTTGTCAAAGAAATCTTCATCCGCTTGATCCTCCACTTGGAATGGAGGATTCGGAGCCATCGAACAAATTGAAACAAAAAATGCCAAGGAGCTAAAATGCAAAAGAAAAGCCTAACAATCTAATAACAAAAACAAACGAAAAAAAAAGGTTGCTTTACTGTAATTTATTCTCCAAAAAAAATAACGAAGAAGGTAATAATTGAGAAAGATGTTCAGAATTCGAGCTGAAACGGTTATGCAGACATCGAAAGCCAGGGTTTTTGAGATCTCTGCAATCCTAACACCATAAATTCAATTGAAAATATTAAAAGGTAGATGAATAAATTGAGGCAAAAAATCAACGCATTAAATTTAAAGGAGGAAGAGAAACCTAATGGATACAGAGTTAATCAAATGAAAAAAATACTTACAGATTCAGGTGAAGATATGACGAGATACAACCAAAATTGTAAGAGAGGGAGAGAATTTTGTTTTTGTTATTTTAGTTTTCTTGTTTTTTGTTCTTTCCGGTTTATTATTATTATTATAGAAAAAAAAATCTATTTCAGTTATCATTAAACTTTGAATATTAATTCGTTTATAAATTAAATTTTTTATTTTATCAATTATAATATTTAACTTAAAATTTGATGTTCACGTTATTTTATTTGAGAAAATTTGACAAAATATCATGTCTAAGAAAATTTGAACATCAAATTTATAAAAACAAAGGTTACAACATAACCACTAAAATAACTTAAATTACTAATATAAACATATCATACAGTTTAGATTATTTATAATTTATATTTAAAATTAAAATATTATTTATAATATAAATATATTATAAATAAGATTAATATATAAATATTTTAATATAGAATTTATAATAAAAATTAATTAATTTTTAAAACCCTTAAATTCTCGAAAATCTCTTAAATTTCTTAAAATCCTTATCTCTGAATCTCTAAATTCATTAGTCATTTTCGCTGAGTCATATCGTTGTTGCTACACTTAAGTCTCCTATTTTTACTGCACACGTCGTTCGTCTTTTTCGTGTCGATCGATCTCCCTTCGTGATTTTACTAGAACATTTCACATTCGATGTTTGAAGATCGATTAACATGTTGTTTGCCGATTTCTAATAACGAGAGAGTGAGATAGTTGATAGTAAGAGTTCGACAACAAAAGTGATAGGCAGCGGCCGTTGATTCAACGTCGATAAAGAAAGAAATTAGGGATTTTGTATTTAGAACTTCGGGTTTCACGTGGAACTTAGGAATTTTAAAATTTTATGGATTTTTCTGAAAAAAATATTTTTTTTGTAAATAATATGAATTATATATTAAATTTGTAAGAATATAATGAAAGTTTAAATAACCAAAGCTCTAGTCTTTGTTTTTAAAAGTCTAAACACAATATTTTAGAGCAAAACAACCCACGTTGGCAGAATGACATCACTTAAAACAGAAATCAAAGTTACTGTTAAAAGTGCCAAAATTAGAAGTTCAATTGTATAAACAAATTAAGAATGTATGTTCAGGGATATTTATCAACTCAAATATTTCCATTCTTCAACATAAGAAAAAGTACAAATGATTTCATTTTAGCAACAAAAAAAGGAATACAAATATCCAGGTTAAATAAGGCTACTTTTGTTCTTAACTATATCTATCCCAAAAATTATAAAAAATCTGAAACAAAAAATACCAATCTAACAAGGCAACTGAAATACAAATGCAGAAAGGGGGTTAACAGCTAAAGAGGATATCTCTGTTTCCATAACCACTGTTTTAGTGTGCTGCCATTGTCGTATTCGGATTGCAGGAACAAAACTTTGATATTTGCATCTTGACAAATCTTGGCTCAAAACTCCACCTCTTGTAGCTCATCCCCAATACTACCATTCATTGGACCAGGCATAAACAAAGGTGGAGGCTTACCCAATGCCTCCCCTGAAGGTCCAATTTCAGCCTTACCAGGATGACCCAAAGCATTATCAAAGTTGCTTCCGCTCCACGAGGCTGCCCGATGCCAGTCTGATGAATAGCCATTGGCATTTGTCATTATGCCTTCCTGAGGAATATTATCCATGCTTGGGAATTTTTGCCTAGTCTTCGACGATAAAGGCTTGGGAAATGGACAAGAAGCGTTGGCATTGGCATCAGAAGTGGAAGTGGTAGTGGCAGGATTATTACTTGTAGCATTCTCTTGTGCATTTCCAGTAATTGGCTCCATTGATAGTTCACTAGTTGTCGTTGATACAGGTATGGGAACAAAAAAACTTTGCATTTGCAGCTGCTGCAGGTTTAACAGAGGAAACAGCCGGTGACTGAAATAAATTTGCTTGGCCGCCACCACCACCTTTGTTGAAAGTGTCCACGTACCTGTCAAGAGTTAATGCCATAGAAAAACCAAATGAAAAACATAAATATTATACTCTCCTGGTTTACAGAGTAACATCACAAATACAACAGAAATCAACTATCAAACCCCAAAAAACATTGTTAATTTCAACAATAACAGAGAAGTGAAATCATAAATGCTTACGAAATCTCAGAAACAGTCATGGTCAGTTAAATCATCATTTACTTTGCTAGTTATTACCTTATGTTTAATTAGAAAGCTAAATATTCACCATCTTATAAACGAGAAGAGTCGAGCTCGAGTATTGCTGAGCTCGACTCAACTCGAAAAGTTTAAAACTGACATCGACTCGAAAACTCGCAAGCTTAAAATTGTCAAGTTCGACTCGAACTCGAAATAACAAATTGAAGCCCGATTGAACTTGAAAGCTCGCGAACTTAAAATTTTCAAGCTCAACTCGAGCTCAAAAAAAACTTGAACTCGAAACATTTTCAGACTTAGCTCGATTTAAGCTCAAACTTGAGCTCAAACATAATTTTAAGTACATGAAAGCCTTGTATTGTATTTTAAAAAAAAAACATATAAATGTTAATATTATTAATAATTTGATTTTAAAAAAATCTAAAATTTAATATTTATTTTTTTGAGTTGCTCGCGAGTTTTTCGAGTTGGGTATCAAGTAGCTCGTTTTGGCTTGTTAAGAATTCTGATCAAGTTTGAGCTCGAATCGAATCTATTTGATTAGAGTGTTGATCAAGCTTTAACCGAGTCGATCTCAAGTAGCCCTAATCTTATTTTCAACATTCATTACCCTTTTAGCCTTTTTCTTCCACCAAGTTTGCTCCATAGCATTACTCAACTACAATAGTGTGCATTGCTAATAAATAAAACTTCAGAAGTACCTTGCTCGGACACCCATTCGCCCACGAGCAGAGAATTGATTGGAGCTTGTAGGAATAGGAGGGATCCCAGAAGCATGTTCTATTGAGGTTGGGTTTCTGAATTTTGGGCTTCCGTTAGGAGGAGAACCCTCATTCTTCAATGCAGAGTTCAAGTTGTAGTCAGATGTTCCATTCTGGAATGCAGCAGTAGTCGGAGGTGGTGGCAAGGCTTTTTCTTCAGCTGGACGTTCAGCACCTTCCTCCACCCATCTCTTAAGTTTTTCGTCATAGTAGAATTTGTTTTTTTCACCTAGCTTAGCCTTCAGATAACAATGTAAATTAAATTAAAACAAACATTTTTTATATCAGGAATGGGTATCCATGTTTGTTCAACAGAAAACTAAGAAAAATATGAATACAATAAAAGTAAAAGGAGCTACCTGTTTATCAGCAATAGGCCTTAAGACTAACCCCACAGTTTTCTGTAAAAGCTGTGAGCCAAAACTAAAACGAGAAAAGCGAGATGCCCCTACTGAGCCTGATGCTTTGCCTTGTTCAGTGGATGTTTCTACTTCCTTGGATGAATCAACCTGATCCATCAAATATCAGTAAGACACCTCCTTAACTTTATTTAATGTAAGATTCACAAGCAGCAAGTAGCAAATATAGGTAACTGTTAACCTGTCTTGGAGTTCTGCTCATGTCCGGCTCTGAAACACTTCTATTATGCACTGTCATTTTGCCATCAGCCTCCTTGCCTGCCCAATCTCTTATACGTTCCATTGAAGAAGAGGGCATCAATGATGACATAGCCATTGTTGATTGGCTAGAAGAGACTCTTGGCCCAGTTTGTTGGTTGAAATGATCATTACCTAGAGAATTTCCATTTGGCGCTGGTGTAGGAGGTGAAGGTAGGCCCCCCACAACACGATGTGCAGTGCTATCAAAAAAGTTTAGCAATTTACCAACTAATTTTGCTGGAGCCAAATTTGTAGCATATCCCCCCTACAAAAGAAAGCTCGATATGAACAAAGAAAATATATTGACGACAAAGCCTACACTGAGAAGCTAAAACTTACCTGTTGATGGAATCTTATCCTCTCCTCGAGAGATAAAACTAAATGTTTCCAAGTTTCTGCCTCAGGCATTCGACTAGTTTTCAGAGATTTCAATACAGCTTGACAGTACCTGAACAAACCTTACTATGTTAATAAATTGAATGAAAAAACCTTCAGAAATCAAATATAAACAACTTAAATATGCTTACTTCAGTGAATCTGAAACTTTTCCAACTTCAGCCAGCATGTGTGCATAAACAAGTTTGTATGGCTGAAATGGTAGCAAGACAAACTGAGAGTTCCCCAGCACCTTTGAATATTCATATAACTCAGTCCTCTGTAAAGGAATAACAGAAAATTTGAAACAAATTAAACAGGTTGGTGTCTTAGAAGTTACAGCTAGGATTTGGCATTATATAGAACCAGATCCAAGATATGGCTTTACCATTGAAATAGCAAATTATACTAATTTCATGAAGGTGATCAGATGTATGTGCATATGCATGCAGGTGTCTGTCTGTATGTGTGTGTGTGTATGTGTTATATAATACACATATATATGTATAGAGAGAGAGATGATAGAATGCACATTGTATTTCCTATTTAGATTTCAACCTAATCAATTTTGCTTGAAGATTGATTTTTCATTTACATTTCCCCCAACAGAGAAAAAACATTCTCAAATTAACATTGTAAATCAATCATAAAACGGATAAACTCCAGTAAACATGCTAAAGTACCAACAGCATGTTTGACAAATGGTTAATAACACAACAATTACGGACCAAATAAATTTGAAGAGCACCTGGATAGCCTCTGGACTAGCATAGGTTCGTGGAAACTTCAAGTGATCTGCTCCAATAAGACAAAGTCTAGCACTACCTGAATATGACTCAAAGTTTGCTTCTGCAACTAAGTAACAGATGTGTGCTGCCGTTATCTGGATTTGAACTCTCAAGTAAGAGCCATTTTATAAACATTAAGAATGAATAAATATGCTAAGTGTGTGCCATCCGAAATGGAGAAAATGGAGCTAGAACAGACAATAATGTACCTCACTCCTTTCCGTCCACAGGCAATCTCCAAGATGAATAATTACAAGCTCATCATCTTTGGTTCTATTTGCAGTTATTACGGCCAAATTCTCTTCCCAATCATCAAGCATGCTATTTTCCCTTAACTGCCCATAAAGAAAAAGTGGGGAAAGAAACAAAAGAAGCAACGGAACTCAGCTTCTCATTGGTTTAGGAAAAAGTATTACTACTAATATGAATTCAAACATATGGACCTCACATGATAAGGAACATGCGGCAAAAGAAAATTGAGAAGAAACAAAATGAAATATAACAGGCAGTAGCTGAATGAAGAACCAGTTCTCCACAACAAAGGTACCCTTCCTCCAAATAGTTAGCAATATCGTTCCAAAAAGGTATTCATAGAATAGAAGCATCAAAAGTATTTGAAATACAATCCCTTTAACCTATGTTGTTTTTCTCATGGTTAACCACTTCATCACAAGCAATTTTTTTCTTAAATTTCTTATTGAAGAATCCAATCACACCAGAAAAATAATCAGAGCATATAATGTCTTACAACTTGTTCGGTAGAAAACTCTTACTTCCTAAAAATCCCAACTAATATTAAATTCCATGCTTCGATATATTACCTCTGCATGCTGTTGCAAAAAATACATGCTATCAACTGTGGGGCCTGTGGAAAAAACTTCGGCTGGTTGCCCTGCAATTAGAAAGCATAATGTCCGTAAAGGAGACCCTGCTACCAGCTGATGAAGTGCCATTTGCCTAACAGTATCAATGTAGAACTACGATGATCCGAAGTCAACCCCGGGGACAAGCAGTAAAGAGAGAGAGAGAGAGATTGCAGCTTCAGTTAAATTTCCTTGAACGTTAAGATAGGAACAAGCCATAGACAATTGAGTGAAGTGAAAAAGCAAACCTGTTCACCAAGTTGTGATGCGAGAACAAGTGCAGGTCCCCACAATTGACCTTCTTGTGCAAGCTGTAGAGCCTCTCTTTTTCTTCCAGAAACCAGAAGATTCTGCACCTCAAATGCAGTTGCCTACAACATATATTAAAATTTGAGGGAAAAACACAAAACAGCCTGTAATAATAAAAATAGTGAAGTACAGTTGATGGCATACCAGAACTTGTCCTTCAGAAGGCAATTGCTTCAAGCAGTTGCTAAGAGCAGCATAAGGTGTGTCCTTCCTCCTCTTTGCAGATGCAAAGAGTTTAGCAACTGCTGATTCTGGAGTACCAGTCTCCTATAAATGGGTACATGCCAATAAGAATGAAATACAATATATCCAAGCCAAAGAAATCAGATAACAAAAACAGTCTCATTTTACTTTATTGTACATGAAAAAAACCCCTCAGAACAGTAGTTATATCTTGAGTTGTATGCTAGAAAACCTAAGAAGATTAGATTGAAAAAGAAAAATCCAGGACAGGCATCTTCACATGACACAGTTAAAAGTTAAAGTGAACTTTTAAGGAGAGCGAACTTCATTGTTAAAAAAAGGGTGAAAATTACAATAGAAATATTTACCTTCAATAGGATGTCAGATCCAAAAGGAGACCGAAGTTTTCCATAATGCTGCCAAGCTATTTTAAGCAACGAGAGAAGCATTCTCAAAAGTTCACCTTTTCCGTAATCCATGTTAGGTGATTCACAGCTGGCAATCCTGTCATCAATCCACTTGTTCAAGTCTTTACTGCCTACATTTCCACCAACCAACGGACCAGGGAAGGATTGTTGGCACAGAGTATTAAAATAATCAAAGGTTGCCGGTGCAGCACCAGAAATGCTAGTGTTTGAATTGACAACTTCCAACAAATTGAGTACAGAAATAGATGCTCCTACAGAACCCTTCAAACAAACACAATATACAACATTAGCATTTAAGAATACCACAATAGGGATGGAGAGAGTTAGAGAGAGAGAGAGAGTTTTCGAAATACAAGGGGGGAGATTCTTGGTCGGCTTTCGTTAATAATCTTAGTAGGAGAGTGCGTCGTAGTGCTTTATGGGATTGTTTTAGTCATTATGGAAAAGTCATTAGGGTGTTCATTCCATTTATTAACAACAGACCGAATTATAAGGTTAGTACGTTTGCGTTTGTCCATTTCGCAAGCAAGGCGGATCTGTGCAATGCAGTGGAAAAGATGAACAATGTCACGATCGATGGAAGGAGGATTTCTGTGACAGTAGCGAAATATGAGAAACTTTCTGGGGTGAGGAAGCAGATTGAAGGAAGGGTTGAGGGTTCAAATAGCAATGACAAAGGAGATGCTAAGCATGGAAGGTTGTCTTCTCCAGCTGATGGGGTAAGGAAGATGGAGATGTTGAATAGGTTCCATGATGGAAGGACCTATAAAGATACGGTGATTGGGGAGAGCAAAGATCATGTGGGTATTCAAGTGGGTAGACATAGAAAAAAGGAGCTGGAAAATCCTATGGAAGTCTTTATTCCGGTGGAGGAGAGGGCCTGGTTAAAATCATCACTTACGGGTATATGTAAAGCAATTTTTGAAGTGGAGTTTTTGCAGAAAGCTCTAAGGAATGACGGCATCAATGCAAAGGTGGTTAAGTGGGGATTTGCAAAAAATGCTTGTTTGGTAATTTTCCAAACGGTGGAGGAGAGAAGGATGGTGATGGAAGAAAAATGGGAAGCTTTGTCCTTTTGGTTTGAAAGATTGGAACTTGTTCTGGATGAGGGAGGTATTCCCCTGCCTTATTGTGCGATCTCCATGGTTGGAGTTCTATTAAATTGCTTGTCGGTTCCTTTCTTTACTAGTTTGGCATCCAGATGGGGAAAGCTAGTGAAGATGAAACTGCTCATAGAGTGGACTGCAGAGTGGCACAGATGCTTCTCAGGATGGCCAGTCCATTTGATATTCCTGAACATATTATCATCAATTCGTTAGGGAGGAAGTTCTTGATTAAGATTAAGGTTGCATGTGCTGAAAATTATTTTCCTGAGTTATCAGATATGGTTGAAGATGTTGTTTCAGAGGATCCATGGGAGGAGAGCTCCTCCGATTGGAGCAAAGGGGTTGTTCAGTTACAGCAGGATGAGCACGTGGGTACTCAGGAGGTGTCAGATTCCCAAAATAGAGTACAGGAATGGGTTCAAGGATCCCAGCAAGGCAAAAACACAAAAATCGAGGGGGGTTTGAATTTTTGCTCAAATTCAAATAAAGTTGTTTCGGTGGACTTGTGCAAGCGTGCGAATGCTGCAAGAGTTGTCTCCTTACTGCAGGAAAATTCTAAAAGCACTAAAAGAGAGAGAAAATAGGAAGCACATGGGGGATGTTCCCCGTGAGTATGCTACTGTGGAATTTGATAATGGGCTTTGGGAAGGCTTGCCTAGACAAGTATTGGATGAGCAGAATAAAGAGAATGGCAGGAAATATTGTGGGGGTCATATTCCCACAGTAGATTATATTGAAGAGCAGTCTCGGGCCTCTCTTCAGTGTGGGCCTGTATCCGGTTCTTTGCAAATTACTAATGGAAAGAGTGAGGCTGGAAGTAAAGTGAGAAGAGGCTCATGTAATCGGGTTTATTCGAGGTCTAGCAGGGGGAGCTAAGAGCTGTGTAGATGTAAGTTCAGATTTTATTTATTCCAGGGAGCCTGCTGGAGGGGTGGAGGCTCTTGAGTGCTGGAATGTTAGCAAACTGTTGGGGGTTAAATTTAGAGGGGGAAAACAAAACTTTTTGGAAAAAACAGGTTCTTTGGTTAAGGAGAGAGAAGGAAACGGGAGTAATTAAGGGGTTTGGGATTGAAGGTTATTCAGTAAGATATAGATGTCTAATTGGAAAATTTTGTCTTGGAATATTCGAGGTCTAGGTAGGAGGGTTAAAGCTAGAGCGGTAAGGAGGTGTGTTGAAGAAAAGAAGCCTTCAATAGTTTTTATCCAAGAATCGAAATTGGAATCAGTGAGTCCTTCATTATTGAGAAAATTGGGAGGCAAATTTCTGACTGGTTCGGCAGTATCTTCAGCTGAAGGTTTTGCTGGAGGCTTAATTACTTTGTGGAATGAAAATTATTGTGTTGTTCAGGAAGAGGTAATTCACAGCAGATTTTTGGCAGTAAGAGGAATTATTGAAGAGTCCTCTGGACCTTGTTGGTTTATTAATGTGTATTGTTCGAGTGTGGATTCTGAAAAAGAGCTGTTTTTTGGGGAGTTGCTTTCATTCCTAGAAAATGCAGACTGCCCAGTGTGTCTTGGAGGGGATTTTAACGCTTTTCTGTCACGGGAAGAGAAAGCTGGTGGTGAAGTTAATTTGGTCTCAATGAATGGTTTTAGACATTTTGTGAACAGTTCTAATTTGGTTGATTTACCTTTGGCTGGAGGAAGATTTACATGGTGTAATAATAGGGATGTCCCAACTTATGTGAGATTGGATCGATTTCTTCTGGATCAGAATTTTCTGTCACTTTTTCCATTGATTTCCTAAAGTCTTCTACCAAGGTCTATTTCGGATCATAATTTGATTTTGCTGGAAAATAGGGGTTGGAATTGGGGTCCTAAACCTTTCAAGTTGTTCAACTATGTCATGGAGGAATAAGGGTTTGGTAATATGATGGAGGCCAAACTACTCAAGTGGTGTAAAACAGACAAGAAAATTCCATTTTCCAGCGTCCTAAAAGGGGTACAGAAAGCTGTTAAAAGTTGGTCAAATAAGGGCTACTTAGAATTTCCTGGAAAAATTAACAGTTTGGAAAAAGAAATTCAAAAGTTAGAGATTGATTTGCAGCAAGACTTACCTGGGGTGTCTATGAAGCAACTATTAAAGGAAAAAAAACAATTGTGGGACCTTTATAAAATTGAAGAGTCTATCTAGTTTCAAAAATCGAGAGTGAAGTGGAGTTCGGAAGGGGATAAGAATACAAGGTTTTTCCATCAATGTGCAGGAGGCAGAGGTCGGAGGAATGGTATTAAGTCCCTCAAATTGGGGAGTGAAATCATCTTAGATCCTAGTAGGATAAAAGTATCAGTGGTGGATTTCTATAAGGATATGTTCACGCAAAAAAATACTCTGGAGGCCGAAGAGTTGGACTTGGATTTTCTAAAACTTTCGACTGATCATAGTCTGGCTCTTGAAAAGCCATTTTCTGAAGAGGAAATATGGGACGTAATTGCCAATTCGGACAGCAACAAATCGCCTGGACCTGATGGGTTAAACTTAGGGTTTTTTAAGAAATTCTGGCCTAGTTTGAAACAAGTAATGCTACTGTTTTTTAAGGATTTTTATGAGGGGAAGGAATGGGATGAGGAGATTAATCACTCTTATATTTCTCTTATTCCTAAAAAGGTGAATCCGGAGGCATTAGAAGATTTTAGGCCTATTAGCCTTGTTGGGGGGTTTTATAAGATCCTATCTAAGGTTCTAGCAAGGAGGTTGAGCCTATGCATTAACGAAGTTATAAGTCCTTCCCAATTTGCTCTTATCCCGGGGAGACACATTATGGACTGCTCTTTTATTGCAAATAAAAGTATTGACTACTGGAGGAAGAAAAGATTGAAGGGAGTCGTTTTCAAGGTGGATTTTAAGAGAGCTTATGATTCGGTGGATTGGGAGATTTTGATGAAATTAATGAGCAAAATGGGGTTTGGTGTTAGATGGTGCTCTTGGATTTATAAATGTGTGTCAACGGCTTCCATTTCAGTCCTAGTAAACGGGAATCCAACGGAGAGAATTAAACCTTCAAGAGGACTAAGGCAGGGATGTTCGTTATCTCCGATGTTGTTTAATCTGGGAGGGGAGTTGTTACATTTATTGTTGGCAAAAGCAGTGGAAAAGGGGTTGTTTTCGGGTTTCGAGCTAGGTTCTCTTGATAGCTCTTTCAAGTTATCACATTTACAATTCGCGGATAATCTAATAATTTTCAGCAAGGCATCAATTCGTGATTTGTTGAATGTTAGAAGGGTTTTGTTGATTTTTGAATTGTTGGTGGGGTTGAAGCTTAACTTAACTAAGAGTATAATTTTTGGAGTGAACGTGGAGGACGAGGTTCTAGATGCTTGGGCAAAGGAAATTGGATGTTCTAAGGGTGCTTTTCCTTCGGAGTATCTCGGGTTACCGTTGGGGCCAAGAGGAACTCTTTTGCTTTATGGGAACCTGTTGTACAGAAATTTTACAGTGCATTATCTGGTTGGAAAGCTAAATCCCTATCGTTGGCGGGAATGGTTGTTTTGGTGAAATCGGTTTTGTGCTCTCTACCCATTTACTTCTTATCTATTTTTCGGATACCAATAAGTGTTTTCAACAAGCTAAACTCGATCATGGCAGCTTTTTTATGGGGAAGCTCGGCAAGAAAAAATAACATTCATTGGTTGAATTGGAAGTTGGTGTGTAAGCCAAAGAAATTGGGAGGTTTAGGGATTTCGAATTTTCTGATTTTGAACAGGGCTTTATTGGGGAAATGGATTTGGAAATTTGCTTCGGAGAAGAGATCATGGTGGAAGATAGTGATGTGCAGTGTGAATAATGTGAACCCAAATTCTATGATGATTGGGAACAATTGCTCAGCCAGAGCTTCTTGGATATGGAAAGGTGTGGTTAATAATTTCTTTTATTCTGACGATTTTGGGGATTGCTTAAGGAATAACATGTGTTTAAGAGCTGGTAATGGGGAATAAGTGCAGTTTTGGAATGATATATGGTTGGGTATGGTTTCTCTGAAGGAGATGTTTCCGAGACTTTTTGCTTTATCAAAAAATAAAATGGGAAAGGTGGCAGAATTCAGGTTGCACAGTATATCCGGTTGGGTTTGGGATATACAATTGAGAAGGAATTTGGTGGATTGGGAGGTTGAGCAATGGTTGAGCAATGGTTGCAGCTTATTTCCTTGTTAAACACCTCATTTCCTTCATTACTCGAGGAAGATTGTTGGATATGGCTAGGTAATGGAGAGTGTTGTTTTTCAACTAAATCCTGCATCACAAAATTTTTCGATAAGGAGGGCATTAATGGAGAAGAGGGTTTTTGGGACAGGCACGTTTGGACAGGGGTTGCACCTCCTCATGTAGAAGCTTTTGTTTGGCAAGTTGCACATCAAAGAGTAGCAGTTAAAGAGGAGCTGTTGAAGAGAGGTGTCGTTGGGATTGATCATCCTTTATGTCCGATTTGTGGGAAGTGTGAGGAGTCAATTTCACATATGTTTCTGCATTGTGAAGTGGTTTGGTTTCTGTGGTCCAGATTTTTGAGGGACTGGAACGTTTCATTTGTGGTTCCTAAGAATATGACGGATTTTTTGATTTTGTGGGATGATTTAGTTCCGAGATCTAATATTTGGAATTTCATTCCAAGGGCGGCTCTGTGGTCAGTTTGGAAATGCAGAAATAAGATTGTTTTTCAAAAAAAAGAAGGTGGATTCTGCTATGCTATTCTTTCTTGCTAGATACAGAACTGCTACTTGGTTCGGGGTGAATTTTAATGATGTTTATATTCCTTTCGATTCCCTAGTTGGGAATCTAAAACTGGCAGATTCGAATGGTAATCAGAAAAAAGGGTGTTCTACTCCTTCTAAGTGGGTACCTCCTCCACAAGGCTTCCTTAAACTCAATGCTGATGGAGCAATGGCTAAGGGTTGGGACAAAGGTGGAATAGGTGGTTTGATTAGAGATGACAGGGGTTTGGTACTGGGTTTATTCTAAGAAAATATTGGAGGTGGTCCTCCAAATCTTGCAGAACTAATGGCGATCACAAGAGGTTTAACTCTCATCGAAGAAGTAGGTTTCTCTCCAAGTCGGAAGATTGTTTTGGAAGTGGACTCCACCACAGTTCTGAAGTGGATTAAACATCCTGACCTCTGTACCCCACTATTTCAGAACTTGGTTAGAGGTTTAGCGTCTAAGGTGGAAGGACAGGGCATCATTTCAAGACATATATTGAGAGCCGCCAATTGGGAAGCGGATGAGTTAGCAAAGGCTGGAATTGTTGATCAAGGTTGATCAAGTTTCTGTGTTCTATGACTACGAATTGGTTGTACGTTATGTTTCAAGGTAATAAAATTCAGAGGTGCTCTTGTCCTCCTTCCGATGTCCTTCATGTTATTGATATAACATGAAGGATATGAAGGGGGTTTTAACCATTAGCATTTAGAAAAAAATGAAAATTATAGCAAGAGCCTCATGTTTGGTACTTAAAAACTCAATAAGGGTTCCCCTGCTAGAAAACCAGGCTTAGACCCTCAATCAAGAAAGATATGTTAATTTCTGGAAATAAGAAGAGACACAACTTCAAAGAATCTATTTCTTACTTCCACTAGCTTCTGAAAAATAAATTAGATTTATACTACTACATTATTTTATATATAAGTTGTCAAACCTGGGTACCAAATGACGAGTTTTGCAAAGGACTACTATCGTTCATTACAATGAGTTTTCCACCAAATCCAAAACTAACAAGTGTATGTGGAGGACGGCCGGCAGATGACCGCCCGGTATTAAAAGCATAAGGAAGCAGCTGGCTTGTCTGAAGTGCCTGTTGGGCAACATTCACATACTTCTGGCCTCCATAGAAATCATTTGAGAAATGCATTTGCTCATTTTGCTCTAAACTTGTCTGGGTAAACTGGTGATTGAAGTTTTCAGTAGGAAGAAAGCTTTGTAACCAGGAAACCCCATTGGCTTCAGTATGAACGCTTGTCTGAGTCCTGTTGGGCAACATTCACATACTTCTGGCCTCCATAGAATCATTTGAGAATGCATTTGCTCATTTTGCTCTAAACTTGTCTGGGTAAACTGGTGATTGAAGTTTTCAGTAGGAAGAAAGCTTTGTAACCAGGAAACCCCATTGGCTTCAGTATGAACCTGATTCGCATTATTGACTGACTGAACTTCTGGAAGAGGAACTTCTGGAAGAGAATTATAGGATGACTTGAAGTGATTTCCATGGTTGTTCACTGGCATATTCAAACCGAAAGATGTATCTGACTGCTGGTTCCCAGCAAAGCTTGAAACTGCTTTAGTTTTGGGAACAGTCCCAGGTTGCCACATATTCAAACCTGCATTAGAATAGTTACCATAGGAATCTCCCCAAGTAGGATGTTCATGTTCACTATGCATCCTAGAGCCATTAGTTTGTGTTAGAGAATTCTGAACGGTAGAAGTATATCCATTTTGCTGACCATCAGCTTGAAAAGTTGACTTAATAGAGGCATTATAGCTCTCCAGTGCACACCACTGTTGAGCAATTAAGTCATAGTACCAACCAGGGTATTGAGGGTCAAAAACCATATGTTCTGGATACCCATCATTCACTTGGGAAACCTGTTTCCAATTTGCCACACTCTCTGTGGCACTGCTCTCTACAGTTGTCATAGTCCCCGCAACAGATTGAAATGTCTGCTGCAAATAAGAAGCCCCTGCTTTCACATCTGTGTTACCACTTCCATCACCACTTGAACCATCCATGTGATACCACTGCCCTGAATTTGCATCATACTTCCATCCTGGATACATATTCTCCCAGTACTGACTGCTGTACAAATCAAGCTCATTTCCATTATCTGCAGTAGAATCTCCACAAACTTGATCATGGTTGCCATCATGATACTTCTCGCAAGTAGTAACTGAATTCTGATATAATAAACTTGTTTTTGCAATTGCATCCACCTCAGAAGGGAAATCCGATGTGGAATTCTCCCCTAAATTACCGAAAAAATCAGAATACGGACCGAACCCTTGCACCCCATTCTCATTAGAATCAGCAAAAAGCGAATTCCACCCTACTTCCTTAACCCCAGCGTTCTTAGATTCAATATTGTCATTTAACTTCTGACTGAATACAGCCTCTGACTGTGCTTCTTCTTGTAGATGATTATTTGAGTAAATCACACTATTATCTATCCCTAATGAATCATTAGAGCCATTACCTGCTGACGCATTGGCGGGTGCTGGATCTGCATCCACGGGATCTGACTGACTACAGCTCTGACTTGTGCTTCTTCTTGTAGATGATTATTTGAGTAAATCACACTATTATCTATCCCTAATGAATCATTAGAGCCATTACCTGCTGACGCATTGGCGGGTGCTGGATCTGCATCCACGGGATCTTTTTCCTTTCCACCATGACTGTCAGCTTCTTCGCCGCCGGAATCTTCTCCTATCGAAAAATTGGAAAAGACTTTAGCATCGTTGGAGTCATTACCCTCCGTGAATTTTGGGACGGTGGGGGCCATGCTGTCATCATCGTCATCGTTAACTAACTTGTCGAAGAAATCTTCATCCGTTTGATCCTCCACCTGAAATGGAGGACTCGAAGCCATCGACCAAATTGATACAAAAAATTCTGAGCTAAAATGCAAAAGAAAACCCTAACAATCTAATAACATAAACAAACGAAAAAGGCTTGCTTTACTGTAATTTATTCTCGAAAAATGAACGAAGAAAGTAAATAATAAGAACTTCAGAATTCGAGCTGAAACGGCTAGGCGGACATCGAGATCCAACCGCTCAACGTTTCAATCAGATGAAATACATGAGGGGGATTTGTTACTATTATTATTAGCTATAAATGTCACTAAATATTTTAGCCACTTGCATTTTGGTTACTAATTTTTAAAATTTGTAATATGGTAGTTGAATTTTCAATTCATTTCATTATGATCACTTTTGTGCTTCTATTAAGAAATAATGATATTCTTTTACCAGCATTATCACCATCATTTCATCTAAGTTTCAAACACCACAATCATGAACTACAACCACCATTCACAATCAGATCAACCCCAAGCCACCGTCATCAATCTCGTTCAGTCACTATGCACAACTACAACCACCAAAAACAATAAATAATAAACAATAACAAACTAATAAAAGAAGTAAAGAAAAAGAAGAGAAAAGGAAAATTATTCATTACAACTTTGGCGAGTTTCTAATGAATAAAGTGGTCGTCAGTCAATCCTAAAGGTGTGAAGACTTTGTTTGGTCAAAAGATTAATATAATTTGTTTCCAAGCAGGTCTAACAATTGACAATGGCAGATTAAAAAAATAACTTATATTTTTTATTAGAATTTTAATAGATTAGAAGTTGATCCGATGAGTTTGAATCGATGAAGAACAAGAGAAGAGGAATAATAGGAATAGTTTGGTGATTTTTTTACTAAAGAAATCACTTAACGATGATAAAAATGACAATAAAATGAGGAACGATGGCGTTCAATTTTAGATCTAAGAAACTTAAAATTTTGGGGGAAGAATATGACTTTCACATATCATATCAATATTTTTTAACTATAATTGATGGTAGTAACCATAATGAAAGTAAATTAAAAAAAAATCAGCAATTGTATTATAAATTTTAAAAGTTTGATGACTAAAATACAAACCCTAAAAAGTTAGATAACCATTTAAATATCAAAAGGGTTATTTCGTTAGAGTTCCCAAATTCTGAACTATATTTTAAATTGATCCTAAATTGTAAAACATTCCGATTAAATTATTAAACTACAGTAATATTCCAATCACATTGTTAACTATCAACTTTGATGTTAAATATTAATATGGATTTAACGTACTTTCTTTTTTAAACGGTGCAGCTTAATAAATATACCTAAACATATTACATCTAAAGCTAATATTTAACATCAAACTTGACGGTCATACTAGGGGGAGGATTTAAGGACCAATTTAGAACTTGATTCATAATTTATGGACGATGACAATTAATCCTTATAGTTTGTTACCAAGATGACTCAAAATTGATGTGTTAAAAATAACAAAAGTAAAATGTAACTAAATAAGCCTTGTTTTTGTCTTCGTTGAAGAGTGTGGGTACCCTAGGACAAATTCGATAAATCATCGAAAAAATAATTTATTAATAATTAATTATTTAAATTATTTAAAAAATTTAAGATACTATTTTTCTCTTTTTATATTTTTTTCTCCTCAATTGTTTAGGAGAATAGCACCGATGACCTTTGATTAAGTGGTTATCATCTATATTTTGTCATAACTATTGGTGTTTTTTTTGTCTTTTATATTATTTTCTTTCTAATTTTTTATTTTTTTTGATTTAATAAATTTTATAATTTTCTAACAAAAAAGATGGGTTTTCTCTATTATTGTAGCACGCTTTCCTCGCTTATGTAATATATTTTTTAAGGTTAGATTTGATGATATTTCGTTAGTTGGCGTTTATTTGATTATTTTGTCAATCTATCTCTAATTTGGACGCCCATACTAATTATCTCATATTGATTGGTGTTCACAATAATCCTTAATAGATCGCGCTTGAGTTGTGATAAGACCATTTATCAATGTTTTATCATCGTTATATTCATTTTTATGTCAGTTTTGATGGTGATTATTTGTTACCGTTAACGGTGGTGTTTTCCGTATTTTATATTGTTTAATTAGATTTTTTACTTTTTTTTTTGTTGATAATCCTAGTTTCATTATTTAAGGGTTAATTTGTTTGTTTGTTTTTATGTTTGCATTAGTCAACTTTAGTTTTTGTCGTGATTATAATTTTGTTGTATTTCCTATTTTTTATTTGATAAAATTAATTGCTCTAGTTTAGTTAAAAAAACGATTTTTAATATGTTTATAATCTAAAATTAAAATTATTCATTCAAATATTTTCAACGAATAAGGTGAAAATATTAAATAAATAGAAACCTACTTATTACTTAAAAGGATAATGTTTTTAATATTTTCTATTTCTTTTAAAAATGAATTTAATTATATTTAATATTTTAATTCTAAATAAGATATCAAACAAATTTATAATTTACACCTAATATTTTATTAAAACTTTTAACACTTAATTTTTTAATTTATCGAACATCATCTTAAATTATAACTTTCTTAAAATAATATAGTAAAAGAGCTCATTAACAAAATAAAAATTTCATTTAATAAACGGTACAATAGTTTTATTCTCTTTTTTCTCTCCAACTTTTTATTCAATATATTAAGAAGGATGAACGATATTCTCAATTATTATAAGGTAAAGTATTCAAATGGTCCTCTAACTATAGGACGATATTTTGTGGAGTCCCTTGATACTATTTTGTTTAGTCATTCGACTATTAAAAATTATAAAATGGTAGTTCAACTATTCATAAGTTCCAAATTCATCATTTTTTTTGTTAAAAAATTGACGATCTTCTGAGTTTGACGTTAGCTTACTGTTGGGATATGATAAAAGTCAATCCAAAAATCGTTTGAGTTGTATTTTATGGATTAAGTCTCCGTTAACATTATGTCGTCTAGTCAGTGCTTGAAACAATATGTTGTTGAACTAGTGCCTGAAAGTACTGACAGTTCTACTAGACATCATTAAAATATGGTTTTATTATAATGCAATTAGTATGTTAACGTCCAACTCAAATAGCGTCAAATTTTTAATATAAAATAATGAATTTATAACATACGAATAGACGAATGACTATTTTGTAACTTTTAATGATTTGGGGCTCAACAAAACACCACTCTATATTCGAGAAATCATTTTATAACTTTTAATAATCAATGAACTCAAAAAAATAACGTACTATAGTCGAAAACCATTTGTATACTTTATCCGTTACTGCATTAGTTAATCTTAAAAAGTAATTTAAACCAAACCAGATGTATTTCATTTGTAAGTTTGATACTTCAATCAATTATTCAATTGTAAATCATTTTTGTTTGTTTTGCACCTCGTATTGTTTTAGCCATCCAAATGAGAGAAGAATGTAGGGATAAATTTCACCCACATCCTTGAAGTTTGATCCTAATTAATCTTTAGCCCACTAAGTTATTAATGATGTTAAAGAAATTATAAAGAGGGTTTGACAAACAACTTATAGCTGGTAGCTGATTCTAGTAGCTGGTAGCTGATTCTAGTAGTTGGTTTGACCAACTGATTTGATTAACTATTTATATAAAAGTGTTTGGTAAAATTTAGTTGATAGTTGATATGAGTAAAATGACAAATAAGGGTATGATACATTTAGTTGTTAAGTACATATATGTTTTATAATATTTTAGTCTTTATTGGGGCGAAATTATTCGGGTAAAATGCTTTTGACAATGAATTGAAAATTTCTTAAGAAAATTAGTTAATATTTTTAAAAATTTTGAATATATTTTTTAAATTTAGTATTTACAAATATTAAATTTGTGAGATTAATACATATTATTAACCTTGTATAAAATATCAACAATAAATTTATTTTTTACTTTCATGTTTTTGCTATATTTTCTTAACATATATGAAACTGTGCCTAGTATGACAGAGTTGGGATAAAGAAGTTCCAGCTGTTTTGTTATAACATATTAGTTGACATCTATAAATTTGGACATGAATTGGGATGAGTTTTATTTATCTAATAACATATATCAAATTGAAACACTTTGTTTACTAAAGCAGTAATTAGTCAAACAAGCACAAGTGCAAACTAATGTTAGGTAAAGTAATATTTTTTAATAATATAGGAATAATATCTATTTAAAATATTTTTATTCATTGACGACGTACGTACACCATGTAGACACAATTATTCTAATCTAAAATCTTAAGAGAGAAATAATACTTTCTTTTACTATTAAAATTGCTTGATAAATTCAGGTAGAATAATATTAAAACTTCGCCATAAACAAAATTTTAATGTATAGAGGCATAAAGACATTTCCACTAGTCACCCCAAAATAAAATAATAATATAAAAACATTTATCTCAAAGAGCTTTTGAAATATATTTTATTGTCATCAACGCAAGCCTAATAAAATAATCCACCGCTTGACGACTTTGTATTAATTTCTAATTCTTTCATCAATTCCTACATAACTAATCAACTAAACAATTCCGCCTTGTGATATCATCAGTGTTAACTAAAAACATTTCATCAATTAATTTCATAGACTTTATGGCTATCATATAATAATTAATGGACCTCCTTTTTTTTAATTTTTTAATAGTAGAGTTTTTCTTTTTATTAACAATATATGGTTAGGTCTTGAGTTCAAATAATTATATTTGTATACATGATTAAATTAATATATATAAACGATAATTCCTCTCACCCCACCTCACATCCCAAACCCATGTCTTTAATATATATATATATATAATGATCATTAGCATTATTGTTATAACAAAGACATTTTCATTTAAAAACCTTTTTTAGGAAAATGACATAAAAGCTCAACAATAATGCAAGGGAGATTAATATTCCATCACATACATACTTATCCTGGAGAGATTTTTAAAACAAAAACCATAGTGCATTTGCTCATAAATTACTAGTTAATATAGTTGTCTTAAGCTGGTAATTCAAATAAATTATGAAAAGGCGGTTGGTCGGTTGCCAATGATGGGGTGCCACTTAAGGCGTGTAGGGCCATAGTGGGTGCCGGCGAAGGCTCATTTTCCTTAACCTGCAACGTATTGAGCTTAATATAAATAGCTTCTTTCCACAATTAAAACTCTCCCAGAGAAAGGTGTAGATAAGCACAAATACAAGTTTGTTGAGTCATCTTCTCTTTGGTTTTAGGAGCCGAAATGGTTAAGATAGCTTTCGGTAGCATCGGTGATTCCTTTAGTGCAGGGTCTCTCAAGGCTTATTTGGCCGAGTTCATTGCCACTTTGCTTTTTGTCTTTGCTGGTGTTGGATCGGCTATTGCCTATGGTAACTTTCATCTCCCTACCACTTTGGAATTAACTAAAATTAAGGCTGTATTCGGCTTGATTCGATTTTTCAATAGAAGATGAATTGAATTATCTTTTGTAGTTTTTTAAAAATTAAAACTGAAATTGAAACCGAATGACATAAAAATCGAGGTCTTCAGTTCGATTTCGATCAATTCAGTTGGACGGTTTTTTATTGTTCATTGTTTTTTCAAATTCAACATCCAAAGAAAAAAAACTTAAAGCTTGAGCCGAGTGCAAACATTTAAGTTTAAACTCATACAAAATATTATTAGTTTTAACATTTTATTTATTTAAGTTTGTCTTATAATAAATTCAAAATGAATTTGTTCTAAATAATTAATTCTGTTAGATTTCAAACAAACGATTTTCATATAGAAAAATTGAAATCGAATTATAAAATTATATTTTAAAATTAAATTTAAATCGTAAGATGAAAAACTCGAATTGACTTAAACCACGTAGTTCAATTCATTGATTTTTTAATTTTTTCGATTTCGTTGCTTAACCCTAACTAAAAGGTATAAACACATTCTGCATATCCTTGTAACTTAGTTTAGCCTGAAACTTGGACTCCATACTTAATATATTAAAAGTGAAATCTTATTGTTTTAAATAATGAAATTAAATCTTAAATTATATGATTTAGTGAAATAAGATAATACATCTTTTAAACAAGGATAAAAATTTAAATTCTGACATTATAAATTAGGAGGATCATTTTAATATTAAACCTTTATAATATCTAATACGAATTATATATGATCATAATTAACTACAGTGAATGCTAATCTTTTATTTATTTATTTATAGGGAAGCTGACGGCTAATACAGCACTAGACCCGCCAGGTCTGGTGGCTATAGCGGTGGCCCATGCATTTGCCCTCTTTGTTGGGGTAGCCATTGCAGCCAACATCTCCGGTGGCCATTTGAATCCTGCCGTCACCTTTGGGTTGGCCGTTGGTGGAAACATCACCCTCTTAACTGGCCTTTTCTACTGGATTGCCCAATGCCTTGGCTCCATCGTTGCTTGCCTTCTTCTCCAGTTTGTCACCAGCGGATTGGTAAGTGATAACTTTATCAATTTAACACATGTCAACTCTTTTACTAAAATCCGAAAATTCAATCCGATCAACTGAATTTAAATATAATTTACTTTCATTTAGTCATAAAAAAATGTAACTGAAATTTATATAATCAAAATTAAAATTGATCTAACATCCAAAATAATTTATAGTCGATAAGATTATAACTTAAAATAACCTATACAAAGATGATTTAAATAAATAAATAAAAACAGTCGGAGATGAATATAAAATAATATTTTTTCGAAAGATTCTTATCATTTGATATTGAATGTTGATACACCCCTACAGAGTTATGCTTGAACATGAGACCTCAATAAATTACAATAATTTCTTAATCGTCAAGTTTGTTTAGTTCGTGCTATTTACATCTTATTATTAATCTTCAATTGATTGAATGTATTGCAGAGCGTACCAACCCACGTCGTTGCTGCAGGAATGAACGCCGTGGAAGGTGTTGTAATGGAGATTGTGATAACATTTGCCCTTGTCTACACCGTCTATGCCACCGCAGCTGACCCCAAAAAAGGCTCACTTGGAATTATTGCACCCATTGCAATCGGCTTCATCGTGGGTGCCAACATTTTAGCTGCCGGTCCATTTAGCGGTGGTTCAATGAACCCAGCCCGTTCTTTTGGACCTGCGGTGGTCAGTGGGAACTTCGCTGATAACTGGATCTATTGGGTTGGTCCATTGATTGGTGGAGGATTAGCTGGGTTGATTTATGGTGATATTTTCATTGGTTCATATTCCCCAGCACCAGCTTCTGAAGACTATGCTTAAATTTGAATGTGGAAAACTGTTGTTTATGCTTTGATTTCTTTTTCTTAATGTTGTGGGTGTTTTTCATGAATGGTTAATAAGGAAATGTAAATAAACCTAGTTGGCTTATGGATATCTCCCTTTATAATCCTCCATGTCTAATTTATTCTTTTAAGAATTCTTTCGTATAGTTTAGGTAATTTTCGGTTAATCATTTTAGTTTTTATGATCCAATTAAATTAGATGAAACAGAGATATATAATAAGTCAAATAATCTAAAACGGGTTGAAGGGCAAAATCACCCAGGTGAAAACAATGTTGTTCAAATAAAGATCACCTAGTTCATTCTTTCATTTAAGGTATTTTCTATGATAGATTGAATAAAACGCATGGATCACTCGACGTCTTCATAAAGACGTATGGAAGAATAGACGTCTTCTCAATGTATGGCTCTAGGTGCGTAAATGGTGATGTCGTTTGTTGGTGTCCTTGAACTAGAGGAGGAGTTGGTCGGAGATAGCAGACCTTATTGATGAAGCTTGAGATTGTTGGTGTCCTTGAGCTGACGGAGGAACTGATTGAAGATGATGGAGGAGCAGGCGCCATTGATAAAGCTTGGGAAGACAATACAAAGCATAATACGAAAAGACGTATCTTTCGAACATTTTTCAAAAGAGGTCAAATGATTCCAAAGACACTTAATTGAAACTATAACATTCATGGAATCTGGAAGAAAAAAAAATTCTTAACCCCCTATGTTATAAAATTCATTTCCCCACAACATTATCCCAAAAAATTTGCTCCGGTTGAAGGCATGCACATGGGCGTGCAAATGAGAATTACATCTTTATTTCAAATGATCTGGGAATTGATTCCTTTAGATGATGTGTGAAGTGATTGAGTTAGATCTGCTTCAGACTGAAGTTGAACTGAAAGCTGGCTTTTGTCATTGGGGTGTGGGCAGATAACTTTTAAAAGAGTAAAATACATGTTCAGTATCTCAATTGCCACTTATGTTTCATTCTGGTCACTCAACTATTTTTCATTTCAAAATCATACCTAACGCTACATTTTGGTTTTGTTTTAGTCACCCATCATTAAAAAAATTAACGGTGATATTGACGTGTGATCAAAAGATAATGTTATGTTATCATTGAAAAATTCTAAAAAATATCACATCAACAGGTCTATTACTTTTGTAACGATGAGTGATTAAAATAAAACTAAAATGTAACGTTAAGTATGATTGGAAATAAAATAATAGTTTAGTGACTAAAACGAAATAAATAATTTACTGAAAGCTGATTTGCTTTCACTGTCGTGTGGGCAGATAGTTTTGGAAAAAGGGTTATGGCGAGTGGATGTCCTTTTTCAAAAGGCAAGCAAGTGGACATACTTTTTTTGCAACCCAACTACAGTTTTAAGCCTTATCATTTCATTCATCTAAGAAAAATTTGGTTTTGTTAGGGTAGGGAAAGAGAGGCAGTACTCTCTAACTTTTATTGATTAAAATCTGTAATATTCTCAATTGAGAATCAGGGTATATACAACAAGAGATAGAGCTAACAACTCTACCAGAAGCACCCTAAACAATCCCCTAGCTGTACTTAGTATGGATACAATCTTTTACATGTTTTAATCGAATTAATCAATTCAATTGAAATTTAATTTAATTTAATGAATTAATCATAGAATTAAATATTGAATCAATTTTTTAAAGTTCACTTAATTCAGTTTAAAATTAATTAAGTAATCGAATTAATAAAAAAATATTATAATTATATCAAATCTCCTTATTCAGCATAATTTCTTTGACAGATTTAAATATTTATTCTAAAATTTAATCCTGTCTAATTACATTATAACATAAATTTAAACTCTACTATTTGAGAGGTACATCTACTTAAATATTAAGGTTTGATAAACCTTTTTAATGACGGGAAATCAGCTAATAATATCCGTTATTAAGCTTTTGTTTAACCTAGTGTATTTTGAAACTTTTCAATTACAAAAGGTAAACTACATTGGTGATCCCTTTTGTTTTTGGTCTATCTTATTTTGGTCACCAATTTTGAAAAAGTAATGTTTTAGTCTCTCTCTTTTTCATTTCGTCTTATTTTGGTCACTTCCTATTATTTTGCTGACGTGATATGTTGATAAAAATGATTAAATTTTAACATAACCACTGAATTTTAGATAGAATACTATAAAATATCAATTTGACCTTGAATCCATCAAAGTTACAGTTTTTATATAGGAATTGAGATAAGATCAATCTCATCGAATACCAACAAGATATTGAAGAGCCCACCTTACTAATAACAGTCAAGAATGAAGAGAACAATGATGCAAGCACATGATATCTTGACAATGGAGCAAGCAATCACACATGTGAAGACAAAGAGGCCTTTGTGAAACTTGATGAGAAAGTTAAAGACAATGTTTTATTTGGAGACTCCTCGAAAGTCCAAATTCAAAGAAAATGAACAATTTTAATTTCTGTAAAGGATAAAAATCATAGCATTATTATTGATGTTTATTGTGGCTAAAGCTAAGAAAGAGTAATATTTTGAGTTTCAGACAATTCATTGAGAATGGTTATGAGATTCATATGAAGGATTGTTGTCTTTGATTAAAAGATCAGTATGTCAATTTGGTTGTTAAAGTATTAGCGTTCAAAACAAAATGTTTGCTTTAATTCTCAAGATAATTGAAGCAAAGTGCTTGAAGACCAACGAGAAAGATGACGCATGGTGTTAGTATATGAGATTTGGTCCTTTTAATTTTGAAATAATTAAGATGCTTGGTGAAAAGAAGATGGCTAATAGAATTATAACCATTAATAATATGAATTATGAGACATGTCTCATACGAAAACGTGTAAATTTGAATTTTTTAAAAGAAATAACATCAAGAGCAACCATGCTCATTAAACTTGTTTATATTGATATATATATATATATATATATATATATAAACCAATCACTTCGACTACATTAGTAAAAATAGACATTTTTTTGTTCTTTATTAATGATTATGGTAGAAAGAATTGAGTTTATTTCTTGAAGTATAAATTTAAGGTCTTCGGTATTTTTAAAATTTTAAAGCTCTTGTTGAAAACAGAAGTGATTATGAGATAAAGTATTTTAAAATATGATATACGAGGATGATTTACTTTTAGTGAATTCAATATTTTATTTATAACGAGTTCTAAAAGTTTTTTATTTATTTTTATTTTTATTAGAATTTTCCGTTTTGTTAGAATTTTTAATGTTTTTAATTATACATAAAAAGGTATTTTTAGATCACGTGAATCTTTTCTTAATATAAATGATCTATTAGTTAACATTATAACAAATTGAAAGTTAGAGACTAAACTGATTGAAAAATAATAAAATGAAAAAAGGGAGAATTTCATTATAATATTACAGTTAAAATAAATATTATTATTTTTTATTGCCATAAATATTAATTTTTTTAATTATATAAGATCATTTAATTTAATGTATTAGAATTATTTAAATAGATAAGGCGAGAACAGCTATGCATCTGTATAACTGTACTTAATATCGAACATCTAAAGTTGCTGAATTTGACTTTATTTCTTTGTTAGGTACCTCTAAGAAGTTGATTGATGTTCTGTGTCATCATCAGAAATAACTTGGAAATGACCACGTTAATTTACTCTCTTAATCACATAGCATTGAAGTATCACAACTCATTGAACCGTCTCAGTAATTAAAATGAATTTTGTTTTCGTTTGAAGTTTTGGATTCGACTAGTTGCATCTGTAAGATGTATATCCATGATTAAAAAATATTTTAAAAAAAAATACTATTTTATAACCACTCAAACTATTTAAAAAAGAATATCACAACTAGTTAACCAAATGAAAATGAAATTTAAAGCCAGAATAAGCTAATCTAATCTTTGATCGTTTGTTAATTTGGACAATACACACAAATGAAAGCAAAAGGCAAACAAATGAAGAGTCAAGCACAAAGACAAAGCTTTGGGTCCCGACCAGAGCAGAAGAGAGCTATGGGTTTGAATAATTGGAGGTGGTTTTAGTAAGAGAAAACAGACGTGAACCTACCATGTAAAATCCACGTGAACTTCGTTTATCTGTCTGGGAACTACCAGATAAGCTTTGGGACAAGAAATAATCAAGTCCACACGGCATTTCTTTATTAAATTAAAATTGATCTTCCCTCTAAAATAGTTAATTTGTTAGGTTTGAGCTAGCTGAGAAAAAGCTACCATTCATAATAAGGAAGAAAACTGAAGTTTTCTGTCATCAACATTAATGTTATGGCTTCAACCACACGTATAACAAATTAGCTTACCTTATATATTAAAGTCTCATAATGATGACAAGATATAGATATATATAAATTTAGTGTTATTTTATGCCTAGACCTCCCATTCAACATAATATACGATCTGAACTCATTAAGCGATTTCAGTAGTAAAAGAGAGTATTGTTTTTATTTAAGTCTTGGGTTCGGGCTATTACGTCTGTATGATATGTGCATATTCATTATCAATTGGCTAAGAAAATTTAGAACATATACTACCTTATAATCACCTCATACTAATAAAATAACTCAATATCAGACTTGATTGAGTTCACTCTAGCCAAAACTATTTGCTAATAATCTAATCATAAGCCCTTTTCTTGGACTAAATATGCAAATAAAGGTCGAACCTTTCTAGATGTTGTTTGTATAAGTATCTAACCTTTCAAAACGGTTAAATAAAATTTTAATATGTATAAATAAGCATCTATTTTTTCAAAATGGTCAAATAAGGGCCTAACGTTTCCAAATATGTTCAAATAAAGTCCTAACATTTCCAGAAATAATTTATTTTTCCTTTATTATTTGAGTAGCTACAAAAAATGTCTTATTTGAGAACATTCGAAAACGTTAGACCTAAGGATGAAAAGAGGATAGAACATCCAGGGGCAAATTGTCGAACTTCAAACTTGACAGGGACCTAATTAAGAAGTATTTTAACCAAATAACAGACAAGCTTGATTTGTTTAATTTCAAATTTTAGAGGAACCTAATAAGTATTTAAACAAAAATAGGAGTTGGGGCTTAACTTGAGTATTTTCAAAATTGATAGGATTTAAAAAGTGATTAAATGAAAATAGGGGGCATGGCTTGAGTTAAAGTAACTTCAAAACTGTTAAGGCCTTAAAAGGTAATTTCACCAAAATAATTGAGGAAGGGGAGAGATGGGCTCCCATTTGCATGGTAGTTTTGTCCTTGGTTATACCTTTATTCAACATTTTGAAAGGTTGAAATCTTATTTGAGGAGATTCAAAAAAAGTTAGGTTATTATTTGATCATTTTCAAAGGTTAGAAATATGTGAGTAATCTCTAAAATATTAGATATTTAAATTTTGTTTGATTTACGTACACGTAATATTTATTAATGGCTAAACTACTAAAAGAACCCTTAAACTAATTTACTTTTATCAAATCAGCTTTTACCTAAATAAGTCCCTATACTTTGGTTCATTTGTATTAATCTTATTTCAAATGAAACCATAGACTTATTTGGATACGAGTTAAAGATTAAGTGATTGTCACTTAAAGTTTTAGAGTTTATTCGAATGTAATAAAAGTTTAAGAGTTTGTTTTAATAGGCGAAAAGATCATAATAATATATGGATTTTGACTGAATATATTATATGATATATAAATTTTGATTTTCCTTTAATTTCCTCAAGCTAAAGCTTAAGGTTAAGTTTTTTAAATAAGATCCGAGATTTAAGTCATAATACTATAAATAAAGTCATTCGAGTCGAGAGAATTATATCATTCCCATAATAAACTTATACACTATATAATCAAATTAAAATCAAATTTAATCTATATATAACTAAAATTAAAATTTCATATATATAATTAAATACCACATCAAAATTTTATAATAAATAACTACTAAAGTTAAATTTTTTATTTTTCTTGATCCAAATAAAAACAATTAATTTTATTAAAAAAGGAAAAATTCAAAATTATAATTAAGGTTTACAACTATAAGCGTAAACTAAACATATAATTATGATATTTCTTATAACCATAGACACAATAAATTAACCACTTGATATCATACAGACCATACAACTATAAGGAAAAGATTAAAAGCTCATCCAAAAAAAAACTCGAATAAATTATAGATACAAATGGATATGACTACATCATCAAAAGAATCGTAAAAGAGGGTCAAACTATTGAAAAACCACAAACAATTGTAAATCATAGTCGAATGTTGTGAGAAAACTATATTCGGACGCAAACCTTGTACCCAAATTCAATAAGAGAATCCAAAACAAGAAAAATCAATATGATAACAAATAAGTATTAACTTGATTAATCAATGTGACGTCAAATCTAACCCTGAGAAAATTAATAAAAAAGAAATGTCAAACGATCGATAAATAAGATATAAAACGTGTCAAAAGACAGAGAAAAGCTTATCATAAAGGTATAGAAAAACATATCATGAAAGTAGAATTATTAAAAAGTAAAAAATTAAAGAAAAATAAAGATATAATATACGAAAATAGATAAAAATAAAATAAAAAATATTGATGATTGATAACTAACACTAAAATTGATATAGCTTCCTTACAATAAAATTACAGAAAAATGGACAAACGGGGACTGAAGTAAAAACCCAAAGAAAAAGTTAAAATTTTTATTATACATTAAATAAAAATAATAATATTTAACCACCCAAATAAAGTGACAATGTTTAAAGGCGTATTTAATATCACCTAAATGTTAATCAGATGGATAGGATAGCTAACAGTAACAGACAGTGGAGTCGTAGATATACAAAATAGATAATTTGCGGCAAACATCCATTGGAAGCATCAAAACCCACTGACCAGTGAAATAGGGCATTGGTTAGCACAGTCTTTTTCTTTCAAAACATTAACAAACCGATAGCGACATGGCCACAATGAAAGAAGAGACGATCTTTATTCTTTTCTTATTAGTATTATTAAAATACGAATTAGACCTTAATTTCATGAAATATTAAGAAACAATCACCCCTTTATCCCGGGCACATGTCCCTTAAGCTAATCTTTGATAGATGGTCGAATCATTATTTCTGGTCCTTTTGTTATTCTCAAATATTAATTTGAATGCCTATACTTTGGGTCTCGTGAATTCTGTTTTGACTACGAACCATACCTGAATTCATGGGCGGTTCAAAGCACTAGACGTCGATATCTGTCGCAGTTTAATTATTTTGTCAGTCACTGTTCCATGTTGTGTTTTCTTTAATACTGTTCTTCTTTGTATACAAATACTACACTTTTTCTGGTTTCAAAAGCCAATAACTTTTTTCATTTACAGTTCAATTCAACGCCAAAAGTTCATGGAGATGGAGAGTGGGGTTTTCTCGGCTTGGGAGAGTGGATTTTTGTCGGAAGATGGCGATGGTCAACTGAAAGCAGCGGCATCACTGCCATTAATCCCTCAGCCACAAACACCCAAGGAGCCCATGGAGTTTTTGTCCAGATCCTGGAGTTTATCCGCGCCGAAAATCTCCAAGGCTCTTGCCCAGAAACACAAACAATTCGATTTCGATAATGTTAATCAAACTTCATCTCCTGATTCCTTTGTTGCACCACAAATTGTAAGTGATATCTTGTTCTTAGCACCAGAGAATTAAATTGCGTTGTAACTATCGCGATTACAAAAGTATGAATTATTGCAGTCATTATGAATATTACCATTATGCAATAATGGATTCAAATTATACTTATAACATCTGCTATTCTGATAGTGGACGCTATTTAAATCTCAACTTAGCTTCATAGGTATGCCCTTTTTCTTCTTCTTCTTCAACCTCGAATCCTCAGAGTCCTTGGCTTTCCGTGGATTAAAAACCGAAAATATTATCCTTTCTTCATAGATTTCTTTGCATATTTTAGCTTCTGTTTCTACTTTTTTCTGATCACAGTTTTAGATCCTCTACTATGTTAAAATTGAATATTTAAATTATGTCATGTCATAATTTAGCCATTCTATTTTATAATATTATTCATATGTATAACTGAGTAATAATATAAAAATGTACATATCATTTGAACGGCTGCATCAATTTAAATCATCTAATAATATTATAAAATCAGAGAGGTGGAACTATGCTAAATTAAAATAGAGGAATTTAATTTCAAAATCTATCATGATAAAGGGACTAAAACAATAATTAAACCCGCTTTCTTCCCTGTAAAGACTGCTAATTTCTTTGAATATGGTTGGATAACAGATTTCAAATTTCTCAGCCATAAAGTTTCATTTTTGAACTTTACTGCCTGGAAAATCCCATTGTTTGTTTTTTTATTTCCGTTTCTGTAGGCAGGGAAAGTGATGAACTCAATTAACGCTCGAAGAACAGGAACAATTGGGAAATGGTTTCATCACCACAAGGAATTAGGAACCAGCACGGTGAAGAAGAAAGATAAAATGCGTGCAGAAAATGCTCGGCTGCACTCGGCTGTTTCCATTGCAGGACTAGCCGCAGGCTTGGCCGCAGTAGCCGCCGCCGGATACTCCAATGGCGGCGGCGGAGCCTCCACGGGCTCAAAAATGAGCATGGCATTGGCATCCGCCACGGAACTTCTAGCATCCCATTGTATCGAATTAGCCGAGCTAGCCGGGGCTGACCATGACCGAGTTGCTTCAGTTGTTAAATCAGCAGTGGATATTCAAAGTGCAGGTGATTTGATGACTCTCACTGCAGCAGCTGCAACAGGTAAGAACAAATTCAAAACCAACTCCATATGAATTTCCACACTGTTTCTTTTTGGGTAAAGTACATAAATGGTGTCTTATGGGGATATTTTTTTTAATTCTCAACTATTAAAAGTTATCAAATATCCCTTGATTATAGGGTATTATTTTGTTGAGTCTTCTTATTATTAAATTTTATAAAATGGTGCCTCAATTATTTATAACTTCCAAACTCAACATTTTCTGTTAAAAATCAGATAACCGTCTGAGTTGTATATTAAGTTGTTGATTGATATATGATAAAATTTTATATTTGAACCATTTGAGCTTTATTTTGTGGATCGACTCTATGTTTATATTGTGCTGTCGAGCCAGTGCTTGAAACATTATGTTGTTGAGCCAGTGTTTGAATACAAAGACGGTGCCAATAGACATCAATAAAATATGATTTTATTATATTTGAGTCAGCAGATTAACGTCAAACTCAAACAGTCGTCAACTTTTTAACAAAATATGACTAGTTTAGAGCACATAAATAATATGGGGATCGTTTTATAACTATTAATAGTCAAAAGACTCAACAAAACAATATCCTATAATTAAGGGATCATTTTGTAACTTTTAAAAGTTAGTATACTCTACCCTTTCTTTCTTTTTTTGTCCCAAGTTGTTGATTTTGTAATTTAATGCGATGGGTTGTGAATCATAATTTAGCCTTGAGAGGTGAAGCAGCTTTGAAAGCAAGATTACCCAAAGAAGCAAAGAAAAATGCAGCTATAAGTCCATATGAGAGGAGTTTGATAGAAACTCATTGGGCTGCTGCTGCTGCTGGTTTTCATGCTCAAATGGACCAGAATCCTCCATGCCAGGGTGAACTATTGCAACACACACGAAAAGGTGGTTCATGAAATCCATTCATATAATTTCAGATTTAAATCATTTTAGGTTCGAATTATACATCCGAATCACTAGTTACTGCTATTTTCAGGTGTCTTGAGAGGGAAACGGGTGAATGTCTACATCAACAAGAAATCTCAGGTACCAAAAAGAAAAACTAATTTGACGTTTGCATATTGCATGTTGCAAGCTCTCACAAAAGCTATACCATTGTCAGGTCATGATTAAGCTCAAAAGCAAACACGTTGGGGGAGCATTCGCCAAGAACAACAAATGTAAGCACTTTTGAGTACAGCTTTACAAAAAGCAATTTTTTTTGCACAGGCATCGTGTACATAAATATATGGATAAAATACACAAATAGTCCCCGACTATAGGATGTTGCTTTTTTGACTCTCTGATTATTAAAAAATTATAAAAAGATCACTTAATTATAGGGTGTTGCTTTGTTGAGTCCCTCGACAATTAAAAGTTATACAATGGTCACTCGACTATTCATATGTTCCAAATTCATCCTTTTTCGTTAGAAAATTAGTGGTCATCTGAGCTAGACATTAACATGCTGACTATGATATGATAAAATCTTATCCCATAATCTTTTGAGCTTTATTTTGTAGATTGAATCACATTTATATTATGTTGCCGAGTTAGTTCTTGAAAGCAACAACATTGACAATAGACATCATTAAAATATGATTTTATCATATCCTGATCAACAAGTTATCGTCTAGCTCAAACGACTATCAATTTTTTAACGGAAAATGATGAGTTTGGAATATATGAATAGTCGGGTGACTATTTTGTAACTCTTAATAGTCTAAGGATTCAATAAGAATGCCCTATAGTCGAAGGATCATTTTGTAACTTTCAATAGTCGGGGGGCTCAACAAAGCATCACTCTACAATCGGGGACCATTTATGTACATTACCCTAAACATATATACTTGAAAGGTTTTTTATTTTATGAAATATTTAAATATCATGTTACTAATTTACTTATGTACTAGAAGGTATTGTTTATGGAGTGTGTGATGAAACTTGTGCATGGCCATATCGAAAAGAAAGGGAAAGTTCAGAGTCAGTGGAGCTGTATTTTGGGGTGAAGACAGGGCAAGGTCTTTTAGAGTTCAAGTGTAAAAGCAAGATTCATAAGCAGAAATGGGTCGATGGCATTCAATATCTGCTGCGACAGGTCTGCTGTGCTGAAGCAGCTGAGCTTTCTATGGAGTCTTTGACTATTAAAGACACTGTATAATCGTAATAATAATATTAATAATATTTTCATAGTATATAGTTCGTGTATACACAACGAAATTTGGTTTGTTTAAATTATGGATTTTATACGGAAAACGAGGAAAAAAGGAACTTTCAATGTGTGAGCAATGAAACAAGTGCTTGAGGGTTGCACGGGAAGAGGTCCCTTTTGCGAGAAAGAATAAATGAATTTTATGTCAAATTGATCATAGTAATATGATCTAATTAAAGTAAAATAATCAATTCATTCAGTGGAGTATAGTACAAGAATGAAAATCATGATTTAGCCATTCATGATTCGGATTAATCCAGCCAGGGTCTCAATCATTGCATCTAAAGTTAAGTTTGTTAACATTATTTTTCTACAAGTGTTATAGAAAACTACTTTTGAATTATTTAATAATATTTACAAAGAATACTTTAAAAAAGATAAATAATAATTATAGACGTGATGTTGGAAGTTAAATATATATATATATATTTTAAAAATATTTTTAAATTCTTTAATATTATAAATATACATACATTTAGGATCGTTGGATGACTAAAAATAAAATGTTGTGAAAAACTTCTTGTTCATTTTCATATGTATATCTTCTTATTTCTTATTGTTAATCTCAAACGTCAACTTCCTCCCATCTAATGGTTCTAAATCTTTATAGAACTAAAAAGTTTTGCATTGTAGAATTTGTTCTTATTCCTATTAAAAAAATGTCAATTTAAATTATAATAAAAATATATAAAAATAATTTTATTAAAAAATAAATATATTTTAATAATTGTACATGTTTTACGAAAATATAAGAAATTATAAATATTTTTATGTAAAAATTTTGACGTGAAAATATATAAATTTTTTAAACTCATAAATAATTTATTAACCAATATAATTATATCTTAATAAAAAAATATAAATTTATAAATTATAAAATAAACACACAATAAAATAACAAAGGAAAGTTAACAGTATATTTGGCTCCAAATATACCATTCCAAACGTAATAGTTAGAAATTTCATCTTCTACGTTTAGCTTGAAAACAATTTTCAAATACATTTTTTTCCTCCACAAATTATCTATTTAATATTACTTGTAACTCTAAAAATGCTTTTAGCCTCAAAAACATTTTTGAAAAATAATAAAAAACGACATTAAGTAATAACGTACCTTTTTAGTTTTTAGAGTAAACTACATATTCAGTCTTCCACCTATTCATACAATTTTGTTTTGGTCATAAAACAATTTTTTCTTTAAAATCATACTTAAACGTTACATTTTGATTCCCTTTTATTCACTTGTCGTTAAAAAATAAATAGAACTGCTAATGTGATAATCTTTTTACTTTTTCAATTATGATATGATATTCTCTTATGGTGACACGTCAGCATCACTATTAATTTTTAAAAACAAGTGATCAAAACGGAACTAAAATGTAACGTAGATATAATTTTCAAAAAATAATTGTATGACCAAAACGAAATCATAAGAATATATGAGTGACTAAATACGTAGTTTACTCTAGTTTTCATTTTCTTATCCCAAGAAACTGGCAATGAAAAAAATCTGGGATTAAAGAAACGTGGTTTGTCGCCCACCAACCAGTTGGTTAGCTACAGCTACTTAGTTTTTGATGTTGGACATAGAAAAGGACAAAAAGGGGAAGAAACAAGATAAGGAAAGGAGAGGGTGCAATGCATTTTGAACCACAAAAAATGCAAGATTTTCGAAAGCTGGCATTAGAGATTTTGTCCATCTTGTGTCTTAGAATACAACGGTCCTGTTGTCCTCGAATGGTAACACTCGCAGATCACAGTACCATCTCAAAGCCTTTGCAAGACATTGCTTCTCAAGGTTCTCTGATTTTTGCACAAAACTCTGCAAATTGTCTCTATGAGTAACTCTTTCAACCTGTCATAAAATGATACATTAACATCATTACCGACATTGAATTGCCCTAAAGAATTCCCACTTTAAGATTTTAGATGCTCTGTATTCACTATGTTCTATCATTTAAGGGTGTTTAATATGTTGGCATGGTCAAGATGTCATTAGCCAAATAATTTGCAGAATATTATGGATTAATAAAAAAAGGGTAAATTGTACATATGACCACTGAACTATTGCCTCTTTTCATTTTGATAACTGATTTTTTTTTTAATTTTATCAATCAATCCACTTAACTATTTAAGTTTGCCAATCAAACCACCAACTGTTAACTTTTAACGGAACAACTTAAGTGGAGGTTAAAATATCTGGTATAATTACACAATTGATCTACAGTATTTACACATTCTATCAATTTTATCATAATTTCAATTTAATAAATTTAATCTCCAATTAAATGTACCAAATATTATGATTGAATTGATAGAATGTGTAAATATTATAGACCAAATATGTAATTATACCAAATAAATTGATAGAATGTGTAAATATTATGGACCAAATATGTAATTATACCAGATATTTTAAGTGCCATATCAATTGTTCCGTTAAATTTTAACGGCTAGTGATTTGATTGAAAAACTTAAATAGTTAAGTGATATGATTAACAAAATTGAAAGATCAGTGGTCAAAATGGAGATGAGCAATAGTTTAGTGATCATAGGTATAGTTTAATTTAACCTAAAAAAACCCTTCATCTAAGTCGAGACAAGTTAACTTCACAAGCCAAAGCATGTTCAGACCACTGGAAATTGCACTTTCAGCTATTACTTGATGTTCAAGAAACAACGTTTAGTGCCGCGGTAAATGAATCGAATAATACCATTTGTTCGATAATAGGCCCCGAATCGAGTTCTTCGGTTACGAAGTGGCTCGTTGCACCAATTAACTTCACACCAGCATCAAATGCCTGCCAACACAGTCTAAAAAAATTAACATGCATCTAGAGTTAGGAAAGAAGCATAATGTGGTCAATAATCTTCAATTACTGATGGATAAGCAAAAAAAAAAAAAAACTCACCTGTTTCGAAGGATTCCAACCTTTAAATGATGGTAAAAGGCCATGGTGAATGTTAATTACGTCCTTCCCATATGTCCTCAAAAATTGACCAGATAAAACCTGCAAAATATACAGTTATTTTCCAGCTTCTAAACATATAGAACTAGTTGATTCATTCGAATACACCTGAAATCTGTGTACGTTACATAATTGTTTAGTATAGACACTGCAAGATTCAGCAAAAAGTTTAATTCTAGTAACCTCATTTACCTGCATGTACCTGGCAAGTACCAGCAAATCGGTATTTAGAACCAACTCCAAGATTTCCCTTTCTCTTTTATTCTCCTCAGTTGTTTGCAAATAATGATATGGAATATTATCCCTTTCAAGAAACCGCATCACATGAGTGTTTGGACCCCTATGATGATTACTGCCAATACAATTGATGAACACCAGAATCTGTATTTAGAATAAGGATTACTTGTGTGAAAAGAAACGATGGTTTATCTATTACCTTATCACGCAAGTAATATCGACCGGTAGTCTTCCTTCTTGCCAACCATAGAGCAAATCTACCAGGCAATGGTCCTAGAGCAAGATAAATATGGTTCAATCATGCATGGCATCAAACAAAATTAGGAGAAAAGAAAACAAGTATACCTGCTTCGAAGCAAGAATGGCGATTTTTAACTTAGGGTCTAGAGCAGGGACCTTGAAAACAGATTTTATAGCACTGAACATCTTTGAAAGCTTGAGGAAATCTTCATCCATTTGGTTTCGAGGCCATTTGACAGGGTCGAAAACGAACTCACTGCAATTTTGCACACAAGAAGACCCAGGTCTAGTTATGGTTGACTCAAAAACCCTTCTGCCACAAAGTACAGTTACCAACACTATTGAACATACAACACCGTTCTTGGACATTCCCAAACAGGCAAGGTGTGATTTAGAAAACAATTTAGATATTGTTGATGATAACAATGTGTTATACGTCGGTTATAGGCAGTTCATTCCTTCTGGTTTGGACTGAAAGTTGCAGCCAGTGTAAGAGGATCGGCCGAGAAAAAGTATAATGAAGAAGATGAACGGTTCAAAAAGTTCGATCCCTTATTCAACGTCAACAGAACAGATTTTCCAGTAACTATTCAACATTCAAATGCTCCAATGATCCGATATTTGATTCTTTCAGAGCATGTTTCATAATGATAAACTAAGCTAGATGAGTTGGGCATGAATTGATGGCCACCCAGACTCAGGCCGTCTCTTGCATTCATCAATGAAAGACAAGTAGCATTAAATTCAAGGATTTGAATATCATTTCGTTACTGGAATAGCGGCCGTCATGCAATGACTACAAATAACACCCGTCATGTTGCAATCACGATAAACACAATACAACCAAAAATATGACTGTAACCGCAATTGAAATCCCTGATTAAATTAGAAAAAGTTAGACCATCGAACTTTGAAATAACCTTACCTTCTGGAATAGAAAACATTCTTTTTGGGAGGGACGAACACATCAGCCCCAAGTATGTTTCCCCCTCTTGAAGCAATACATTCAGATAGCTTTGCAACTATCCCAACTGCATCCTATGACCCACCAAAAGCAAAATTCAATTACAAATAAGTCAACAAAGGAAAACTTGGAATGTGAGAGAGGGGAAGCATACAGGGCAGTGGAAGACGTGGATGCCATAGCCAAGAGAAGGAGAAGAAGAGGGATCTCCGGGTAATTTATAAGAATTGAAGGACCTCTTTGCAAATCCAAGAAAATGGGAGAAGCTTGAAGAGACTCGTCTTGGGAAAGTCATATCCTAGAATCTCACTTCACGCTGCATACCCACCACCAAACTACATATGGAAAGGATACGCCATCGCACTACAACAGATGAATCCTAACCGTTAAACAATCATCAACTCCTCGGCTCTACCTACTATATTTTGCTTTAAATTACTTTACTCAATTTATAAATTTATTATAACTATTTTATTTTAAATTAAGAATTGCAACCTGTCATCTATATGTTTCTAATCAAAATTACGCTATATTGTATATCGCATAGTATTATTTATATCATTAAATTTTCAATTTTTTTATTATAATATATAATTTTCATTTTAATTTTAATTGTATCACTGAATCATTATCTATTTGATGAAAAGTTAAAAATAAATTTTGACAATATATTTTTTTTCATCGTGGGAAAGTGGAATGATCTCCATCTTCTTACCATTCAAGTTCAATTGGTGTCCGGGAATGAAAACTTGGCCTTACCCTCCGCTCACCCGAAATATATACATATATATATAATATCTTCTCAAAATTTAACATAGATGATGTCTTGACCTGGTCTTCATCCCATTCTGATGTTTTGAGTTCAAATATATCATCATTTAATTGATTATAATTAACAAAATAGAATATTATTTTTCTATTTTTTATGACATGGGAACTTGCTACATCATCAATTTAGTTTATGTGGATATATCATATCAGTATCTTTATCCACATAGAATTACTTAGTCGAGATGTGTTGATCATTAATTGATTAACAATTTTCATTTATAGATGAGAACTTTTGTCTCAAAATAAAATATTAGGTATTGAATCGGGTTAAAGTGACTATATTATCAACCATTAGGGGTGTTTATTGTCATTATCTCGATTGATAATACACATAACCCAGGGACCTTGTACAGAAGTTGACTCGTAAACTATGCAATTAATCGCAGATGACCACAACCCTTACTTTTGTGGTCCCTAGTTTTAGCTCATCATCAAAAGCGGATCGGAGCGGACCTGACCAATCCAATCACACAACTGAGGATCCAGTTTTTCTAGACGAAACCGGAAATCACATAGCTCGGAATCTCTGTTTGTATTTGTAAGTGCTTTCCAGATCTCAAATTTCCACAGCTAAGATCTTTCTTTGTTGTTTCGAGTTGTAAATTTGTATTGATATGGCTAATATTGGGTTATGATTGTGTGTGGTATAGTACAGAAAAAGAATGATAGAGGTGGAACCACCGAGCCCGTTAAGATATATGCTCGGAGCAGTGATCATAATGATCGGAGTCGTATTGCCCGTCGGATACACGATGCTCCGTAACAAACGCGACCCTTCCTCTTCCTCGTACTCCAAAGGTGAGCCTTTACTGCTCAATTTCCATTTCATTCGAAGATAAATAGTTTCTTCTTTTCAATTTACAATAGCATGTTGCAAATTAGATATACATTTATTCGGATCTTGAAGGCAGTTTAAAAGATTAAGCAACTTGATTTAAATGGAATTTATACATATTTTCAATTCATGAACATTTTATCGATATACTTGTGTTTGGGCATTTCAGGAACAAAGTTTTGATATAGAGATTAAGGTAGAATACGAGGAACATTGGAAGGCCCCGCAGACACAAAACTGTAAATGGATTAATAAACCTCACTTCTTTTTTATTATGTTAGTTGTTTAGATGTTAATCCTTCAAGTTGATGAAGATATGTGTTGGTTTATTTAGATATTCATGAGCTTTGATTAGGTTTTCAATTTTAGGTTGAATCGAAAATGTTATACTGTACAACTTAAAAAGCTATGCTCTTGATAACATCTTCGATTGTAAACCGATTTCTGTTGTTTTTTAATCTTACTTTATCAAGTTGTATTTTATACTCTCCATGTTTACATTCTTCCATGTGCCCCTAAGAACATCGATCTTTTTGTGATGTTATGAAGATAATGGCATCATGATTTTGTTCGTTTCATGATGGAAATGGCTCCACTTTGGTTCATATACATGTGCTTTGGTTGAAATGGTGGTTGGATATTGTTAGGCTCTTGTATGACTAGGGTTGGATTTTACTGCTTAGTTGATCAACCAAACCATAACATATGTCTTGATGTGGAACTCGGTTCTCATAACATGCATTGATAAAACATTGTTGGTTTTGGCAACTTATGTGAAAACGTGTTTTACATGGCTAAGTAAAATTCGATTCGGCTTTAAAAATCAACATTTTTACTCGATTCAAATTGATTTCAGGTTGTAATTTCATAAACTCGACTCGAAAAAATTTCAAGTTCAAGTCGAGTTATAAATTACAACTTGAATAACTCAATTTTTTTAATAATTAGTGGATTGATTTTCAAGTTCGAGTTATACATATATCATGTATAAAAAGATATGAAGATGAATATATATAATCATATATAAAACCATTTAAATTGAAATTAAATAATATTATAATATTTATAGGTCCCCTGCTTTGTTTTGACTTTTGAATTGATTTTGTAGATTCGTAGCGGTAGATTGTAGCATACAAATATCACGGGATGGTTGGCAACACATTGCTTACTTGAGCATTTATAATCAGCATATATAACACGCAAAAACATAGTATCCGTCATACTCTGTAAAATTCCCACTGTTTCAATTTGTGAGCTCAGCTCATTATTCCTCGAACTACCTGTGTAAGTGTATAAATGAACAAAGCGTTTAATGAATCGTTCATGAACCATTTATATAATATTTTTTTGTGTTTGTTTATTAAGTTAAATAAATAAGTATGAATAAAATTTTATGCTCATTTAATAAACGAAAGACTACAAATAATATTGTGCTCAATTCATTTATATTCACAAATAATCTCATTATTGACTCATTTATAATTGTTTATCGACTCGTTTATAAGTTCGTTCCCTCATTTCTTTTATTTTTTTATTTTTTAAATATCGGCGAAAATATAGACTAAATTGAACATAAGATAAATTTAAGAGTTTAAATTGTGATATTTAAGAAAATTAAGGACTAAGGGCGTAATTCCACCATTTTCGTTTAGCTTGCAAATTAAAGGATAAAATGAGTGTTGATTGTCTGACATTAAATGTAAATTAAACACATTAAATTAAATGAACATGTTCACAAATGTTAAACGAACAATCGACCATATTCGTAAACACTTAATAAACGAACACAAATACCTTTAAAAATAAATAAATAGCGATATTAAAAATTTAAACGAACGCGAACCGAACATGAACACTTTCATAAAATAAACAACCAAACACAAACACAATTTTATTCGCTAAAACTTAATTCATTTACACCCCTAACTACCACAAATAAAAAACAATAGCCTTTTGTTTTACATTATTTGGAACCAGGTGCATCCCCTAGGTTAGCAACTAATGGACTAGTGACTCTCATTATGCCATACTCCCAGAGCTTCTCCAACACGAATTTTGTCTCCAGGCCTAATAGAAAACCGAAACTCTGTAGCATCGCTGTTCTTTGATGTTGGGGCCTGGAAGACAACCACAACCGTCGATCCCATATTGAAAGCAGCAACCTGAAAGGAGGTGCAATGGAGCATGCAAATCATATCTTAATTAAAGGTATGTGGATACTCAACAGGGTATTCAAATTTAATTCATAATCATTTAGCTACTTCCCAAAACGAATCAAATTTTACGGAATAAGCATCCGAAGATCAAAATACAATTCGAACAAAATTTTCTGTACATCTAACCTCATCTCCTTTCTTTAGCACTACACCAACTCCTTCCGGTTCATATAATCGTTCTTCTGGAGGTTCTGATGATAATAACTTTTTTCTTGGCCTGTTTGTCCGAAGTTCTGGTTCTATGAAAAGCTGCAAGTACAAATTATGGAATCAAAACACAGATTCCAATTGAAGAACATTTACTTGTCTATGCATGCAAATGTTTGTCCAAATATGATATCCAAGATTTTTAACGTTCAGGGTGAAAGGGGCATTGGCACCTCACCTCAATTGACCCAATATTTGTTGCACCAATTGCTGCAATTGCAATAAAACCTTGTTGCCATTCACCTTCAAGGACAACCTGATGACACAATTTAGTGAAATTTACTCAACATGTATCCAAGTAACCAAAACATTAGCACTGCACTTTAATGTAAGCTCTAAAATCTGCAAATATTTTTATTCTCCAGGGAATTGAAGCCCAAAACAATGCTTTCTAGGTAATTCAAAGGCCACAGTTAGAATGTTGAGCATAAACATTTACCTACCATCTTGCATTACGATCAACCCTATATAACTCCAAAGTCGAAACACTTTAGGTTTTTATGGTAGGATGTGCCTGACTTAAACTATTCTCAAGTTGCAACAATGTTCTAAATAAACCATTTTATCTTCAACTTTCAGCTTATAATCTTTATCATCAGCTTCTTTATCCTTTCCCAAGTTAGACTATCTTTTAGTTCAACCAATTGCAGACATCAAGACCATAGAAGTCTAGAAGAAAATTTGTGAATTTATGGGAGGGGATTTTAAGAGGTAGCACATCAGATTTACCCTTTCATTCTCGACATAAAGATTCCTGATTGTCCTTGTAGCACGTTCATTCACAGGAAACAAGTGGCCTGTGAAAATTGCAGCGGAACAAATAATATCATTGATATTACCACTGTACAAAGAGAGCCTTTAGTATATTAAGCAACTATGCAATCAAGTTACCTGAAAAATGCCGTCGAACAAGAACATTCCAATCAGCCGGTGAATGTATGCGATGATAATCTCCAGGCTTCAAGTATATTACACAGTAATAGAGGCCTTTCAGTGGGCTGCAAAAAGAGATTTTATGTATGAACATACTTGAACTCATTTACAGCAGTTCTATCATGTAAAGAATTTCAAAGAAACAAATATCTTGGACAGTCCAACAATCTAGAGACACATGAATAATAAACACAACTGCTTAACAAATTCGAAGGCAGATCTAAGGAAAAAACCGAAGACACAACTGACTACGATTATTCCATCAACAACTTATGCTTAATTATTTAAATGAAAAATGGACTAAACAAAACCACATCATTGGTATAAACAAATAATTAGCCAACTATCACACAAACCAAACAGGCAGATATAAGTACAAGATTACCATTCAGAAACTGTTTCCCGGACTTTAGGAGAAGCCAATGAAACCCGCCACCATGACTTCTTACTCTTTTCTATCCGAGTGCTTTCCTGCTCAGTATTACTACTCTCATCTTCGGTATTTTTCTCCGCAACCAGCGAGAGCAAAATGCTAGCACCTAGAAGAGATGACACAGAATAAGAAAATCCTTTGACTTGCTCAATCATGGCCCCTGCACCGTTCAACTTCCCAAATCTGAGAACAGTGCCATCCACAGGACTAACCTTTATACAACAGAACATACTGTTAGCCACACTTCAGAGTGAAATAAAAGAAAAAAATTAACACGTCCAAGTAGCTCGTTACCAGTTACCAGACTATAGGGATTAGGATCAATAGGCCTGCAACCTTCTTTTAATGTGCGAATAAAGAAATCCCTTAAAGATGCATATTCTTCAAGAGGGAGAGCTGCTTCCTCTAGGTCTAGAATGCAAACCACAATACCGTGTCATAATTTGTTCTTCATTTTGAGTTAACTGTACATTTATCTCATCAATTGATTAAATTGATCTAAAGTACAACTAGAGAACAACAGAGAATGAGAAGGGAAAAGATATCTGAGGTAAACATACTTGAGTGGAAAGCACGAGCCCATGCCCTATAAACATGTGGACGCAGCCAAACTGGAATGTCCTAAAAAGTGATCTTAAATCATGTAAAAGGATATAAAAACGGCACAACAAAATAAAAAGCAAGAAGAGAAGCATGGGAAGCTTCCAAATCCCATTAAGATAGGAAAAAGACTTCTTCAAAGAGCCAATGATCTTATCTTCTAAACTAAGAAAATTACTCACCACATTCATTAAAGAGCCCCAAACTCTAGAAATAGATCGCAAAGGTAGCATCCTTAGAAATGTAGCCTAAAAAATCGAAAGGTATATCAAATCATAGCATAGATATATAAACAACAGAAAGAGCAAACCCGTGAAATTCAAATTCGAAAAATTAATTAAAAAGAACAACCTTTACATCCTCTCGGAACTCAAATTCAATCCCTTTCTCTCGTGCTTCTTCGAGCTGTTACCAAAAAACATATATCAATAAATATCCAGAAACTAGTGCTGACATATAAGTTTTAAGAACAAGCAATGCACAAGAAGAAAAAAGTATTGGTTTGACAAACAGATTAGATAATGAATCAGATGAAACAAATAGAAGTAGCCATTATATAATAATAAACCAATTTATACCTTCTTGTCATCGTAAAGCCGTCGAGCATGAAGAGCGCCAAGCATGAGTATAGTGGCTACTGTGGCACCCGACATCACAAAAGCTTTACCTATAGAAATCAGAGCAGCAAGCTTCATATGCTTCTCCAAGAAGAAAAAAACAGGACAAATTTGTGGACCATACTGAATTCGCCGTATTATCATCTACTTTAGCATTAATTACAAAACATATTTGTTTATTATCAAGAATAACAATTTTTATTCTTTATTTCCTCACAAATTTTCTCGGAATCCAAACAAGAAATTAAAATTCTGTTTTTTTTAAATAACAGAGTGATTTAACCTTGAGAATTGGTATTGCCGCCACCGAGAGAGCCGCGGGCTTGCGACGTCGTACGGAACTGCTTGACGTACCAAGAGAAGAGTCGACGGCGGTTGTGAACATTGGCGAGTAAAAAAGGAGGGAATACGGGGATATTTCGGGGAAACCGAAAATTCATAGTGTTAGTTGGCGTTCTACGGTTCCGGTGCCAGAGATGCTTGCTTTTCTGTCGTTACCGATAGGGTTACTCTGGTGTGAGTTTCAGGGATTATATTAAGTAGCTATGAAGAGCTCTAAAACGGTGTTTGTTTGACGCCGTTTTGGCAATTTCCTATGGGATTGAGCCAACGCATCAGTGAAATAATTTCGTTTGCTTAATTTTGCTAGACGAGCTCAAACCATCAATTAATTATTAGATTTTTAGTTCAATCAGCTTGATTAAATAATTCTATCATCTAAGAAATATTAAATATAATAAATTTATAATAATTCAAAAATTAAAAAAAAGCATGAATCAAGCGACTTTAGTAATTAATAAATTATTATTATTTTTGAAGGTTCTAGGTTCAAATGCAAGGGTATGAGCTTTTAATATCAAATGATTGAGAGTCTTTGAACAAATATTATCTTATATTCATTTTATATATATCAATAAAAAAACTCAATTAAGAAATAAAGAATACTTTGAAATCGTAACAAAAGAAATTATATTTTTTTTTTGAAACTAGGGTATCTATAGCTAGTGATAATGATTAATCTTTATTATGAAGGTTTAAAGAGGTCAACGTTCGTCATGAAATATCCTTCGTCCATGTGGATGAAGACAATATATTTTAAAATTTTATTTGTGTTTATCTTATTTAAAAAAATATGTTTTTAGTATATATGTGTCTACTATAAAAAAATATTTATGAATTTATCACTAGATGAACTATTTTATATGATAGAGGTTCCTCCTGTCATCATAAGTTAGAACTGTATAATATTATAAGAGGTTCTAACCCATACCTTTCACCAACTGTTTATTATTAGGGATCAATCTATGATTCCTCGAGAAGGTCTTTCTCGCTATTGTCTAAGAAGCTTGAAATTGTGCAAGCAAGCAAGCTTCGCAACTTGTTTTAGAGACTCTGAATTTGTTGATTTTTCGAACCATAAGAATATAGATTTGATGCAACAGTTGAGAATAATATTGGCCTACATGTTGGCTAGACTGATCATATGCATCATAGTAAGTCTTGCGGGATCCAAATACGACGAAAAATAAGTGTTTTGTTGTTGTTGATAAGGTAAATTAGATGAGTTGAGAGGGTTTTGAGAAGAAGTAGAGATATTGGCTTGATTGTTTTGGTTTCTGGGTCCATTCTAGACTAATTTCGTTTAGATCATAAGTTGTCCACACTCATCCCATCAATTATCGATGGAAACAAATTTGTATCGTCGGTTGTTAGCAGTTCATTCTTTTTGGTTTGGACGTAGAGTCGTGGCCGATGAGGTAACGATCGTTGGCCAATGTTCTTTGTGAGAGATACGAAAGCATAAGGAAAAAAAATGAGTGTGAAGAAGGAGAATAAAGTCTAGTGGATCCCCTCTTTCAGCGTTTCCTCGGGTTATAAAATACCTAGACTATAGGACGACTGGTGTAAGACCTATAATGACAATGATTATTTGTAGGCTGATTAAAACTGTTGGAGCAGATTTAACTCTCATAAATTATATGTGATAGTCAAAGGTCTAATTATGGATTTATAATCATCCGGAAAATATGAGACTTTGGATGAATATGGGCGAAGATAGTATTCTCGAAGGATGTTTTCACAGATATAACAATACTTTTGGGTAAATTTTCATCTTTGTGTAAATATATAATAAAATGAATTTTTTAGGTGTGAAGAAGACTGGTTTCATACTGCCTCAAGGTTTTCTTTTTGCTTGAAAAAAATCTCTAAGGCTTGCACTGCCATGGTCAAAAACCTGAAAGGACTTGTACAGTCGTACTCTAGGCGATTCATCTAGGATGAGAAGAAAGAACTGCAAATGAGCATCTTCCGAGCATGACACCTTTGTGAAGTTTGCTGACATGAATAAGGAAGAAAGGAATCTTCATTGTAAAGTTCTAAGAATGGAATTAGGCTTGGGAACATCATGTTACTTTTGAGTTGGTTAAATGTCCTGTTGGAACTTGGATGGTTCATTATATATAGTTTTCTTTTACAATATATAGTTAAGGGAGAAGAAATAAAACAAGCCATTCGTCTTTAATTTTCTCTTAAAAACTTAATTTAATTATACAATTTACAGTTCAAGATAAAAATTTACACTTCAAGTATTTTATACAATAGACTATATACTGAAAAAAAAATAAAGATGAGAATTTAAAGTAATTTAATAATTTATACAAATGTATATAAATTGAATCGTTATCATACGAATATATTGAGATATAGAGTTATATTTTCGGTGTCTTTATTTTCAAAGGAATATAATGACATATTTATTATTTAAAATTGAATTTTAAAAGGAAATTCATAAATAAAACTGCCAAAAACACAACGTGTTGATATTGTTGTCACACAACTGGGGGTCGGGATACCAAAAAAGGAAATTCAAAATTTGAGTGATAATTTTTTTTTTAAAGTTTGATGACCAAAATAGAAACACAATAAAAGTTGAGTAGTTAAATGCGCAGTTTACTCATATTTCTTTTATGGCGTTTCATATTGTGACACCAAAATGAGTAAATAAATAGTATACATATTATTTAAACGGCAAATTTACTAAATAAACAATGTAGGCATAATTAACCATATTTACGTATGTTGTGTATTACATTAGTAAAAGCAGTCGTTTTCAGTTTTGCATGAGAGATGCAAAGAGCAGTTGGTTCCATATATCAGGAACTCCAGGGAGACACCAATGTGTACAATCGTTACCGCGGTGGCCGCCGTAGCCAAAGGCTGAAGGGTGTCCGTCCTTCCTCAGTTGCGACAACCCTGTTATGTCAAGCAAATGAACTGCCTTTGCCACACTTCGCAACGCTCTCTTTAAAACATCTTGTGCTGCCGGTGGACCACTCGGATACGCCGTGCTTAACGTAGGCCATGTTTCCCCCCGGCAAGTCTTTGTCGTTGGATCCCCCCATTCCCTCGAACTAGCTCGACAAGATCAAGATACCAAGTCAATCCCCATGTGTCTTATAATGGTGCTTAATGAGTTAAGCAGCTCGTGAGTTGTTCGAACTTGACTCGGTCAAGGTTCGATTTGGATTAATTCAACTTGAACTCGAGTTCGACTCAAGATCTTAACAAATTGATTTGAGTCGAGCAAGGTCCAACTTGACCCGATAAATTTGCGAGCAATTTATTAAGATTTTTTTTATTATAAATTTTTAGTAGTTATCTAAAAAAATTATTCCATTACAAAAATAGTTTAATCAATAATTACTAATTTAATAGTAGATAAAAAATGATAAATTACCAATTAATAATTATTACTAGTTTATTAGTTTTCTAATAAACAACAAAAATATTAAATTATTAATTACTAATTATTAATTTGCTAGATTTTACGTATAGTTAAAAGAAGTTTAACGAGCAACGAGTCAAGTCGAGCAACAAGATTTTTTAACGAGCATAAGTTGAGTAACGAGCCGAACAACAAATTTTTTAACGAATACGATTCGCTCAACTTATGATTGACTAGATAATAAACACCCCTAGTGTCTTATCCTAAACAAGTTTGATTCAGAATTAAGATATAAATTACTCACTCTGTATGATTGGGGGAGACTCCTTGAAAGAACACCTTTGTTTTAGCAGGATGTACATTGTGTTTCACCCATCCGGCCCATGTCCCCAATGCTTTCCTATAGGCTACCATACGATTCATGTCTTTGCGAGTTATGTTATTGTATTGGATATAATCCCATCTGCAGAACATCAAGGCCAAAAATGTTATCATCTGTACTAAGATGTCATTGTGTGATTAACTCTCATTGTTTGAACAATACGTACGGTTGTTTTGTTCCCGTAAGAAGCCACCAATACCAAGTGTTAAAGATCAACACGTCGTATCCTTTCCAATTTCGTCCGCCCTCGATTGAGTCCAGTTTTAGAACTCGGCCGTCTTTGTCGTTAATAATATCAACCAGAAATGCATTGCGTATGAACATAATCGAAACTCCGTATGCCTGCAAGGATTGTGTCATATCAGCAAACTATGGAAATCACTGAATCCTTTTAGTTAAGCAAAACAAAAAGATTACCGGGAAACTGAACGTGGAGATGGCTTCAACTCTTTGCGAGATGTATGCCTCTCCAGGTACAGCTCTATGAAGGATACATGTGAGTGACTGCCATTGATTTAAGCTCAATGAGTCACCTACAAACATGATCCTCTTCCCTCTAAATTTTCGTAAAAAGTCTTTCCCATTGAACCTGTTCAGTCAACAATCAATTTAATGATGTACATGTAGGATATTGTATAATTATTTATATGAATATGTGTATTTTTTTAAATAGTCTGGAGTAATTATAAGGTAGTATTTGTTTATAATATTTCTTAACAATTGACAATGCGCACACACTTTACAGATTTGCTTGAACTGAAGACCTCTAGGGAAAACAACATTTACATTCACCTTTTGAGGCAACTTGATGGGTTCAAATATGAATAGGTGTATTTATTCATATGATTAGGTGTAATTATTTATAAAGGATTCTAAGTGATGAAGCAATTGTATGTTTTCATAAGATTATTTTCTATATTCTCTTTCTCTCATAGGATTTCTCTCTCTTTTCCTCCTCCCTCCAACATTGTGTGTATATATAGAGATAAGATCCAATTACACAGTGTTAAACTTTTTAGTTTTATATAAATTTAAGATCGTTTGGATGAGTGAAAATAGACGACTGAGATTAACGATAGAAAATGTGAAGATATTCATTAGGGGGAAAAACAAGGAATTAATATTAGTCATCTATTTCCACTCATACAACAATTTTAAACATGGAATTAATCTTTATAATTTATTTCTCTCATTTTCAGCTGCTGCAAAACCTAAGTATGTATGACAAGTAATAGAAAGAAAGGAAGAGAATGAAGACCTTGGCGAGTTGCATGAGGTGGGTTGCCATCTGAAGTTTTGGTAGAGATGGTCAGGTCGACCATTGTTTTGGCAACTGAATTCTTGGTGTATGAAAGGGCAATTACTTGAATTGTAAAGAGGATAAGAAGCATCATACACCCATTTTCCTTTGTAAATATCACATTTGCTTCCAGTTCCATCAACATGCTGACACAATTCAATAACAAACAAGAAGATTGATGCTGCAAATAATGCTAATGGACCCATATAAACAAAGCTGTGTGAATTGGAATTGCTTTATCGTTGATGTTTTTATAGAGGGGTTAAACACGTAGGAAAACAAAATAATTGGAGTTGACGTAAAAAAATATAAAAGAATATTGGGTCTTATCCCTTCCATGGTTTCAGCTGAGCTAAAATGAAGCAAGAAAAAAAAGTAGAAATCAAACTTCAAGCACATGCTTTTACACCGAATATACAATTAAATTATTTCAAGTTGAGATCGTTGAATCAATTAGCGTCAGTCATCAACCCCATGCTTCATGGAAATTTAATGCAAGTGAATTATTTTCTCTATACGAAAGAGTCAGGTTTGATGGGGAATAAAGCTCTCTACATGACAAAAAGCATATACTATGTGATCGTATATTTAATACTAACAATCAATTGATTTAATAGAATGATATATTAGATTATTTAAAAAAGATCAAGGTTTATATCTTGACGATTGTAAAAGGAGTAAATTAGATTGGGATGATGACCTCCATAATGAGTCTATGCAAAACTAGATCTAGATTAGTCAATCGATATACTAGACATAAATAATTAATTAAAAAAATTATATATTTACTTAATCATCTTAAAATTTCAAATGGAATTAAAAATTGAAAATAACATTCAAGGTAGATTTATATTATACTTTTTAAGTAGTTTCAATATCTCTATCGTATTTATTAATAAAAATGTTTCTTTTTCAATATATATTTTACAATTGAGGCTTTTTTACTTTCGAGCAAAAGTTATATAGTTTTAATTTTTCCAATTCGATTTGATTGTAGAAGTCAATAATTTAAATTCATCTAATTTAAATTAAAAATAATATGACATGAACAAGAAATAACCTGAAAAGTAACTTAAAATGATCCAAATAAATATAAATTTAAAAAATTAATAAAGATAATACCTATAACATAAAATTATTAGTTTCTCTTATTTTACAATTATAATTTGGAATGTATAAATTGATCATAAATGTGTTAATGTTTGTTTTTCTTATTTGGTTGTAAAGAGTGTAATACTTATACGTTTCTAATTAAAATTTGTTCTATGATTATAACCAAATTTTAGTAGAGGATTGGTTTAATTTTTTTAAACTGTTGTTGAAAATTCTAAGTATATTATATAACATTAGTGAAACTGAAATTCTTGGTTAATAAAGTAAACTATTTGTTTAAAGTGGAAGAGATCATTATTCACTACATCGATCTCTCCCCGGATATTCCATTTGAATGTCAAGGAACGTTTATTAAATGATTCGTATTACTTAAATATAATTACTTTTTATACATAATTCATTGATATAAGTTTGTTTGACTTGTTTTTAAAGAATACATTGCATTTGAATTTATATATCTAATGAGAATGTTAATTTGGGATTTTAAAAATCTTCCTTCATTTCACATGATTCGTGCTTCACTTGTGGTTTAAGGAACTATTGTGTATCCGCTTAAAACACAAGTTTTTTTTATTTATTAGTATGGTATTATAATGTAGTATTTTATTAAAGACTTGACCATTTAATAATCAACATTCATATGTCTCTACATACATGGAACATGAATTCTTTACCCCTTTATATGCTCCACCAATAATATAATGCCACGTGTATTAATGAATTTTATTCAAACTAACAGCAACTCACCATGATATTATATTGTTGGTGGGGACATAGAATTCTTGTTCACATACGTGATGCTCAAGCTCGGGACCTTAAAAGATAATAGCAATCCCTTAATCACTAAAGTCGCTTGGTTCATGTCTTAAAATATAAGTTTGATCTTTTATTCTTGTAAAAATATTCATCAATGGCAAAAAATGAAGAACGGCCGGTGGTCGGTATGTGTGAAGAAGTGATGAGATGCGGCGGCTGTGTTTAGGATTTAACTTGCAAAGCAGGGAATGAAAATAGAAGATGAATTTATTATTAGTGAAAATGGTTACAATGCTTGGGTAAAAACCCTCATCTCAGTCCAACTACCATCAGATACTAACAAATTTCCAACTAATTATGGTTACTTCTAACTACATTCTAACATCCACCCTACTTTTTCCATCTGAACTTTCTTGAGAAAAAAATCTGGAAAAATAATTCACTTCTTTCTTCTTCATCATCTACACAGCAACATTTATTCGCTTATCATTTTCTTGCTTCTACTTCTTCTTTCACATAGCACTTATTGAAAACACTGCATCTAAACTGACATTCTCTTCACTTAATTGAATACTGCAGTAAGCTGGTTTGCAGAATGCAGACTTAATCTTTCTTCTTCAACACATTGTTCATTCAGAAATCCTTCAAAATTTCTCTTCCTTCATCAGATATGTTCTTCTTCTCAGTTATTAGGACTTTCTTTTTGGTGGAAGCAAGGCGGTTAAGCTTCGAGCTCCCGGGTATAATCTGAAGCCTCTCTTGGGCAAAAAGACACTCTCAATAAATTTTCTATCATGGACACTTGGTTGTTAAGCGTCAAGTTCCAGTTCACTTTGTGAGAAAAACAAACAGTCGACGAAGAAAACACAATAATCATCTTGTTGTACAAATTGAACTTTTACAATAACCAGCTCATACTAGAAATTCAGCAGGCATATAACGCACGACAGCGATACACATATATCCAAATGATGACGAACAATAGCAGGGTGAATCAAACCAGTAGCTGAACATCCCAGGTTCCAGAATACTTGAACAAACAAGTCAATGGACAGCAAAATTTCTAATCTCCTCACCAGCAAAGTAAATGAAGAACAATCTATTAACATCACCATCTACTAATTGTAGACAGAACTAACAGCTTAAATCCAAACCAACTCTAAAAATTCTTACTTAATACAACTCTAAACGCAGAAAATGAATCATCAAAGCAGATTATCAATCACCAATCTTGTTTTCCAAGTTCCAAACCAAGATGCTGCTGAGAAATAGAAGTCTAAGGTGCTGCTCAAAAAGATGAACAAAAAGAACCGCTGTTAACTCCAACAAAGCAGGAAATCATACCAGAAGAAGAAATCACACTTGACCTCACTGATGCACAAGATAACAATATTCACAAGCCAAATTGCATAATTTTGTGCAAATACGATGGAAATTTCATCATTTGACAATGAACATCCAATCACATTTGCAATCGTTGGTGCTCAAACCCATGGCCTCTAGGAACAACAACGATTCCTTTAACCACTGAGTAAGTTGGTTCGTGCTATTAGACTAGACTTAACTAAATAAATTGAGTGACCTTAATTGAAGTTCGAGTTAAACAACTAAATTAGTGTATGAAAACAGAACAAGAAGGTTTTGAGAGTAAAGATACTCTCAATTGTATCACTCAATTGAGTGACGGATAAAAATGTCATTCTTTTTAGATGATTCGAGTTCGAGCAGTTGTGTTCGTAGGATGTATATGTTATTAATAAGTTAAGAAAATCCTAAACCAATACTACATATAATAAACCCAAACTTATTTTTTAAAAAACTTTTGCTTAGGAATATATCCCAACTTTGTGTACTTGAGCTGCAGAAACCAAAACTGTTGAAGTCAAATTTTCATTTTGAACCCTGAATGTACCACAAGGAGTAGGCCACGGTCCAAAGCTAGAAAGAGAGATTTTAGTTATTTAGAGTTTAAAAAGGATCCGTCAACAAGGAAAACTCAATAAGTTATTGAATCTAGTTCACTTGTAATGCATTCGGCTCAATTGGACCGGCTGTTTCAAAGCTTAAAGACCTAACACCCACATTATAAATAAGTGGACCAACTAGAGTTCCCATAAACCGTATCCATCATTTAGGAGCAAAATTCAAAAAGTTATATCACATTTTCTAATGTAATTGTTCAAATTTAGATGAAATATATTTTCTTTTATCATTACGCCCACTCAGTGAATTCACAGTTAAAATTTATAATAATTCGAAACAAATCAATTTAAACCAAAACAACTTGAACTCAAAATAATTCAAACTTGTAACAACTCAACTCAAAAACCCGAATAATCTAAACATAAAATAATCCAAAAAAAAAACTCAAATTCTTCTGAACCAAGCGCATCCTATACAAAACCAGCATGATTCACCCAATTGTCTTGTCTACTTCTCAACCCTGTTATGAGTACATGAAACTCGAAATAGTATACTAGTATCGAGCACATATCTTATTATAATTACAAGCTAAATTATAGAATTAAACAAGATTGTAGAAGATGCTGTCATGTAAACTGTAGAAATGTAGCTTCACATTCTTTGCTTCAACTTTGAAAGAATATATGCTTTGCTTAGACTTGAAGACAAGTTGTGGTAATTACAATGGCCAGGAAAGAAGAACAAAACTAAAGGTTGGTATTTAATGCCGATTGACGTATTCTTTTCCATTATGATGAATTTGTCCAATAGAATTGCTGCTCCAAAATTTCATATGAATGGCTGGTTAGATGAAGTAACCTATCTTTTCAAATTCAACATATGTCCTTTACTCATAATTGGGTCAAATGCATTGAGAAAAAAGAAGACTATTTTTCTTTTCGTTTACGACAAGTTGAAGAACACACGCACTTCTCCAATGCAGTCGATGGTTAATTTATACATAAACAGTAAGATTATGTCTGTATATAATGAGCAGATCGAAAAGAGAGTAAACACGAATACAAATTCAACTCTATAGGGCTTTAACTGATGTCTTCAACTTTACCTTGTAGAGTTTCTCTTGATTTGGCCACTTGATCTCTTGATGGAATCAATCCTTTGAAGCCTGATTTGCTCTCTTACTTTGGCAATAAACTCATCTGCTTTCTTATCAACATCAGATCCTCCATCTGCTCCATTGCTGTGACTAGGTTCTTCCTCATTGTTTGGATATTTGTTGTTGGTGCTTGGTCTAACTTCTTCATATTCCTCACTCTCTGAATCATCATCTTCATCACTAGTTTCAACAAACCCTTGTTTCTGATCTCCTTGTGGGAATTCCATGAAACTAGGCTTTGGTTTCGGCTTAAAGCTTCCATTCATTTCATTTGGTTTGCTAGCAAACTTCCGTGGGAAAGAAACCCTGTCGTCTGTAAAACTTGAAGCCCGTTTCAAAGGTGACGATTTGCGAACCAACGGTGGCGGTGGGGGTGGGGGAGGGGGAGGATGAGACCTGTAAATGGACTTTTTCCTCAATAAATCCTCACTAGTTTTTGCTTGTATTTCAGTTAACGAAGAAGTAGAGGAAGGAGATAATTTCTTTGGAGAAGAAGAAAAAGATTTTGAACTTGACAAACGAGTCGTTTGGGGCCTAAACGACTCAATATCTTCCTTCACTTCCATTCTTACGGACCTCGACCGCCATGGAATCGGTGAAGGAAGAACAACGTTACTGTCATTCATCTTCTCCACCAGAGTTTCCCCATTTTCCATTATGGAACTCAGACTAGAATTAGACCTACGTAAAGACCCAGACTTGGCAATATTTTCCCCACTTGTCTCAACATTATTCCCCTCCAAAACACGCGATTTCAAGCTCCTAACAGGCAAAAGCAAAGGCTTTTCTTCACCTTGTTTTTTGGCCACGAGAACAGGAGGTTCGATCCTATAGTATTGGCTACTCCATGTCTGGACCTTACCGTCATCAGACCCACATATGTTTTCGGCTTCATCATCGAAAACTGATGAAACGTGGAGGAATCTAGACATCAAAGACTGTAAATTATCTAACTTTGGATTGTTGATTTCCTTCTCCGTTCCATCGTTCCGTCGGCTAAAAAGACCGTAAGAGACTGCTATGCCGACGAATAGAAGGCGGAGAAGCTCCCAGCTACGATTGAGCAGTGATTGGTTGATGAATTCGGGTGCTTGTGAGGGGAAAACTGGGATTATGACCAAGAAAACTATGACCACAAGAACTTTTTTGGAAAGGAAATTGGTGTAGGACTTACTCGGGTTTGCTGGGTTTTGTTCCTTTACTAGTTGCCGCTGTTTGGAGCAGGTATTTGTATCTGCCATCGAAGAAGATAGGGAAAAATGAAAATCAGAGGAGGGTTTTGGCTCTGGTTAGATTGTGCTTTTTTAATGGAAATGAAAGGAGCCTTGGTGATTAAGGAAAAGTGGAGAATAAGGAAAAGATTTTATGGGAGTAGTGAATGCATATTTGAAGCTCATCGCCCTCTTTTTTAAATTTCTTATTCCTTCTCTCTTCTTTCTTCAAATGACATGTATAGCCTCGTCATCCCTTTTCTTTAATTTTGTTATCCAATTCATTTTAAAAATCAAATTATTTTATATTCAATTTAAATTATTTGAATCTGTTAGGTATGACTCAAATATACCGAGAAAGTCTCGTAGTGGGGGTTACGATTATGTGGGTTGGGGTTGCGGGGGCTGCGGCCCCGCGGTACGGTAAATGATTATTTTTGTAAATATGAACCATAGTTTATTTATTATAAAATGAGATGTAACCTAAACATATGAGACATTGAATTGAATACAAATTCTAGCGCCGCATAAGGCACCGAGGACGTAAGCACATTGCTGAATCTCGTTAAAATTCTTGTGTACTTTTCGTTTTCTTTACCCGATTATTCAATAATTGGTATCAGATGTCAGTAGCCAAATTCGATGGTCATGGTAACTTCGGATTATGGCAAACAAGAGTGAATGATCTGTTGGCGCAGCAAGGGATCCTGAAGGCTTTGCGACCTACAAAGCCAGCGTCGATGGAGGAGGAAGATTGGGAAGAATTGCAGCAGCGAGCGACAAGAACCATACAATTATGTTTGGCGGACGAGGTCATTTATCACGTCATGATTCTGTCGTCTCCAGATGAAATTTGAAAGAAGTTGGAAGGTCAGTTTATGTCCAAATCCTTAACGACTAAACTGTATCTAAAGCAGCGGCTGTATGGGCTGAAGAAGTAGGATGATCATGATTTGGCGCAATACGTGAATGTCTTCAATCAAATCGTTTATGATTTAGCTTGTAACACCCTAGACCCGACCTATGCGTTTCGACTAAGTCTAATGGATCACATTCATGATTCTTAAAGACATTTTCTAAAAAACGTTGTTTAATCAATGAAAAATCATATTATAAATGACATTTATGAAATTATAATAGATTTTACTATAAAAACCCAATTCATAAATATAACATTAAGAAGAAATAAATTAATTTAAAACATGTCTTAAAAAAATCCCAATTACGATAAACCAAACATAAATAGCAAAAGAGTAACAATATAAAATCCAATACTTTAAAATAAGACCCATGTTATCAAAATAAAGTCAACTTGAAAGATAAAATATTACAATAAGATGTACTTTAAGAGATATGTTGATCCTCCAAGTGCTTGATCCGAGTTTCCAACCAACAGTATCTGAAAGGGGGAAAACATTTTGAAAAGTGAGCTAGGCTCAGCGTGTCCCATTATTTCAGTAAAAACATCATATGAAAAACCATCAATTATAATCCTGTCAAGTATCATGAAAATCCTGTTAAAGTATAAAATATTAAGTCATATAATATACCATCCTCCCATACACTATATGCAGTTATCAGAACTGTGTCCATGGGGCAACCTTATACCCATTAGTATAAGGGGCCAACCTAAGGGAACATCTTGGGGGCCGAAAGCCTACCTAAATGTTGTCTTAAGTCCGTAAGGATTTACCAGCTTGATCAGAGCTGTACCTCCATACTCCAGCCTACCTAGATAATATCCCCATAATATATTTCAAATAGTAAGTAAAGATTTCCATGATCCCTATCCGGTAAATTAATACCGTCCATTGAAACCAAATATTCAAATATCATATATAAAGTTTCATCATAGTTCATGAACCATCATCCATTGAATCATAAAATTTTAGTGAAATATGTATATATATATATATATATATATATATTTATCAAATCAGTTAAAACCATCAAATAGTACATAGGGAACACACCTCGATAATAGGATTAAATTGTAGATCTACTGAGTACTGGCCTCGCCACGCTCTACTACAGTTTTCGAACGAGTAAATACTGGCACACGCGGTTTAACTAATCTAGAGAAGCTGGGTTGAGCTGTCGAGCGATCAGGAAAGTCTCTTATACCTTCAAACAATAATCATTTATCAGTTCCAAGTCTTACTTAATCATTCAAAGCTAAAACTCTTAAGTGTATATGCATTTTCCAGGTTTGACTATTAATTTGGAGGCTTTCGAGTATGAATTTGACCAAACGGATTGCGGAATCAAAATCAAGACGTCGAAAAACATAAAATATGACTTTTCAAAAATTCAAATTCTTGGTCAAAGTCAAATTCAACGGGTTTGACTGACGATTTGAAGACCTTCGGGTTCGAATTTGGCAAAACAGACTTCGAAAACGGATTCGGGACGTCGAAAACTATCAAAATAGGTATATATGGATAAAGTCAATGGTCTTTTACTAGCCGGTCAAAGTCGGTCAAAGTTCTAGTCAAAGGTGCTCACAATAAACAGTCAACTTTTACAAAAATAACACCATAACAGAAATTAATTACGAAACTAACACCCTTTTAAAAATATTTACGAAAATAACTCCTTTTTAAAAATATTTACGAAAATAGCGTCATTTTAAAAATATTTACGAAAAATAGCACCCGGGTCAAGTCGGGTCTGGTCAACGGGTTGAGTCAAGTCGGTTCAGACCGGTCAAGCCGGTCAAACAATGCATAATCACCATTCTGAAACTCCCCCATGTGCAAGGGCGACGCGTGTAGCCTCCTCCGGTGTTCAAAAATTCCTGAAAAAAAATCCAAAATTTATTTTAAGTAATTTGAGTCACTTACCAAGCTTGGTTCAAATTTTTGAGCGGTGGAGAGCTCGATTTCAACTCGGTCGGAACTTCGATCGTTTCACCTCCCTCACGCATCGCCGCCTACGGAGACAAGGAGGACACCGTCAGACTCGGAATGACACAAGGAACAAGATGGTGCGGGAGGTATCGAAAATGGATTAACGATCAGAGATGAATTTAAGATTTTCTTGGTGGTGGTGCTAAAAACAACGTCGAAACTTTGACTCGAAGTTTATGACGTTTGGCAGCGTTTCACCATAATTGGTTTACTGGGTTTTGTTCACGGGTCGAAGAGGAACACGTTGGTGGTTTTAATTTGACGATCGGAGGTCGGACGGCGTCGGAATCGAGCTTGAAAGTAGAGGTACGGGAGAGGGAAGTTTAAGCAAATTAACATTTGTGTTTTCTGATTTACAATCAAAAAAACGTTTATAACCAAATCTGCCGACACTTCTTAGAGGAATTCAGGACTTGGTCCCTGAATTTCCTTCAACTTCTAAAATAGTCTAAGTGTTTTGAAAACTTTTAATTTAGTCACCAAATTACACCAATATAAATATTATTTTTTTCTCATTTTTTCAGGTTGTTACATGGCTAAACTTAATGTGAAAATTAAGGATGAAGACAAAGCGATGATTCTGTTGTATTCGTTGTCTCCCTATTACGAACATATGGTGACTACTCTTACATATGAGAAAGAGACTATCAAAGTTGAGGAGATTACTATTGCCTTGTTGGCTCACAATCAGCGAAAGCAGAATGTAAGGGAAAGCTCTCAAGATGATAACTTATATGTCAAGCGTAATCGGGACCGTGAACGGAAGCCAGAGAAGGCAGGGTCTGGGAAGCGGAATTTCAGATCCAAATCTAGGGATAAGAAGACAATTCACTGTTACAAGTGAAATGAGACATGATATAGAACCGAGACTGTCCAAAGTTGAAAAAACATATTGATGAGAAGCGTGATGACTCATCTAAGTCTGTGAATATGGTTAAGGATGACAATTCTAATTGCAGTGAGAGTGATATGCTCTCTATTTCAATAACTCAATTGACGGATGCTTGGATTCTTGATTCTGGATGTTCTTATCACATCACGCCAAATAGGGAATGGTTTTCAACATACAGGTCGGTTGATTCTGGTTCTGTTTATTTGGGTGATGATCGATGTTGCAATATTGTTGGTATTGGTGATGTCAGAATTAAGATGTATGATGGTTATGTTCGGACATTATGTGGAGTTCGAAATATCCCAGATTTGAAGAAGAATTTGAATTCTTTGGGCACTTTGTACTTGAATGGTTTTATCCATAAGGCTGGTGACGATAGGGAAACCATTCGGATTGTTAAAGGAGCTTTGACTATGATGAAAGGAAAGATGATTGCAGGGAATATTTACAGATTGTTAGAGAGTACCGTTGTAGGTGAAGTTCATTGTGTTGAGTCTTGTGATGATACTACCAAATAGTGGCATATGTGTCTTGCTCATCTTAGTGAACGTGGTATGGCTGAATTACATAAAAGAAATCTGTTGCATTGTATTAAAAGTTGTAAGCTCAATTTTTGCAAGTATTGTGTTCTTGGTAAACAAACTAAAGTTCGTTTCAAGATAGGGAAGCACACAACTGAAGGGATTCTTGATTATGTCCATTCTGATGTATGGGGGGCCATTCACAACATCGTCTTTGGGTGGATCTAGGTATTATGTTACTTTTATTGACGATTTTTCACGGAAAGTTTGGGTGTATTTTTTGAAACAGAAGTCTGACGTTTTTGAGAAGTTCAAGCTGTAGAAAGCTAATGTAGAAAACCAAATAAGATGAAAAATCAAGTGTTTGTGGTCTGACAATGGTACAGAGTACACATATTCAGAGTTTTTAAACTACTGTAAGGAGCATGGGATTAAGAGGCATTTTACAGTGCGCAAAACATCACAACAGAATGGTGTTACAAAACGGATGAACATGTCATTGAATGAAAGAGCCAGATGTTTGTGGTTGAATGCGGGCCTTCCCAAACACTTCTGGGCTGAGACTGTTAACATGGCATGTTATCTTATCAATAGATCGCCAAGGACATCATTGGATGGGAAAGTTGAAAAAGAGGTATGAACTGGTCATAATGTTAGTTTTGATCACTTACAGATTTTTTGTTGCCCTGCTTATTTGTATGTACCTGCTGATGAGAGATCCAAACTTGATGCAAAATCAAAGGAGTGGATCTTTCTGGGTTACAATAAAGGTGTCAAAGGATTCAAGTTCTGGGATCTAGTTGCGAAGAAAATATTGATAAGTAGAGATGTTATTTTTTATAAACAACCCATGTTACAACAGAAGAGAGACACGACAGTGGTCGATTTCAAGTAGTTTCCAGTTGAGAAAATAGAAACTTCTCAACCGACTTCTGGTGGTTCCGCTACGGATGATTTGTAGGATTATAGTCTCGCCATAGACATGGTGAGACAGACGAATAGAAAGCTTGCGAACAGATTGGGTTTTGAAGACTTGGTATCTTTTGCACTTACTGTTAGCAGTGATGATCCGGTTACTTTCATGATACTGTTACTAGTCAGAAAAACTACAAATGGATGGCTGCCATGGTTGAGGTGATGAAGTCTTTGAATCACAATCGCACATGGGAGTTAATTCACCTTCCTAAGGGTAAGAAATCAATTGGTTGCAAATGGGTGTATAAGAAGAAACCAGTAGTAACAGAAAAAGATGGGGAGAAGTTCAAGGCTCGTTTGGTAGCAAAGGGTTTTTCACAACAGAAAGGAGTTGATTATGATGAAAAATTTTCTCCTGTGGTCAGGCACACTTCAATCCGAGCAGTACTTGCATTGGTAGCTAGTTGGGATTTGCATTTAGAGTAGATGGATGTTAAAACTGCTTTTTTGCATGGTGATTTAGAGGAGCAGATCTACATACAACAGCCTGAAGGTTTCACTCAACCTGGAAATGAGCATTTAGTTTGCAGATTGAAGAAATCTTTGTACGGGTTGAAATAGTCTCCGAGATAATGGTACAAACGGGTTGACTCCTATATGATCAAGATTAGCTACAAGCGTTGTGAGTATGATTATTGTGTCTACGTTAAAAGCTTTGATGGTGTTTTTTTTGTTTTTTTTACTGTATGTTGATGATATATTAATTGCTGCGAAGAACATGGATGATATTATCTGTTTGAAAACTTTATTGAGTCAGGAATTTGATATGAAAGATTTAGGTGCTGCAAAGAAAATTCTTGGAATGGAAATTGGCAGGGACATAGACTCAAGGAAACTGTGGCTATCTCAACGGGGTTATGTTAAGAAAATGCTAGAAAGGTTTGCGATGAACAACACAAAACCAGTGAGCACTCCATTGGCGAATCACTTTAAGCTCTCATCAGAACAGTGACCAAAGACAGATAAGGAAGCTGAAGATATGGCAAAAGTTTTGTATTCTCTTGTTGTTGGCTGCTTGATGTATGCAATGGTATGTACTCGTCCTGATTTAGCTCATGCTATTAGTCAAGTTTGTAAGTACATGTCTAAACATGATAAGCAACATTGGGAAGCAGACAAGTGGATCTTTAGGTACTTAAAGGGTACTGTGGGACATGAAATTATTTTTGGTAGTCAGCGGGATAATCCTTTGTTTGTAGGATATGTGGATTTAAACTATGCAGGTGACTTGGATAATAGAAGATCTACGATAGGGCATGTCTTTACTCTTAGTGGAGGGCCTATTTGTTGGAAGTCTACTGTTCAATCTGTTGTGGCATTATCTACAACTGAAGTTGAATATATGGCAGAGGTCGAAGCTGCAAAAGAAGCTTTATGGCTTACTGGTTTAGTGAAGGAGTTGGGTGTTCAGCAAGGTGGAGTTCAGTTTATTTGTGACAATCAAAGTACTATTCACTTGGCTAAGAATCAGATATATCATGCTAGAACTAAGCATATTGATGTAAGGTTTCACAAGATCAGAGAGTTGGTTGCATCTGGAGAGATTTTGTTTCAGAAGGTACATACTGATGAGAATGCCGCTGATATGTTCACCAAGCCAGTTACGACAGACAAGTTCATGTTTGCTTGGACTTGTTGAGTGTTTTGAGTTGTTAAAGAAATAAGGTAACCCACATTGAATGTTTCCTAAGGGGCAAAATATTCGCCAAGGTGGAGATTTGTTAGGCATGGCTCATAAATATACCGAAAAAGTCTCGTAGTGGGGGTTACGATTATGTGGATTGGGGGTGCGGGGGCTGCGGCCCCGCGGTACGGTACAAGGTTATTTTTGTAAATATGTAATAAGGTTATTAATTAAAAAAGGAGATGTAACCTAAACCTATGAGACATTGAATTGAATAAAAATTCTAGCGCCGTCTAGGGCACCGAGGACGTAATCACATTGCTGAACCTCGTTAAAATTCTTGTGTTCTTTCCGTTTTCTTTACCCGATCATTCAACAGAATCCTTACCGGTTAAATGAGGTTTTTTTCTTAAAAGTGTCAAATTTAAAGTTTCAATTTTAGTATTTGAAACCGAGAATCGCAACGCGAAATGAAAATCGCAACGACATAATCGCAATGCGATTTTAGTTTCGCGTTGCGATTGTCATTTCGCGTTGCGATAGTTAAATTCGCGTTGCGATAGTCATTTTCGTGTTGCGATTTTAAGTTTCAAAAACTATTATTCTTCTGCAAATTGAAACTTGAATGAATTGCATTACTTTAACAAAAAAACAAAGACAAATACTAAATTCACAGTGTTGCAAATTTAAGTTTGAAGAATAAACTACTACTCTTTATGTTTATTGTTGTTTTTAGTATATCTTCACAGTGTAGTTTGTGGTATATCTAACTTGGTATGTTTATTGTTTTTGTAGAACTTTTATTCGGCTCAATTGACCTTAAGAAATAAATTAAGCCTGGCCAAAATAATTGCGTCGAAGCTTTCACCTGCACAAAGAAAAATATTTGAGGATACTTGCTTCGGGCCATGGCTGAAAGTACAACATCCGGGTGGAGATGCTATGTTGACCCATCTGTTTCTTCAAACCATGACTAGCGATTTACCAGAGACTATACAACGTCGTGATGAAGAGATATGGTTTGATTTTTCACCGGCGTATACGTGTTTTGGGCAGGAGGAGTTTTGCTTAATCATCGGTCTACGCTTCGGACACGATGATGTAGGTCGGTACACTAGACATATTACCCGCCTATCATGGTTATCTCGGGTTTTTCCTGAGCTGTCAATGGAGAAACCGAATTTACACGTAGAAGACTTGAGGAGATTATTGAATAAGAAAGATGGTTTTACTCGGATGGATGACATCGATGTTGTCCGAGTATGCCTTCTAATACTTTTGCATGCCGGCTTTTTAGGCAGAGAGGCCAGACAACCTATTCCTAATGATCTAATTAAATTGGTAGAGGACCTAAATGCATGGAACCTGTTTCCGTGGGGTTCGTATCTATGGAAAGCTACATGGAATAAGTTGTCGTCTGCCTTTGATGATCGAAAAAGTTTGCGTGGCGATGGTTCCAAATACACTTTGTCAGGCTTTATTTGGGCCTTTAAGGTAAGAATTTTTATATAATGTTTCCAAAATTATAATTAATTATTATTTAATAATTACTAATGTTTGTTATTATATTGTTTGTAGATTTGGATATTTGAGGCCTTTCCCGCCATGCAGACCTATGCATTAAAAACTGCTAATGATATTCCTAGGCCTATTTCCTGGAAGAGGAAACAGACCTTGCAACAATGGGAAGATTTACTACCGTATACGACAATAAATAATGTAAGTTAACACAAATACTACCATATGTTTATAAACAAGTTATTACTAGTACATGTTTAACTTTGTTTGAGCTTTTATATTGTTAGGAGTCCAACACTCCATTACAGAGGCTGACACCCACGGAAGCTGAGCTTGCCACTGATTGGTGACAAGCTAGTAAGCATTTTTTTGATGGCACGGATGATGAGCAGCCTCGACTTCGAGAGCCATCACCTCACCCAGAGCCATCACCTGATCGACCCGACTATACACCTTCACAACGAGAGCCATCACCTATTCTGTCACATCATCGAGCCTCTTCTCCACCATCACCTCATGATAGGCGACCGGCAAAGATTCCACGACGTTTATCTCCCTATTCTCCACCTCCACCTCCACGGGATGAGTAAGGGGAGTTACGTGATGAGGTCAATGCCTTGCGTGAGGAGCTCGATACTTTACGCGATGACAATGGTGCATGGCGTATTGAGGTGTCTACTTTACGTGGTGAGGTAGCCGCTCTACGTGAGATGGTAGAATCGTTGCAGAATGAGGTTCATACTCTACGCAACGAGGTAAGTTTAATATTTTCCATATTTAACTTGATGATAAATTTACTTGTAATTTAACTTAGATTAACCATTTCACTTAGATTAACCATTTCACTTAGATTGCTTAGTAAATTCATTCGGTTGCTGCCAATACTGCTAAACTGTTTATTCTTTAACCCTGTGAAGTTAGTATTTGTTTTTGGTTGTCTTTTGGTTGAAGTAATGCAATCCATTCAAGTTTCAATTTGCAGAAGAAGAATAGTTTACTTTCGCAACGCGGAAATGACTATCGCAACGCGAATTTGACTATCGCAACGAAAGAATCGCAATGCGAAATGAAAATCGCATTGCGATTCTCTCGTTACGATAGTCAAATTTGGGTTGTGATAGTCATTTTCGCGTTGCGATAGTCATTCGTGTTGCGATTTTAAGTTTCAGATTCTATTCTTCTTCTGCAAATTGAAACTTGAATGAATTGCATTACTTCAACCAAAAGACAAAGACAAATACTAACTTCACAGTGTTGAAAATTTAAGTTTCAAGAATAAACTACTACTCTTTATGTTGTCATTGAACCTGCACTAAACATATATGTTGTCCTTTTAAATGTTTATATAAGTGATTACTTCTGGAATGTTATCTGATGCATTTTGTGAACAATGATAGAATAATGACTTGGGTGAATACCGTGCAAGTTTGAAATATATTTGTCTTTGTTTTCACTGTTTATATCATGTCTGTTTATTTACTGATTTATGTATTAATTTATTTTTAGCGGCCCGCTAAGGTGGATACTCTACGTCGGGTTTTTCTTGCAAGACGGAGTTCACGCATCAGACGGCGTGCACGTTCCATTAAGTCTCCGTTCACCCCAATAGTGCGAAGAATCCGTAAGGAAAAGCCCGACTCACCTGTCATCGTTCAAGAGGCCTCCCCTATCATTCAAGAGGCCCCTATCATCCCTCAAGAGTCCCCTCCCACCATTCAAGAGGCCACTGTCATCGTTGAAGAGGTCCCTCCCAACATTCTAGAGCCCGATTCACACGGCATAATATATCGAATTATTGAGAAACCCCCTCACGTACCGGACATGATGGATGACTGTTGGCTTTCGTATAAGTTACCGACCAGTACCATTCTGGCAGATGAAGTGGAGAGGAAACAACTACCGGAAACAATTCTGGATAATACCCTTTGGGCTAAGACCGCAGTTGATTTTTATCTACATGAGCGGAGCCAAGGGTGTTACGTTGACATATACAAACTCAACGATGATATGCATTTATTGATTGAACGGTCTTGGTGGGGTATGTTATTAGGGGTTGAAGACAATGTCTATTTTGATGGGGGGGTAAGTCTTATATTTCTTCTTATATTTCATTTTGATTAATTTTTTTGAAATTTATGTAATTCACTAATATATGTCTTTTTTTGTAAAACATCATATTGATGCATGGATGTCACGTCTTCTAATAGTAAGGGCTTTGAAGAAAAATAAAAATAAAAAAAATACGCGATATACAATTATGCCGACGTCTTTTCACGTAGTTCACTTGAAGAATCAACAACATGAATCATATGTGTTGGCTAATGGACAAGCTAAACTTTATCCTGTATGGTGGGAGGTCGATAAGGTTAGTATTTATTTTTTTTAAATATTTTAAAGGTGTTCATAAATAAGTGCGCAATTTGAATTATTACTTATGATTGCAGATGTTTATCCCTGTTTTGGAACATACTCATTGGCTTCTCGTCGAGCTTCAGCTCCCATCCCTGGAGACAATAGTATATGACAGCATGATAAATTACATATCATTGTCTGATTTGAGAGATATTATTAAGGGATGGAGCTCTCATTTGGCTAAATTCTTGGATGCGATTAATTATTGGACTTATTCTGGAAATAAGAAGCCAAAGAAGTTCAATGTTACAGTTATCAGAGACGAGACCATACCACAACAAACACCAGAAGCCAGAGGGGATTGTGGTCCTCTCGTATGCATGTGCTTGGAGCGTTTGACGACAGGAAGTACACAGTTTATACCTCCCACCGATAGAGATAGAGGTGCAGTAGGCTTGTGGTTTCGGCATTTTATGGCTAGAGCGATATATTCGAGACGCTACCTACCTGCATCCGCGTTATGAAAGTGTCCATAAACAATTTGTAAGTCAAATGCAAGTGTTGTTAAGTACCTAGAATTCAATAATAATTTGTTGTTTGTTGGTTTTAGATGTGTAGAAAGTGTTATTTAAGAAAATATTTGGTTTCTGCAGGTTAATCCTGAAGTGAGCTGCGTGAAATTAATGTGCATAAACAACTGTCTGGGGTACACTTTTTTTTATTGTAATTGATTCTTAAAAGTCCGACTTGTTTAATTGATGAGAAAAATAATATAATAAGAGTTGATTTGTTTAATTGATGTGTAAATAATTCTTATTTGTTTAATTGATGTGTAAATAATTCCTATTTATGCTTGTTTAATTGATTAAAAGTTGATTATTGATGTGTAAATAATTCTTATTTGTGCTTGTTTAGTTGATTGAAATGTAAAAGTTGATTTGTTTATTTCAATCTGCATCAATTCGCGTTGCGATAGTCAATACACTTTGCGATTTTCTCGTTGCGATAGTCAAATTCCCGTTGCGATAATCAAATTCGCGTTGCGATAGTCATTTCGCGTTGCGATTATCTCGTTGCGATAGTCAAATTCGCAATTCTGCAGGTTAAATTCGCGTTGCGATAGTCATTTTCGCATTGCGATTATCCCGTTGCGATAGTCATTTTCGCATTGCGATTATCCCGTTGTGATAGTCAAATTCGCGTTGCGATAGTCATTTTCGCATTGCGATTATCCCATTGCGATATTCAAATTCACGTTGCGATAGTCATATTCACGTTGCGATAGTCATATTCGCATTGCGATAGTCAAATGAATGTGTAATAAGTGATAACAACTGAACAAATCATAGCAATGTTCAAACTCAAGTTACTAATATACATGGACCTAACTGAAAATGTTAAAAGTTTACACATAAAATACACATAATACAACGTTTGCATTTAAAAATCACTTAAGTTAATAGTCCCAAAAGGTGAAGCCGGTTGTGATTGGGATTTTGATTGCGATTTTGATTGCCTTTTGCTTGACACCATATGAGCTTTGGATTTTGATGATGATCCATATTTTGGTAGAGGAAAAGATGATTGTGATGGCACTGGTGATCCACATGTCAACCTTGTATGACCACTTTCCTTGCACCGACTACATGTCGATCTCTTCTTCTCTTCACCCTTAGACGGTATACGATCGTGACTTTTTGGTCGGCCAGGTAGCCTTCTGTCCATGGCTGGTGGCAAAACTGTTTGTAAGTCATCTGGTATGTCCCACTCAGAAGGATGTGGAATAGGGTAGATAATCTCGGCATAAGTCTGTCGATATACTTCTGTAGTGTAGCAATCCATAGCATATACGCTTGAATCATCTTGGTTTAGATGAAGAGCTACTTTTATAACATGGCCACACGGATAACCAGATGTTTGTCATTTCATACAACTACACATCTTTGCATTTAGATTGACAAGCCCGTTTAAGTTATTATCCAGTACTTCAAACAAAGTGTTTGAACATGGTTCAACTCTCCATGACGTTGACTTCACAACACGTTCCGTTATCTTTTTTTCAGTCCATGGTGTAACACGATGTTCCAATGTTCCTGTAAATTTAAATAAATAATACTTAGTAAAATATATGATAAGTTACGAATTTAAAGAAATAATACATGCATGGTTTCTTTTCTTGTAGTACCACTGTTGAATAGAGGCTCGAAAAAACTCCATTAACATAGTAATGGGTAATTTCCAGGAATGACGACTTAGAGCGTTGATTGATTCTGCACTATTAGACGTCATGAAACCATATCTTGCTCCAAGTTGATGTACTCTTGACCATCTTTCAAACCCGACATCTTCTAGTGTTTGAGCACACTGAGGTAAAACACGTCTTAAACAATTTATATGCTTATTAAAATCTACTTCCCGATAAGCTTTTACAACCTTCCAGTATGTCCATTTGTGATTTTTTATCCCAGCAGACCTTGATTTTAGATTTCTATACAAATGAACACCACAAAGTCCATGAAAAGCATCTGGGAAACACCTTCTAACAGCGTTATCAATTGAGTTTGCCCTATCGGATATGATTGTCAGATTGCTAATATGACCTATGCAATCCCTAAGATGCCCCATAAACCATGTCCATGAATCAGAGGTTTCAGATTTTCCAACCCCGTAAGCTATTGGCAGTATCCCATTGTTAGCATCCATGGCTACTGCTAATAAGTTTACTCCAAGGTATCGACCTTTTAAATGTGCTCTGTCAACTATAATAACTGGGTGCATGCAAGTAATAAACGAACGAACCTACAAAATCATATACACAAGAAATATAATCATTTAAATGTGAAATGCATGTAACTAACAAAAATGAGTCAACAAAATTATATTGATTTACTAACCGCAGCACCAATGGCGATAAACAGCAACTCAAAGCGTCCATCTCTATCTGTTTTGATATGAGTTACCGACCCAGGATTTTTTAGCTTTAAATTGTGACAATAAGCCGGCAGTTGGGCAAACGATGCTTCTGGCGACCCCCTCAACAATTCCAAGGCATAATATTTGGCTCTCCAAGCTTTAGAATATGAGATACTAATCTTGAACCGAGCATTCATGTCAGTCATAATTTCATGTCCCCGATATACCCTGCCATTCAAAAACATTAACTCAGCCAGAAAACCACCCAACACCTTTTTGTTTGCCTGTCTATGGTGAGGAAAAACTTGGGTTCTTGAACATGTATGTTTATCAATAAAAGTCCTAACTTGAAACATTTCGCAATCTTTTATCCTCTTTGCAATCATACGCCACGTACAGTTTTTGTCAATCATACACCTTGTTTCAAAACGATCTTTGCTTGATTTGTTAACTTTTAGTTGATAGCCATCTTCCACACATTTCGTATACAAAGCTATCTTCAAGTCTTCCTTTGTATCAAAACAATCATCTTTCTTGATATGAATAATTTTTGTGTAACAATCAACTGCTATTTTTACCAACTCTTCTTCCGGTATCTGAAGTAATTCTGGCATATTCCAGTTATACTCCCGTGGCATTTTCTTCAGGGACTTTTCGTCGGGGATTTCTTCTTCTTCTTTTTCTTCTTCAGGGTTATATGAATTACAGAATGGATGTTCAATATGTTCATTCATAGTCGTAACTTCCTTCTCATTATTATCAACAACATCTTCCTCGGCAGCGGCTGTTTCATCATCAAAATTTGGGTATTGATCAATATCAAAATCATTACACGCAGGGTTTGTTTCTTCTTCTGAAACATCATCAAAATCCGAGTATTGACCAAGATCAAAGTCCGGGTATTGACCAAGATCAAATTTTGAATACCGACTAGTACTCACAATTTTTTCTGTTGGCTCATCATCGTCTAACTGGTTAATACGAAAACTGGAATTTGGTGCTGAAAGTTGATTGGGATTTGGATTAGGGAAAGGTTGTGGGTTTTGAGATTGTGTTTGGTATTGGAAATGTGGTGAAACAAAATTTGCTTGGTGATGAAATTGTGGTGGAACCATTAAATTTTGAGCACCATAAACTGGGGTTGAAAAACTTAGTTGATTACTACCGCTACTGATCCAACTTCACTACTTCTAGGTTCAACAACATACAATGTAACATCATCTTGCGAAACACTAATATAAGCAATGAATCGTTCAACATCTTCATTGTCGGTTAACAAATAAACTTTACCTTTTCTCTGATAAGATAACCTAAATCCACTTAAGGGCTCTAAATTCAATTTATTTGCAACACGTAACATTAGAGTTTCATAAGTTAACTTTTTTAATGACAGTTTTAGTTGAAGATTCATGGGTAAATGCATATATTGTAAAACACCATGAACATTCTCCCATGACCCTCCAAAACACAAATCTATCCAAACATGATCAACATTAGATGATTTCATTATTGTAAATTAATTTACTAAACAAACAAGTTGCGAAACTAAAACCTGTTGCTGGATGGGGAAGGATTTCGTTGGATATAAGAACGGATGTCGCCGGAGAGAGTGATAGATGGAGATGGAATGAGTTATGATTTAGGGATTTAGGTTATGAGTTGCTTCTGCTGCGTAGTTATATACCCAAAACATTTGTGTTACGAAACTAAAACCTGTTGCGAATTTGAAATTCAGCATTGCGATAGTCGGAAAATCGCAACGCGAATTTGGAAAATCGCAATGCGATAGTCAGAATCGCGTTGCGAATCTGGAAACTGATTTGCGATACCGGAGATCGTGTTGTGAATTATCGATCGCATTGTGATTTAGTTGGTCATTTTGGCAAATCCAAAAAAAAGTTGGTTAAAATCGTATATTATAAGGCATTTTTTGTCACTAAGGTTATTTTCTCTTTTTTATATCACACAATAAGGCTTAATCATTGGAATATAAAATCTTTTTGTTTATAATTATAATGTCATATAAACATTATATATAAAAATAGTATTCTTTTACATCACGTAAAATACAAATATATATTATCAAAAATATATTTCATACAGTACGTCTTTGTCTTATATGATATAATCCGTCACAAAAAAATATTTTATAAAATATGCATTTTTGGATTTTTTTCATTTTCAATTTTTAATTTAGGTAATCGATTTATGATTTTAAGGTAAATTTGTTTTAGTGATTTTAGGTTAATGGTTTTTTACAATCTGACGGTGGAAAATGATACTGAAATGCAAGTGTGTTTTTAATGCCTCATTAATTCTTCTCTAGAAAGTCGAATTAAATTTGGAAATATTTATAAGATATGATCGTTGATGGCACGCAATGAAGCCTTACAATCTCCTCGATATATAATCGAGTTAATCTCTATAAAGTGAAATCTATATGTATCGGTAGGAAGTACTTGGTCTTTATTAATTAATCTACCATATGCCATCATGTATATATCGAATAAATAGAAATTCCGTCACAAAATATATAATCACTTTATCACTTTTTTACTATAGAAACTGAACAGGCTGAAACAAACATGAAGGAATCAAATTTTCTGCATTAATCTATTGTCGGGCCAAACATCTTATCAAAAACTCATATACTTCTCTTTTACCCAACCATGAATATACCTAACAAAGCTCTTAATACATCTTATTACTCAAGAGTGTATGACAAACGGACTACCATAAATCTACCGACAAAAATTTTCTTGTTACACAAATGAAACAACATTTGAAAGGTATTCTATCAAACTCAGACCAGGTGAATCTAGAAGACAAGCGTTACAATTATCACTCTTGACAAACACTCAAATATCAGTGCCTTTGAACTATAGTCACATGTTCATATGTCAACATTGATTACATGGTATACATGGATGATATAGTTTGTCTTTGTCATGTCTTTAAGGTATATGAATATGAGTTCCTTCGATCGAAATTGAAAGATAATAGAATTAGATCTAAACTTGGCCTACAGTGTTATCAGATATTTCATTGCAAAGAAAATCTTAAGTTCGTATGAAAATAACTATGATTCGTACCGATATGGATATCAAAGAGAAGACTAGACAACTTAAACGATGTGGATTCTATAGAAACCCAAATGACAATAGAAAAATATCCTTATCTTTTAACATCTCACAACCCTAAACTATAATTATCAATTCTTATCCTTTGTAATATTTTTCTCTAATAATAATATTTTCCATTTCAAATATTCTTTATCATTTTGAATCTCCATATAAAGGGATTCCATAAATAGGAACAACATTACTCACAATAAATGACTTTTTTTAAGAATGATCAACGAAAACGACAAAGAAGAACAAAGAGCTACAAAGAAAGTAAAGAATAGAGAAACAACAATGGAGGAAAATGAATCAAATCAACCAGCGGATGATATGCAAACTGAAGAAGGAGTTCAAGATGTTAATGAAACAAACAAAGATACATCCAAGAATCCAGAAAAAGTCTCGTATGCTACTATGGTGGCCAGTGGATCGAATTCCAATAAAAATCCCCCTGTCAAGATGCCTGAAGATGAAATAATATTTCAAGAAGGGGATATCACTATGGACAATTCTGGAGATTTTCCAAGGATAAGCTTTTCTAAAAGAATCCATGATCTGATAGATAACAACATGAACCAGGTTATTATTACTCGATTTCTGGGAAAAAAGATTGGATATAAGGCGCTGATTAACAGAATATATGCACTATGGAATCTAATAGGTAATTTTAACTTGATTGATCTTGAAAACGATTACTTTCTAATGAAGTTCGAAAACATGGAGGATTATTCAAGAGTACTTACTGATGGTCCTTGGATGATCTATAGAAGTTACCTAACTGTTCAGCCATGGTCAAGGAATTTTTCCACATTCGAAAAGCACCCTTCACAAGTCATTGCGTGGTTACGCCTACCTGGGTTACCCTACAGGTATTATAATATAATGCTCAGTAGAACAATTGCAAACACCATTGGAAGAGTCATTAAGATTGATTATAATACTAAAGTTGGGGAGAGAGGAAAATTTACCAGAGTTGTTATGGTTATTAATCTAAACAAACCTCTAATTCCATGTGTAGGAATTGATGATTTTATCCAAAAGATTGAGTATGAAGGACTTCAACAGATATGCTTTAATTGTGGCACATATGGTCATGCTAAAGAAACCTGTCAAGACATTCAGCAAGATAATCAGAAGGAAACTACAATCAATAATCAAGACATTGAAGCACAGTCATCGAGTGATAAAAACAAAAAAAACTATTTCGGTCCGTGGATGGTTGTTCAGTCAAGAGGAAGAAACAGTAAATATCAAAGAATCCAAAACAAAAACAAAGAAGTGGAAAAAATAACAAATCAGGGGTCCAGATTTATACCGATTCAAGAAGAAATGTTGGAGGAATAGTCCAGAGATAACAACAAGAATAATCAAGTTATGAACAAGGAAGGGGAAGTGCATAAAGAGAACACAGAACCAAACACATCTAGGAACCAGAGAAGAGATAAAACAAAGGAATGAAGAACGATGAGAAATAAGGACAATGCTATACAGGAAGAGGGAAGTAGTAAACAAAATCAGAATAGAGAGGTATCCACTAGCGCTGGAAGTAAACACAGAATTTTGATTGAAGATCCTACTATGGAAAAAGAAATGGAATTGGGTCATGAACATATCAGGGAACAAAATATTGGAGAAATTCAAATTAATGCTAAGGAAAATGCCAATATTAAGGAACACAAGGCAAAGTTGGGAACTGGAAACCACACAGCCATTTCAATTCAAGAAAATGACTATAACGACAGCCAAACGTCTTGATGGAACTTAAAAAAAACCTAGTCCTATTTCTTGGATTACTAATAAAGGTCTGAAAGTAAGAGAATCTAAAAACCTTATTACTCCTAATGCCTCTTTAGTTTCTAAATGGGTCCAAGAGAATAACATGAATGCAGAAAATCTAGCCCCACTTGATAATAATAGTCCCACTACCAATCAGCCCCAACTTGTGAAGCAAAACAATCAGAATCAGTTGTAAGAAATTGATCAGAGGGGGAAGGAACAAGTTGATAGTATCACTTTGCTTTCTCATGATTAATGAAAATCCTATTTTGGAACACCCAAGGAGTGGCCAAACCCTCCTTTAGAAGACATTTCAAGGATTGTGAGAATATCTACAAGCCTAATATCATCACTCTTATGGAAACACACGTTAGCGGAAGTAAAGCAGACAAAATCATCAAAAATATGGGTTATAACAGTTTTTTCAGAATCGAAGCTCAAGGACACAGTGGTGGCATTTGGATGCTATGGGATAATTCGGTGGAAGTTAAGATTCTAAATGTTTCTAATCAGTATATTCATGCTGGGTTCAGATATAATAATCGTAAATGTTGGGAATACCTTACAGCAGTATATGCTAGCCCTAACCCTAATATTAGAAGTAAGCTTTGGGAGTTTTTGTCGAATCTTAACCCTCACAATAACGCTCCTTGGATCTTAGGAGGTGACTTTAACTGCATCCTAAGAGCTGAAGAAAGGATTGGTGGTAGAAATCAGTATAGAGCTATGAGTAAACTATTTCAAGATTTCATCTTCAACAATGAATTGATGGATACTAATTATCAAGGAGATGAATTCACTTGGCGAAGAGGTAACCTTTGGCAAAGACTTGACATATGCTTGATGAATATGAAATGGCTTGGGTTATTTCCTTATACTAGAGTGCAGCATCTTGACCGTATCGGCTCAGATCACTGTCCTCTCCTCATTCACACGGATCAACTTTCTAATGACATAAAAAATAAGCCTTTTAGATTCCTGTCTGCCTGGATGGAACACCCGAATTTTGAAAATTTGTTGAAAATAGAATGGGCTAAACACAATGAATTATTAGAGAGCCTCAATCAGGTCAAGCTTAGCTTAAGAGTCTGAAATAAAGAAACCTTTGGAAACATTAATCAAAAGAATACAAGAATTATTTCAAGACTGAAAGGAATTGATAAGGTTCTGCTCAAATACAATTCTACTAGACTGTCTAACATTGAATCCGAACTAAAGTTTGAACTTGATAATATTTTGAGACAGGAAGAACTTCTCTGGGCTCAAAGGGTGAGATGTAAATGGATTGCTCATGGTGACAGGAATACGAAATACTTCCACTCTTGTGCAATTGCAAAAGGAATGAGAAAACAAATTACGACCCTTAAAATAAACTCGGATGGTTGGTGTGAAGACCAGGAAATTCTTAAGAAGCATGTTAAGGAATTCTATGAGAACCTGTTCACTAGGGATATTTCGAGCAATCAAAATCTGGATGATCAAAATCTTTTCCCTGAACTGAAAAAAGATCATTGGGATTTCTTGGATAAACCGGTTGAAAACAATGAGATTAAAGAGGCTTTATTTAGCATGGGTCCTCTCAAAGCTCCCGGATTAGATGACTTTCATGCTACTTTCTATCAAACTAATTGGGATACGGTTGGGGAGAAAGTCTGCCAGTTAGTCAAACAGTGCATTAATGAGGGTCAGCTTATTAAAGGGATTAATAGAACGAGTTTGGTGTTAATTCCTAAGGTTGATAATCCTGAAAGAATTAATCAGTTCAGACCCATTAGCCTCTATCAGGTTATCTACAAAATTATTACAAAAGTTATTGCTAACCGCCTTAAACCTATGTTGCCTAATGTCATCTCCAATAGTCAAACGAGTTTTGTTCTGGGAAGAGTGATTACTGATAATATCATTCTTGCTCAAGAGGTAGTTCATTCCATGAAGAAAAAGAAAGGAATGAAAGGATGGTTTGCCATTAAAATTGATTTAGAGAAAGCTTATGATAGGATGGACTGGAATTTTATTAAGAATACGATGGAGAAATTGGGATTGCCTAACAGAATTATGGGAGCAATAATGAACTGCATAAGCTCTACGACTATTCAGATTAACTGGAATGGAGAACTTACCGAGCCTTTCTAGCCTTCTCGAGGAATCAGACAGGGAGACCCTTTATCACCTTATCTCTTTATTATATGCATGGAAAGATTAGCACGAGAAATAAAGTTAGCTGTGGAAAAAGGAAATTGGAAACCTATTAAGCTTTCTAAGAATGGTCCTAATATTTCTCACATTTTTTTTACAGATGATCTAATCCTTTTCGCGGAGGATGACAATTCTCAAATTGAAGTTATTCAAACTACTCTTAATAGATTCTGCTGTAACTCAGGGCAGAAAGTTAACCTGCAAAAATCCAGCATCTATTACTCCAACAATGTTGATGCACAAACCAGAAATTCCTTTACAAGCAAACTAAAGACTAAGGAAGTGGAAAACCTTGGAATATACCTGGGAGTTCCTATACTGCACAATCGAATTAATAGAAACACCTACAACAGTATTATTCAAAGAGTCAAAGATATACTAACAGGATGGAAAACTAAAACACTTTCTCTGACAGGAAGAATTATGCTTGCCAAATCAGTAATTTCATCAATTTCTGCTTATGCTATGCAATCAATCCTAATTCCTAAAGGAGTATGCAATGAGTTGGAAAAACTTACCAGGAGTTTCATCTGGGGAAATACCAATGATAAAAAAGGAGTGCACCTTGTGAACTGGGACACGCTCTGCAAACCTATAAAAGAATGAGGACAAGGGCTAAAGAAATTAAGGAGCCAAAACAAGGCTTTTATTTTTAAACTTGCCCATAAACTTACTAATAGACTTGATCTTCTGTGGGTGCAGGTAATGAGAAGTAAGTACAAAATAAAGGAGTCCTAACTGAAGAGTTACATAAAAGAGGTGGATCTCAACTATGAAATCAGATTTGCTCACTATGGCCTAAATATAAACAGAACACTTGCTGGAATATTGGCAATGAAAAACAGGTGGAATTCTGGCATGATAAGTGGTTAAACAATAAAGAACCCATATCTAGCCTCTGCAATCAACCAAAGGAAGTTGAGAATGACAAATTAAAAGTGAAGGATATGGTCAACCAGAACGATACCTGGGACTGGAACAAAATAACAAAATTTATCCCGGATCAAGTTATCAGTATGCTCAAAGCTACTCCGCCTCCAGTGGATGAGCACCTGACCGACTCTCCAGGTTGGATTATCTAGGAAAAAAAGGTGTTCTCGGTGAAATATGCTTACAAATGGTTAGCAAATATAAACAACAATATGGAAGGGAAAATTTGGAGTAGTATTGCAAAGCACAGAAACATACCCATGATTAAAACATTTTTATGGCTGATTGGAGGAAATAAGATCCTAGCCAATTCAGAAAGAAAACGAAGACACATGACATTGGATGAGAGTTGCCCTATGTGTGGATACGAAACCGAAGACATTAACCACACTTTGAGACTTTGTCCTAAAGCCTTAACTATATGGGCAGAATTGATCGATCATAGAAAAATGGATAGATTCCTAAGCAAGAGTATGGAGGAATGGGTTATCGAAAATCTTGAAACAACCCAATCCCCAAATACTAGAACAGAGAATTGGCCGATTTTATTCAGCTCTGTTATTTGGTTAATCTAGAAAAGAAGAAATCAGGTAGTTTTCGACTCTGAAATGGTTGAGAGAGATTCAATCATCCAACAAGCATTGAGACTTACTCAGGAGGTTGAAAATTCAGAAACCCTAAAGACTGGGATTAATCAAACCAGGAAGAATGTCCAATATGGATGGAAAAAACCAGAGATTAACTACTGTAAAATAAACACTGATGGAACAAGAAACCAGAATTATGGAGATGCAGCATGTGGAATAGTAGCTAGAGATTACGAAGGTAATTGGCTCTGGGGATTTGGCAGGAAAATAGGTATTTGTTCCTTATTGGAAGCAGAACTCTGGGGAATTCATGAAGGTTTAAAAATGGCATGGATAAAAGGAGAAAGAAAAGTTATACTGGAATCGGATAACAAGGAAGTAGTAAAACTGATAAACAATAGATCGACCGAACACATACAACTAACAATACTTCAACACATAGACAATCTGCTCAAAAGGAATTGGGAAGTAAAGATTCAGAACATACCGAGGGAAGCCAACCGAGTCGCAGACATCATCGCCAAGCAAATGAGGAACCAACGAGAAGATTCTGTTTTTCTGCACATTTACCCTAAAGAAGCTGAGGAGATAATTAGAGCCGATAAAACGGGCTTCTAAGAGGCCCATTCACCTGTATTAAACCAAAAAAAAAAGGGGATTCCATTATATTTAACAACATAAAATTATTTTTAAAACTAAATTCAAACCTTAAACTACTATTCTCTAACACAACGAAACACTTAGAATACATCTACTCTAAACATTCTGAAACGAAATTGTAAAAATTAAAATCCTAAACAACCATTGAAAACTCTTAACCTAAAATCATATATCAGTAACCTAAATAGAAAATTAAAAACAATAAAATCAAGGAAATGGGTATTTTGTAAAACACGTATTTTTCTTTTTTCTGATCAATTATGTCACGTAAAACTTATAAAATGTGCAGCTTCGCCTTATGTGACACAACATGATACTTTAAAGCTATTATAATTATAAATAAAAAGAGGTATATTTGAATAATAAAACTTCACACTGAAAAATAAATGAAAAAGAAGAAATAAGTCTTTTTATTTTTGAATTATTCATTGTAATCGATCATAACATCATTTTAGTCCAAATCGATAAAAGAAATATTTATTTTAGTTTAAAAGAAAAAAGAAATTTTTATTAATTTATATTCAAATTTAAAATTTTGATTCAATTAATTTGAATTCAATTTTAACCTAATTTAATGTAATTATAAAACCTAATTTTAAATTTGATTTAAATCTAAAACAATCCAAATTCTTAATGGCCTAATCCAAAATAATCTAATCTTAAATTTTATATAATTCTAATTTGAAACAAATTAGATTCCAGATAAACCCATACTAAAACAATACCAAATCCATTTAAATTAACCCTGCAATCCAAATATAAATTTCATTCCAGTCCTATATCTGGAACCTAATATGTAGATGCTCTTAAGGTCCACGCAGTGGCTTTTGGATGTACTTTAATATAATAAACGTCCATTAAATTATATGAAAAGTGAACAAAGGATGGCAAATGAAAATGGTAATTTCTTAATCAGCATATTTTAACTAGCAAGGTTTCATGTTTCATATTATTTTCAATTATATAATTTGTATGGATAGAGTCAAAAAAGATTCTTGATGAGACTAGGATTATATTTTAATAAAATATTAATTATTATATCAATACTTTTATGTGATACCTTATATCTTTAATTTAATACGTACCGAAGACATTTAATACTTAAAAAATGGAGAACTTTATCGTAACATAAAAAACAGGTGGCTGAAGTGTTTTTCGGATTCTTTGCTTTATTGGGTGTATTATTCTGTCAACATTTATGGCTGAAAATGTAACTTTAATAAAAGGGGATTTTGTTATGATGTAGATGTTAATGGTGGCACTGTGAGCTCTGGCTCTTGGAATATTCTATTTCTTTTAAATCCATAATATTGTTTGTTTTTCAATATTTTGAACTCCAGATAATTATTATTAGGATACTCTTGATTTTGGTTAAAAGATTAACCATTAATATCTCGTTACGTTTATATTATAGTTTAATTTTAACTTTACCTTTTATACATTTTTTCTTAATGTGGTATACCGGGCTACAATAGATGGATTTTTAGGTATCCGACTTTATATAATTCAAAAGGTTGATAGTAACTCAAAAAATAAATTTTTCGTAAGTTAAATATTTAATCCGTACTTAAGGATTGATCTGACAAATCTTATGTGTACTTTTATCTTCTAAGCCATACAATTGATGCTGTGAAACGACTAGTGTTTGTGACATACCAAACGCCTTTTTTTTCATGCATTTGTCATGATATACTCTCCTCTCCTAACCGGTATTTTAAAAATAGGTATAGAAGCTTAATTCATCAAGTGGTCTTAGCAGTAAAATGGGATATTATTCTTTTTAGAGATATTAGATTCGAACAGTTGTGTTTACTTGATATATATACATTGTTAATTGATTAAGAAAGTTTTGAACAAACACTATCGTATTCACCCTATAGTACTAAAAAAATGAATACAAAAACAGCATCCAGCATGAAAATTGTCAAAACATTTCAACTCGTAAAGCTGGTGATAAGCAAAGAAAGATGGAAAACATCAGAAACAAAACTAAAAAACGAGAAAAGGAAAAAGTAACATTGGAAGCGGTAATTATTAGTGTGATGGTTGGGAGATATTTTGTGGTGGTAGTAGCGTCTCTGCAAATTGATTTTCCTTATCTTCGTTTGAAACCAATTTGGTGGTATAAAGGGTCTTTCATTTTCTTCAACATTGTAACAGCAGCAGCAGTAGCTAAAAGAATCAACCCCACTATCATTGGGACTGCAACCAGTGAACCATAGTTAGAATTACTCAAATTTGCAACTCATAGAGAAAAAGAAGGGTCAAATAATGATCTTGGTCCCGTTACTTTCTCAATTTTTTAATTTAATCACTGTATTTTTTATGGCATAATGTCAAAATTAACCCCCAACATTTATCAAAATGGTCATATTGACCTCTATCCTATTTTTGGGAATATTTTCCCCAATGTTTCATTTTGGGGGCAAAATGCCCCTTCTAAAGATGGAAATAGTTACTTAACACACTATTAACGCTCCAAAGTATGAGTTTTTTTTTTATCTTAAAATGAAATATTGATGGCCAAAATACTTCAGAAAAAAGGATAAGGATCAAGGTGACTATTTTGTCAAATGTTAGGGTCTTTTTTACTTTAAAATGAAATATTTGGGCCAAAATGCTAAAAAATGAGTCTGAAATGATAATTTTAATAAACATTCGGGGATAATTTTGATATTATTCATTTTTTATCATGGTAAGGAGAAGGGGCTGTCCAAGGTTTTGAACCAAGACCTATTATCAATAAAAAAATTGAGTAATGCAAATCATTCTCCATTTCATCAGTGGTTTACTCGACTGATTTATGTACTTAAATTTGTCATAATTTCATATTTAAATTTTATAACATCATTAATTAGTTTAAAAAGTTAAAACCTTTAATCATATCGATTAAAATACCAGCATTGATTTTCCCAAAAGAAAATCTTTTTCAACATAATGAGTTGATTTTTATTTAAATGTCAGTATATTAATTAATTGAATTAACAAGTAATATTATAAAAACAGAATATCAAATGACGTTAAATTAAAACATATAGATAGTGGAGGGAGCAAAACTAAAATTTGACCCAAAAAGGAATGATGAAAAAAATTATTACCTGAATTTGGTGGTAAATGGAAGCAGGTTCTTTTAAATTGGAATCCAAAGTCGTGACGTTGAGGCAACTCCCAAGTTAGGCCCAGACCAAAGCTACTATCAGAAAGATAAGAACTATAAGCAAATGGAATGGCAACAGTTTTGATGGTCCTGCAGGAATCTGGAACCTCAAGATATGATTCCACAGTATAAACATGATGCTGAGAGCCACTCAAGCAAGGGATTTCTGGGATTGAACTCCCAATGGAAGCTGAACAGTTCAAGTAGGTATAGTTCTTAACCACATAGAAGTAATGGAATGGAGTGTGGGAAAGATCGAGGTTTAAAAAAACCTCATGAACACAGTTTCTGGAGTCAAGAAGATCTAGTTTCCTTGTGCCGTAAGAAATGGATTTGACGACCAAATCGCCATAAAAAGGGAAGTGAATGATGGTGGAATTGTTTCTGCAAAAAAGCCCAAAACTTGGGTCACCATGGTGCTGGGTTTTTAACCTGAAAGGGGACATGATTTTGAAACCCTTTGGACCACATTTTGCAGGTGGGGAAATGGCATCTAAAGCTGCTGCATATGGAAGGAGTACTATAGAGAGGGAAAGGATGAAGAAGAAAGAAGCATTCATTGTTTGTAATGGCAAATACAAAAGGAATAGAGAGTGTAGCAACAAATCAATGGATCCTATAAAGGATGATGAGTCGTATTATAAATGGGTTTTAACATGTGTAGAGTGAAAGAAGAGTCTAGCACACGCACAACGACTTTTGATACATACAAGTACTTGAATGCATGGAAGAACCCTAGTCAATGAAGGTAGCTTCCGCCACTAAGAAACTAAGGTTTCCTTCAAGTTTTAAACGTCATTTGCGGTCAACATTGTTATTATTAAAAGGATAATTGGATAACTCATTTAATAGGTTTAGCGATAAATTATAATATTATTTTTCCTAGAAGTCATAAGTTCAAATAAATATATTTGGAGGGTGTGTACATATTATCAAATATTAAAAAAATATCGAAAGATTTCATCATTTCATCAGAACGTAAAATTAACTTAAATTAAAGAAAAGTAAAAATTTTTAAACTCCAATTAACTCAATCCAAAATCATAAAAAAAAACAAAAACAATCGTACCAATTGAGAGCAACCGATCAACAATCTAGTGGATAAACTCAAAGTTGTGGAAATTGCCTGTCTTATTTGTCAATGTTATTATGGACCACTAGTCTCTGTTCAAAGGTCTTTTTACCATCCCAAAGACCCCAACTAAGTTTGATTCAAAGGGCGTATACAAGTCATTTTCTCCCTTATTAAAAGTTGATCGCTTTCGTGTTAGTTGTGCCATTGAATGACTTCTCTAACACTTGAGGAATCATCCCTTTACACTTTATATAGTTTATAGCATTAAGCAATCTCATGAAGAGGGATTACTTGAACATGGAACTAGTTTTGCTATTAAATTTGATTATAGTAATTGAAACAAAATTCATAATCCCATCTGTCGCAAAGTGGAGTTTTGGTGCATAATTACTATTATTTTCACTTTTTTCCTCCTTGAAAACCCAAAACAGAGGAATAAGATTATGAGATTTTAAGATTAATTGCCCCAGATGTCCTCTCCAACCATGACCCAAATTACAAGTGTAAATGAACATAACATTCGATGAATTGTTCATATAACGTTTATTTATATTAATTTATTATACTAAATATACGAGTAATAACAAAATTTTTATGTTCATTTAATAAATAAATAAACACAAACATAAATATATTCAATTCGTTTATGTTCACAAACAAACTCATTTATGCTCATTTAATAAATTGTGAAACATAATAAACTTGAGGACTAATTGTGTAATTTCACAATTTTCTTTGGCTTGCAAATGAAAAGATAAAAAATTAAACATATTTACAAACGTTAAACGAATATGTTCACAAATACTAAACAAACGAACGCGAACACCTTTAAAAATAAATAAACAAAATGAACACTTGCCGAACATGAAAACTTTTAGAAATAAAACAAACACGAACAAGACTTTGTTCATTCAAGCTCAATTCATTTACACCCAGACCTAGATTTAAAATTGGTCCTCAAACTTCAATGGAGATTCTTTAAAATCCAAAGCATTTAGTTAAAAACTTTTTAACAGTAGTAAAGGAATAGTAAGTTTGGGATATGATCAATTGATCTTAATTTTTAGAATAAAAATGAAGTCAATAGCATCATAAATGCACCATGAGGAGGTCTGATATATTCTCTGATGACTTTGAGACACGTAACTTTGAAGAACTAATAATAGCAAGGCCCACAATAGAAACTAATATAATTCAAGGAAATATCATAGGAGATCTTTAGCAAGCCTCATTGGCTTTTCTTTGAGAACAGCAACATCGATGTTCGGTGTAGTCAGCAGATGATGATCTTCCTCTTCCTCGCTCTCTTCCATTAACGATGATGCAGCCGAACCTGATAATTCGTCATCTGCATTCAAGGATATCATAACAAAAAAAAATGAAAAGGCAGTCTGGCTCAGAATTTGACAAAAGTTCAATGTAAGAATCTGTAGCCCTGGATAATTGCTTTTGGATAACTGCTTTTGGATCCATCTCTGTTGGTTTATCCTATCCCAAATGCAGTACAACTTAGCACATTTTTTATTATAGCCTAAGTTAGCAGAACAGATCCAGCGTTCTCAGGATCAAGAAAACTACGAGCATTTGAATCATTTGCAAGCCGATTATAAACTCATCTGATTCAGTCATTCAGCAGTGCATAATACCTAGAATAAACTTGGTGAAACTTATGAAAAAACATGATAAAGCTTACCAGAAAATGCAGGACGATTGGGAGGATGTCGAACTGCTGTCACTTGAATGCTTTCAGGAAGTAGACAGTTACAAAACGAACCTGAAAGTCGAATACCTCGTTGATCAGATGAAACAATTGCATGGACTACAGAATCCACAGTAAAATATCCTACAAGTGTACAGAATCCACGGTTAAATATCCTAGAAGTGTTGGGAGCTATTCCATCCAATCCTTCAAAAATAAATTATAGACGTGATATTCCCCACACAAGACAATCTAACCATGAGAAATACTTTTAAAACATGCAATATGAATATGAAATCAACTGCCATTAGAAGCTATCTCGTAAGGTACTCAAATACAACAAAGATTCTTTGATCACATGCACACAAAAGAGCAAGCAATTTTCCCACCTAGTCGAGCCAGCCTATTTACCCATCCAGGAATATGTTTTCCAGTTAGCTGCATACACACGTCATCAGTGAAATGGTTGCAATTCTTAGCAATCAAATGATATGTGTCCCCTTGGTATTTATACGAAAGTTGTTCCATAAATAACCGGAATTCCGAACAAGACATGCCGGTGCTGCCCAACAATACCGATCGTCTGAAGATGAAACCAGGACAACTTCTTGGTTCAACTTCAAACACCCCACTTGTAGGGTACTCGTGTGCTCCAAAGCCATACTCCATCCCATGCACTGATTAGAAGAATACAGGGCAAATTAAATTAATCCAACAGATTTTGAAAACAAAAATCAGGAGAATGTAAAAAGTAAACATTTTCTTTTAATACATAACAAATCATTATGTAATGGGGAACTATGAACAAACTTTACAAAACAGAGATGATAGCAAAACTAGATTAATTAATGCCATCAATGTAAAGATTTAAGCTACTCCAAATGGTAATCAAATTGCATAACGAATTTGCGGCCGAATCATATATAGACACTAAGAGTCTTTAAATGAAAACCCACATTATATCCTACATCGCCAGCATGTCCAAAGCTATTTATCAAATAACTAAGCGTCAGAAACTAGCAATGGCAATCAACTTACAAGACAAAATCATCCGCATCTAAGCAGCAAAATGAAGTTCGCAGAAGGAGAAAAGGATGATACCTTCAATCCCAGAGTGGAATATACCAAGGCCGAACCAGTAAAGGAAGTTATTTATAGGTGTGAGATCATATACATTGAGATACAACAAAACGCGATTGTTTCCTCCATTGCTTTGCTCCTTTGTCACACTTGAATCTGATGGAAACAACCGCATTGTCCCCTTAAAAAAATTAACCTAATATTCTTCAAACTTATATCACAAACTCCTCATCCTCTGCACAAAATTAAAAAATATATATGGGTTATATACTAATACCAACATGATGTCAAAATTCAGTAATTATACAAAAAAAATCTCTACTACTTAGCACAATGTCGTAAAAGTAGAAACTGAAGCAGAAAAACCCCAGAGAGTAGGAATCGCTACAAGGCTGAAAAAGAATGGAAAAATAACAGATTTTGAGTCTAAAATTTTAAGGGTTTTTCTTGGAAACCCGAAGAGAAAAATGGGTAACTAAAAAAATAAATTAATATAGTGAAAAACAGCAACAAATCACATAAAGATACAATAACTGAAAGCATACGAAACGAAATATGGGGATAGGGGGAATTGAAGCTTTGTAACTTACCTGAGAAGATGAAAGAGAGAGAGCGCTAAAACGAAACAACTTTGAGGCAGAAATCGAAAAAAGGAAGAGAGATTTTCAAGTAATTCAATTCAGGCAACTCTCTTGATCTCTGGAGAAAGAGAAAAAGGGAAGATGTTGAATCAAATGATACACTTTAAAAGTGAAAGTCGAAACATTAATCCTGGTGGTGGAGGAGATACAGGCTATATAATTCATCTAACTCCATTTTTCGCAAATATTTTGATCCACTTTTGATTCACTGTTTTAAATAGTTGAAATTTAGAATCATTGTTTTGTTTGTTTTTTTATTTAATCGTCCTTTTCCTTGTTGATCTCTTTTTTGTCAGATTTTAACTTTTTACTTAAAAATTAAAGGTAAATTGTATGATTTCATAACCGGATCGGTTAGTGAACCGGTCATACTATTGGTTTATTAATTTAACCGGTTGAATCGGTCTGATCGGTCGGAAGAACCAGACGACGTCATAATTATTTAAAAAATTAAATAAAAAATACCAAAAATATTTAATAAAAAAATAATTTTTTATATCACAAGTTATATTCGAAGCAAGTCATAATATATATAAGTTAAAAACCATAAAATCAAGTGAAACAAAATGATTCAAATTAACTACAACATAATATTTAAGGTAAAACATATTAAATAATAAATATAATTATATAACTATAATTAAAAAATAATTTTGAAGCTAAAAAAATCATAACAAAATGATATTGTTTGGTTTAATTTTTTTTAAAAAAACAATCTCACATGGCTAAGAAAGATAGAAGAGCATCCCAAAAGTCTAAAGAATAAAAATATGAGAACAAAACAATCTCACATGGCTAAGAAACATAGAAGAGCATCCCAACTAACTTCTATAAATAATAGAGTTAATTTGACATTCAAAATCATGGAGCCTTTTGGTGAGCATTGAGTGAACTATTCTTTCACTTCAATCAAGCTTGAATTTTAAGCTTCAATCAAGCTTCTAAATTTTTTTTGAGTTCAAGTTTTTTCGAGTTCAAGTTTTAATATTATATTTCGAGTTCGAGTTGAACTTGATAATTTTTAGCTCGTGAGTTTGAGTCGGGTTGAGCTTACTTTTAAAGTTTTCAAGTTCGAGTCGAGCTCAGCAATACTCGAGTTCGACTTGGCTCGTTTAACAAGCGACGTCGTTTGGTTTAATTTTTTTTATAAAAAAAACAAAATTGGTGGTTTTTTCCGGTTTTCAGCCGGTCCGGTTTGAACGGTTCAGCGGTTCCGGCCGGTTCAATAGTAACGGTTCAACCGATGTAGATTGAACTGGACTAGACAGCGGTTCCCGGTTGAACCGGCCGGTCCAGTCCGATTTTCAAAACACTGGTAAATTGTCAAAATGGTAACTTTTTTATTATTTCTATTTTTATCATTAATTTTTTTTTAAAAAATTTGATCACTTATATTATCATTTATAATATTTTGGTCACTGTAATATTAAATATTGTTGCCCATTAACTAAGTATTGACTAGACACAATAAATTACAAAATAAAATATGTCATTTACACATGGATTTATATATAAATATATATATATATATATATATATATATATATATTATTATTATTATGAAGGCGATAGGTTTTGTTCAAAATCTCTAAAACAAACCCTAAAAGCCTTCGGTGTTCTTTCGTAAAGAAAATCGAAGAAGTTGAAGAAGGAGAAAACAGATTAAAAAGAAAAGAAAAAATTATGGAAGTAGAGAGTGAAGTATCTATTTGTTGTTGCGGATAACGAGTTGGGATAGTCATTGATTATACTGATGAAAATCCATGTTTGAGATTTTTTGTGTGTAAAATTTATTGTCTGATTCTTTGCATGGTATAATATTCTTGTTATTGCTCATGTAAGAGTGGTCATTCTTACGAAAACTAAGGAAATTGAGTGGACAAGATTGATAAAATGAATTTGTTGGTTATGCATTTGATTTTATGCGTGCTAACTTTGTGGGATATGAAGTAATGTAATAGATGAGCATGATGGTGAGGATTTAGGGTTGCTTAAGGTATGATAGTTGGTTTAAGGTTCAAGGAAACAATTAATATAACATTTCTATTGTAATATAGTACATTTTATTTGTTTTTAAAAGAACCTCTAAATGTTTTATAAAGTAAACTAAGACTTGGTGAATTTTAGAAATGATTTTGTGAAATTAAAAAACTATGAAAGAACATGATTAAAAATAATTTGAGTAAAATTATTTAATATAAAGATAATATGATTGTATCATTTAATTAAAACTTTGTTATTTCCCTTTTCTTTTATACTATAATTTAAAATTAAAATAATTATTCTAAATGTCAACATCGTTTTTCACCCAGACGGGGAAAAATACCGATAACGACTCAGAGTTTTCTATTTGAAAAGATTTACCGAAATGTGAGGAGCCGCAACCAATCATTTAAGGTGAGATTAGGACACCATAAAAACCTAGTAATTTTAATAAAATATTTTATTTTTATTAAAATATCAAGTTTTGGGGTCTACGAAAATCCAAAAATCATGTTCGGGAGTCGGTTATTCGTGGGGAATGATTAACACCCCCATAAGCGCCCAAAAATTGGTACCTAGTTGGTAACCCTATATTTAAAATCAAAAATGTTGAGTTCGATCTTTATTTAATTTGAAAATAATTATGGATGCAAAGTTTGAAAAGGATATTCGTTTAAGACCGATAGCATTTTCTCCCAAGCGTAAATGCGGGAGATCAGCTATTGTGCCTAATAACCGACTATTGCCTTGTTTTTAGAAAACACAATGCAGTCTTTGAAAAGGATATCGACATATTTCAAGAATCAACAATATTCACTCCCTGATTATACTGACGGGATATATATCATTAATTCCCTAATAAGTGAACATTGTCTTAGGATTTAAAATAAAATACAATCAGACAAAATTTTATTCTTCCTAATTAAACTAAAAGTACATTATTTCGAACTTAAAGTGTCAAATTATGAGAATTAAGGAACCTAGGGGCATAAACCTAGATGTGTAGGTTCTAATATTATTCCTATTTGATTTTAATCAATTATTAAATCGAATAATTGAGATGGTCCTTCGAGCATTTACGCGAGAGCCGACTCGAATTATCCCCTAAATTAAAAGATTTGTTTGAAATCTAATCTAAAATGGAGGCTCTAATTAACCTATTTAATTATGTCGATATTAAGACTCTAATTGAAATTCGGGGACTAAAAGGTCAAGATCTAAAAAGACCGACTTCTAAAAGATCTAAAAGCTTAGGACCTAAATTGATAATTTATAAAGTTGAGGACTAAATCTAAACTAATTATTATCTAAATTATTAAACCTAGAGTTTTTAGAAAATATTAATTATTAATAAATTTTAAAAGACGAGCAATCGATTCGAGTAATTGGACATCTTATGCGAAATCTCGACTTGAATCACTCCCTGATTATTAACTAAAGTGTCGTCCTAATTTCTAAATTTGATTCGAACATTAATTTAATTTAAAACTAAATCTAATAAAATAAATTATGAAACAAAACAATTAATAATAAGCTTAATTAAAATAATTAAAACAACAAATAAAAAAATGAAAACAATAAAAAAACAACATAAAATAAAAAAAAATAAGTACAAGGGTCTAATTGCATAAAATCTAATTACATTGACTAAAATGCAAGAAAATAATAGTTAGTAACTAAATAAGAAATAAACAGTTATCAAAATGTAAGAATTAAAATAGCAGTAGCTAAATAAAAAAACTAACAGTGACTAAATTAAAATAAAACAAAACAGAATAATAAAATTGTAATAAATTAGAAACGAAAGGTCCAGTGACCAAAATGTAAAAACAAACTAAGTTTGGGGACTAAAACAATGAATTTACCAAACAATTAAAGCATGCACAACAAAAAGGTATAATAGCACCAAAACGTAAAAACACGACAAACGTTCAGGTATTTAAAACGCAATTAACCCATTAACGGCTCCTATATATGTCATTCTTCCTCTTTTTTTTTCATTTTGAACCAAAAACCCAAAAAAATTTGGGAGAGTTCTCTAAACTCTATCTCGCCTGGTTTCTGGCCAGCCCATTACTGGTCACCGATCTGCCTCTTACCGTCGTACACGACGGTCGAAAATCCCAAATCGTCCTGAAACGCTCAAAACCTCTGGATTTATTTCCCTAAAGCCAAACCGAAGTCTAAAAATCACTAAACCCCCCCCCCCCAAAAATAATGCGACACTTCAACTCCCAAACCTCCGATCATCGACGAACCAACCCTTTTTCGAAACCCCCCTCCCAGGTAAAATACTCACTCTCCTCTCTTTTTCTTTCCCTTTATTCAGTGTAAAAAATAGATCTAGATAAGTTTTTTTACTTGCTTTTTTATTCGAAAGAAATAAAAATAAAATACCTCAAAATTTATTGTTTTTGTATTACTTCTGAAAAACGGGGAGAAAAAGAGACCCCTCTCTTGTTACATGGTTCAACTTTTATAACTGCATTTTACATAGGTTTTAAAATAAAATCCTATATCTGATGAGTTCCATGCCTTCTTTTCTTTTTGATGTTTATGAGATGATGGTTGTCACAGTTGGTACAGATGGGAATAACATGGAACAGTAGCAGCAAGGACAGGCGTCGGTAGCAGCTACCTAGAGCTAGGTTTTAGAAAACCCTAATTGGGCAGGATCAGATCGAATTCGGGTCGAGTTGGATTAACTGTTGGGTCGGATCCGAGTCTAGTGGGCTGTTGAATTGGGTCGACTGGCTGCTGGCTTTGGGTCAGGTCGCTGGGTCGGTTTGTTAACTGTTGGGTCATGTTGTTGGGTAGTATGGGTTAATTGTTTGGGCTTGTAGTGGCCTATAAAAATGTAACTTGTATAATAATAATAATAATAATATTTTTTTCGAGACCCGGACAAAAAAATAGGTATTTACAATTGTCCTTCTTTACACATTCTTGTGTGAACAAGAATATGACAAAGATGAAAAATATAATCAATTTTTGTTCAGCTCTCTTTTTTGCTTGGAAATTTGATATGTTTGGGCTTGTAGTGGCCTAAAAAATGTAACTTGTATTAAAATAATAATAATAATAATAATAATATTTTTTTTGAGACTCGGAAAAAAAATAGGTGTTTACCGCTTCTCTCTTTGCACATTCTTGTGTAAACAAGAATAGAGCAAAGATGAAAAAAATAACTAATTTTTGTCCGGTTCTCTTTTTTCCTTGGAAATTTGATATATTTGTTGTTGGGGACGACCTAGAAATGCTGTTTTTGAAAGCAAAAGTTGTTTGCGTTATAGGACTTGCTGTGAAGCTGCATCAAATTCAATGTAGTATTATGGTATGTATAATTTTCTTATATAGCATCTGTTTCTTCTATTGTGTTTTTGCTTTAGTGTATCTAAACTTCTAATCTGAAAATTTTAGGAAACAATGGCGAATTTGATGACGAAGTTCAGAATGGCTTCCAATTAACCCTTCAGTGAAGGTGCTTTTCCCGTACCCTTTCAAAGTGCTTCGACCACAACAAATGAACACTCCCAAAATCCATTCGGAAACATGAATCATATGGTATCAAAGCTAGCAGATCCAACATCTCAAGGCTTGCACGGAACTGGAATTATGAGCAGAGGTTCGGCTTATGAAAAAGAGTCACCAAAATCTCCCGCTGAGACATCTTTTGGAACTCGAACAGAAAAGGTTCTTAATAGTTTTTTGCAAAATCCGATTTTGAAGGAAGATGGAACCAGGCTAAATGAACTAGTATGCAAGGTTACCTTTATGCTACATGTGCATGTGGCATGTCATTTCTATAAAATATTATGGAGGTCTATGGGTTTAATTTGCACAATATGATGCTTAGATCCATTGGTTTTACTCTAAGAGAACATCATTTCACTTCAGCAATTGAAAGAGTATCTGGGAATGGAAAGCCGCCAAAAGAACATTCTTTTAACATGTGACAAGCTGTTGCATTTGTTTTGGTTTTGTTTATCAGTGATTGCAGCTGGCGGCAGCAATAATTAACCAGTTTTGGTTGTTTTGTAGGCCGGCCGGTTACAAACAGAAAACAACATGCTTCACCTGATAATGCTCCTTATTTGGTTTTGTCCTCTGCTAAGATCATTGATTATTGGCATAAATCGACCGTAATCAGATGTGACATTTCGTGAATGTTGGACTCTAGCAGTAACCATATCTCGAAAGGATTTATTCACGGTAGATGTTGCTAGGTTACTACGCACATTTGATTCATAACGACTCAATAAGAATCGCTAGTGAAGTATGTTCATGTTTGTACTCTTCTTCTTGTTTAGAATTGTTTTAGTTTCTACTGAAATTTCTACTTTCGTTCAAGTGTTGAAGCATCAGCAAAATATTGAATAATTTATGAAGGAGAATCAGAAGCTTCATCAGATACTTATGGAAGACCTGAAAATACGACCCAGCAAGTTCCAAACCAGTTACTCGAGTAAAACAAAACCTCCTTGTTCAGAATGCTTCCATTACCGAAGGAAACAAAGGAAAAATAGACGATGATGATTATCGATTGATCTTCTGTTTCATTCGGACTCCAACAACAACTCTATTCGATTTTCTATGTACTATTCAATTGTAGGCCAACAAACCAATTCATTTCTATCTAGAAATCTCGACAGACTTGACAGAAATGGTTGTAAAAGGTTGTTTTTACTCCAACAGGACTTTCTGAAGAAATAAAGAAGATACAGACAGGAGAAGTAAATGTGTTGGTTGTTTCTTTCACTTTTTCAGTAAATGTTAAAGTAGGTATCATGTGATTTAGTCTGTGTAGCCATAACTTCCACTGGACTTGGCTCAACTTGCCATTTCTTCACTCTCTCATTATAAAACCTAAGCTTTATCCATTAACAGTACATTTCCATTAACTGAATTTTACAAAGGTTTGATGAGATAGATGGTATCTAATTCGTTGGTTGGGAAAGCATCCCATGTGCCCATCACTTATATACTGAAAATTGCTTGTCTTTTGAGTTTCCAGGTCCACTTTACAGACTATCATCCATACATTCTCATTTTCGTATATAGAATTTGTGTATTCATATATTCATATCGGGTTTAAGTTAAAGCTTTTGCTCCACTAAAAAATATCTCAAATGATCAATTAAATAGTAACTTTAATAAAAAAAATCAATATTTTGGCCCTCAGCATTTCACTTTAAAGTAAGATGTCTCTAACATTTGACTAAATAATCACTTTGGTATCTTCTTTTTTTTCTTTTTGAGTATTTAAGCAACAATATTTCATTTTAGGATAAAAATGTTATATTTTGGAGTGCTTAGACGTATCAAGTGGTTTTAGTGGTTAAAGAGAAGATTATTCTCCCTAGAGATCCTAGGTTTGAGCATCTGTATCTGCATGATGTGTGGTTTCTCACTAGGTTAAGAAAGTTTTGAACATATACTATTTTGTAATCACCCTAGACTATTACTATAGAGGAACTTTTTTGCCCAAAATGAAATATTAGAGACTAAATTGTTCTAAAAAGAACATGAACCACAATAATTATTTAACCAAGTCTTAGATTTTTTTTTTTTGAAATTATGATTAAAAAGAAATGTCAAGTTTCCCCGCTTTCTTTTCCAAAAGTTGAATTAATCTTCATCTCTCGTAGCCACCCACTAAGTCACCTTACCTTTTTCTTTCCCCAAAGGTTCATTGGCATCTCACATTAACCACCATTTACTTTGTCCATTTTATTTAGCAAAAATCATATGGATAACCTTATAATTACTTAAAGATTTAACGCTAATTATTACAGTACGGAAAACAAACAAGGTTCACAAAGTCTCCCTTTATTCACGCAAGTCAAAATGCTAAAAATCCATCGTAAATCTCCAAGTAGAAAGACCCCAACAAATCACAAATTCAGCTCCAAGAATAAACCAGAAGAGAGAATAGATGAAGCAAAAATAAATCGTACAGAAATAAATAGCTTAGTTTACATAAAGTAAACATAACAAAAGATGGAAAATTTTCAGCAAACTTGGTGTGTCCTAAGCCAAGAGTGCCACAGCTCCAAGCAACGCTAACAAGGACATGCTATATTCATACATAGAAGCAGCCAAACTCGGTGAGGACATAACCGGAGGCGTAGCCGGCGCGTTTTCGGGGGAGGAACCGGGTGATCCAGGGGGAGAAGCAATAAATGGCAAAGGAGCCATTCCCATGGGTGAAGGTGGTGAACTCATTGATGGGATTGGTGCCATTGGGGTTGATGGAGACGGTGTAGGAGCCATTGATGGGCTTGGAGTGGTCGGAACCATGGGAGGAGGGTTAGACATGGGTGACGACGTTGGAGTCGCGGCTGGCGGAGGAGCTCCGCCGGTGGAGGGTGACATCGCTGGTGATGCTAAGGGGCTTTGAGCTACCGAGTTTGATACCAAAACAACAAGAAGAGTCATCGCGGTTATAACCTGGAACTGAGTCATTGAGCTGAGCCTGGGAGAGCTGAGGTAATGAGTTGAGTGAGGAATACCGGAGAGTCCTATAAGGTTAATTATATATAGAGGCATTGAAGAATCTTTTCGAAATATATAACATTTGATTGAATAATTATTTTAATTATTTTATATTTTAACTTTAACATTTTATTTTAGAAAAAAAAGACCTTTTTGTGAATAAAAATTATTAGTTAATAAATGATTAACGTTTTTAAAAAAAAAAATTTATCCTAAAATGAAATATTAAAAGTCAATATATTCTAAAAAATAATGACTAAAATAACTATTTAGTCAATTATTAGAAATAATTTTACCCTAAAATAAAATATCAAAATTTAAATACTTAAAAAAGAATATAAATCAAAATAATCATTTTAATAAAGGTAATTCTAACATTAGGCCAAATATTAAAGTGTTAGACATTTCATTCTGCACGAGGCATTAACTGAAGCGTATCCCCCAAAGGAATTTGTGGTCTCTTTTCGGGTTTGTTGTGGAGCACTTAAGTGGGGAGACATTCACGAAAAAAAGATACGGTTCAACAAATCCAACCAAAGTTACCAAAGTTTTTTATATGTAAATCGAGATAAATATAAAATAATATTTGTTTAAATATTTTTAATTATTTAATAATAAATATTCTTATTTTATATATATAATACTGGAATTCAGAATCTCAAAGTATAACAATAATTCTTTGATTATTGAAATTACTTGGTTTTGACTTACGATTTTTTCTGTGTATAATAACAATAATAATATTAATCGAATTATTTTGTATTTAATTGATATAATTTATATAATTGATACGCTATTAACTCAATGATCTATGTTAAGCATAGAAGATAAAAGAGTGAAGAGGATAATGTTTGTTTTGATGGTTAAGAATTGTTTAAAGTCTAACATTATAGAATTTTTTTTATAAATATGTAGTAAATACAAAATAGTATCTATTTAAAAAATTTCATTTCTTTGACAAATGAAAACTCATATTTCTATATACGTGATGTTAAATATGAGACCTCAAAAAATACAATAAATCTCTTAACATTATAGAATTCTTTTATTCCAAATGAGACTTGGAATGCAATTTTTCCTTTTTTTTAGGGTTTAATAAATTACATTTAATTTGAGATGAGATGAGAATATTTGTACGTTTAAAAATAAAATAAGAAAAAGCATATTATTGGAGGTTCAAGCGTCTTCCATTTAAGATTAGATGCTTGAAGCATTGGAACCAATCACACTGCTTTTAAATAAAACCAACGCGCTATCATGACTATATCCCAACTACGTCATAAACCACAAGTGATTCATTTTAAATTTTTTTTTTGGTACAAAGTATTATATGTTCCAAGTAATCTTAATTATTTAATAATGAATGCTCAATTATCTTTGTAGTCAATGGTGCTTAAACTCATAACCTTTAAAAACAACAATGATTCTTTTAATTATTTCAATATCATATTTTTCAATTAATTATATTATTTGAGATGTTTGTTTTTCGAAAAATATTGAGATAAAGCTGGCTCACAAATCTCCTACTCATTCGATTTTTTTTAAGTTTTTTTATAAGTGGAACTCATAAAGTGGTTATGTGATTAAAGAGAATATTGTTATTCCTTAAAATATTGAATTCAAATAGTTGTGTCTGTAAGATGTGTGTAGGGGCCAAACTATACATTTATTATAGCAGGGTTAAAGTATTTTTTTTATTTTTCATAAACGCCAATTTCATTTTTTAAATTAAGGGGACATGATAAAATTTTCTTTATTTATTTTTAAAAAAAAATATATTTTTTAATATTAATTAATATTTAAAAAATAATAATTGGCGGGAACCAAAGCTCCCCTTGTCCCCCATGATATTTCGCCCTTGAGTGTGTGTATTGTCAATGATTAGTAAAGATTCTAAACATATACTATCTTATAATTAATTCATACCGTTAAAATTTGCGACTGCTGAGTATATATCACGAGAGAAAAAAAGGCATCACGAAATGAAAGAAACATCCAGCGAGAATAACGACTACATTACACTAACATGCTTTAAAGGATTGTGCGTTCATCTTTGCTGAATTCCAGATTAAATTGGTTTAACTCCTCGCATAACAAGGGCTCTTGATTAGCAGGTTCACCATGTTTTGTGCTCCCTCACTAAACTTAAAAGTTGACTAAACAAACAACAGTCATAGATGGATCCAATTATTAGTGTAATGGAGCTTATTATGCGAAGAATGTGTTTAATCAAATTGGAATTAAACCTGATTAGTCATAAAAGATAACTTTTGAACTTAGATTAAAAAAATCGAAAGTGTGATTAGCCATTGATGAAAAAAAGGGTTAAATTTTTTTATTTATTTTTCTTATTTGGACGAAAGGTTAAAGTGTCATATCACCCTTCTCTCATCTTTTTTATCTCATCTTCATTCTTCAAAAACTATAGAATTTAGACATTGCAGGGTGATCTTTGACATTCAAATCAATCATATGAAACAGAAGGAGGAAAGAATCATCATCTATATCCTATAAGCTTCAAGAAAAGTTCACAATCTCCTTCAAAGGATAATGTGAAGCTACTTAAGGGTTTTGAAGAGTTCGAACTTTGAGAAACTCTCTTGATCATTTCCATGGTGTTTACATATTCCAAACTCATATTTTCTTATTCCTCTAAGCTTTAGTTTAACTTTTAAATTCATTAGGTTCTTGTTTGATTAGTGAAAGAGGTGGGAAAACCTTCAAGTACTAGATAAAATGAGAAAGTGAATATTAATCAAAGGAATTTCATTTTGCTGTTAAGCTTAGTCTGAAATGCTTTTTGTATTTCATAAACTTTATACTACGTATGTCGGGTATTTTGAGTGTTAAGTGTGTTTTAATGATTTTGGTGATGATTTGATTTTAAGAAACCACAATTGATGTTAAATGATGATTTAAAAATTCCATAAGCCATAATAATCATGCAAGCCTTAGAAATATATATACATATATATTATATAGTTAGAGAAATTTAAAAAATTGAAACCAATTTGTATCATAATACTATAAATAATTACAATTTAATTTGTATATGAACTCGACTCAGCTCGAAAAAAAAATTCAAATTAAGTTTGAGTTATAAAATACAACTCATCAATTTGATTAACTCAATTTTTTTGACTGAAATCGATTTAACTCGATCGAATACTCACCGTTAATGATATACACACCGTCATTCAAATCCGGAGAATCATTGTTGGCATTGGAGTAGAGATTGTATTCCCGGGGTAAATATTTCTTTTGTTAACATGCCTAATTGTAATGATAACCATAAGATCATTTCCTTTAAAGTTTATGTCCATTTTCTGTACAAGTTAAACAAGGATTAAAGGTTCTGTTTTCTTTAAGTTAAGATATAGAATCTTCACTTTAAAAAGTCTTCTAAATTTCTTTAAAAAAAAGTAGAAAATGCTGCTCTAAGCCTGATTTTTTTTATTAATTTAATTTTAATGATTATAAAATAGTATTTATTCAAAAGATTTAATTATTTGACAATAAACACGCAAATATTTATATAGATGTCGTGTTCGAACTTATAACCTTTAAGATAATTGACCTTAACCATCGAAGTAATTTGATAAAAATAAAAATAAAAATAAAAATAAAAATAATATTCAAACATTATTATTTTATTTTATATTGATGTAATGATTAACCTCACGTCCCAAATTGTTATGCGTCATGATTATGGAACTATTAACTATTATAATACACGCCAAAGTTTACTTTTAAGAATAATATGTGTAAGTCAGAGTTGCCTCATATACCTTTATTTGCTTTTTCATCAATTCATATCTTACCAACCATCCATTCTAATGATACAATTTCTTTAGTATACAAAATTAAGGATAAACATTTATTTATTTATTTATTTGAAAATTTTAAAACATAAACAAAACTTTTTTTGGTTAATATATTGTTTTAATTCATTACAATATTAATTATTTTTACGGTAAAATATACAAATGATACATTGACTATAGTGTCTTACTTTGTCGAGCCCTTTAAGTATTAAAAATTATAAAATGATCCTCCAACTATAGAGCGTTGTTTTGTCGAGTCCCCTAACTATTAAAAGTTAAAAATAGTCACTGACTATTCATATGTTCCAAACTCGTCATTTTCTGTTAAAAATTAGTGGTCGACTGAGCTAGATGTAAACATGTTTACTGAGTTTTGATGAAATCTTATCTAAAAACTATTTGAGTTGTATATTGTGGATCAACTTTCTATTTATATTATGTCGACAAGTGAGCGTTTGAAAGCAACGACAGTGTCAATAGACATCATTAAAAATATAATTTTATCTTATCACAATCAATAGATTAACGTTTAGGTCAGACGGTCTTCATTTTTTAATGGAAAAGATCGAGTTTGGAACATATGAATAGTTAGGTGACCATTTTATAACTTTTAATAGTTGTGAGATTCAACAAAATAATATCCTATTAATAAGTTTATTTTTTATTTTTTAATAATTAAAGGACTCAACAAAACAACCGTACGTGTACTTTACCCTTATTTTTATTAAATGCTTACATGAAAGTTTATGGATGTATCGTTTACATGACGGGTTTCAGAAAATGAAATTGGCTTTTTCATTCCATTTTTTTACATTTAATGTGATTTTGCACTAATTTATCATTTAAAACCAACAAATCATATTTTTTAAATAAAACAAATCCATATCAAATAATGACATTGAAAACCAGTTTTTGTAATAAAAAAAGTCATATAAATATGAGTATTTACTAATTTAAATTAATTAATTAATAATATAGTCAATTGACTACTGATTTATTAGTGCATGATTTATGTTATTAAAACTTTTGCAGACATAGGTAGGGGTGTTCAAATGGGTAATTATGTTAACCGATCAAATAAAATTATCCAAATTTCATTTAACCGATTTTTTTCATTAACAGTTAATCGAATCGAACTAAGTTCAGTTAATTGATCGATTAACCGAATCAACCGAAATTTATAAATAATATATATATATATTAAATATTTAATATTTTTGTTTATTCGATTAATTTGATCGATTAATTCGGTAAAAACTGAGTCAAACACCCTAAAGCTAATATATATATATATATATATATATATATATATATATATATAATATTAAGTATTTAATAATTTCGGTTAATTCGGTAAATTAACCAATTTCAAACTGAATTAACCGAAAATAAAATTTAAAAAAAAAACCTTGAACCATTAATCGATTGAAAATTCGGTTCGATAAGTTAATTCGATTTTACCCGAACTATAACTTTTTTTCCTATACATAGGTTTTGAATTCAAACGTAACTTTTTTTCCTACTCTTATAATACTAATAACACTATAAAAATAAATATGAAAAAAATAAAATATTAATATTAAATTTCTAATTTAAATATACTGAAGACCAAAAATAAGATTTAACTTTCTTTTATTAACATTAAAGTGGCAGGTAAGAGTTTATTTTTAATTTGTGCCACGTGGATGGGTCCCATCCCCAGGTTGTTACATTAGAACCGGGTTGCACTCCATGTTATATTGACATGTGTCAACATTTATTTCCTTCCTTTCTCCTCCAAAGCAGACCTATGGTGCATAGAATCTCCCAATTACCGTCCGTTCCCCGACAAACCTCCGACCTCGGTGGCGACAAACCTCCGTCCGTGACACATGTTAGTTCATAATTCATATTGGTTTGGGTTATTAATATTAACCAAATCATTTCTCTCTCTCTCTTAAATGAAAAAAAAGGCTAAAGTAGAAATTCTATTGGAGAATTGGTTTTTAAGGCTTTTTTCTGGGTTCTGTTTGTTGAATTCATATTATCCTTTTCTTTTTGCTCTGCTTTTCCTTGAAGGTTTGTTAATGATTGTTTGTGGGTTCTGCTTTGGTTTTTTAGTTCGTCATGACTGCTGGTGACGCTAATCAGTTGATATCTGTTCAACCCAATGACCTCAAGTTCATTTGTAAGTCCCACCTTATCTATGTTCAAACTTCCATGCATGCATGATGTATGTACATCTACAGAGTCCCATTGGATATGCATATGGAAATTCATGGTTCAATTCCATGGTTACGTGATGAACTACCAAACGATTAATCTTGAGTTGAATTTGAGGTTTTGGTTGCAATGGAGATGACTCCTATTTTGATTGACTGATTTATTTCTTTATTGTTTTGATTCTTATGTTTAAAATTCTTGACTTCATTGGGGTCTTTTGATCTGTTGTTGGCAATCATTGCTGATGTTTTTCGGATTCTGACTTGTATAAATAGTTGGTGATGTAATGTTAACTTATAGTTCATTAAAAGATTCAGGGAAAATAAAGCTGTTCTGGGTGTTCTTTTTTAAGTAGCTATCTTGATTTCTGCATTTGGGAGCCTCTTTATTTCTAATGCACAACTGCTAAGATCCTTCTTAGACGTTATTATGCACATTTTTCTTTGGTATATATGTTGACTAGCATCGAAAGGTGCCTAAATTAATGCACCGAAAGGTGCATGGCCCCTTTTGTTGAAAATATAAAAAATGAGATAATTCAATTTAATCACTAAATTTTAGAGTATTTACAAATTAGTCCTTAGGTTTCAACTATAAATATCCTAGCTCATTTAGCTTCAAAATCATCCCAAAGCATTTTAGCTTTCTTCCAATACTAGAGAGATTTTAGAGAGTTTCTTGAGAGTTATTTTCTCCTTTTTATCAAGAGAGAATTATCATTGTTTTCTCCTTGGTAGATCGAGAGAGGTTGTAATTCCTATTTTCTCATAGTGAAATTCTTCTACCGTTGCCCGTGGTTTTTACCCTATATAATTTAGGGGTTTTCCACGTAAATTTTGTGTCTCTTTTATCTTCATCTTTATTTTCTCAAATTATCAGTTGCAATTTTGCTCTATCCGATAGCCATCTTCCGCAACAATTGGTATCCGAGCCAGATTAGAGTGTGTAATATATGCTTATTGTCTTTGTGGTTGCCACCAAAAGGTGGATCCTCCAACATAAGAAAGTAAGAAGTTATTACCCATTCTTTGAAGGTTCCAGAGAACTATTCACGATAGTGAAATAGTGGGAGCTATCCATAAAAGAAGCTATGGCAACGAAATTTGATATTGAAAAGTTCAATGAGAGAAATTTCTCATTGTGGAAATTAAAGATGAAGGCCATCCTGAGGAAAGACGGGTGTCTAGCGGCTATCAGTGAAAGGCCGATGGATTTTGCAGATGACAGCAAATGGATCGAAATGGACGAAAATGCTATGGCAAACTTTCATCTAGCATTAGCAGATGAAGTATTGTCAAGCATCGAGGAGAAAAAGACAGCTAAGGAGATATGAGATCATCTCACCGAACTGTACGAGGCCACATCGTTGCACAATAAAATTTTCCTTAAGAGAAAATTGTACACTCTCCGTATGCTAGAATCTACTTCAGTGACGGAGCACTTAAATACACTAAACACTTTATTTTCTCAGCTTACATCTTTAAGCTGTAAAATAGGAGAACAAGAACGTGCTGAACTTCTACTTCAAAGTTTACCGGATTCGTATGATCAACTCATCATCAACTTGACAAACAGTAATGTCACCAATCTAGTCTTCGATGACGTTGCAGCTGCTATTCTACAAGAAGAAAATCGGCGCAAGAACAAGGAAGACAGACAAGTAAATCTGCAACAAGCAGAAGCGTTGACAACGATGACAACGATGAGAGGTAGATCAACAGAACGTGGCCAAAACAGCAGTCACAAACATGGTAGATCGAAGTCGAGGAGCAAGAAGAATTTAAAGTGTTACAACTGTGGAAAGAAGGGTCATCTGAAGAAGGATTGTTGGAGTCTAAATAAAAACTCCAATCTACAAGGCAATACCGCAAACACTTCAGATGATGGAGATGCTCTATGCTGTGAAGCGTCAACCACCGTGGAATGAAGAAAACGATTTGCAGATATATGGCTCATTGATTCAGGAGCAACATATCACATGACCTCAAGAAGAGAATGGTTCCATCATTATGAACCTGTCTCAGGAGGATCTGTTTATAGTTGCAATGATCATGCCTTAGAGATCGTTGGCGTGGGAACCATCAAATTGAAGATGTATGACGGAACAATTAAAGTTGTTCGAGATGTGCGGCACGTGAAAGGCCTGAAGAAAAATTTATTATCCTACGGATTGTTGGATAATAATGCAAGCAAGATTGAAACACGGAAAGGAATCATGAAAGTGTTCCGTGGAGCGCTTGTGGTACTGAAAGGCGAAAAAATAGCTGCAAACTTGTACATGCTGAAGGGAGAGACTTTGGTAGAAGCAGAAGCCTCTGTTGCCTCATGTAGTTCAGATTCGGCAATGCTATGACATCAGAAACTTGGACACATGTCAGAACAAGGAATGAAAGTCCTTGTGGAGCAAAAGCTACTTCCAGGCTTAACAAATGTATCACTTCCTTTGTGTGAGCATTGCATAACAAGTAAGCAGCACCGGTTGAAATTCAACACATCAAATTCTAGAGGCAAAAGTGTTCTAGACTTGGTTCACTCTGACGTATGGCAAGCACCAGTAACGTCCCTAGGTGGAGCAAAATACTTTGTCTCATTTATTGATAACTACTACAGGAGATGTTGGGTGCACCCTATTAAGAAGACGTGTTTTCAACTTTCAAAAACTTCAAAGCGCGGGTGGAACTTGATTCTGGAAATAAGATCAAGTGTTTCAGAACAGATAATGGAGGAGAATACACAAGCGAAGAATTTGATGACTTTTGCAAGAAAGAAGGCATCAAAAGACAGTTCACAGTGGCGAACACTCCTCAACAAAATGGAATGGCAGAGCGGATGAACAGAACCTTGTTAGAAAGAACAAGAGCAATGTTGAGGGACGCAGGCCTAGAAAAATCATTCTGGGCAGAAGCAGTCAATACCGCCTGTTATTTGGTGAATCGAGCTCCATCAACTGCAATAGAGCTGAAGAAACCAATGGAGATGTGGACTGGTAAACCAGTTGATTATTCAAACCTCCATGTATTTGGAAGTATTGTGTACGTGATGTACAACGCCCAAGAAATTTCAAAGCTGGATCCAAAATCCATGAAATGCAAATTCTTGGGGTATGCTGATGGAGTAAAGGGGTATCGCTTGTGGGATCCCACTACCCGTAAAGTGATCATTAGCAGGGATGTTATCTTTGTAGAAGATAAACTACAAAGAAAAGAAGACGATGATAGCGCTGAAAAGTCAGAGACTACTCAGATACATGTGGAAAAAGAGTTTGAAGAAGGAGATTCTTCTGAAGCAGAAACAACACATGATGAACAAGTACCAGAGAGTTCTGAAGCTCCAACAACTCGTCAATCAGATCGTGTGAGAAGACGTCTCAATTGGCACTCGGATTATGTTATAGAAGGTAATATTGCATACTGCCTTTTAACAGAGGACGGTGAGCCATCAACATACCAGGAGGCAATAAACAGCTCAGATGCTTCACTGTGGATGATGGCAATGCAAGAAGAAATCGAAGCCCTTCATAAAAATAATACATGGGACCTTGTGCCACTACCACAAGGAAGGAAGCCAATTGGTAACAAATGGGTCTTCAAAATCAAGCGAAATGGTGACGATCAAGTTGAGAGGTATCGTGCAAGACTGGTGGTCAAAGGATATGCTCAAAAGGAAGGTATTGATTTCAATGAAATATTTTTCTCCTGTGGTTCGACTAACAACAATTCGAGTAGTTTTGGCAATGTGTGCTACATTGGACTTACATCTAGAGCAGCTAGATGTTAAAACAACTTTTCTTCATGGAAATCTTGAAGAAGAGATTTATATGCTCCAACCTGAAGGTTTTGAAGAAGACGAAAAGAAGAACTTGGTTTGCAGGTTGAACAAATCTTTGTACGGTCTAAAGCAGGCGCCAAGGTGTTGGTATAAGAGATTTGATTCCTTCATTATGTGCCTTGGATACAACAGACTTAATGCAGACCCTTGTGCTTATTTCAAGAGGTCTGGTGATAACGATTTTGTTATATTGTTGTTGTATGTAGATGACATGTTGGTTGCAGGACCCAAAAAAGATCATATTGAAGAATTGAAGGCACAACTGGCTAGGGAATTTGAAATGAAGGACTTGGGATCATCAAACAATATTCTAGGGATGCAAATTCACCGAGACAGAAGTAATAGGAAGATTTGGCTTTCACAAAAGAATTACTTGAAGAAAATCTTGTCACGATTCAACATGCAAGATTGTAAGCCAATTTCTACCCCTCTTTCTATTAACTTCAAATTATCCTCCAGTATGAGTCCTAGCAGTGAAGAAGAGAGGATGGAGATGTCTCGAGTACCGTATGCATCAGCAGTGGGAAGTTTAATGTTCGCTATGATATGCACAAGACCAGACATTGCACAAGCAGTGGGAGTGGTTAGTCGATACATGGAGAATCCAGGCAAAGAGCATTGGAATACAGTAAAGAGGATCCTAAGATACATCAAAGGGACCTCAAATATTGCATTATGTTACGGAGGATCAAACTTACTAATTAATGGGTATGTAGATTCTGACTATACAGGGGATTTGGATAAAAGCAAATCTACTACAGGATATGTGTTCAAAGTTGCTGGTGGAGCTGTAAGCTGGGTTTCAAAATTGCAGTCAGTTGTGGCTACGTCCACAACAGAGGCAGAATATGTAGCAGCTACACAAGCCAGTAAAGAAGCAATTTGGTTGAAAATGCTATTGGAGGAGCTTGGGCACAATCAAGAGTTTGTCTCTTTGTTTTGTGACAGTCAAAGTGCCTTGCATCTAGCAAGGAATCCAGCATTTCATTCAAGGACAAAGCACATACGAGTTCAATACCATTTCATTCGTGAAAAGGTGGAAGAAGGGACGGTAGATATGCAGAAGATCCATACCAAAGACAATATAGCAGATTTCATGACGAAAGCAATCAACGCTGATAAATTTAGCTGGTGTCGATCCTCTTGTGGCCTGACAGAAACGTAAGCAACATGATGGTACAAGGTAGAAAGAATGGTGTGAAGATATGATTGTTCCAATCAAATCTTCAAGTGGGAGATTGTTGACTAGCACCGAAAGGTGCCTAAATTAATGCACTGAAAGGTGTATGGCCCCTTTTGTTGAAAATATAAAAAATGGGATAATTCAATTTAGTCACTAAATTTTAGGGTATTTACAAATTAGTCCTTATGTTTCAACTATAAATATCCTAGCTCATTTAGCTTCAAAATCATCCCAAAGCATTCTAGCTTTCTTCCAATACTAGAGAGATTTTATAGAGTTTCTTGAGAGTTATTTTCTCCTTTTTATCAAGAGAGAATTATCATTGTTTTCTCCTTGGTAGATCGAGAGAGGTTGTAATTCCTATTTTCTCATAGTGAAATTCTTCTACCGTTGCCCGTGGTTTTTACCCTATATAATTTAGGGGTTTTCCACGTAAATTTTGTGTCTCTTTTATCTTCATCTTTATTTTCTCAAATTATCAGTTGCAATTTTGCTCTATCCGATAGCCGTCTTCCGCAACAATATATATATATATATATATATATATATATATATATATATATATATATATATATATTTGTTAAACAGGTTTTAGTTTACTTTTGTTCATGTGATTCATGTTTTCAGTTGAGCTGGACAAGCCAAGTTTTTGTAATCTTCAATTGACGAACAACACGGATGACCATGTGGCATTTAAGGTACCATTTCTGTCATTGTTGCATATGTGCATGAATATCTTGTTACGTGTATGTGTAATTCTTCTTCCATTCTGTGATTCTCAGTATTTGATTGTTTGATTTTAATGTTCCCAACTTGTTATCATGTCAGGTTAAAACAACTTCACCTAAGAAGTACTTTGTGCGACCGAACACCGGTGTTGTAATGCCTCGGGACTCATGTATCATAAGAGGTATTGCTTTTGATCCCACAAACCATTTCATTTCTCGTAAATAAATTTACGACAGCGTTCACTTCTCGTAAATAAATTTACGACAGCAGTACATTTCCCGGTTAGTTCATTGGGATGACCTTATGTATGATATCGGTTTCATTGACCTATCAGTCACTCTCCAAGCCCAAAGGGAATGTCCTCCTGATATGCAATGCAAGGACAAATTTCTGCTGCAGAGTACTATAGTGCCTCCAAATACCGACGTGGAAGATCTACCGGCAGATACTGTAAGAATCTTACATGGAGATTAATGTTTTCATTTGACTACCTGTATGATACTGTCTTAAATAAATTTGGTTTTCGGAATGCGATCTGTCTTTACTTCCAGTTTAACAAGGATGGTACTAAGGAGATAAAGGAGCACAAGCTTAAAGTTTTCTATGAATCTCCTTCGGGTCAAGCAAATTCAGAAGATGGAGGGTTAAAGAGCTTCGAATCACAAACCCCTGATGCAAACTCTGTGAGTCTTGTTGGTGATATGCTCTTTATTTCTTGGAGGGGGATTAGGGTGTATTTTGTTTGTTTATGGAAATAAATATTATGTTACAATTGCTTAGTCTCACAACATATGCACACATCCTATCTTTGAGGTTTCAAGTAAAGGTTCGATTGAGGCTTTTTTTCTACCTTTCATGATATTTTCTGGTGTTGTTAACTTGAAAACTCAAACCCTGTGTCCGATTTCCATGTCTTCATTCCTAAATTTCCTTTCTTTGTTCATTGAAATCAGACCATACAGCACCTTAAGGATGAAAGAAATGCCGCAGTTCGGCAAACAGTGCAGCTGCAACAAGAAGTGGTACGTTTTTTCCTTCTGATATTGTGGTCTTAATTTCAATCACAAGTTGATGAGCCTATAATAAGCTCGAAAACAGACATGCGCACTCTGATACACAAATACAGGGAAGATGATAAGAGAAATCCAGCTGTCGTAATATGGAATTTCAAGGTTTTGCTATGTTAGTTTGTCCCTAATGTAAAAAGTGCGAATAAATCATAGAACTTTTCAATCCATCCATGCTGTTATGGTGTCATACAACTCATTTTACAGCCATTATCGATAAGTAAAACAATCTTGTTTTCCCTCAACAGGATTTTCTGAAGAGGCAAAGAAAACGTAGGAACAACACCGGCTTCTCCTTCATGTTTGCATCCTTTGTGGGACTGATAGGGATAATGGTCGGTTTTCTGTTAAATCTTTCAATGGCTTCACCGTCGACGGAATGAATATATGAGTGTAGTGGGAACCGGTGATTTTGTTCATTGTATAATGCAGAATGTTAATGTTCTGCTTGATGGAGTCTTCCCATTTCCTTTCCTTTCTGTATATTTGATCTTTCCGCATAGCACATGTCTTTGATCAGCTGCAATTTTTTTAATATGTTTTCATTCAATCCATAATTTGAAATGACTTAAGAGTAATGTTCTCAGTAAAAAAGCACATGATCATCCGTAAAAAAGTGAGATTTTAGTTTCCTTGCGAACAACTTGTACTGGTATCCATTTCCTCCTATCAACCGCGCTCTGGATAGCAATGGAATGATGGATGATGGATCACCATGACGAATTCCTCTAGATGGCTTAAACGAGGTCAATATTCAGTTTCGTTTATCTAACATTTTTTCTTTCAAAATCATATATAACATCATATTTTGATTTCATTTAGGTTACTCGTTTAAAAAAAAAAGTAAATATAACTTTTAATGTGATATTTTTTAATTTTTAATAATGATATGACATTATCTTATGATAACATTATATATAATTTTAAAAATATTTGAATGATCAAAAAATTATAAAATTATATGTGTGACTAAATACGTAATTAACTCTATAATTTATTTATAATTCTTTAAAAAATTATTTTGAATTGACGTCAACAAAGCTGAAAAGTCTACTCAACAACACATATGCAATATATTCTCTATATTCTAATTACAAAACGTGACTATATATATATTATATAAAAATACAACATTGAAATCCTTTAATTGATAAAAAATAATTATTATTTGTGATAAAATATTTATTATTATTTTTTTTATTATAGATATTTTTACAAGAAGTTTGCTTTAATAAAAAAGTAATTTATCTCAAAAAATTATTTTTTAACCTTTAAAATAAAATTAATTAATTTTATACAAATAGGGTTCAACATTTAATTTGGATTAGAAAGATTTTAATTCGACCTTCAATAGGATTAAATTTTTTTAAAAAAATATTATTTTGGGTAAAGTCATGTATTATTCAAGGATAAAGACATGTTAGGTTTGAGTTTAAACTAATCAATATGAGAATAATAATTTAATTCATATTTATATATTTAGATATAATTATTATAATATTTTATTATTTATATATTTTCAATTAAATCCTTATTTTATCTAATAAAAATAAGAATTTTATATGTTTATATCGGGTTTAGATAATATATTTTACCCAAGAAGTCACATCAAATTTTGAGACGGATAAAATTTCTCTAAATCTAAGTCGAATTAAATGTCGAATGAAGAAATATTATACTCAAATTGAGTCCGAATAAACTAAAACTTAACCTAATCCATGATCATCCCTGTATACAAATGAATAATAAAAAATTATCACCACAAATTGTTTTTAAATATAAAAATAAAATTATAAATATAATTTATGTATTTATTAATTATATTTTGAAGATAAATAAATTTACCTACATTAGTGATAACAAATAATATCATAAAAAAAAATGCACACAAACACAAAACACACTTGACACTGCTATCTCTTTTCCTTTTTTATTTTTCTTTCCCATTTAACCTCTCTCTTTTCACAGCCATTTATTAGATTCCTCTCAATAGTCGTCGTCTTCTTCTTCTTCTTCTTTTAATAATATTTTCTTTCCATTGGATTGTACAAATCCTAAGCTGAGATACCCATCTCTAAAATCTTTCGTTTCTTCTTGTTTTTTTCTCTTATGTTTATTGGACTGGTAGAAGGACAAAAAAGCTCTTCTGAGTTTTTTTCATTTTGGGGTCTACTGCTTTGTTCTGCAAACTAAATTAGCTTTCTGGGTTGTTGCAGAAAAGCCTTTAATACCCAGTTGAATATGTCATATAAAGGTTGAAGAAATCAATCATATTTGTATAAAAACTTTTCAATTTTTAGTAAAAAAATTTTGTCAATAAATAAAAAAAAAATTCCTCTTTTGTTTTTTTTTCACATTTTTTCTTTTAATTTATTTCTCTTCCCTTGAGCAAAAGAGAAGGATATGGGCAAGCAAGGTCCTTGCTATCACTGTGGAGTTACACGTGAGTTATTGTTTCTCCAGTTAACTTGTTCTATATAAAGCTTTAGAAAGAGGGAAAAAACTGAATTTTGAGTTCTGGGATGTGTGTAAATGTAAACCTTTTTCCCTTAGTATTTTTTGTGTATGATTTTATATCTGCTTGGATGCATACATATTTCTATCGTTGGAATTTGGGAGCGGAAGAACGGTATGCAGAAACAGATTAAACAAAATATATGGACAATGATAATAAATTTTAGGACATGTTATGTTCTTTGTGTTATTCTGTTTGTATATGGATTTAGAAAACAGGTGTTTTTTTTCTCAGTTCATTTAAAGCTTTGAACTTGAATTTGGTATTGAATTCAGTAGTATCTTTCAACCTCATTTTCTCAGCCTTATACATCTCTTGGGGTTAGTCTTCTTTGAGTATTGTTCAAATTTCCATCGTATCTCGCAAAGGAAAATGAGATTGAATTTCATTGGATACTGGGGTATTGCATATGTTGTTGAATTATTGGCAGTTTGGGATTCAACATTTGATTGGTATTGGTTTCCCTTGCTCCATTGATGTTTATAAGCTTAAATGTCAAGTCAAACCTCATTTCTGTTCTATTCAATTGAATTGAATGTTTTTCCTTGCAACATCATTGTTTTGATCCTTTAGTGGTGCACTTGCCATGAGTTGGTAAATAAGCTCTGCTTTAAAATTCAGTGTCAAAGAGGAAAGCACTCTAATGCTTATTCTAAGCCTTTTCTTTCGTTCTTTGTTGATAAGAATTGTTCACCTCCAATTGACTCCAATACAAATGTGAAACATTTTTCAAGAATTGCGTTCAATTCTATTTTGAAGTTAATCTTGTTGACTATTTAGCCTTTAAGCAATTCAATCTCGTAAGTATCATTTTCATTTAAACACTCTGAATGACTTCTAAGTGTTAAATTTATTGCACCATTTATAAAATACTCGAAGTGTTTTATAATATTTGAACTTAGCTTGTCTGCACCAATTACTGTAATAGAACTATTTTGTTGAATTCTAATTTTGCTTGTCATTCTTACAAGTGTTAAATTATTTCAAGTAAAAGTTTTAAGGGAAGCACCAATAATCCTTGTTGGCTGTGGTGTAGGCAATCTTTTTTGATTAAATGCAAGTTTCTCTTAACTTCCATTCTTACTCTAGTCTGTCTTTGATAGGCTAGAGATGTTTGTCTTTGAACTTGGCTAACAATATGCTGAACTCTTTTATGCACTCTTTTGTCTTCTGTTGTGATGTTGTCCCTTTAAATATCTATAAAATCTGGCAAATGTCTCTTGTGGTTAGAAGAGCCACAAGTATATCACAGTCCTTAATGTGTATAAACTTACTGACAACACTGCATTGTGATAGGCACTCCTCTTTGGCGCAACGGACCTCCTGAGAAGCCAGTGTTGTGTAATGCATGTGGATCGCGGTGGAGGACTAAAGGGACACTTGCAAAATATACCCCACTTCATGCTCGTCCTGAACCTGAGGAGAGTAGGGCCAGAGTGAAGAGCATATCTATAAATAAGAACAAAGTAAAACTACTGAAAAGAAAACCAAATCATGACACAGCCATTATTTCCCCTGATTACAACCTAGGTTTCCGTAAATTTGTGGACGAAGATACTAGTAACAGATCAAGTTCTGGATCAGCCATATCTAATTCTGAAAGCTGTGCTCAATTTGGCAGTGTAGATGCTAGTGACTTAACAGGTTGGACATGATACCATCAGTGTTCCACATCACTAACTGTGTGGGATTAAATTGCAATTTTTTAGTCATTAAAGGGTCAGATACTGATATTCAATGGAAATTCTCATTCTATCTTCTGAACTCATTGGAGATTCATGGCATTATCGAATGATTCTGGATATGTTATATATCTTCCTAGAATTCAAGTGTTATGGTTTAACACTAAACGATTCACAATGAACAACAGAAGAAAAAAAGTTTTCATTTCTTTGAGATATTTGAATTGAAAGTCTAGTTTTCAGTGGAAACAATGTATTGACATGATTCAGACTAATTGTTAAATTTTATGCTTAGCGTTCTTATTGGTGTTTTAATCCCCATCGTCGGGTTTTATCTTCATTCCAACTTAATCTTGACTAATGCAAGTCAATTCATTTAGCTACATGTTTACAGTTTTAAAATTTTGTGGAATATTGGTTTAAGATGTCTTCTTTCTATCTTTCTCCAGGGCCTGCTCAATCTAATGTGTGGGACTCAATGGTATCTTCTAAGAAAAGAACATGTGTAAATCGTCCAAAGCCATCACCAGTTGAGAAACTTACAAAAGATCTGTATACTATTTTACATGAACAACGACAGTCTTCATATTTCTCTGGATCTTTTGAGGAGGACTTGCTTCTCGAGAGTGAAACTCCCATGGTTTCTATTGAGATTGGGCATGGAAGTATTCTGATTAGGCATCCGAGCTCAATAGCTCGAGAAGAGGAATCAGAAGTTAGCTCCCTCTCATTTGATAACAAACAATATTCAATGAATGAGGCTTATTCACATTTATTAAACTTCCCTGCATATAATGATAGAAAGAGCATAAATTTTTTGGGACATGGAATTGAAAAGGCAAAGAACCCTGCTGGACAAGGGATGCTGCATGAGCAAGTTAAGAGGTAAAACTTTTACTTTTTATATGTTGCTTTACAAGGTTGCAACAGAATCTACCGCTTATGAAGCTAGCATTGGTGCAGACCATGTGATCTTTTTTTACTGAAAATTTACCATGGCCACTCAGAAAGGTTAAGATAAATGTATAGTATATTTCTTACAGCAATGTGAGACATGGAACTTATCTCGAAAGCTCAACGTAGTAATATCCTTATCCCTACAGTTTTTTCAGGAAGAAAATTTAGTCATCACGACTCACGGCCTCATGGGCCATTACATAAAGCAAATAGATGCTGTGAATGTGAGGAGATATGGGAGAATGGTGCTTTCATATTGATTAATATATCATTTCTTTTCCTTTCTGACATTTGACAGAGACAAGGCTCCATACGAAAAAACCCTAATGCTGGAAAGTCATAATTCACCACTTTGTAACATAGATTTGAGTGTAAGTTCCCTTGTTTCATTTTCTTTATTTGTTTCTCTGAGGGAAAGTTCTTTAGACCTCAACTTCACCGCTTCTATGTTAAAACTCTCAATTGAGAACTCAGAACCATTAAGCTTGATTACATTTAATGATTTCGGATGTTCGAAAATCTTTCACATAACTCTTCCATCTTAAGGAAGGGTTGAGTTACCATGAACAATTTGCACCGCCGCACATATTCTTTCTCAATTATGTGATGATATTTTTTTGTGATATAGGATATTATCAACATTGAGGAGTTTGTCAAGCATTTGACAAAAGATGAACAGCAGCAATTACTGCGGTATCTACCTCCACTTGACATTTCCAAACTCCCCGAGAGGTACCCTTTTTGACTCTTTCTCCAAGAATATTTTTTTTATGTTTTGTGTGTAATGTAAAGCATTTTGGGTAATAATAGTAGTTTGATAGTATCTGATGCACATATAGTGGAAATCAGGTATTTGAGGAAAATAAAAAGAGAAAAACCAGCAGCGGTTATTATTCATTTAAAGAGATGAGAATAATTGAAATATGATATGGAAAATGGACTTGCTGATAGTTTTCTTTGCATCTGCAGCCTCAAATGCATGTTTGAAAGCCCTCAATTCAAGGATAACTTATGTTACTTTCAGCAACTGCTCGAGGAAGGTTTCTTTGACATCTCTGTTTCTGGGGTGAAAGCTGAAGATTGTAAGACTTTAAAGAGATTTGCATTATTCAATTTGACGAAATCTCACTGGGTGGAATTTCGTCATGGACTCAAGGTTTGAATTGGTTATATTTAGTGGTGACACCTTGACATGAACCTATCATGCTCATTGGATGCATAAAAGCATTTCTTTGGCTGCAGAAATGTAAAAGTAGCGTTGGAGGGTCGGTTGTTGCTAGAGGACCAAACGCCATAACATTGAATAATTCGGTCGCTATGAAGAGATCACGGAACAGTCAAATTCCAGGTTAGAAAATTTTCTCTGCTAGGATTGCACTGCATGAAACTCTTTTTTGGCCCAAGCAATGTGTGAAATAGATCCTGTTAAATTATATTGATGACTTGATAGTAACATTGAATGTGAGTGAAAATAACCCAGATGAGCTTTTATGATAAAAGGAACGTAACAAGAATAGTTAATAATCTGGATGAAAGGAATATAATTGCAAACATGAAACATTACGAAGAAAAATTCTGTAACTAAATAAATTTCATCTTTGAGTGCTATTCTTGTGAGCTGTTTGAATTATCATGAGTTACACTGGCATTTTGTTAAAGAAAAAACTTGTTTTTCGTTTTTCAGATGAAAGGACATTAAAGAGTCCAAAGAGAGTGACCGTGAAGGCTACCTACGGAAACAAAGAACACAGAGAAAATGACGACTCTTGCTTTTGCCCCAGAAGCCTGTTTGCATTGCCTCCGGATGGTAGCTCTCTCATGCTGGACTCTCTCCATTTTGTTGATGAATGTTCAGACCAAGATTTGCTGTTGGATGTGCCACACAATGGCTCATTCCCACAGGCAGAACTGCTTCATCCTACTTCAAGTTTAGGGCAACGGGCAAGCACTAGTAGTAACTCGCTGCACCCACATCTTGTCCATCCCTACTGATGGGTTGTTAATTACTAGAGCTATAAAGTTATGTTCCTTCTGCAAGATCCCGTGATCGGGGTGGACATATTTTGCATGCCGAAAACCGAAGTCTGTGGATGAGGTTTGATGGTTGCTGTTTCTTTGCCCTTGACTTATCAAACTTGGAATGCTAAGGGATGAATTTTGAGGTGGGTATTTTTGTATAGCTTCACAATAGATTTGTAATAGAGATCTCAAAAAAGGCAGAAGAGGTAGTAATTTCCAGAGTTTTGTACGCAGATGTAGTTTTTGCATAGAAACATAATTTTACGTACCTCCCTGCCCGGTTTCCGGCTTATCCCAGAGTGAGTGGGGAAAGAAAAATGGAATAAAAGGAAATTAGCTTTCATGGGATGCATGCTAAGGAATTACCATCTGCCCTTTCTTTTTTTTTTATCCTTGCATATATAATTTGATTCAAGGAATCTAATAAAAAAAAAAGTGGTAATAAATCCGTCATCATTGAAGGGAGGGTTTTACTTGGATGCCACTCTTGGCTTGAATAGGATTATTCTTACATTGTAGGCTTAATAAGAAAATAAGTTCCTAAACTATATTGTATTTTTATTTAGATGTTTAAATTTCTCATGGTTGAATGTCTTTGAGAAAAATAATTGTTGTTCATTCGCATCTAAATCTTCAGTAAAATTTAAAACATAAACAACTGAATCAAACTTTGTGTATCCCTATGAAAGTCTAATTTGTCGTATAGACTTGTCTCTAGCAATAAAAAGTTGTGGAGCTTGCTGGGTAGCTCCATTCTGGGGTTCATGAACTAGATCGAAGAGTAGAATTTGTTGGCTTCACTTGTATGTTCCATTTCTGCTCATCTTTATTAATAAAATTTTTAAGAGCTGATTTACACAGCACAGTCGTTTCTTCGGACAACATCTTTGTTTCATCAAAGTAAGTTTTCTACTATTAATCAAAATAAAAGAAGATGAATTTCATACTTTCAATCAAACTATATTTTTTACTTTCTCCAATTATCTCTTATTTTTTATATCTTCGTTAATTTATTTTTGTCGTATCAAATTCGGTTTACACATTAACAAACCATTTTAAATTGAACTTGGTTAAATTAATGCATAAAATTAATTATTTTTTGAATTAGTTAAATTTAAAATGATTCGAATTTTATTTGAATTTAAACCTGCATTAATTTGATTGAATTCCCCTCACCTGTGTCTGTTAACTCCTTTCCTCGCTCCCGTAATCAAAACCTAGGTCTTAAAAATTCAACCCATCTTTTCCTATAAATTCACGATTTTGTTAATTTTCAAGCTCTGATTGAATCGGACTAACATTCTTCAAGCTCCATCTATTCAACGATTTATATGATATCGTCGGTATTCCTCTCTCTCTTGGAGCACCCGAACCTATACCGGGGGATTCAAAATCTAAACTTTTCCATCTTTCGGAGGATGATCAATTTGGGAAATATTCTTCTTGAAACGTTCGGTCGGGGTTTGAATTAGCTTCAATCATCAGCGTCAAATTAACCGCTTTCCTGCTGTCCCCACACTCATCATCAACGGCCACGGTTTCTACTTTCTCCCATCAACCCATTGCCGATCATTCGCTCATTGTTGCAGTTGTGGAAGCGGGTGGAGGAGGGATACACGAGTCATTTTGTAACTCATCTGGCAGCTACTCTGGAGAAGAAACCATATGATTCTAGCAGGAGCAATCGGGATATCGGTCGATATCCACCAGCCGCCAAAATAAGAGCAGCGAAGTAAACGGAACATCTTAGAAGATGACACGTGACAGATCTTTATTATGAACCAAACAGATCGTCTGGTTCTCTCACTGTTCCGAATGAGAAAAAGCGAGCCCTTTAGAATGATCATACAAACTTATTTGTCTTTTTCTATAACTTTTTCTTTTGTTTAATAGGTTTCCCGCCTTTTTTTATTAGCATTGACATTGACCGTTTGATGATGTAATATAATAGACTTTTGATAGAAGGGCAAATTATATAAGGAAAAACTACATGTTTAATACCTAAACTATTACTTTTGTTCCGTTTAGTACTTAATTTTTTTTCAAAATCAAACCTAATATTTAGTTTAAGTTTCAATTTAATACCCGTCGTTAAAAACTTAACGACATCGATAACATGAAATTTTCATTACAAGATGCGTGAAATATCAAAAAAGGGAAAATAATTTAACATCATCATTACCACAGTTTTTAATGGCGGAATATCAAATTAAAGCATAAACTAAATATGAGGTATGATTTTGAAATAAAATAAAATTTAAGTACTAAAAGAATAAAAGTGATAGTTTAAATATCAAATGTATAATTTACTAAAATAGAAATAAACAAAGTAGTATATGTTTTAAGTTCTTTCAACTATTTGACAATGAACGCTCAATCACCCTTTCAATCGTTGGTGCTCGAACACATAACTTCTAGAAATAATAAAGATTTCTTTAACCATTGAGTTAAATTGGTTCGTGCACGTTATATAATTTTAAAAAGCCCAAAATAGAAACTTATTTTTGGCGACTTTTGGTTTACTAGATTTGAAAATATATTTTTGATGCTTTAATTTTGTTATTATTAATTTTATTTTTTAGTAAAATTACTAATACAGTAGAAAATATGTTAGTAGGTTGACGTGGAATTCAAACAAAAAAATTTCCCTTTACGAGATTGAGCTACAAATTTCTCTGAAATGACAAACTACTCTTTCAATAATCATAACTTTTAAATGACGGATAAATTATATGGATGATACTTAACTATAAAAAGATTTTAATATAATTATTGACTTATTAATATTTTAATAATATTATTTAAGTGATGTTAATCAAATTATTTATAAATTAGAGTTAACATTTGATAGAATAGTTGATGTGATAGTTAAAAAAATTATATATTTATAATTTTCTACTATTAATTTGGTCTTATTTTTAATTTAATTTAATGAATTGATAGAATGTATAAGTAATGAGGACTGCATGTATAATTTTATTAATTTTTTAAAATGTTGTGTCAGATCTACCGTTAAATATTAACTATAAATAGCTTGATTGATATTATTTAAATAATTAAATGATCTAAATGAAAAATTTCTAAATCACTTATCATATTAAAATTGTAAATAATTAAGCGATGATAAATATAGTTTAACATTAAATGAGATAAGTTTAATGTCATATTTTAAAAATAGAATTCTAGTGAAGCTGATTAATAATTTTTTAAATTAAAACAGAAATTAATAGTAATAGTAATAGAAATAGAAATTAATAGATCAAATAAAAATACAAAAGATTAAAACCGGAGATATAACAAAAGAAATGGGCCGTTGTTGTATACAAATTGTAAAGATCTTACCGATACACATTTGAGTTTAAAGGCCCAACAGGTTTCCAACTAAATCATGAGATCGCGATCTTCTATATATATATATATATACAGAACAGAAAAGAAAAATGGTATTTGTAAGCAAGATAATTTAGCAGCGAAGAAGCAGATATGGATTTTAGTGTTCTCAACGAAGCCCTGGCCTCCAAATCCTTCGATAAGGTCGCCGATATATGCGACGCTCTCATGCTTCAGGTTCCATTTTCTTTAATTTCCTTTTAAAATCCCCAAATCCTATGATACAAGCCTTAAATCGAATTTCTGAAATACAAGCTTTGCTTTATGTTGGAAAAAAAAACACTAATGATAAAACCAGGTAGCAGCGGAGGGCGTTCCTTTTCGAGACGAATGGCCTTTTGCAGTTCATCTTTTGGGTCACATCTATGTTGATGATGTGTAAACTTCTTTTATTTTTCTTTCTTTCTGTGTTTGATTACTTAATTTATATTTTTGGGAATATGTGATTTTAGTTTCTTTTTCAAAATTTTAGTTTGTGTTTTTGTTGGATTTCAATAATACATAGACTTGTGTAGGTTTTTTGATACTTGGATGTGGATGGTTTTGCAGTAATAGTGCGAGGTTTCTTTGGAAATCAATACCTGCTACAATCAAGGAGAGCCAACCGGAGTTGGTTGCGGCCTGGAAAATAGGTCAAAAGCTGTGGACAAGGGACTATGCCGGTGTCTACGAGGCTATTCGCGGCTTCGATTGGACTCAACAAACACAAGTTCTTGTTGCTGCTTTCTCAGGCAAAGCTTTCTCTAATCATAGTTTTCACAGTAATTTAAGTAATTGTGTGTGTGTGTGAAAGATGAACCGAACCCTGAAGTAAGTGATTTTGAAGGAAATCCATATTCGTTAATTCAGATGTTATGGCATAAAATAGTAACGAAATCATGTAAAATCTTGCAACTTCATATCGTAGAATAAAGATTTAGGTAATGTAGTATTTGAGGGAATTATTTTATGTCTTTTTTGTAGAGCTATACACTAAGAGGATGTTTGAGCTGCTGCAATCTGCTTATTCAACTATAAGCATCCAAGATGCGGCTCAGTTTCTTGGAATGAGTGAGGAAGATGCCACAAATTGTAAGTATGCACATTTTTTATCATGTTTATGATATAAAGTTTCTACTATTTTACTAATTTTTAGATGTTTTGCTTAAGCTTCTTTTATTAGCCAAGTATCCTTGTAGTGTAAAGAGAAACATATATTATCTGAGAGGACGACTTATGGATGTAATTTAGGCTTAGAATTCCACGTTTTGGCCTATGGAGACCTTGGCTGGAATCCCAGCAGCCCCACTAAACACTAAAAATCTGAAAGAAAAATAGGTAGTAGAAAGAGACTGCCTTAGTACAGGCTGGGGACATGTCTGGTTTATATAATAAATCGGTGACGACAATGTCAAAAGCATCTGCTCCTTATGGATTTATTAGAAATCGACATCTTTAGGCCTTGAAACTTTTGCCTTTCAAATGCTCCCGAAACGTGCAAATGCTTGAGACTCTCAAACATTGTGGCAAAGGAGAGCTATCTTTTTCAGCCCCCCTCTTCGTTTTATGAAAAAAAAGATTGATGGCTTTAAAAGCCATTGAAAAGCAATAACTTGTGCTGTTTACAGGGTTAATCTAGGCTAGGAAAGTGATAATCATTTGGATTTCCATTCAAGTCCAGTTATGCTGATAGTTTAAGTACTATTAACTTTCCACACACTCAAGATGGTTAGCCAGGTCGGAAATTACGGTGTTATGGTTTATGTGATTAGTAGGCCATAGATTTTTTTCTAAAAAAGAGGATTATAAACTCTGCAAGGTTTCTCCGAGCCTCCGATAGACTATTTTGAGGGTTGTTTTAGCTTCCGTTGGAGTTGTTTACTTAATGCTTACTAGGTTTTCCGAGCATCCAATAGACTCTTATGAGGATTGTTTGAGCTGATTCTGGTTGTCACATGCAGATGTACTCCGGCAAGGATGGGCAGTCGATCCTACTTCTCGAATGCTAACTGTGACGAAACAAGCTGTCGTGAAAGGGCAGAAATTAGACCCTGGCAAATTGCAGCGACTGACAGAATACGTCTTCCACCTTGAACATTAAATCATACTTATGACCTCCGAGTTTCGACTGTTTTGTTGAATTTGAATTCTTTAAGCAAGTTTATGCTTCTAATCTTTATGAGAATTTCGGGAGCTTCTTATAACTTCATACATATTTGATGCCTTACTTTTTGTTTTTTATGTTTTGAACAGTTTCAGTGAATAATCATGCAGCAAATGTTTGAGCACTTGATGTCTTACAAACTCGCAAGGAATTATAATTAAGAAAGGTCAAATTATTGTCTGTTTATTGTGCGTAATTAATCCTTATATTTTCAATATTTAAGAAAATAATCTTTAAATTTATTAAGTTAAATTCTATTAGGAGTCCGTGTACCATTTTAAGATGTAGAGTTGGTTACTGTGTCCAAGATCAGTTCCAATAATTCAGTCATTTGATCGGTTTATGTAATGATAATTTAGTTCTATTGTTTTTCATCGTGTGGTTAGAATTTAAATTTCAAAAATTGGAAAGTACTTGAAAATTGATAAAATTAAAATATAAGAATTGATTTACAGTTTACCTACAGAACATGATCCAGGGCCTAATGAAAGCATCAGCATTAAGAAATCCTATTGCATAGCACTAAAAATATTCCTTATCGTTTGTGGATTGTTGTTATCCCTTGAGGTTTTAAGTTTGAATACCGTGTATGTAGGGTATAAATATTTATTGTCAACTACAAGGTATGAATATTTATTATCAAATAATTGAGAATCTTTAAACGTATATTATCTTGTATTTATCATATAATTATAAAAAAATGATAATAAGATAACAGTTTATTATTGGTATATTTAATAAAACTTGATAAATTTATAATCTTGAGCTAAATTTAAAACTAGATAATGCTCCGTTACGATAATGATTATAAAAGTCATTGTTAGACTATTGTTATTATCTTCGATAATTTTAATTAGTAACATTATCATATTCACAAATGAAATGAAACCATCTGAAATTTCTATAAGGATCACTATCAGGTTACCATCATGATTTTTAATCTTGAAGATGTATCGTCTTATTCCTAAAAAATTATTATTTGTTAGGAATTATTTTTTTAATATAGATTTTTTATTTATTATTTTAAATTCAAGGATAACATGTGATTAAATGATATTGCTTTTATTAATAGATATCGTAAGGTGCTAACATTTTTTTCTCATAAATTACATAACTGAACTCGATCTCTAAATTCGTAGATTAAAATTATTTTTTATATATAAATTTTAATTTTTTTATTAATACGAGGTAAGTATATAATAATATTGTTTAAAGATAATTTTCAATCATTTGACTTTGAATGTTCATACCTTTGATATTCATGGTGCTCGAACTCGAGATCTTACCACCGATGTCACTTGATTCGTGTTTTTCTATTACTTAGTCACAAGTGATTGTGGAGTTTGGCCCGACATGACAAAGACAATAACCGAGCACAAGGAGTGTTACACCACTCCGAGTTGATACCTTACCCATAATAGGGAGAAAAGTTAATGAGTAGTAGGTAGAGGTGAGCGTTCAATCAAGTCGAGTAAAACAAATTCGAATTATTTGAGTTGGTAAGTCTTATTTTAGAACTCGGTGATGACTTGAAATTTTTTTAGTCGAGTCGAGTCAAATTTTCGAGTTTATATTTAAATTTAATTGTAAATATTTACAATATTATGACATTATTTTATTCCAATTTAAATGTTATTTTATAACCATATACATACTTATTTTTTTTTATATTTTTCATATGTAATTTACATATATCATACAAAGTCGAGGGACTGGACTCATACTTGAAAATCAATCTATTAATTATTAAAAAATTACGAGTTATTCGAGTTGTATTTTACAACTCAATTTGAACTTAAAATTTTTTCGAGTCTAGTCGAGTGTATGAAATTACAACTCGAATTCAATTCGAATAAAAAAAATAATTTTTTCGAGTCGAGTGAAGTTTTGCTCACCTCTATTATTAGATGCACCAAGCCACCAACCACTCACACGATGATGCCCTTCCGATAACCATGTCCAACTAAGCTCGCCGATTTTCATAACTTGAATTTCGGGGAAAATTAGTCATAAGAATTAACCCTAGTTATTAACCTACTAAGGTTTTAGGCCTACCTCGCTTCAAAAAGATGTCGAGACCCACACCCCATTTCAATTTATTTTAAATTTGTATTAAAATAAAAGAAATCCTTTAAATGATTTGATCGCACCCAACAAAAATATTGATGAAAACCTCCTATTTTTAAAAGATATTTTATTTTGTAAATAAATTTGACAGCTTAAAAATTTGAAAATATACAACTTCCTCCACCCATCCCTTTGTTTATCAGCTTCCTACCTGTTCGGTTCCACTGTCATCCGGCCAAGCCTCATCCTTATGTTACTACTTCTGGTTCTTGCGCTTTTATCCGATCGTCGATTGTTTATCCCATCAGAAAATTACGACCCACCAGCATCCAGGAAAATTTACTTACCTACTTTTTGCAGATTTGGATTCGAAATTCAAAACGTCTTGATTTTTGTTGTTGTCAGAATGAATCCTTCTTAGCACTCGTCTCTTCTTTATTATTATGTCGTAAAGGTTTGAGTTCTTTTAGAGTAGTATTAGTTAAAGATTTATTGCTAAAAGATGCCCATTTTCATATTTTAAGATACGAACCAAGTGATTTTAATAATTAAATTGATGATTATTGTCTATAAAAGTTTTGAATTCGAACACGACATTTATAAGAATTCATTTTAAAATAATTAAGAATATTTCGAACATATACTAACTTGTAAACACTTCACAAACTAATAAAAGAAATACTTTTAAGGAAAATATCTCCACAGTGCAACTTTTATTGATTGACACACAAACATCGAGCAAAAGTACATATGCCCATGAATTTGTGTATTAAGTGCAAGGCAAAGCTTGAGCACTTTGCTGACTTATAAACTCCTACTAACGACATAATATTAAGTAAGCAACCATAATTGAGGAAACTAATTATCTTTTAAAAGACTGTTTTTTCTCAAAATACAATTCCGGTGCTTCATTCAAGCTGAACATCGGATTCATAAGCAACTCCAGCTTCCCAGTTACTGGGGAGCGCATTTGCTGCCTCCACCCAATACACCCCGGCGCTGCCACTCACTTGGAACCTAAAACTGACATATCCCGATGATGGCGGACTCGTCGTGTCGAAAACCGCCCCATACGCCCTCCTCATTTCTATCCACTCATTACAATCCGCCTGCGCCGATCGATTGTCATACGCATCAGTGTCGTCACGACAAATACTAATGTTTCAAAGTTACTGAATTCATTACAGCATTTTAATTACCTGCCAAACTTGTGCCGCAAGGATCTCGGTTCTGCCGGCTTGGTACAAGATCACAATGGCCAAGTAATTGGAGTACTTGCTATGTTCATGAACCTTGAACTGCAGCTTGTAACCACCGTAGCGGCAGGGGATTCTCTTGTATTCGACTTCAACTACTCCATAAGCGTACAGCTCGCCCGCTTTGTCCGACTGTGCCATTCTACCGTAAGCGCGGGGGCTGAGGATAAAATCGGTGTTGTCTCCTTCTCCATAGTCGGTCACCACTATGTTCACCCCATTATCTGTGCAGAGTTGAGGGTTTGTGCACCTAACCTGATAGCAAGCACCACAGCCAGCTCCATTTTTGTAGAGCCTGTACGAAACCCCAGCCACATTCGCATCATTCACGGTCCTTCCATATTCTCCATACCCGCAAGCTCCTCCTGAAATTCATCACAGTTTGAGCCAAACATGTCGGACATCTAACGAAGAATCCATAAACACGACGAATTAAATAAATAAAAATGCATGGATTATATAGGAGCAATGTACGTACTTGGAGTCCCTAAACAGTCAGGGCTGCCATAGTAAGTTGCTCTGGACTTAACGAAATCGTCCTGAGAGTAACAGAGTGTAGAAAATAGCACCATGATCGACACAATGCAACAGTGGAACTTAAATGAGTAGCCCATGTTTTCAGCTTCAAAAGCAATAATGGAACAAAGAAAAGATAAGAGATTGAATGAAGAACTGAGATGAGAAGCTGAGAACTCGAGTCCCATATTTATAGTGGAAGGGAAGAGGCTGCTGTTGAGCAAATTATTATACCTTTTTTCTTCCACTAATTAAAGGGTTTAATGGGGGGTAGGATTAAGATGAATGATGTGAATTGTTTTGACAAATTGATATATTATATTATTTGTTTATGCTATAATTGGTTTTCAACCATTAAGGAATAACAGTGAAGAAGATGTTTTTGGTATTCTTCGTCCTCGGTTCCTCCTTTTTCAACAATTCAATGAAAAGAAAATCAACAGAAAGATGAAATAAAAGAATCCCACATTTTCAGCTGGTATAACCGGACGTAGAATACAATCTTTAAACCCACAATATTTTAGCTGAATTGGTTAAGGTGAAGTACATAATCTCATAAAGCGATAAGAAAAGCTTCCCAACCGTTCCTCTGGAAAATAAATTCAGTAAGCCACACATGTAACTATAATAGTTGTCGTATGGTCGGTACAAACGTGAGTTGTCTACTAGGAACCAATTTAGACAGACCTACTTGTTAGATCCACGTCTCTTCCTTAGACTTAAAACAAAGCTTATTAGACCAAGGCTTAGCTACTTCTCAAACAAAACTAAGAGAAAACTTCCTTCGAACGTACCATGTAGGACTCAAAAACTTCTAGTACATACGAAAATTAGAGTTCTTTGTTTGAAAACTAAAACTTTACAAACTCTTATAGTACTAGGACAAGATGTCTTAAAACCTCTGTTATGTTGTCATGGTATTGAGACGTCTTCATTGTGTTGTCATAGTGCAAATGTGTTGAACCATGTTTTATAATGTTTTGATATAACAAATCAAGACAAAACATTTTTGGACTTGATTGAATTTGTTCAAAGTTTTCAAAAATAAATCAAAGTTCATAAAACTAGAATTTGAGCACAAAACTGTTTTTCTGGGTACGTAGTACCGATACTGTTCTTATAGTATCGATACTATATGAACAATACTGATACTATTCATGTGGTACTGATACCAAAGGTAAGAGAGATATCGATACTCTCTAGGTAGCATCGATACTACCAGTGTTTTCAAAATGCTCAAATTCCAGAATGCAAAATAGGTATGATACTTAAGGGGTACCGATACTACTTTACAAAGTGGTATCGATACCATGAGCATAGTATCGATACTGGTCAAGCCCAACGGTCTTTAACGGCTAGTTTATTTGAATATAACAAAGGAAATACCGATACTCCCTTTACTAGGCAGTTTTATTTTGCAGAGAATTAATCTACAACGGCTCCAAAACATCCCCAAACGCCTAGAAACGACAACAAATTCATTCCAACATATAAAAACAAGTTGAGGACACTTGAAGAAGGTTACCAACACCTATCCAAGCATTCATACACAAGAGAAAAGTTTTTCAATATTTAATTTTCTTTCTTTTGTAAATATTTGTGTTTTGAGCTTAATTGTATATCCTTAGGTTTTGTTGTTGTGAGCTTAAATCTTTGTAAACACCTTCCTTTAGAGAGGTTTTTCTTGTTTACATTTCTTTACCTTTGTAAAGGGGATTGGTTCTAGCTAAGCCTTTGAAAAGCTAGTGAGTTGTAAATGTTATCTCTTAATCCTGTAAAAAGGAAGAACAAATTAATGAATTTGTTAGAAAATCCTTAGTGAGGAGCTAAGGTAGTGGATGTAGACTTGGTTGAGAAGTCGAACCACTATAAATCATTGTGCAAATTTTTTATCCTTTTTTACTCCATACTCTCTAAACTCAAAAAGCCAATTCACCCCCTCTTGGCATATATTCGGTTGATCGATTGAGCTTTATTGCGAATATCCCAACAAGATGCCTTCTCTTTGGTCAAGTATGTTAAGTTGTCTTTGCATTAATCGACCAAACAAGTTAAGATGTTTCTGTTATCCAAGGGAAATAAGATGTGTGTACCCCATACATTTTCGAGTTACCTTCGTTAGGAATCGATATGCCTTCACCCTAAACTTACGACTTATGAAAACTACACACGGGGATGGAAAACCTCAACTATAGCAATAGGAGTGATTCTATTGTGCTTTAACGAGCATCAAGACATCATTTTCCTTAACTAGAAATATTTCAACTCTAAGTTTCTACCTAGGTAGAGATGCCCCAATTATATCAAAAAAAAATTCTCAAAGCATGAAGATGCCTCTGCTATACTTGTTGTGCATTATCGTGGGCTAAGTTTCCCAATCTAACCGGATCAAGAAGCCACTACTTGAAAGCACTAAGATACATCTACAATACTCATGCCAAGAGGGAGTTGCCATACATTATTGTTATCACAACTTTTCATATCCTCCACAGAGTGTTGAGATGCCTCCACTCAGTGACATGAATTTATCTGTTGTGACTATGAGTGTAGAGATGCCTTTTCCACAACAAGGGAGACAAAAACTACCCAATTGTATCTACCCCAACAAAGAATACTTTGCTCGATAATTGGATCCTTCTAAGGGCGTCGAGTTTCCTTCTCTATCGGTGAAAAATGATAAAACTACTATATTTCTCTCTCTTTTTCATGCTAAATGTCAGCCAAAAGAGTTAAGATGACACTATTCTGACAATTGGAACACTCCATTACCACACTATAAAACATTTAGAAGCTCCATCCAAAAGTATCGAGATGCCTCTACACAACTCTTAATTCTGGGTGAATTCACCTCACACTCTAGCTATAACAACTTTATGAATTCTCCAAAGAGTGTTGGGATACCTCTGCTCAACGAGTATAAAGATGCCTTTAAAATAATAAGGGGATAGAGACCTCCCCATTGTTTCTACTAATAATAAAGAAGCCTCCACCTGTTGACTGAACTTCTCTAAAGGTGTTAAATTTCCTCTTCATTGGCTAATAATGCGAAGATACCTCGTACAACAATGCACTATAACACTTTCATGGGCACAATTAGATTGATACACCTCCGCTATGGTTGAAAAAACTTATCATTGACCTCTATATAACATGTGAAGATAATTCTCGATTAAGCATTAAAAACCCTCTATAGGGAAGCATATACTGATTTAAGAATGAAACTAGTTTTAAGATGCCCCAAGAACTCGAAGGAATGGAAGAGAGCCCAAAGACATCCTCTAGAACAGTCTAGCCTGACTACTTAGTCCAACACTCAGTCGTCCTTGAATTGTTCTCTACTCCGAAAATATCTATACCACACATCTCAATCGCGCTAAAATCATCATCGAGTGAGTCTTCTGACCTTCTATTAATATCATCGTCTAGCATGTTTTCGTTACTAGGCCTAAAATCCTTGAAAAACCATTGCGATAATTGCCTCTTTGACCAGGGCCTCAAGGAACATGATAGAAGACAAAAAGTGTATCAACTTTATCTACCTCTTAACCATAATAAAATCCACAGTAACTTATATATGCCTTCATAGGACTCCACATTTATGTTATTCCTAACAGGCATGGGACATTCTACATGTAACACCCCAACCCGTATCCGACCCGAATACAAATTAGAGGTGTCACATTGACTTTTCAAATCTTTGACCTTTAACAAATAGTTGACAATAAAATTTTCTTTTGAATAGTAGAACATTTTGATAAAAGATAAAGAGTACAACTTTCCAATTCAACTGAAAATATATAATTCATCATTTACATAAATACCATAAAATTTACATTTACAAAAATTGATAAGAGCATTTCCATTTAAACCAATGATGCATGCCAACAAAATGTACAAAACTTATAAACTTACTTTTCAAATGATTATGATCTGATCTTCACTGCTTATGTTGTCCTCTCTTAATCTTCACTTTTCTGATCTCTTTGAACCTACGTGTGAAACAATCCACACGCTAAGTCTTTGACTTAGTGAGACAATAAGTAGTATATAAAAGAAAAACATTTCAAAAACATTTTTCATTGATCTATATAAAGCTTTTCATACTTGAATTAAATATGGTTTCTACACTTACATTAAATCACTCTTTATTCAACTTGCATCCTTATTCTTTTATCCCAATGTATAACACTGAGAATTCATGATATCTGAGTACACTGAGGTTGTGCACAATTGTTGTCACCACAGCTCATATAATTTGCACCGAAGTGCCACGTAGAATTTGTCCCGAATGACCACGTAGAATTTGTCCCAAAGGACCACACATAAATATCCCGAAGGATCACATAGGTTGTTGAAAACATTTTGATATTTTGATATAACAAATTAAGATAAATGATTTTTAAGATTTTCCAAAATATTTTCTAATTATATTCGATATAATTATTCGAATATCAAAATATTACTCCAAATCTTTCAAATGTCATTTTTAATCCTTACTCAAGTGTAAAATTAAGTTTTAATCTTAAAATAATTTCAAAACAATTTTACAAAGTATTTCGAACCGTTTCAAAGCCAAAAATTCCAGAATGTCCAAAGGGAACCGATTCCCCTGAATGGTTTGGCTCCGAGAAAAACAAAATGCTCGGAGGGAACCGATTCCCCCCCAGGGGGTACCGATTCCCCCTGATCAACGTTCAAAATATTTGAATTTTACACTTAGGGAATCGATTCCCTATGAGGGGGTACCGATTCCCCCCACGCTCCAAGCTATTTTATTAATTGATTTCACACTAAAACAGCTCCATTGACTCCACTAATCATCCCCAACGTTCAGAATCAATTGAAGGAGTATTTAAACAAACTTAGAAGCCATTGATCAACAACAAGAAACAACAATCATCAAGAGTTGAGAGAGAATTAAAGAGAAAGCATCAAACTCATTGTTTGAGCACTTCAAGCCTATTTTTCATTCAATATTCATTGTGCTTTCAAGAACATCATTTGTGCTCTATTGTATTTATCCTTGAGTATTCTTTCTTTGTTCTAGAATTGTGCAAACAATCTACCTTGTGAGGTTTTCCTTGCAACTTTGCAAATTTGTGTATTTCTCTTTGAAAAAGAGTGTGCTCAATAATTTGGGGTATAATTCTTGAGGGAGTTGTAAGGTTACTCTTTGTCCTTAAAAGAAAGAACAAATTAGTGAATTTGTTGGAAAATCTTTAGTGTGGATAGCTAAGGTAGTGGACGTAGACTTTGGTTGAGAAAGTCGAACCACTCTAAATCGCTGTGCAAATATTTTCAATTTTCTGCAAAAGCTTCCACCAAAATTTTTTATTGCCAATTCACCCCCTCTTGGCCATTTCCATCGATCGATTAACTCAACAATTGGTATCAGAGCTTGACTCATTTGAAGGTTTAACCGCCTCTTGAGTAGATCCGGGAAGAGTTAAATTGATAAAGATGGCGTCCACTTCCGATTCATTCTCCATGGAAGAATCCAGACCAATTGACATGCCTCCTCACTTAAATGGAACAAATTATCGTCGTTGGAAGAAGTTCATGATGATATTTATTCAAGCATTTGATATGGAAGCTTGGATGATGATCGAGAAAGGATATTCTTCTCCTACGAAGAAGGCAAAGAAGTGGAGTGATCAAGAACGGAAGAAAGCTCAACAAAACACAAAGGCTATGCACATGTTATATTGTGCAATTGATCCTAATGTATATAAAAGAGTTTCTTCTTGTTCAAGTGCCAAGGAGATGTGGGATAAGCTTAAGGAGATCTATGGAGACAAGGAAGAAGAAGAACCAATAAAGGTGATGTCTCTATTAGCTCTCACAGAGCCAAATGTATCTTCTAACTCAAATAAATTAAATTCAAAATCTTTTAATGAGTTACAAGATGCTTATAATGAATTATTTTCGGAGTGTGAGACCATGAACTCTAAATATAATAAATTGATTTCTAAATTTATTGCTAAAAATGATCTTCTTTTGAAAGCTAAAACAGACTTGGAAAATCAAAATGAAATGTTGAGAAAAGAGTTAGAACTTTCAAAAATAAAATCTGAAAACTTTGAAAAAGAAATTGTCAAATTAAACAAACTTCTTCTAGAAACGAAAATGAATTTTGAAAATCAAAATGAAATCTTGAAGAAGGATTTAGAGCTTTCAAAAATGAAATTTGAAAGTATTGAAAAAGAAAATTTCGATTTGAAAGTTAAGCTTGAATGTTTAACAAAAGAAAAAGAGATCATTTTAAATAATTCATCTAGTTCAATAATGACAATATGTTCACATTGTCATTATCATGGTCATAGGAAAACAATTTAAAATTAGACAAGTATGGGTTCCATAAGGAACAAGAGGCATTGAAACTAATGTTCAAGGATCCAAAGCAATTTGGATACCCAAATCTACTTAAATGTCTCTTGTAGTTGTGTGGGAGCAATGGTGATGAAGATGATGATATTCAAGATGCTCTAGCCACACATGAAAAAGGAATGGGTAACCTCTAAACTTAATGTTTTTATTTTATTTGGTTGCTCATTTAGTTTATGCATGCATGAGGTTTTTAATTCTAAATGATTATGTTTTATCTCATGTATGTTGAAAAATATTGTATGATGAACATAATAATTTTTTGTAATGTTTTATAAACTCTAGTTCATTATATTAATTTTTGGTCAAATTTTTTTTAAAATGTAATTGATATCTCTTTAACAATTGATATCGATTTTTCAAGAACTTTGGTTTTGCAAAATTTTGACCTTAAATTTTTCTTAATGATTATGCATATTTTTTTAAAAAATATTATAAAGTTTTAATGCATAACATTTTTCAAAAAAACTTTATGCATGTGCTCTTAATCTCGATAATCAACATTGCATAATATTTTGTATGTAAATGGATTAAAGCATAATCCGATTAGATGAATTTGACTAAAGATACAATGTCTTATTTTTAAATTAAGTGTTTGCAAAATTGATTGACATTGCATCTACTTTGATTATGCTTGTTGGTCATAGAATAGGAAACATTTACATGGTGCATTTAGATTCTATCAATATGACTAATTTATGCCTAGTTGCTAAGGATGAGCATGATAGTTGGTTATGGCATAGGAGACTAGGACATGCTAGTATGAGTGTTTTGCAACGATTGATTCAATGAGATTTAGTTAGAGGGTTGTCAAAGCTAAAATTTGATAATGATAAAATTTGTGATGTTTGTGCTAAAGGAAAACAAAGGCGAATTTCTTTTAAATACATTAATGACATATCATCTAGCAGAGTATTACAATTGATCCATTTAGATCTTTTTGGGCCATCTAGATCTACTAGCTTGGGTGGAAAATAATATGCATTTGTTTTGGTAGATGACTATTCTAGATATACTTGGGTTCTATTCTTAAGTACTAAAGATGAAGCATTATAAAAATTCATCACGTTTTTCAAAAGTAATCCAAAACGAAAAAGGTTACTCTATAACTAGTGTTAGGAGTGATCATGGAACTGAATTTGAAAATCTTGGATTTACTGAGTTTTGTAATTCTAATGGTATTAGCCATAATTTTTCAGCTCCTAGAACCCCTCAACAAAATGGAGTTGTTGAGAGGAAAAATCAAACTTTAGAAGAAATGGCTAGAACCATGCTTTGTGAAAACAATTTGCCAAAATATTTTTGGACGGAAGCCACAAATATCGCTTGTTATGCTATTAATCGAGTAATGATTAGGCCTATTTTGAAGAAAACTCCATATGAACTTTTTAAAATAAAAAAACCTAACATTAGCTATTTTCATCCTTTTGGATGTAAATGTTTTGTTTTAAACAACGGTAAAGACAATCTTGGCAAATTTGATGCTAAAAGTGATGAAGTATTTTTTCTAGGTTATTCCTTAAATTCTAAAGCTTATTGAGTATTTAATAAAAGAACTTTAGTTGTAGAAGAGTCTATACATGTTGTTTTCGATGATAATCTCCTTCCGAGGAAGAATTCTTGTTTGAATGATGATGTAGGTGTTATAAATACAAATTACGTTAGACATGACGTTGGAGAACCATCATCAAATGAAGAAACGAAAGATGAGGAAACTCAAGATCCTCTCGAGAATCCAACCATTGAAGAAAGGGAAGTACCTTATCTAAGAGAGTACAACTATGTCAAGGATGGTGAGATTATAGGTGATCCATCCAAAAGGGGTAACAACTCGATATTCTCTTAGAAATATTTGTAATTATGTTGCATTTATCTCATGCATAGAGCCTAAGAATATTAAAGAAGCATTAAATGATGAACATTGGATTATGGCTATGCAAGAAGAGTTAAATCAATTTGAGAGAAGTAAAGTATGGACATTAGTTGAAAGGCCTAGTAATAAATCTACTATATGTACTAGATGGGTATATAGGAATAAGCATGATGAAAGTGGTAATATAGTGAGAAACAAGGCTAGACTTGTTACTCAAGGCTATACTCAAGAAGAAGGCATAGACTATGATGAAACATATGCTCCCGTAGCTAGGATGGAAGCAATTAGAATGTTATTAGCATTTGCATGTTTTCATGAATTTAAATTATATCAAATGGATATTAAAAGTGCATTTTTAAATGGTTTTATAAAAGAAGAAGTGTATGTGGAACAACCTCCAGGTTTTGAAGATTCAAAATTTCTAAATCATGTTCTTAAATTGACAAAAGCGATTTATGGTTTAAAACAAGTTCCTAGAGCTTGGTATGAAAGATTGTCAATTTTTTTTAATTGAAAAAGGTTTTTCAAAAAGGAAGGTTGACACTATATTGTTTTTAAAGCATAAAGGTAAAAATTTATTAGTAGTTCAAATTTATGTTGATGATATAATATTTGTTTCTACTAATGATGTTCTTTGCCAATAATTTTCCAAGCTAATGCAAAGTGAATTTGAGATGAGCATGATGAGGGAGCTCTCATTTTTCTTGGGACTCAAAATCAAGCAAAGAAAAGATGACATCTTCATCAATCAAGCTAAGTACGTCAAAGATATGCTCAAGAAGTTTGGACTGGAAAATGGGAAACCTCATGACACTTCAATGAGCTCATCAACAAAGCTTGACATAGATGAAGGAGGTAAATGTGTGGATGTTAAATTATATAGGTCAATGATTGGCTCTTTGCTCTATCTAACTGCAAGTAGACCAGACATTATGTTTAGTGTTTACTTATATGCTAGATTTCAATCATGCCCTAAGGAATCACATTTACTAGCTGTTAAGAGAATCTTTAGATACCTTAAGGACACTCCTAGTTTAGGACTTTGGTATCCTAGGGACTCTAGCTTTAGCTTGCATGCCTTCTCTGATGTAGATTATGGATGATGCAAATTAGATAGGCACCTCTGGTACTTTCCAATTCCTTGGAAATATGCTAATTTCTTGGTTTTCAAAGAAACAAAATTGTGTTGCATTATCTACCACTGAAGCCGAATACATTTCAACTGGTAGTTGTTGTGCACAAGTTTTATGGATGAAACAACAACTTTTTGATTATGGAATTGAAGTAGGTACCATTCCTATCAAGTGTGACAATACTGGTGCTATTTGTCTCACTAAAAATCCCATCCAACACTCTAGAACTAAGCACATTGAAATTAGACAACACTTCATTAAAGACCATGTCACTAAGGAAGATGTAGTTCTAGAATTTGTTGATACTTTGCACCAATTAGCAGACATTTTTACAAAACCTTTAGACAAGGAAAGATTTTGGACACTTAGGAGAGATTTAGGTTTAACTGACCTATTTTCACTTAGTGTTTAAAATAATTTTAGCAATTTTAAGAATAAATGAAAAATGCTTATAATTAGTTTTGATTGCATTCTTTGCTATTAGTTAGGGGGATTTTATGATTCTTTTTGAAAAATTGATTATATGTTCAAATAAATTTTAATGATAGATTTGATTGATTGAACATAGTTAATTTTTCGTAATATAAGTTGCCAATACCACAAGAGGAAATTAATTTAGCATTTTGAGTGTTTACAATACAATTTTTTGAATTTTAGTGCAAGAGGAATCGATACCACCTTGAAGGGGAACCGATTCCCCATTTGAATGGGAACTGATTCCCTCCTTTAGGGAATCGATACCCCACACGGGTTCTGGTTATTAAACGCCCAGAAAAACCTTTTCTCTCAAAACCTTCTCTTCTATTTTAAACATTGTTCATCCTTTCTTTCTCTCTAAATCTCCACTTTTGCCAAAATCATCAAATACAAGTCGGAATTAGATAGTTCTTCAACTTCTGATCCTGCTAACATCACTAAATCCTTGCAAACAACATCACATTCTCATAAAATCCAAATTTTCAAGGTAATATTTCAAAATCCTCTATTTCATTGATTTTTGAACTTAGGACTAGTTTTGATTAGTTCTAAGATGAACATTACAACGGGCATTGTTATATGATGATTTTACAACCAATTTTGTCAAAAATACTCAATTTTTCAAAACTATCTTTAAATTTCGAAATAAAAAAAATCGAAAATTGTTGTTTTAATTGATGTTTTTGATTCAATTATGTTGTTTTCATAAAAAAAAACTATACATATTATGTTTTTCAAACATTATTTTCCAAATAGTTTTTCAAAACATTGTCCTTTAGGATTTGGTTTAGAGAACCTTGAAATATTAAGGACTCATTTGAGTTTTGGGTTTGTTTATATTACATACATGTGTTTAAATTTACAGGTTACATATTCTATTCCGATTCTTAAACCATGTCAAATCCTAAACAACCTAGGACATTGTCTAGTCGCTCAAGTCAAAACCGACCTCTTATTCCTCCACCCAATCCAAATAACCCAAATATGACCATTTTGAACTCTTGTTTCAACGTACCTGGTCGTGGACAAGATCTACACCATAGGTACCATACTTGTTTTTAGTCATACAAAATCCGGGAAGAGCGTATCCCTTTGATCCAAGCTATGGAAGATATGGACTTCCAATATCTTTCTACTCTTAAATCCTAGAAGTTTGATAAACTCTTTAAACTCAAACCTTTGGGTTATCATCTATTAGTCCGCATTTTTCTATTCCAATATGATATGTGTCCAAAATGAGCGTCGGTCTGAAACTATAGGAATTAGATCCTATCTTTTAGGATAATTTATTTTTATTGACTCTAGTACAATCGCTACCCATTTTGGACTAGATAACTCAGGTTTAATGAAAAAGAGACTGTGGTTTCACCCTATAAGTCTAAAGATAGTGAGAGTGCCCTAAAAACTCATCGTGATAGAGTCCTTCATTATATGATCTCTTGGTGGTTTAGACCATCCGGAGGTAGGTACTCCTCCCTTAGGAATATAGATATATGGTGGATATATTATATCCAACATAAAAAGAAGATTAATCTACCACAGATCATCTTTAGTGAGTTTCCATAAACATTATTCCTTCCAATAATATAGAAACCTTGATTTATGGTTGTCTCCTTAGTAATTTGTTTATCAAACTCGGTTTTAAGATCTCTCCTGATATTCATATCCCTCTCCAAAACCAAATCAATCTTACTTCCTTAAAGAAAAAGGGATAGAAAAAGGATAAGAAAACGTCCAATAGGTTTATCGTCCCGAACTCAGAACTTTGAATTGTGAAACATTTTGATGTTCATGGATTGTTTTATTTTTGATGTTTGAATTTCTTGGATGATTGGATATTTGAACTTACATGCTTATATCTTTGGTTTGGTTTTTAACTTTCATTTTGAGCTTAATGTTTATTAATTTTTGCATCATTTCCATATTAGTTGCATTATAACCAATTTACCATGTCACATTGATTATGAATATTGATTATGAAACTAATGGCTAACGTTTCTCTTGATTGTGCTCTTAGCATCTTACACTATATTTATTTATAATCAATTGGCTAAGTGTTTTTCAAAAACTTGTTTAAAATCTCTTAAAAAGGTCTTTTTGATTTAACAAAAAGGGGGAGAAATGTTAAAGTGTTTTAAAGGGGAGAAGTTAAAGTGTTTTAAAGGGGAGAAGTGGGGAGAAGTGTTAGAGTAAGGGGGGAGTAATTTTCAAAACTTAATTTCAAAATCTTAAAATTACTAAAATGTTTTGTTATATCAAAAAGGGGGAGATTGTTGAAAACATTTTGATATTTCGATATAACAAATTAAGATAAATGATTTTTAAGATTTTCCAAAAGATTTTCTAAGTATATTCGATATAATTATTCGAATATCAAAATATTACTCCAAATCTTTCAAATGTCATTTTTAATCCTTACTCAAGTGTAAAATTAAGTTTTAATCTTAAAATAATTTCAAAACAATTTTACAAACCGTTTCAAAGCCAAAAATTCCAGAATGTCTAGAGGGAACTGATTCCTCCCCAAGGGGGTACTGATTCCCCCTGAATAGTTTGGCTCCGAGAAAAACAGAATGCTCGGAGGGAACCGATTCCCCCTGATCAACGGTCAAAATATTTGAATTTTACACTTAGGGAATCGATTCCCTATGAGGGGGTACTGATTCCCCCCACGCTCCAAGTTGTTTTATTAATTGATTTCACACTAAAACGGCTCCATTGAATCCACTAATCATCCCCAACGTTTAGAATCAATTGAAAGAGTATTTAAACAAACTTAGAAGTCATTGATCAACAACAAGAAACAACAATCATCAAGAGTTGAGAGAGAATCAAAGAGAAAGCATCAAACTCATTGTTTGAGCACTTCAAGCCTATTTTTCATTCAATATTCATTGTGCTTTCAAGAACACCATTTGTGCTCTATTGTATTTATCCTTGAGTGTTCTTTCTTTGTTCTAGAATTGTGCAAACAATCTACCTTGTGTGGTTTTCCTTGTAAGTTTGCAAATTTGTGTATTTCTCTTTGAAAAAGAGTGTGCTCAATAATTTGGGGTATAATTATTGAGGGAGTTGTAAGGTTACTCTTTGTCCTTAAAAGAAAGAACAAATTAGTGAATTTGTTGAAAAATCCTTAGTGTGAATAGCTAAGGTAGTGGACGTAGACTTTGGTTGAGAAAGTCGAACCACTCTAAATCGCTGTGCAAATTTTTTCAATTTTCTACAAAAGCTTCTACCAAAATTTTTTATTGCCAATTCACCCCCCTCTTGGCCATTTCCATCGATCGATTAACTCAACAGTTGTCCCGAAGGACCGCGTAGAACCCTCGACTCTTGGCATGTCAACTATACCCCTAATTCTCACATATACTCATTGGGCTTTAACTTATAATTATTTTAAGTTTCACTATTTAAAGTGTATCTTAATTGCATATAGAACATTATAGTAGATTATTTACACGTAGGGCATTTCATATTCACATATTACATGTTCACATTCAAGCACAATTAATAATAGAACTTACTTGAAAATATACTTTAATAAAAAAACATAATATAAGTTTGCAAATTTGTGTATTTCTCTTTGAAAAAGAGTGTGCTCAATAATTTTGGGTATAATTCTTGAGGGAGTTGTAAGGTTACTCTTTGTCCTTAAAAGAAAGAACAAATTAGTGAATTTGTTGGAAAATCATTAGTGTGAATAGCTAAGGTAGTGGACGTAGACTTTGGTTGAGAAAGTCGAACCACTATAAATCGTTGTGCAAATATTTTCAATTTTCTGCAAAAGCTTCCACTAAAATTTTTTATTGCCAATTCACCCCCCTCTTGGCTATTTCCATCGATCGATTAACTCAACAGTTATCCTGAAGAACCGCGTAGAACCCTCTACTCTTGGCATGTCAACTATACCCCTAATTCTCACATATACCCATTGGGCTTTAACTTATAATTATTTTAAGTTTCACTATTTAAAGTGTATCTTAATTGCATATAGAACATTCTCGTAGATTATTTACACGTAGGGCATTTCATATTCACATATTACATGTTCACATTCACATATTACATGTTCACATTCAAACATAATTAACAATAGAACTTACTTGAAAATATACTTTAATAAAACATCATAATATATTGCATAAAAGAATTGAAAATAGTTTTCGATCGAAAACTTTGAAGTTGGCTTGTCTCAAGTCGTTCTCAAATCCAATATAAACAATTTAGTTACACTCACTTTTGCCTCACTCAAGTCCTTTACTCTTTTGTTCTAAACTTATAATGTGGAGTTGACCGGAAGTTGATTTTGTTCAACGTCTACACAAAACAATCGAAAATAAATATTGGAATTCGAATCACTTATCTTCAATCATAATAACTTAATCTGCAAGAAAAACTTAATTTCTCATTACATGCTTAGTAGTATCGTACTCCCCCCATAGTACTGATACTTCCCTTTGATGGTATCGATACCCTCCTTTGGTACCGATACCATTTCAACATATTGGAATTTCAGCTTAAAAATGGTATCGATACTCCCCTTTCAGTATCAGTACCCCAACAATTAATATTGATACTGATCCTTGATTTTTAATTGATTTAGCCTTGAAGTATCGTTACTGTTCTTACAGTACCGATACCCTTGTCCAGATTTCAACTCGTCCATTTTAAATTTTAACCCATAATCACCTATTTTCCTTTCTCTTAGCTCTAATAAACTTCTCAAACTCATTACTACTCATACTAGACAACTTATCTCCACTACTCCTCTTATAACATCCACTTTCCCAATAATATACTTAAAAATAAGATCATATCATTTAATCAAACATGTTATAAGTTATTTCTAACACTTAAAATCTCTTAGCTAGGACTTTGACAAGTCAATTCTACCTTTAGAATCCATTTATCAATAAATTTACAAATTTTCACTTCAAAACCCATCTTATTCATTCCTTAATAACTCCTTATTAACTTAGTTTTTCTTCATTTGCAAGTTTCCTTAATCTTCTCTACCTCTTAAAGCTTTAATATAAACCCATAAGTTAAGAAAATCAACAACTTACAATAACTCACCTTAAACCAGGAAGTCACGAGCCGAAGAAGAAGAAGAGAAAATAACTAAGTATTCCAGATAACTCTTATTATCTCCCTTATCCACTTTAAATATCTTAATATAATATGGATATAAAATCCATATGCTAAAAAAGACCATCTTTCCCTTCTTCTCTTCCTTCTTTGCAATTAAATCCTAACACAATTTCCAAACATTAGTCCTTGAACTTATCACTTATTCCAATTAAACTACTAAAATTTAAATTTCTTACATTTTGATCACTGACCCGATGTTTGGGGTATTACACTACATCAAACATTTCATTATTGATCCTAAATCAATTAGGATTATTTATTCATATGTAGTGCTTGAAAACATTTTGGACATAGACCGTCTCTAGGACATCCAACCTAGCCTTCAAGCATACATGTAATCATGATGACCCTACGCCTAGAACCAGTTACAAGAGTCACAATAAAACATCTTGACCAAGACCAATAGAAAGGATTGAAACCACATCACCCTCACTTATTTCTCTGCTATCTCATCATGGAGATATAGAATATTGACACCGACCAACGATCGTTCTATCACTGACTGCGACTATTCGCCCAAATCAAGAGGGATGAACCGCAACCACCACAATCAATTTGTTCCCATCAACAATCTCCAAAAAAACATGTCAGCTTATTTAATAAAATAAATTAAAAAGTTATTTTAAGAATAAATTTAATATTTTGAAAAATAAAGAACTAGAAAAATAAATTAGCGATTACATTAATAAAAAAATAATATTTCATGGACCATCCATGCAATTTGACAAATTAAGAAGATTATATTACGATAAAAGTTACAATATGCTACAAGTTCTTGTAATCTTAGTACATTTAGAATTTAGTCTCTCCACTTTCTAATTAAAAATTAAAGTTCAATTGTAAATATGATCGTCATTCTTTTGTTAAATTCGTTGATGTGATATTTTGAAATTAAAAGTTACTAACTTGGCAATCATGAAAATAACATTGTAATGGACTTGAATTTAATAGATAAGTTTTAACAATGTTAACAATTGAATTTGAATATTTAAATCTAAAAAATATACATTAAATTTCTAAAAGTAAATGAAAGAAACTAAATTCCAAATATATTAAGAGTATACGGATTTGGACCATATTCTAACCTACAATAAATCAGGTAACAATAATTTTCAAATATATAACAATATAAGGACTTTGGACTATATTTTTAACAATTACTGATGAAAACAAAATAAAACAATAACTTTAGAAATTAAAATAAAATTTTTATATAAAAACACGATAGTAATCTAGTGACTAAATATTGATTTTACTTGAAACTTAAATACTAATGAGAAAACCACCAACACCAAATCTGCTATATTTTATGTATAATTTTTTTATTAACTTAGATGATTATAAGGTAGCATATGTTTCAAATAATTTTAACTATTTGATAATGAACGTGTTGGGGAAAACGGTTATTTCCCACACGAACGTAGTTTTAAAATTGACTTAAAATGTCAAGATTAAAACCACCAAAGGTTGCATAGCAGATAAACCTGTCAAACTATTGAATATTGAAACACAATGGAAAAGAACCGAATAAAAAACAATAAAGGAGAGAACACACCAAATTTACGAGGTTCGACGAGAATATCGTCTACTCCTCGGGCACCACACCGGATGATAACTTCACTATATCGCCAATATTACAACAAATGGAATTCTTTGGAATTCCCAAAGTGGGAGAATGAAGAATACAAGAGGAATAGAGAACTTGTTTTTGGGATGATTTCTAATGGAAATACTTAGGTCTATTTATAGTTGAGTTTCAAGAACAATATGTTCAAAGTTTGGCCACCTACCAAAGAATTTTCCAATGTGTACAAGTTAGCCACCAAATATGAAATTCACATGTTCAAAGTTTGGCCACCAACCAAGATGAAATTTCCAATAAGTTGGCCACCAACCAAGATGAAATTTCCAACTTGTCAACTTAATTTCTAGACAAATCTAACAAATCTCCACCTTGGCTTGAAATTACCAAGCCTACTCAACTTCTTCAACTCCCCAAATTTGTAGTGCCTCTAATTGCGCTCACAAGCGCCACACACCCGAAGGTGTTCATACTTTCAGGATGTTAATCAAGTTCAAACAATGATTGAACTTGATTACTGTTACCACCTTGGTCATCATATCTGCGGGATTTTCTGATGTCGCAATTTTCTGAAGTAGAATCTTTCCTTCTTCAAAGATCTCCCGCACAAAGTGATACCTCACGTCGATATGCTTAGTTCTTGAATGGTAGACTTATTTTTTGCTAAGTGAATAGAGCTCTGACTGTCACAATAGAGACTAATGTGACTTTGAACAACTCCCAAGTCTTCCATCAACCCGTTAAGCCAAATTGCTTCCTTTACAGCCTCTGAAACTGCCATGTATTCTGCCTCTGTAGTAGACAAATTGCAATGTAGACTTCCAACTTACTGGGGCTTTAGCAAGAGTATACAAATACACAGTAGTTGATCGACGCTTATCCAAATCACCAGCATAATCGGAATCAACATATCCAACCATACACTGACCAAGTGCTTCATCCTGTTCAAAAACTAAACCAACATCCACGGTTTGTTGGAGATACCGTAGAATCCATTTCACAGCTTTCCAATGTCCTTCTCCAGGATCATGCATGTACCTGCTCACAACTCTAACTGCTTGTGAAATGTCAAGACGCGCACACACCATTACATACATCAAGCTCCCAACTGTATTAGCATATGGAACTTTTTCCATATACACTCGTTCTTCATTAGTTTTAGGAGATAATTGATAACTAAGTTTCAAATGAGAAGCCAATGGGATACTTACATGTTTGGTATTTTCATTCATGCCAAAACATTGTAATACCATTCTCAGATACCGCTTCTGTGTTAAACAAAGCTTCACTCTCTGTCTATCTCTGCTTATCTCTATACCAAGAATCTTCTTGGCCTCACCTAGATCTTTCATCTCAAACTCTTGATTCAACTGAGCCTTTAATTTGTCTATCTCCTTTTGACTCTTTGAAGCGATCAACATATCGTCAACGTACAAGAGAAGATAAATGAAAGATCCATCTTTGAGCTTTTGCAAATACACACAATGATCATATTTGCTTCTAGTATACTTTTGCCTCCTCATAAAGCTATCAAATCGCTTGTACCACTGCCTCGGAGATTGCTTCAATCCATATAGTGATTTGTTCAGCTTACAAACCCATTTCTCACAACCACCATCTTTGTATCCTTCTGGTTGTGTCATATAGATCTCCTCTTCTAAATCACCAAGCAAGAAAGCCGTATTTACATCAAGTTGAGCTAGCTCCAAATTCAACTGTGCTACCAAGGCCAACAATATTCTAATGGAAGAATGCTTCACAACAGGGGAAAATACTTTATTGTAGTCGATTCCCTCCTTTTGAGCGTAGCCTTTAGCTACCAACCGTGCCTTGTACCGAACATCTTTCTTGTTATGAGATCCATCTTTCTTTACAAATACACACTTGCATCCAATGGCTCTTTTACCTTTCGGTAATTGTGCCAGTTTCTAAGTGTCGTTCTTTTAGAGAAATTGCATTTCTTCATCCATGGAACTTTTCCACTTATTACTTTCCAAGCTTTGTATTGCTTCTTGGTAAGTGATAGGGATATCATCATCAACAACTGGAAGAGTATAGGCCACCATATCAACAAATTGAGCAGGTCTACGAATTTCTCTCATTGGCCTTGTAACTGCAAGTGTTTCTGGTGTCTCCAATGGTTCTTGGGTTTGAACCTCTTCATCTTTTGATTCTTCTATTGGAGTTGAAGAATCAACTGCATCAACTTCTGGGATCATCATCTGCTGAAACTCCACCTGTTTTGGAGTATGCTCCACCTGCTGCGGAGTACTACTTGTCTGGACAGCTTCACTTGTTACATTCTTTACTAGGGCAGATTCATCAAAGGTAACATATCTGCTACAAATTATATTCTTGGTGTCTAAACACCAAAGGCAGAATCCCTTCACTCCATGGGTGATTCCCATAAAGAGAGCCTTCTTTGCTCTCGGATCAAGCTTGGATTCCTTCACATGATAATAAGCAGTGTATCCAAATACATGTAAGGAATCATAATCAGTAGCAGGTTTTCCAGACCATACCTCCAATGGTGTTTTTCCTCCTATCGCTGATGACGGCAGACGGTTAATGAGATGACCAGCATATGTCACAGCCTCAGCCCAAAATGTCTTGCCTAACCCATCATTAGACAACATACATCGAACTTTCTCCAATAGTGTTCGATTCATACGCTCTGCCACCCCATTCTGTTGTGGTGTATGTCTAACAGTGAAGTGTCGAACAATATCATACTCATGGCAAACGTCAAAGAATGGGTCACTTTTATATTCCCCTCCATTGTCCGTCCTAAGACGTTTGATCTTTCTACCAGTCTGGTTCTCGATCATATTTTTCCATTTCAGGAAAATTTGAAGCACTTCATCTTTAGACTTCATCGGATACACCCAAACTCTTCTGGAAAAGTCATCTACAAAAGTTACAAAATAATGGTTTCCTCCCAAAGATGATGTATTTGAAGGACCCCATACATCTGAGTGAATATAATCTACAATACCTTTTGTATTATGTATAGTGGTGCCAAACTTCACTCTCTTCTGCTTTCCCAGAACACAATGCTCGCAAAAGTTCAATTTGCAAGCCTTTGTACCTTTCAACAATACTTTCTTTGCCAGAATTTGCAAGGATTTCTCTCCAGCATGTCCCAACCGCATATGCCACAACTGGGTTGCGTCCAAATCATCATCTCCGGAAGCTGCTGCAACTGCTCCAATAATTGTACTACCTTGGTAGTAATACAAATTATTTTTCCTGATGCCCTTCATCATCACAAGTGCGCCATATGTGACTTTTAAAACTCCATCTCTCATAGTGGTTACTGAGCCTTTGGATTCTAAGGCTCCCAACGAGATGAGATTTTTCTTCAAACTGGGCACGTATCGGACATCCGTCAGAAATTTGGTTGATCCATCTTGATTCTTCAATCGAATTGAACCTATCCCAACAGTTTTACAGGCATTGTCATTGCCCATATAAACAACTCCTGCATTTAGTTCCACTAAATCGGAGAACCACTCCCGATTAGGGGACATATGATAGGTGCAACCCGAATCTAATATCCACTCATCAGAATGGAATGTTGTTGATGAAGCAACCAATGATATGTTAGAGTCATGTGCATCATGCTCTGCAACACATGCATCTGGAGCAGCTTTTCCTTTATTCTTCATCTTCGGACAATCTTTCTTCCAATGGTCTTTCTCATGACAAAATGCACATTCATCTTTTCCCAGTATGGACTTCGACTTTAATCTCCCTCTCCACTTTAGCTTTTGACTTTTCGAGCGACCTCTTGCCACCATGGCCTCTGCTGCTTCGTACTTGCTCTCCTTCTTGGTTTTCTTCCTGAGTTCATAACTATACAAAGCAACAGTTACATCTTTAAGGGTAACATTATCCTTACCATGAAGTAACGTTGTCTCAAGGTGCTCAAATTCATCTGGAAGAGATGACAACAACATCAAAGCCAAATCTTCATCTTTGAAGGTTTCATCCATACCCAATAAGTTTTTCACTAGCTCATTGAACGCAGTGATGTGTTCATTCATACTGGTGCCTGGTTGATAATCAAATCTGAACAATCTTTTCTTCATGTGGAGACGATTCTTAGAGCTTTTCTTCAGGAATTTTTCCTCCAAAGCTTTCCACATCTTACTTGCAGAAGTCTCGTTCTTGTAGCCATACTTCTGCTCCCTGGAAAGACAAGATTGAATCGTGCTGCACGCCAAACGATTGATTGTTCCCCATTCTTTCTCCTCCATATATTCAGGCTTTTCTTCCTCAATGGCGATGTCTAGACCTTGTTGGAATAAAGCGTCTAACACCTCGCCTTGCCACATGCCAAAATGACCGGATCTATTGAACAACTCCACCGAGAAATTTGCATTTGACATCACCCTCCTCACCGGTCCAGATGAAGAGCTTGATGTCTCAACTGATCCGTATTTTGGCATTTTAATTCTAACGAACAATATTCAATATCACGAACTGTATCTTTTCAGCAACGGAACCACCAGGATAACCTCAACCGAAGCTCTGATACCAATTGTTGGGGAAAACGGGTTATTTTCCACACGAACGTAGTTTTAAAATTGACCTAAAATGTCAAGATTAAAACCACCAAAGGTTGCACAGCGGATAAACCTGTCAAATTATTGAATATTGAAACACAATGGAAAAGAACCGAATAAAAAACAATAAAGGAGAGAGCACACCAAATTTACGAGGTTCGACGAGAATATCGTCTACTCCTCGGGCACCACACCAGATGATAACTTCACTATATCGCCAATATTACAACAAATGAAATTCTTTGGAATTCCCAAAGTGGGAGAATGAAGAATACAAGAGGAAGAGAGGACTTGTTTTTGGGATGATTTCTAATGGAAATACTTAGGCCTATTTATAGTTGAGTTTCAAGAACAATATGTTCAAAGTTTGGCCACCTACCAAAGAATTTTCTAATGTGTACAAGTTAGCCACCAAATATGAAATTCACATGTTCAAAGTTTGGCCACCAACCAAGATGAAATTTCCAATAAGTTTGCCACCAACCAAGATGAAATTTCCAACTTGTCAACTTAATTTATAGACAAATCTAACATAACGTTCAAACATATTTGTCAACGTCGTGTTGAAACTCAAAACCTCTAAAAATAATAATCATCATTTTAACCATTAAGTTCTACTTGTTTTGTTAATGTGTATCATCTTTAATAAACCGATAAATTTAGTATGTATTGTAACGACTGCAATAAACCCACCAAAAAGCCGTCACTTTGGTGGGTTTTATTGTAAAGCACTACCACGACTGCTAAACCAGTAAGAAAGTAGCAATTAGCAAAGTCTCATAAACTACAGTCATTTATGGTGGAAAATTTTAAATGAAAGACTTCATATTTTAGTGTGGAAAGCACCCTATAGTTTACTATTTTCGCAGGTTTAAACAACAAATTGATCTTAAAAACAAAAACTCTTGACACGTTTAAATTGATGTCGGCATGTATAGGGAACAAGATTACATTACAAAGTTTGAACTTTCGTATAGGATTAGGTGTGCTTAAATAAAGGTTCTAATAGTATAGTATTTTATTTGTGAAGTGGGTTGGTGGCTTTTCTTCCTGGTTTTCCATTTGGTGATTGCACGGCAAATTGTGTTGTAAATACCATGGTTTTATATCTCTGGTGGTGATTACTTAACACCTGGTTTCAGTACATTATTTGACAAGACACTCTCTAAACATGTACTTTAACATTTCAGAAAGATTGAGAAAAGAATTATTTTTGAGATAGTGACCGCCACTTTTATTGGCTTAAACTAATGAGATCACTCTCCATTTATAAATTCTTTGCCACTATGAAGAAATAATGGAGTGGACATTGTTGAGAATTGGGACCAATCATACATCCCATGTGTCTGTACCCAAAACATCATCCCCCGACCATCTGCTGACGCTTGGTGAACATAACTACTAAAGGTAATGTAATGGAAGAGTTAGATGAGCTTTAATCATGCTCAATGCTCCCCAGAAAACTTTAAAGAAGGAGAAGGAAAAAGGTATGCAAGGTGTAAAGCAGATGAGGTTATAGTCAAATGAGCAACAATGGCTCGATGATGCGCATTTCCAAGTGTCTTTTGTTGCAGATTTTGGGGTGGACACTGGTGACTGGACTGAAAGAGCAATAATAGCAGAGCTAATTATATCAGAGATGCTGAGACAATAAAACCAATAAGTGGTTACCTTTATGTTCCAGAACACACTTGTGGGGGAAATGTACCCGTTCGATCTGTGATTCGACATTTCCGTAATGTCGAGTTCGGGTTCGAATAGATGGTTTTAAAATTAATTAAGGGTAGAAACTACATTATGGTGGTGGAAGTGGAAAGAGGGTCCATATTAAGGCATAATACGTGTAAAGGTTTATTCTTGTTGATCAAGTCACACTGGGATCAGCTGGAGGAAAGCAAGTAAACACTAGAACATATTGCTGTACATCATTTATTTATTCATTTGACTCCTACAAGGCCAGATATAACTTACACAGTATATCATTTAAGTCGATTCATGCAAGAACCAAAGAAATCTCATCATTAAGCAACACAAATTAATAAGACACATTAAGAAGAATGTAGGAAGAGGTATTTTGTTAATTCTCAGAGTGAATGTCAACTGACTGCATATTACAACTTAGAGTGGGCAACATGTCCAATGTCCAGAAAGTCCATTACTGGTTCTGAATAAAGTTGGGGGAGTCATTGATTTCATGGAAATGAAAGAAACATAGCACGGTTGCGAGATCTTCTGCAGAAGCAGAATATAGAAGTATGACATCGAAAACAACATAAATTTTCCGGTTAAAAGGGTTGCTAGGGGAGCTTGGTGTTCATACTACGATTATAGTTAAGGTGGGACAGCAAGACAACTTTACAGGTTGCTGCAAATCTAATTTTTCATGAGAGAACAAAACATATTGAGATAGATTATCATTTTATAGGAGACAGGATTAAAGAAGATTGTATTCAAACTGAATATGTTATTACAACAAATCAATAGCTGATGTTATGACAAAAGCTTTGAAAAGCCAACAACATGAATACTTGATTAAATAATGATTTTCAAGTTGAGGCTTAAAAAATGGTTGAATTATAACGAGGAGATTGCTTGTAGGCTAATGCATAAAATGTCAGCTGAGTTTGATCAAAAGAACATAAATATACATGTGCAAAAGTGGTGGCACACATTGACATAACACTGTTAATTTGTTAGTATTATTCAAAGATTTGACTGAAGTTTTTCCATGGAAATTTATTCTTATAATCCTTGATCTGAAACCGGAAAGAAGTTTACAGAAAAATTGGATAAGAAAGTCTACATGTCATAGTAGCTTGACATTGACAACATTCAACCAGGCAATGACGTTGACAAATTATACCAGTAAATGCTTTGCTTGCTTGCTGAATCATTTCACTCAAATTTCATACTGATTTGAACAGATATGACAAAAAAACAAGTACATAGGTTTCCTGTTTTTCATGTTTTAAGATCGGCAACTACCCTGTTTCCTCTTATTGTGTCCACAAGATTTTTAACCCTTTCATGTTTAAAAATAGCTATCAGCGGAAATCCACATGCTGTTGCTGCAGATGCATAAATAAAGACTATGTATAAAGTCTTCGCCGTGTTGAAAGTCGGGGAGTTCGACTGTGACGGAAAGGTACCAACGTTTGAAGGGTAATATGAATGAAGCAGAAGCCATGTCAATATGTAAAGGGTCATGGAATATGGGATACCAATTATAACAACCAGAATGGTCCATGCAGACAAATAAAAGGCACAACTGTTGAGAGTGAAGAAATATAAAAGATATGTAGGGCTCATGATTATCTTTCCAGCTTGATATGGTCTATGATCTTGCCCCAGGATGGTATTGTTGGCAATGCTACCATTGTTTTCTGCTGAAGGTTTATAGTTATCTTGCCAGTACCCACCTGGAGGGTTGAGGCCAGCCTGGTAGGTGGCTGTTGCAATCAGGATCGCCACAACGAGAACCATAGTACGAAAATCAGTAGATTTATTTTGAGAATCATTTCCAAAGTATTTGTCACGTTTATCAATTAGAGTTAACTCCCTACTCAAGTAATCTCTAATAGTAAAATTCGTGGTAAGATCGGATCCCTTTTTAGCTTTAGCTCTACGTAGGCTGCTACCGATCTCTAAGTTCTGCATTGTTCCTTGAAGGTGAAATATGTCCATAGCTGTCAATCCATTGGAGTTCTTGACATTCACATTAACATTCTTAGTTAACAGTTTTGTTAGAGTTTGACTCGAATTCAAAGTGACACAAATTAACTAATATATAAATATTGAGAAAGTAATAACCCCAATTTGATTAAAAGTAGAAAACTTTATTAAAGTAGATTTTTACTTTATTTAGTTTTCTTTTGTAATCAAGTATCTATCCCTATAAATAGATATTAAGGTCATGGTTAGAAATCAAGTTTTTCTTTCACCAAAATCCTCTTATATTTTATTCCTTCATATTAGTGAAATTCTTCTTTTCTGCCTGTGATTTTTCCCTTTTAGGTTTTCCACGTAAATCCTGGTGTTCTTTGTTTTTCCTTGTCGATCGTGTTTATTTGTTTGCCAATAATCATCGTTCCGATATTATAACAAGTTTAACTACCTGCATGATCATGTAAAAATTTTAATATAATGTGTTTCGAAATCAATTATAGAAAATGATGAATATCTTTAAAGCTTGCCTTTGGCTGATTGGTAGATGTGGCAATATGCAAGGCAGTGTTTGTTGTGAAATTCGGGTTAATTTCCACCAATAACAGATTCACCGTGAAAACTATTATCTAGGTGACTAGTGTGAAAACGATTGTACTAAAAATCACCCCAAGGTAGATTCCCAGGAAAGAGGAGGGGTCACAATGGTCCCTCTTAAAACCCACTTTCCTTAGACAGAACTACCAAGACAAGTAATTTTAATAGGACAATAATTTACAACAACTATACCCGACAATAGCTATTAAATAGACATAAAAGAGAACACCAAAATATTTCACTAATAGAGGAAATATTACAAAGAGAGAAAGAATACAAATAGCCTTTAAAATAGAAGAAGGCTTATATTTGTGGGATGATTAACTAAGGAGGAGGAGAGCTTTATTTATAACAAAAGAATTTCCCCTCCTCCTTATACACAACCAATGTGGGACTTTTGCCAAAAACCAACAAATCTCCACCTTGGCAAATTCCACACACATCTCTAAAAAACAATCTTTTAATTTGTAACAATATTGACCAAATCTAAACAATGTTTAAACTTGACCGCAGTTACCACTTTTGTCAACATATCAGCAGGATTCTCAGTGGTCCGAATCTTCTGGATTATGACTCCACATTCTTCTAGAATCTCTCGTACAAAGTGATATCGAACATCAATATGCTTCGTCCTTGCATGGTAAACCTGGTTCTTTGCTAAATGAATAGCACTCTGACTGTCACAGTGCACTTTGATGTGCTTTTGTTCCATTCCCAATTCACCAAGCAACCCTTGAATCCAAATTGCCTCCTTCACAGCCTCTGTAACTGCCATATACTTTGCCTCTGTAGTAGACAAAGCCACTGTTGACTGTAAGGTGGACTTCCAACTGACTGGTGCCTTTGCAAATGTAAACACATAACCAGTAGTTGATCGACGCTTGTCCAAATCACCTGCATAGTCTGAATCACAATACCCAACTACACACTGACCATCTTGTTTGTCCTGCTGAAAGACCAAACCAACATCTACGGTGTTTAGAATATACCGCATAATCCATTTCACAGCTTGCCAATGCTCCTTTCCAGGATCATGCATATACCTGCTCACAACCCCAATTGCCTGTGAAATATCGGGTCTCGTACACACCATTGCATACATCAAGCTACCAACATCACTTGCATACGGAACCTTTGACATGTATTCCCGTTCTGCATCATCCTTAGGTGACATGGATGCACCGAGCTTGAAATGAGGAGCAAGAGGTGTACTAACTGGTTTTGACATCTCATTTATGCCAAAACGTTTTAGTACCTTCCTCAGATATTCTTTCTGAGACAAACAAAGCCTCCCCAATTTCTTATCCCTTGATATCTCCATGCCTAGAATCTTCTTCGCTTCACCAAGATCCTTCATCTCAAACTCCCTGTTCAATTGAGTCTTTAGTTTCGCAATTTCTGTCTGACTCCTGGAAGCTATCAGCATATCATCAACATAAAGAAGAAGATATATATAGGATCCGTCTTCTAGCTCGCGTAAATACACACAATGATCATATTTGCTTCTTGTGTACTTCTGCCCTATCATAAACTTGTCAAATCGCTTGTACCACTGCCTTGGAGATTGCTTCAATCCGTACAGCGATTTTTCTAATTTGCACACCATCTCTTCTTTTTCAGCAACTTTGAATCCATCTGGCTGAGTCATGTAGATTTCCTCATCCAAGTCTCCATGTAAAAATGCAGTTTTTACATCCATCTGAACTAGTTCCAAATCCAACTGTGCTACCAAAGCCAACAAAATTCTGATGGAGGAATGTTTTACAACTGGAGAAAATACTTCATTATAATCAACTCCCTCCGTTTGAGCGTAGCCTTTAGCCACCAATCTTGCTTTGTAGCGGATGTTATTCTTGTCAGGAAATCCATCTTTCTTTGCATATACCCACTTGCACCCAATTGCCTTCTTTCCCTTCGGAAGACTAGCTAGTTTCCACGTCTGATTCTTTTGAAGGGATTGCATTTCTTCATTCATGGCAATCCTCCACTTTTTATGTTCTGAACTTTGAACTGCTTCATTAAAAGTGGCAGGAACGTCATCAATTGCAATTGGTGATGCAAAAGAGACCATATCAGCATAACGAGCAGGTTGTCTAATGGTCCTCTTTCCCTTTCTGATTGCAATTGATTCATGTTGCTGTGGAGGTTCTTGGGTCTGAACCTCTTCTTCATCTGACTCTTCTTCTACCATAGGAGAGTCAACATCATTTTCTTTACTGGTTGGGACAAATTTGCTTCCTTCAAACTCCACCTTTTTGGGAGTTCCATCTGTCTGCTCCAATTTTTCTGAAGTCACCTTTCTCAACATGGTAGATTCATCAAAGGTAACATCCCTGCTGAAGATTATTTTCTTTGTTTCTGGACACCAAAGACGATAGCCTTTCACACCAGAGGTGATCCCCATAAAAATCGCCTTCTTTGCTCTTGGATCCAGCTTTGACTCCTTAACATGGTAGTATACAGTGGAACCAAACACATGTAAGGAATCATAATCTATAGCAGGTACTCCAAACCATTTCTCTAATGGTGTTTTACCACCAATAGCAGTCGATGGTAAGCGGTTGACAAGGTGACAAGCATAGACCAAAGCCTCAGCCCAAAATTCTTTGCCTAACCCAGCATTAGACAACATACACCGAACCTTCTCCACTAATGTCCGGTTCATACGCTCTGCCACTCCATTCTGTTGTGGTGTACCTCTGACAGTGAAGTGCCTAACAATACCTTCCTCTTCACAGACTTTCAGAAATGGATCATTTTTGTACTCTCCACCATTGTCTGTACGGAGACGCTTGATTTTTCTGCCTGTTTGAGTCTCCATCATCTTTTTCCATTTAAGGAAAAATCCTAGCACCTCATCCTTTGTCTTCATTGGATACACCCAAACTCTCCGGGAAAAATCATCAACAAAGGTGACATAATAGTGTGTTCCTCCCAATGAAGTTGTCTTGGAAGGCCCCCATACATCTGAATGAACATAATCCAAAATACCTTTAGTATCATGGATTGATGTTCCAAATTTCACCATCGTCTTCTTCCCTTTGATGCAATGCTCACAAAAAGCTAATTTGCAAGCCCGAGCACCCTTCAATAATCCTTGATCTATCAGTAATTTCAATGATTTTTCACCAACATGCCCCAAGCGCATATGACATAACCTGGTTGCTTCTGACTCCTGTTCATCAGTAGAAGCTGCCACTACTGCTGTCCCAACAATTGTACTACCCAGAAAGTAATACACATTGTTTCTTTTTCGGATTCCCTTCATTATCACCAGTGCACCAGAGATAATCCTCATAATCCCATCTTTTGCCCTCACTTCTAAACCTTTTGACTCTAAGGTTCCCACAGAGATGAGATTTCTCATTAAATCTGGTACATAATGGACACATGTTAAGGTTCTGATTGATCCATCCTGATTCCTCAAGCGAATTGAACCAATCCCAAGTGTGTCAAGAGGGGAATTATTTACTGTGTAGACAATTCCACCTTTTAGTTCTTTAAAATCAAAGAACCATTCTCTATTGGGGGTCATATGGTGGCTACAAGCTGAATCTAACAGCCATGAACTGGAACAGCTGGTTGATGGCGTAGCAGCGAATGCGAAATCTGAATCTCCATCATCATACTCGACCACATCTGATTCTGAGACAGCCTTCCCCCTTTCAGGTTTGCCTTTATTCTTTAGCTTGGGACATTCTTTCTTCCAGTGCCCTTTTTCTCGACAAAAAGCACATTCATCTTTGCTCAATCTGGACTTTGACTTCGATCTCCCTCTGCTTCCTTTATTCTGACTCTTGGAACGGCCTCTAACAACAAGAGCTTCTGCTTCGACACTTGTGTTTTCTTGTTTGTCTTTCTTTCTCAATTCATAACTATACAAGGCAGCAGTTACTTCACTGAGAGACACATCAACCTTCCCATGAAGTAGAGTAGTTTCAAGATACTCAAACTCATCAGGAAGTGATCCCATCAATATCAGAGCCAGATCTTCGTCTTCAAAAGTCACGTCCATATTCATCAGATCAGTCACCAGCTGATTAAAGCTAGTAATGTGATCATTCATAGTGGTACCTGGTACATAGTTGAAGCGGAACAGTCTCTTTTTCATGTAGAGTTTGTTCTGACCGCTTTTCTTCAAAAATTTCTCCTCCAGTGCCTTCCACAATTTACTTGCAGAAGTTTCTTTAGAAAATGCATACTTCTGCTCTCTAGAAAGACACGATCGAATAGTACCACATGCCATTCTATTGATCCTCTTCCATTCTTTCTCCTCAACATCATCTGGTTTCTCTCCTTCAATAGCAATGTCTAGACCCTGCTGAAATAGGGCATCTAGAACCTCGCTTTGCCACATGCCGAAATGACCGGTGCCATCAAAAATCTCCACTGCAAATCTAACATTTGTCACAGCATTTCTTGCCAAAATTGAAGATGAAGAAGTGTCTGCCATTTCTGCTACAAATTCTATTTAATAGCTGCCAATGCAGAATGTCAATTATCCCAAGGAAATTTTTCTGATGTGGAAGATCAGCCTAAGCCGCAACCACAGAGCATACTAAAATAAACCAAGAGCGTTGATACCAATTGTTGTGAAATTCGGGTTAATTTCCACCAATAACAGATTCACCGTGAAAACTATTATCTAGGTGACTAGTGTGAAAACGATTGTACTAAAAATCACCCCAAGGTAGATTCCCAGGAAAGAGGAGGGGTCACAATGGTCTCTCTTAAAACCCACTTTCCTTAGACAGAACTACCAAGACAAGTAATTTTAATAGGACAATAATTGACAACAACTATATCCGACAATAGCTATTAAATAGACATAAAAGAGAACACCAAAATATTTCACTAATAGAGGAAATATTACAAAGAGAGAAAGAATACAAATAGCCTTTAAAATAGAAGAAGGCTTATATTTGTGGGATGATTAACTAAGGAGGAGGAGGGTTTTATTTATAACAAAAGAATTTCCCCTCCTCCTTATACACAACCAATGTGGGACTTTTGCCAAAAAACCAACAGTGTTACCATCTTCATCCTTCCAATTCAGAATGTCTTTTTTGTCTACTCGTTTAAGCCATCCCAAAAGAACTCTGAAAGCTCTAATCGAATGGTTTTTCACAGCAATGTGCACTGCAGTCTCAAACTTTACTGTGGTGTCTTCAATAGATGATGGACAAGCAAATAAAAATTCAGCTAAAAGATCAGCATCTTCAATCTGGGCTAAATAGTGTAGAGGTGTAATCGACCCTTTTCCTTTGACTCGGATAAGCTGACTATCGTTGGCAATTAGTCATCTAACCATTAAACTGCAATTGTGCTGCAAAGCAAGATGAAGAGGACTAAGTCCCACATTGGTTTAGCTTCCAACCAAGTGATGGTTTCAGATTTGCAACTTCAATTGCAAAATGGGGTTTGCCTGCCTTGGCAGCTTGGTGCAAGGGTGTATCGATAAACGGTATCTGATCAATACGATCCAATAGGTATGGATTCTGGGCAAGCCTTCTGTACAATGCATCAATATCTCCATTTTCTGCCATAATCCGCAACTGATCATCCATTAAGCAGTAGTTTATGGGGAGAACTTTGACTAGAATGAATCTGCCAAGATTATTTGCAATGTTGACTTATAATGAGGAGGTTTCTTGTAGGCTAATGCATAAGATGTCAGAAGAATATAGTCAACAGATCATTAACAATATATAAATATATTGTTCATCCATGTCAAAGATGAGCACACAGTGATAGAAAACTGTTAATTTGTCAGTATTTTTCTAAAAATCCTTCGTCTGAAACAGGGAAAGAACTTCACTGAAAGGAGCATACATATTATGTATCACCATAAATTTGTACTTACAAATCAATCATTATTCATTTGCAGCGTGTAGAAATGGTGTTTACTCTTTTTTGAACAAGAAAGTGATGAACAAACTCATACAAATAAAGGGTTGATTTCTTGAAAAGCACGTTAAACATTGCATCATCTGCTTGAATGAAAAGGGGGGGGGGGGAAGGGGGAGATGAAAATATCAAGAACTTGAGGCAGAAGCCACATAAACAGCTAAAGGCACTCTAACAGTGTGCTGCTTACCCTTTAATACCATTTCCCCAAATGTGTAAGCATTTGTTGTCTCAGTCGCTTGAAATAAGAACCGTAGGCGCTTTGAACCTCTCCTTTTGATTTTGAATGTCTCTGGGACTACAGTAACGTTTACACCTAATGGCTCCTTTATATGTACTGTGTATTTATCCTTGTCACTCACGTTTTTTACATATCGAATCACCTTTCTTTTCCCGACTAAATTTGAGATTGTTACACTTGCTGTGTTCAAATCCGAGCACTTGAACTTCCTTTTACTTGAGCAACTAACCCCTACTGCTCGTTTCACGGCCTCACGATCCAGACCTGGAACAGCACAAAGAAATTCAACATAGTGTTTGAAAGTGGCATTGAATATGAGCCCTGGTTTGATGGCTTGAGATGCATTGATAGAACCCGCCCCGAAATCAAATGGAGTAGCTTCAGTAAGTTCGCTTAACGATTCAGCTAGAATGGGAGCACCCGAATGATCAGTTCTATCCGCGGTTGTCATCATTGCAGATGTGATAGCATCCGGACCCCATTTAGGATGTCTTTGTTTGATCATAGCAGCTATGCCAGCAATATGAGGAGTAGCCATGCTTGTACCAGATATAAGTGCAAAATTTTGCCCTGCATCAAAGAATGAACTAATCTTCGTCATAAGTTCAATGGAATGATCCCAAAAACAAAAATTGAAAGGTGGTCTTACCTTTGATGTATTTATCTCCTTCACTGTCAGGACTCCATGAAGCCCAAATAGAGGAGCCAGGGGCCATGACATTTGGTTTAAGGACATCAGCAGTTTGCATAAGTGAATTTTGCACATCGGGACCTCGAGAAGAGTAGGATGCCACAACCGGAGCCTTCCCCGTATAAAATGCTTGCCTTCCATCTAATATTCTTGCTTTTGCAGCAAATATTATTGCCTGTCCCCTCATGTCCCTGACAGTATTCGAATTGTAATACTCCCATAAAGCCTAAGAGAAAAACAGGCGATACTGAATGAATGTATATCATAAGGATGTGCAAAAAGAATGAATAACAATTAATCCTGAAGAAAATAATTCTATCCATAGGGAAAGTAACCCACCGACGAAGCTTGCATGTTGTTGAGGATAATGGCAGGGATCTGCAGGGTCACCATGGTTCCATTGATTACAACAGAACCTAAATTTGGATCCAATGTGATTATAAAACCTGCTGCTCCTATTTGCTTCATGTTGTCTGCAACAGCTGCAATGCTCGCAGACTCATATTCATATTCGAATGTATATGTGCAGATAATAAGCTTTCCGTAGACCAAAGTTTGGATGAAAAGTTCTGGATTTTGACAGCAATCTATTGTGATGGCGGTAGCAGTCCTCACACATACATCAGCTGCTGCAGCCACTTGGTAATTAATTTCTCCTTCTGTGGGAGCTGCAAAGTTGAAGCTCAACTTATAGAAACTTTGAAAACAATTGTAAAAGGAGACTTTTATAAGAACAGTTGAAGTATTTCATATATAAATTACGAGAAATGCCGGATCCACTGAAGTTTTGACCATTTCCCAGTAAGATGGTATTGTTATATTTGCGATCAGTGATGGATGCAGCAACACTAGTGATCCAAGGGCTAAACGAAATGACTGAACTCGAAAAAGGGCCACCATTTCCAGCAGCTTGAACAACTAAAACACCGGCTTTGATTGCAAACAGGAGCTGCAGTTCTAGAACATTGAGGAAAGCAGAATCCCCAGAAGGAACACTAGATGGACCAGCAGAGAGGCTAAGTATATCAACTCCATCTTCAACTGCCTAAATTAACAAGAATACATGTTAATGTTGTCTTAGAGATGCTGTGGAAACCATCTTGTAAAGCAAATTTTAAAGAGAGAGTTCGCCTTATATTCTTGAACCTGATCAACTGCAGCCACAACATCTGACATGTACCCTCCAAAAGCATAAATAGCTTTATACACAGCAATCCTATGGAAATATATATATATATATGGATATGATGTTAACAATCAGACCACTAAATGCTATATCTATAATGCACGAATTCCTTTCTATCAGTTACCTAGCTCCTGGAGCCATTCCACTTGCAGTACCATAATCAAAGCCATTGACAATCACTGAAACATTGGAGCTCCCTGCAGCTATGGATGCTGTGTGGCTGGAAACATAAATTGTTTTTCACATAAAGATAATGATTTGTCAGATAGAACGACAACAGTTAACTTAAAGTTGGTAAACAGTCAGAAATTTGAAGTAAAAAAATCAGCCAAACCCGTTAGCTTCTAAATTTATCATTGTATAGATATAACCTGCCTTCCATGGCCATCTGCGTCATACGGGGATGGGACGTCGCGAGTGGAGTTAAACTCACCATTAGCCATTGCTCCATGTGCAAAATATTGAGCACCTACTATCTTCCCATTGCATGCTGTTGAAGGGAATTTCTCCCCAGAAGTGCATTTCCCTTTAAACTTTGTGCCATTCAGAAACCTCGAAGAAGAACTTGTCATAAAACTGGGATGCTCAGGATTTATCCCGGTGTCGACGAAACCTATTACGACACCCTCACCGGAACTCTCCGCACCTCCTAATCTTGGCCACACATGAGTTGAGATTCCAAGAAAATCAGGTGTATGCGTAGTAAGCTTCTCGATTTTGACATCTTCGTGGATCAACCGAACCCCGGTTGCATTTCGCAGGGTGCTGAGAACCTGAAATGGTCAAAGATCTTATCATTGTCATAATAGTAGACTAAAGCCATATCATCTACTTGAGTATACCTCGTCTGAAGTAACATGGACTGCAAAGCCATTGAGTAAATGAGTATAGCTGTAGAGTTTGGTATAGGATCCTTTTTTTAAGTGAGATTCCAAGAAACTGGTGTGACTATTATGGATTTTCTCTTTGTATACAATGTAATCATCGTCAACCCTACACATTGAAAAGTAATCTCTAATACCTCTGCAAGGATAGGGAAGTTAATATGTATATATGTATGTAATTGTATACACAATATACATAAAGAAGTTTGTAGTGACACCTGTGGTATTTTTGTTTGTTTGAGAGAGAGAAAGTAGGCTCATCCTCCATTAAAACCATGTAGACCTTAGCCTCTGCAAATGCAAGGTTAATAACAGTAAAACATATGAGAAATGTAGAGGAGGCCATTGACGATGAGCTATTGTTTCTGCAACAATTGTAGATAATTTTTCAGACTCAATGAAGAATTGTAAATTGTTGTTTATGCGAGAATTATAAATTATTTTAAGAAGGATCATTACAATACATGTATTTTTCATTTTCAAACTACCTTTGATCATGCATGTGAACATTCTCTCTGGCACCAAGTCGAAACTGCATCTAGAAATCATGAACCGAACCCCATTGAATTGAAACGACTGCCTTGTATGAAAGTGAAGTTGCTGAATGCAATCTAAATTCATCAACAGATTAGTCACCTAAAAATCGTTCTTCTTTTTAACTTGTTGATCATATGAATCATATGAATTCATTACTAACTACTTCTACTTTTGACTTCATATAAATTGACAGCCATGACCCCAAAAAATGATCAAATATGGGTGATTTTTTTTATAGTTATAACAATTATCTATCTATATCAGCTAATTTATAGCTTTGTTAGATATTCTGTAATTTTACAATGGCTAAGGAGAAGCATTGGCAAACCAATTAAACTGTAATTCTATTCAAACTTTGAGTCAAGTTTCAAGCTCTGACATTAGCCTTTTGTAGACACCCCATTTCATCCAAATATATATGCGTTACATTCATAATATTTACGTGTATATATTATAACCGGCATATATTACATATCATTTATTATATTATTTTATATGTTATAGGCCCAAATAAAATGCTACATCAACATAGCCCAGCGTGACCCAAACTCAGCTGCCCAATACTACACAATTGCACGTGAACCGGATTTCAGCAAACCCGGTCCTGGAAACCCAAACCGGTTTAAAACCCTAGAGCAGATTAGGGTTTTAAACTTTTCTCTTCTGCGCCGCAATAGTCTCCTCGCCACTCACGCATCCCAGCCGCTCGGTCAGACACCATCCTCACGCCTCCAACCCGAGTTCCACGCCGAAGATCTCGGCACCCACGACACCAACAAACACAACAATATTGTTAGTGTTCTACTAGGATTCAAACACCAAAAATATGATATTAGGCACTATAAATAAGTTGTAATAACATACAATGGACACATGATTTTCACAGTGAATACTTACACAAAATATACAAGAGATTATTAAGAGAAACTTCAAGGAAATCAAGAGCAAAATCTGTAAAATTTCGAAACTTTATTCGAAATAAAGGTACCTTTTTTGTTCTCTCTCGCGTTTTATTTGACTTGCATGTGGCTATCATTGGTTTGGTCTCGTTGTTTTGATTCGAATAGAACCCAAAAGGAGCGGTTTTGCGGATGAACGGAGAGGCTCGGTCGAGATTTTCTCTCGTAGATCTAGCCCCCGAGGCACTTTTTTATAAAAAAAACATCTTGATTTTTGAAAACAAGATACAAAAAGCTTTCGTGTTTTAAAAAAATTATTTAATTTTTCCCCTAAATCAATGTTTTTGCTTCGAAATTGGCCCATCGATTTGTTTTTCCTTCTGATTTGATCCCTTTCTTTTATGTATTATTATTATTATTATTATTATTTTATATTACTTATTTTGTTTTATATATACATTTTTTTTATTTTTTTATTAATAAATATATATATGTTTTTAATATTTTATTTTATTTTATTTATGTTTACTTATATTTTTCCTATGTATCTATGTATCTATTTTACCTTTTTTTTTTATTATTATTATTATTATTATTATTATTATTATAATTCTTATTATTTTCACTTTATTCTTTTTCTCATTTTTTATTTTCTTCTTTTATTCATGTTTCTATTTCATTCCGTTTTTTGTTTTATGTTTCGTTTTATATTTGCTATAATTTTATTTTTTTTATTTTATTTTGTTTTCTTATTTATTTGATTATTTTGTTTTTACTTATTTGATCTTTTTGTGTTTTGTTTATTATTTCTATCTTACATTGATAATGTACTTCACTACAAGCCTAACATCTTTAATCTTTTAAGGGTATTTTCACCAATCAGAGGTAAGTGACTGGGATCTTATTTTTACCTTTAAATTTAACTTACAACTTTCTTAATTAAATAGGGTATTTGATCAACCCATTTTCTTTAAATTAAATTATCAGTGGCGACTCCAATTCATTTAACCTAAGTCGAAGTCCAATTTCGGGCCCACCCGAAAGACGATTCTGACACCTTTCAACTGTTGCCTGTAACTACCCATTGGTTCTCAATATGTGGCTCTGCCTTTGCATCTGCCATTGATTTTGCCCAAGTAATTTTATTTCATTTTCCAAATTTTATATTGTTAGCTTGATCGATCAACTGATAATCGTAAAAAAGAAGATGAATTGACTTTTAGAAAAATCGGTGTAAGCTTGATAAAAAAAATAAATACTTTTGGTACAATTCGAATTTATCAATCAAAGTCTACCTGTACTGTTTTAGCTTTCCATCACTAAATTTTTTTCAATTCACTAACTTGAATTGAGCCTTTCAAACACAAGGTTTAACATTTACAACTTTATTTTTTCAAGCCTTAGATGGAAATCTCCATCTATATTTTACAATGACTAAGATAGAACTACACTAGTTTTTCTCATTGGCGAACCCAAAAATTTAAAATCACGGTGTATAATTTAAAAAATTAAAATGTTTAAATAAAATTATAGAAATTAATGTACATTATTAATACCCGATAAAATTAATGTATAATTTTAGGGTAAATTTTGAACTCTTTTTTAATGTATAATATTAATATATAATTATTTAATTAAACGTTAAAAGTCTTTATATACTAAAATGGAATGTAGATATCAAAATACTCTAAAAAAGAATAGAATTTAAAATAATTATTCAGTTAAATATTAGAGTCAATTTTTGGCATTGTGGATGTTTTATTCTAATTCCGTACTTGAATATTTATAAAATAAATAATTATCACTTTCAATTTCTATAATGGAAAAAATAGTAAAGCAATGAAAATTATGATTAAAATCTCCTTATCACGTCAGTCATAATTTTAACCAATAAAAATCATTCACATCATAATTTTTTCATTATCATTTATTTTTACGAGTGAATTTGCACTTCTTCCACATTTTTGTATAAATAATTATTTACAATTTACAATTCAATAGTATTGATGATATGTAAAAAAATGCTAAAATGAAAAATTTAAATGTGAAATTATAACTGATATAACGAACAATGGAAGAAGTGTTAAAATATTAGAGAAATGCACAGAAAATTATTTCATTCTCATTTATCATTATTATTTACAGTTGTTTATATTTATACATCAAACTAACTGTTTCTACAACTAACTGAAATAACACCAACAAGAAACTAACAGTAATAACAGTAATCAACTCATGCTACTGACTAACCCAAGGCCTTCTTCATTATGTCAGCTAGCTGCTCCGTTGTAACGACATATTCTACTTGTATAAGACCTTTAAAAAAACATTGGTTTGTCATGTTTAACTGTCTCCAATTTTTTTATAAAAAAAATCAATCTCATTTTTTTAATTCCGAATTTATCTAATGTTTTGATAAAATAATTATTTTAAGTTCTATTTTTATAACAAATTTTTTTTTTAACATTTTGATGTCAACATTTTATTTTAAGGTAAAATACTCTAAATTAAATGGGAATCGTTAATTGATTACTAATCAATACATGTAGCTGACGTGGGATTGTCACACCTCTAAAGTAATATTGTACATGTCATATATCAGAAGTACTAATGTGATACATGTCAATTGTTGAAGAGTGATAACATGACACATTATATGTTGAAAGTGATGATGTAGTACATATCACGTGTCGAAAATGATAATGTAAAATATGTCACATGTCGAAAGTGATGGTATGACACATACAATATGTCAAAAAGTCAAGATATGACATATATCACATGTCGAAAAGTCATGACAGCTTTACTTCAGCAACAACAAAAATTATTCAACCAGAGGCCATTTTACTCTAAAATAAAATATTAGAACTAAAATGCTCAAAAAATAAAAATAATTATTCAATTAAATATTAAAGAAAATTTTCTTTTATTTTTATAATTAGGAGAAGAACATAATTTGGATCTTAGATAAAAAGTGTTGATATCACTTAATTAACGAGGGAGTGATACTATCAGCCACATTTAAGTAAGTTCATAGATTACAGGTTTAACTCATTTTTTTACCCACACACTCCTATTTAAACAAAATCACTTTCATACACTCAGGAACAAACAAAAGATTTTATATTAAGGAAACAAAATTTTAGGCAGCGATATGTGCAATTTATATTGCGCAAGCATCTATATATCCACGTTGCAAGTACCTAAAATGGGAATGCTCAAATTGCAAGGTGAACAAAGACCTTTTAAATCATGGATTGAGGACAATATCTCCATGGCATTGATGATGAGAAGCTATTTCCATGAATAAACGAGACAGATTATCTTCAAGAGTAGCTCATTTCACGTGGGAGAACTTGAGACTCGTCTATCGTGTACTCTTTAGCATGTGGGTCAATGGATCAAAACAATGGCCAGGTCTTAAAGCAACCTACTCATGGATGGACCGAAGGGTGTTAGAGGTGCGAAGAAAACTTTTAGAACTTCCAAGGTTTTTGAAACATTGAACGATGGACACCTGATACACAGATTTCTTAATTTCAATATTAATTATGACTTTGTTTGATAATTTGTTGAAAAATTGAATCAATTGATCAGTTTAATAATTAAGACTTTGTTTGATAAATATTTTCAATAGTTTGATTTTCAGATATGCTTTAAACAAAAACTATTTGTTAGAATGTTAAAAAAAATATGAAAAATAATAAATAAATAAATATCATGACTAGAATACTATATATTAAATATGAATTTGATGTACTTTAGGTATGCCTTATGTAAATCACATCACCGTCACTCTTGGTGGACAATCTGTAAAGTCCTATGTAAATCACAATTGGATCTTAGGTATACCTTGACGCTTGACTGGGGATCCACCCTTGACCTAAACTTTATTATTATTAGAACTTTAAACTCAATCTCAAGATTGATGGTTCAATTGGAAGGATGAAGACCAAAGATTCTAAGGAAGTTCTAAGTGTGGGAGTAGCACAAGGTGCGGAGCTGCATATTGATGAATGAAAAGGTAAGAAAAACTTTGAGGTAATCCATTTAGATGACTATAATTTTATACTTGGGTTAAATTTCCTTGATCGAGTTACTTTACTCTTTATTCCTTTTCTTGAGAGAGTTTGAACTTAGACAAATCACAACTAATAGGATGGGGTTCTTACAAATGATGAAGTTTACATTGAGGTATATGCCTAGTTGAATAGTTCGATGGAGGGGATAAACTAACATGGTAGAGTGTTGGGAGCAAGCCAAGGTATTGAGGAGGATGTGACGAGAGCATCGTTAGATTCGATGGGTGAGAATGTCAAAAATCGTAGGATAAGGCTTAAGACAGATGTAAAAATAGTTTTTCAAGAGGTTCTTTGTAACATACTAGGCTTGATTCGACCATCTAACTTGGTTCGATCATTAGAGAATACTAAAGAGATCATTTATAAGAGGTATGATTGACTTAGTAAATTAACTTAGTAACTTTTTAATTAAGATGATAAATATTCTAAGGATAAATAGTGACGGATCCATAAATATTTTTTAGGGTAGACACATATATTAGTTATTGAATTTTTGCATATGGGGTGAGCAAAAATAAAAATTCAAAGTAGACACCAATAATAAAATTTATAACTGATATAAAAAAATCTATATTTCAATATAGACACTGAAAATGCTTTGCATCCACGGTCGATTATAAGAGATAATGTGAAGGTTGAATTCTCTTGTAACTTTATCTTACATATAAGTGTCAAATCTTAATCATTGATGTAATTTGATTTATACTGATTGATAGATATAAAGGGACTCAATTATAAATATAGAACTCCTCAAGTCACCTGTTATTCATTCAGAGTAACCAAAGCATTTACTCTAAAAAGCTCTCTTGTTCTTTATTGCCTTGTCTTCCTCTCTTATCGTTTTGCTTGTTCACATTCTAAGCTTTTTAGTTCCTTGGAGACTTTAGGTTCTCAAATTTGTTGTGCAGTTGGACTACAAACAAGTGTTGAATGCAATGCTAAGGTATATTACATCCAAAATAGAATTTATGTTAAAACCTCGAAGAAGATAAAATTAGGAGTGACAATTACAAATCCTAAAAATTGATTGTAATGATATACTAGATAGACTTAAACCATAATTTTACTTTTATTGTTAATTAGAGCACATCTTCAAATTATGACCTAAATTTTAAAAACTTCAAAATTATTTCAATTGAGTCTTGAAATCATCAATATTATTCGATCATATCTTCTATAAGCTTAACCACCAATTTAGTTGTTTAAATATAACTCGGAGGGTGTCTAAAACATACTTTTATGTCTAAAGCGTCCATATTATATGTATTCGTATATTTGAATTTTCATCTATGTATTCTAAATATAAAACCAATTAAGATTAGGTTAAAGTACGCAAATGGTCCCTCTACTATAAGATATTATTTTGCTAGTTCATGATTAGTAAAGATTATAAAATTATCTCCCGATTATAAGTAGTTGCTTTGTTGTGTCCCTTGGCTATTAAAAGTTACAAAATGGTCACCTGACTATTTATTATGTTCCAAACTCGTCTTTTTCCATTAAAAATAATGGTCGTATAAGTTGGACGTTAACATACTGATTGAGATATGATAGTCGTTTGAGATCATGAGATCAATTTTTATCATATCTCAGTCAGTAAATTAACTTTCAACTCATAATGTCGTTAATTTTTTAACGAAAAATGACGAGTTCTGAACATAATGAATAATCATATAATCATTTTTTAACTTTTAATAGTCGATTGACTCAACAAAATAACTCTTTATAGTTAGAGGACTATTTTATGATTTTTAATAGTAATTAGATTCAACAAAACAGTATCATCTAGTCATGAAATCATTTATGTGTTTTACCCTTAAAATTATAAAAAAATTAATTAATAAGACAATTATGTTGAGGCGTAAAATAGTTTAGGAACATAAGGAGGAATTAAACCTTTTTCCATAGTAAGAAAGATGTTTAACATGGGAGGAAGTGATCAAGCGACACGTGTAGATCATGAACATAGAGAATATAGAAGAATAACACGCAATAAATGCCCCTACCCTTTAAATGCTATCCCCTCTGATTTATCGGCCTTATCACCGGAACCTCAGAATTCTCTACCCATTTTAACCCTTCTCTCTCTCGGATTTCCCCCTCCCCTCTGTTTATTCCTCAACACAACCCAGCTAGATACAGTGAAAACCCAAAAGAATCCAGCGAAAAAAAAAATCTTAAAAAAAAATGGGTTAGCTTTATCTCTTAGCTCCATTAAATTTAAAACAGAAACAAAAAAGAACAAGAGAAAACCTTAGATTTTGGAGGATCTAGGGTCATTTCTGTTATTCCACGCTATAAATCGGCGATAAAGGAGGCGGATTCTTATTAGCAGCAAACGAAAGAGGAGATGTACAGAGAGAGAGCGGCCGGTGGATCCAAGGGAGAGGTGGGGTCGGTGGATCGGAAGCGGATTAACGAGGCGCTTGATAAGCAACTGGAACGGTCGTCGCCGTCTACTTCGAGAGCGATCAACGGCAAGGATCAGTATCATGACTCTCGCTCTGCTTCTCTCCCCAAAGCTAACGACTCCGGTGGTATAAACATAACAACATCTCCCTCTTTAGATAAATAATTTATAAAAATATTGGTTTTTTATTTATCTCGTTTCATATGAGGAAATACGATAAATTTAGGGGGGTTTCATCATTAATTGATTTTGTCTAGTTTATTGTTATTATTATTATTATTTGTAGAAATGATTTTGTCTAGGTTAGACATTACTATTTCGTAGTTTTATTTTTCCCCCACTATTTGAGTATATTTGATCTCTAATGCAATTATATTTTCTTTTATTGCCATTAATATGAAATTTACACAATCGAAATTGGATATAAATAAGAAAATGAATTTCTATTCTTAATTAATATGAATGTTATTAAAAACAAATTACACTAGATGTATTTCGATGCCAATGGTTGACAAATAATGAGAAAACAATATAATAAAGATCAAAGATTTATTTTGGCATTGCCCACAATGACACTTAACTTTCAACTGGGTGTGCTTTTCTATCATTAAACAGGAGGGAAATGCATACTTTGTCATGCAAACGCTTTTAATTTAGATTTTTGAAGTGTCTGGTGTGATGTGTATATATAGTTATTGCCATATGAATAAGTGTTGTTAAATGTCATGCAAACTAAGTTTGTCTTAAGCCTTTCTATGTTCCCTCATTTTTCAGTATCAAATGAAATCATATCCTTAATGTTTTATGAACCTTCCATGTATTCATCTTTCTAGAATTTTGCTCCATAGTTGCTCAGCCAGTGATTACCCTCCTTCCGAAGTGAGGGTTGTTACCTTTTTGGGTTTGCGTTGTTACCTTCCACGTATTCAACTTTCTAAAATTTTACTTCATAGTTGCTCATCCAGTTTACCCATCTAAGAACCATGTTTTCGATGCGAGGGTTGTTAACTTTTTGTATTTGGTGGTGATGCTTTGCACTGATACAAATTTGATTCCATTTACTGCAGATGAATCTGAAACTGACAGTGAAGAGTCTGATGTTAGCGGTTCTGATGGGGATGACACGTCTTGGATCTCTTGGTTTTGCAATCTCCGTGGAAATGAGTTCTTTTGCGAAGTTGATGAAGACTACATACAAGATGATTTTAACCTTTGTGGACTAAGCAGTCAAGTTCCTTATTATGATTATGCACTTGATTTGATTTTGGATGTTGAATCTTCTCATGGTAAGCTTACAATTTATTTCTTCTAATGTCAAGTTGTTAGGATGTTGCGAAGTGTTTTCCTTTTTGTTCCTGTTGATATCTTTCTTTGTCATTTTCTTGTTCTAATAATTGCTTTAAATCTTGTTGTCGGTGAAATCTTGAATTTTCTCTGTATTATTTATGCCACCTAGCAACATGGGAAGTTCCCCCCTCCCCCGGCGTCTAGCAATTAGTAATTTGTGTTGGACTGACATTTGATAGGAGATATGTTTACGGAGGAGCAAAATGAATTAGTTGAATCTGCGGCAGAGATGCTATATGGTCTGATTCATTCCCGATACATATTGACAAGCAAAGGAATTGCTGCAATGGTGAGATGTTTGCCATGATATTGAATGTTATAGTTTGATGGTTTCATATACATGTAAAGTTGGTCAACTGAATGCAACTATATATATATATTTGAATTATTACAGCTAGACAAGTACAAGAGCTATGATTTCGGAAGATGCCCTAGAGTTTACTGCTGTGGACAACCTTGTCTTCCGGTTGGTCAATCAGATATTCCTCGGACAAGCACCGTAAAATTATACTGCCCTAGATGTGAAGATATCTACTACCCTCGCTCCAAGTACCAAGGCAGTATCCTTTTGGCCATTGAACTTATTTGTTGTATGAATTTTGTTGGGGGAAGATATCATATTTTATGATATGAATCATCTTTTTGTACATTCCTCTGCATTAAGTAACGATTTTACCTTAATTGTATGTAGACACTGACGGAGCGTACTTCGGGACGACATTTCCAAACCTGTTTTTGATGACATACCAACACCTGAAGCCACAAAAAGCATCTCAAAGCTATGTTCCAAGAGTATTTGGGTTTAAGATCCAGAAGCCATGACATAAAACTGTTTTTGCCTATCTTGTATTATGGAAGCAATGCTTTCATCAAATGATGGGTATAGTTGGGCAGCAGCAGTGTTTCAGGCTCTTTTTCGTATGTTTTTAAACCAATTACGATAAATTTCAATTCTTAATTTTGAATTTCTGCATCGGAACTCTTACTTGGTAGAGCTGACAACTGATTAAACCATATTTTGATTTATTCCGAAAAACTTTTGCCTTAAAAGTTGTCAAAATTTGACAGCTTAAGCTATAATAAAATTGGGGGTGGGGGGGAGGAATGAGAGATTTAAGTTTACCAATGGTTAGTATAACATGCAACAATCTCTACTCACGAAATCGATCCATTACTAAATCTTGGAGAGATAATAAGGGATTTTCAAATATGAATGGCATTGTTTGACGAGTGATAATAAAGTATACGCCGACGATGTTACAAAAATATACACTACAATCATAAAATGAGCTGGAGCAACTAAATACTATTTTATTATTTAAAAATTTTAGGAATGTTGAGTTTATAAAATTTAAATTCCATTTGTTTAATTTTTATTTAAATTTAATATTAATTAATTATACATATAAATTTTATATTATTAATAAATAAAAAATATTTAAAATTGTATAATATGTTTATACTAAGAAGATGTTTTGTGGATAAATTAATTTTAGGAGTACAAAAAAGTTATGGATTAAATTGAATAAAATATAAAATTAAGAGATTAAGTATAAAAATAATATATTTATTGTTAAAAATTAAAATTACATATGCACTCCTATCCTGATTTTGATTCTAATTTAATAAACAATAGCTTTAAAATAAAAACATTGAAGAAACAATAGAATTATAGATCAAATCATGAAAATAGAGTCAAATTATTTAATCAATAAATCGTTTAAACTTTTAATTATTCAATTATCTGAGTTCTAAAAATGTAAACTTCATTTAGATTTAAAATATAAATTAAGTTTTGAATTAATTTAAAATAATCATTTTTTAATAAATCCAAATTTGCTCGACTCTACGAACGAGTTGCGGGCGATATCCTTCTAATTTCATCTTTAACTCCAACAGATACCTTGAGTCGAAAAATAACATCAAATTTCACGTGAAGAGTATATCTAGTGTTTTGCTCAAAAAGTTTCTTCTCATCCTGCTTAAACTCTGTTTCAATCGAAATTAGCATCATCTAATCTTTATATTTAATTCTAATCTGGTGGTGGAGATGTGATATATTTACAAACTCATATTATGACTTGATGTTATCTTAAATACCGTGAGCAATATCGAAAGAATCTATGATAAGTATATCGATTTTTTTTTATATTTCACGAAATTCATGAGGTGATTTGATATTTTTGTTAATTTGTTAAAAGAAAAATATCATAGAACAAAATAGTTCAACACATTCTTTATTTATAATCAAACTTTATATAATACCTACAATTTAATTTCTTCAAATTGGAGAAAAAGAAAAAGATTATAAGATACTTTAAAATTTTAGATGTGCTAATCTATAAGAGAACAAGATCTCAAAAATTCTGAGAATCTCAATTTTAAAATTATTTAGCTTAAAAATATAGAGAGATTTACTTTTGAATTTTCATTTAAGACACTTGAGATAAAATCTAATATCGATACAAAATTAATATTGATAACAAGGCCCAATTTTAAAAGAAAATTGTGTTCTATGTCACACAAATCGACTTAGCTTTCTCATGAATGAACCAAATTTATTGCATAGCACTTTCGTATTAATTCTGATAAAATGTATGAATATTTTATAAACTTCTAATAATTTATTTCTTCTTTTTGGAACAAAATAGTCAAAAAGTTGGGGTTACATTTCTAATGCAATTTTAGTCAAAAAGATGACAAAAGAGAAGAAGAATTCTCACCTGACAAAGAAAAACACTTTTTATGAACACAAGGGAAACATCTTTACCAAGTAAGTCCCATTTACAAGGGGAATTTAGTACAGAAATATACCAAGAAGAGACTAGAAAAACCACTCTTCTCACCATTTCTTTTCACACCATTCTTTTCATTTATGCATCAAGTATTTGCCAAGGAAAAAAAAACCACACATTAGCATAACATTCAAAGGTTAAAATCTTAGCATATATTGTTTTCTTGAAGGGGAAAAAGGGGGATAAACCCCCCCCCCTCAAGATAGCCATCTTTCTTCTTCATCTTCCTTAGCTATTTATTAAGTATATGTTGTTTATTTCCTTTGCTAGGTGATTCAGGCAGCTGCAACAGTGCCTGTTCGGAAAGGGTAGTCTTCAGAATTGGTTGGAGATGTAGATTTCCTTTGATCTTTCTTTCTCAAAGCTTTCATTGATGAACTGAGGTTCCGATTCTTTTCCTTGGCTTCATCCATATCGATTTGTTCTTGCCTGCACTCTTCACTGCAGAAAGGTGTGTCCCCTCTGCAACACACAGTACCAATCACCAACCAAATCTACAGAATTCATTGGATCTTTCTAAAGTTTTCATCTTTCGATCTAGATTAACATATGAATTTGAGAAATATGATAAAAGGACTGGCCTGTACATGAAGACGTCGCTGTTACCCCTAAGAGATTTCTTGCAAAGGAAACAAGCATCCAAGAAATGGGGCTGACGGTCTTCAAGTCTGCCATCAAAAAACCTGGCAGACCCTGGAGAAGAAACTAAACAAGAAGAAGACAGGTTCCTTAAACTACTCCTCCTTGAGAAACAAAAGGGTGTTGAAAAAAACCCATTTGGTTCCATAGCTGCTAGGGATGCCAAGCCATCATCTTCTTCAATGAAACAAGGCTTCCTTGAAAGTCCAGAAAATTCCATTTGGTCCTGTTGCTACAAAAGGTCTGATCTTTGAAGGAAAATAAAGAGAGAGAGAGAAGCTTGAAGAAATGGTGAGATTTTATGAGGGAAAGTTTTGTTCTTTGTTGAGAAAAAGATTACAAACACCGGCAGGTTTCAGGGATATCCGTCCAAGCGGATCCATTTGCTTAATATAATAAGCTCGAAATTATTACCGGTTAATAGTTGTGCTCACGTTGACGGATCTGCCACTTACTTTTACTCAAAACTACCAAAGAGCCATGTTATTTTTCTAGTGAAAATAAATTTCTAATTTTACATACTTCTGTTAAAAAAATAAGTATATTTTGCATAAAAAATTCTATTTTTCTATCATGCAAGCCTAAAATGCGTGTTGTCAAATTCTGAAAATAATAATAATAATAGGTGAAATATGAAATGAAATGGCAATTTCGTCATTTGAGAAAGAATAGAGGGCGAAAACGGAAATAATGGGAAGCCTTTCTCGTATTCGGGAACAAGATTTTCAAAAAGTCATTATAATATGATTTTTCATATATTTATTATATTCAGTTTGAAAGTTAACTTTTTTAGTTGGCTGAGAGTGTATTTACTAGGGTAGTCAGAAAGTGTGGGAGCAAGCGGACACCATTGATGGAGTTTGGGAAGACGAAAAATACAAGAACGGAAGCTAATGCAAGGAAACGATATGCCTTCCGTCAGTCTTCTGTTGAGGATATCCATCTTGTCTTTCGTGTGTGTCTTCTCAAACACGTCATATGATTCACGCGATTTTTTTTATTAAAACTGTAACATTCACCTTATTTGAAAAAAATAAAATTTACAACACTCTACATGAAAAAATTCATTTTCTCACTTTGTTGTCTCATTAAATTTGTCAAGTAATATGAAAACAATTTTAAAAAATACAAAAATTACTAATTTGTGCATTTAATTATAATAAAAGTTTATATGAGACTATGAATACCTAGAAACCAAATCTCAATGTAATTCACATATTTAAAAAAAAAAACGATGTCATGAACATACTTTACCCTAACAAAATGTGTTCAAAGGTGAAGAAACAAAATATCTCGGGGTTATTTCTTGGATTGCAAGCAAAGATTACTTAATTGGGAGTAATTAATTCAAAATAACTAATAATCTATAGAAAGAACTTTGAATATAAATAATATCTTGTTTGTCTTAATAAAAAAAATAAATAAATATATATATATATATTGAATTTAAAGAATGTTTAAAGATAACAAAATTCTTTGTTTGAATATTGTGTGTACAGTGTAAATCATTAAAGAAAACAAAGAAAAGATGTGAGTATGATCGACCCACGCGCCATGAATGCAAGTAAGACTTTAATAGAAACTTCCCCAACTCTATATTTTAGTTTCTTAAAATACTTCTAAAACGATAATTTTTTTTCTTTACATATTATATCCCGAAAGAGAAAAAAGAGAGAATCAACGGTTTCGATTACTCTTTACTCAACGTATTACGTCACTCTCTCGCTTTCGCTATTTTTTTCTCAAATGTTTTGTCGTTTTCATTTTCATCCCTTCCTCAACTTCGCCTGCCCCACTCCCCAAAACATCAAAACTAGGGACCACTAAAGCTACTAGGTAAAAATAAACTTAGGGAATGTTTAGTTCTATAAAATATATCTTGTTTTTATTTTCATTTTTATTTTTAAAAATAAAACATATTAGATAAAACGTGTTTATTTGTAAAATTGAAAAATAATTTTTGAAAATAAAAATAAGTAAAAATATAAAAATATAAAAAAATAAATATTTTTCATTAAAATTGTTTTGACAATTTAGAAAATAAGAAAACACAAGATACAAATTTTAAACTTAACTTACAGAGTATAAATATTTCTAACAATAATCTTTTGACTTACCTTTAAATTTTTGCAAAAAAATTAATGTGGTTCTTAAACTAAATTATTTTGATAATTTAATTTTTATAGTATTTTATATTTTATGTATTAAATATATTAAAAATAGTTTATATTTTAAATTTAAATATTTTCTTATTTTTTTAGAATTAATAAATCCTTAAGCTTTCTAAAAAAATTAATTAGGTTCTCAAATTTAACCAAAATCATTTAAATTCATCTACCATATCATATTCATAATGCACTATCGCAATTAAAATATCACATCAAATTAGTTGAAGGGTCATATTAAGTCTAAAAAAAGCTTATGGACTACACTATTTTTTTCTCCAAAAGTTTGAACGTCTTGGTTGAATTTCTCAAATAATACAGTTGAAAAAAAAATTGTTTGAATAGGGCATTCTCGAAATTATTTCATGAAATATAATGAATGCTACAGTAAACCCGAAGACGCATTGGAGTCCAAGCGACTTACATATAAATTGTTTTTTCACCAATTTCATTGCTATGTAAATGTATAAAGGGTAAATTACACAATTAATCATTCAACTTTACTCTCTCTCCAAATTCACTCACTGTACTTTTAATTTTTTTCAATTTAATCACTCAACTTTTATTTTACTCCTATTTTGATCACTCTACAATGACATGGATTGTTTTACTCCTATTTTGATCACTCAACGACCATTGTTCAAGTTGTTATATGAAAGCCAATTTGATCCATTAGCTCTAGCATTGAATTTGTGTACTAAAGAAACAAACATCGTGATTACATAATTTCTAGTTGAAATTGTTATCCAAAACAGTACAGTTGCATTTAATTAATTTATTTTTATTATACCCTAAATTAGTGGGGGGTCATAACTCCCACCTAAACCCAATTTCAATTAGAAATTATGTGAGCATGATGCTAGTTTCTTTAGTACACAAATTCAATGCTAGAGCTGATGGATCAAATTGGTTTCCATATAACAACTTGAACAATGGTCGTTGAGTGATCAAAATATGAGTAAAACAAAAGTTGAGTGATTAAATTAAAAAAATTAAAAGTAAAGTGAATGAATTTGGAGAGATAGTAAAGTTGAATGATTAATTATGTAATTTAACATTTGTACATTGATGAAAAAGTGAAAAAAATATGGGAGACGCATGGAGTGTAATGTGACTCCCATATTTTTTTTTCACTTTTTCACTAAATGTACAAAGGGTAAATTACGTAATTAATCATTCAATTTTACTCTCTCCAAATTTACTCATTGTACTTTTAATTTTTTTAATTTAATCACTCAACTTGTGTACTAAAGGGTAGTTTTTTTCACTTTTTCATAAATGTACAAAGGGTAATTTTTTTGGAGTCCAAGCATTGAATTTGTGTACTAAAGAAACCAACATCGTGCTTACATAATTTCTAATTGAAATTGTTGTCCAAAATAGTGTAGTTGCATTTAATTAATTTATTTTTATTATACCCTAAATTATTGGGGGTCATAACTCTCACCTAAACCCAATTTCAATTAGAAGTTATGTGAGTACGATGTTGGTTTCTTTAGTACACAAATTCAATGCTAGAGCTGATGGATCAAATTGGCTTCCATATAACAACTTGAACAATGGTCGTTGAGTGATCAAAATATGAGTAAAACAATCTATGTCATTGTAGAGTGATCAAAATAGGAGTAAAATAAAAGTTGAGTGATTAAATTGAAAAATTAAAAGTACAGTGAGTGAATTTGGAGAGAGTAAAGTTGAATTATTAATTGTGTAATTTACCCTTTGTGCATTTACATAGCAATGCAATTGGAGAAACCCAAAATTTATATGTAAGTCGCTTAGACTCCAATGCGTCTTCGGATTTACTGTGGCATTCACTCTATTTCACGAAATAATTTCGAGAGTACCCTATTCGAACAAAAAAAAAATCAACTGCATTTTTTCAGCCGAAACAACGCTAAATATATTTTAAATTTTAATGACATTTTTGCATGGCCTAGTCAAATGAAGCAAGGAAGCATGTATCAACATCTAAAAAAATCTAAGGAGCTTTAGAAATAGATTAAACTTTTTAAAATATCGCGGGTTGAATTTTCAAGACTTTAAAAAATAAATTGTATTATTTAGAAGGTTACGAGCTCAATTCTTACAATATTCAAAAACCAATAGAGCTAACGATAAATTAATAAAGAGATCAAAATTGAATGATACTGATGGTTTAAAAGTCGATATAGAATACTTTAAAATTTAAGGACCAATTTAGAGTCATAGCTTGAATATGAATTAATTTAGAATAAGAGTGATGATTTAAGGATCTCTTGTACAATAAACTCATAATCTGAATAATCTAAAATAATGAAATTATATATAAAACTATAAATAAATTTATACAATAAAACAAAAAGAAGTAACTTGAAAAGTAAAAATGGCACAAAATAGATCTTTATTAGAGTTAAACATATTTACATTAGTCTAGATACTTGTGTTTACAATATCCTTTAACTATACAAATTTAAAATTTACACTAATATTTATTTAATTTTAAAAAATTAACAAATCTTTTATAATTTTGAATTTAGTACAAAAATGTATCTTTTAATATGATATAAATAACATTTTCCAAAAAGTAAATCGATAATATTTAAGTAAAAATGAAATACTTTTATCACTTATTTATTTCAAAATTTGTTTCATTTTTTGACCCCTCGTATTCTTTTAATAATATTAAAGATGACGTATCAAGCATGGAGGCGTACACTCGTCAAATATTTAAAACACTATATATTTATTAAGTTATTATTTATTTAGTTTTAATAGTTAACTTTAAAAATTCAAATGTAATCAAATTATAGTAGTATTTGGTTTATCAACAACAAATTTTGATTTATTTAGTTATTTTTTAATAGTTAATTTATTTACTTATTTTTAATACTTATTATTTATATATTTGAAAAGTTCTAAAAACATTTTTGCTCAAATTAGTATCAACAATAAATTAAAGTTAAAAATTTTGATTATGAAAATTAAAAAATAAAAATTTTAATAAGACAAAAGAAGAAATATATATTTTTTTTTATGAAATCATTCTTAAACAAATTATTTCCTTTTACGATGTCGTGAATGTAATCAAAGTAGAGATCATATTTTTAATAAGAAAATAAACATCCTTTATTAGGTTTAATTTGCTTTCCTAATTATTTATTGTTTTATTATATAAAAGTAATGATGCTCTTTTACTTTAAACAAAGACACTTGTTCCGAGGCGTTTTGATCGTTTTCCCAACCACAGCTACTATCACCTGTCCGTGATTTTACGCTATACACGTGTGGCTTAGTGCTAATCACCGCCACAACACGTCATATGTTTTTACACGTGGCACCTCATAACACCACAATACATTTAACGAAATATTCAATTTTGACGGTGTCCAGAGCAGCGATACAGTTAGACGAGAAACATCTTACCATTTTGCTAATTCTTAGAATTAACGGCTGCGATCGCATCAAGGACAATAGCTTTATATGATCTTCCACGTTAACTTTTTATCTTCAATAATCAAACTTCCTTTTTGTAACAAATTATTATTTGCAATGCATAATTAAATATTTTATTTTTGAGGTTGAGTATAATTTTAATAGTAATTTATATTTTATTTTTCAGTATGTTGAAACTTAAATATGTATGGTAGATTTTAGACGACGACGACAATAATAAAATCCAATTTTCATATGCAATAGGGTAAGGGGAATGTAGGGTAGTAGGCTGCCCCCAACGTCAGGTTGAGAGTAGCTTCCGTGGAACACCTCCGGCAGTCAAAAAATTAAAAATATAGATAACATGCAATGCATGTATAAATAAATACATAAATACATAGTTGAACAATATTCATTTGCAGTCATTAATATTATTAATATCATATGCGCGTCTGTAATGGAAAGTAATCCCTACAAATAAATCCCTGCGAAAAAATCTCTGCATATAGACAGAAACGTAAGACCCGGCTAAATTTAAAAGTGAAGGGAATGATACACAGAAGTCAACGATAGGAAACCCAGTTTTAAGCCTTCATAAATACCGATAACAGAAACGTATAAAAAGTAAAAGTCATGAAAATTACTACAAAGGCATTGAAAAAAGACATAGATGATACACCCTATAGATGTGACCCACACTACTCGACTATCCTAGTCTTAAGTCTCCATACTTTCTTATCAGAGGTCATGTCCTCGGTAAGGGCTAAATCCATCAAATCAGATCTCAAGCAGTCTTCCCACTTTTGCCTTTGTCGTCCTCTCCTTCTGGCACCGTCGACTGTAATCGACTCTACCCTCCTAACTGCATCCGACGATAGTCGCCTAAGGACATGCCCAAACCACTGTAGTATTTCCTCCCTCAATTTTTCGAAAACAGACACCGCCCGCAAGGACATCCTAATAACAGAGTTTATATCAATAATATGTATTGATCGTTAGTTAACTAACGATTTTCTTTAAACAAGGAATAATGTAACTAACAATTAAAACGCTAAAAAACTAAAATACTAAAAAAGAATAAAAGCAAAAATAGTCATATGTGTAAACGTTAAAGAGTAATTTCATCATTATGTCTTAAATAAAAGGTAAGGTACAATAACATTAATACAATCCCAACATATAAACTCAAAAGACGGTACAAAAATTAAAATAAAAACTCTCTTAATATGTAAAACTTAACTTTTTATTCAAAAAGTGTTAATATATATTAAAAATAAAAATAACTTATATAATTTAAATAAGATAAACATCTAATTTAAATAACTAAAAAAACTAGAACTCATCCGCACTTAAATTCACCCTCTATTATATATTTTAATTTTTTTTTATATTTCTTACTAAAAATATATTTCTACTCTTAAAATTTTATAAATCTATCTTCTCTTTAAATTTTAAAAATTTATTTTTTTAACTAAATTTATGTATCCATACGTTGAAGGTGACATTAATAGAAAAGTATTTCGACGGATAGAACAAGGAAGAACTTATTCCTCTGTCTATCGGTCTGGCCTTTCGGCCCATTTGCAACTCATTGTTGTTGCAAAACGAAATACCGAGGAGCTCTTATAAGTTAGGTTCGGATTTATGGTAAAAAATATACGATCCGACTTGATCCGAGAAAAATATATAATTTTACTTTTATATTTAAGGATAATTGTAATAATACTTCTCTCTCTATATTTTTTCAATTAAATCCTTATTTATATTAAATAAAAATAATATTTTTAATAAATATATTATTTCAGGTCGGTTTGGATTCGAGTTTTATCGCAAAAGGTTGAGTTAAGTTTGGGTCGGGTGGAGAGTGTGTATTTTTTGGATCAAATCAAATTGGATGGAGGATGTATAATTTTCGAATTAGATCGAGTTGATCAAAAATCCGACCCGACCTGACCCATCCACATCCCTAGCCTTGAATCATACCCCATGGAAGCAAACATTTTAGTCCAGGTTTCCCGATAGAGGAAAAAGAAAAATAAGATAATTTTAGCTGGTTTTAATATTACATTAAGCCAAGTAATCAAATTGTTAGTGAGAAAACGGTCAAATAACAAAAAAAATCAATTTATAAAGTTTAATTATTAAATTATTTTTTTAAAATACAATGAGTAAAATAGGAGTGATAAGAAAGTCCAGTACTTAAATTTATAATTTACCCCATAATATAATTAATCGACAAATCATTCTAACGATAAAAATGAGACTTAAAGTAGTAATTTCGACAATAAAAAAATAAAATGTTGTTTCTAGATAAATTAAGATCAATTAATATTATTTATAAGATGTATGAAGCTAAGTTACAAATAAAATTAATTACTAATATAAAATCAAACTTTTGAAAATTATTTTGATTAATTTTTAAATTTTTATTAAAAATAAAATATATATTTGATAAAATATAATTTATTTTTAAATTAAATTAACTTAAATTAAAAATTTTAGACTATATAATTCAATAAAAATAATCAGAATAAAAATAAAATATTCATTTTATTTTTTAAAATATATGAAAACTTTGAATTTTTTTCCTGATCTGAGACCTTGAAATTCGATAATCATATTAAACTCGTATTATATTTTAAATCTTATTTGAACCGAATAAAATTTTTGATAAATAACAAGCATTTGTACTATCAGTTTGGTAGGCACGAAATCATTTTAAAAGAAAAAGTAGCACCGCCACTGCACATACTTTTTTATATTCAATCAAACCATAAATGAAAGGAGAAAATCGCCTCAGTGACCAAAAATGCATTATAATATACGATTTTAACCAACTTTTTTTTGATTTGCCAAAATGACCAACAAAATCGCAACGCGATATCAAAACCGCAACGCGATTTAGAAAAGCGCAACGTTGAAAAGAAAATCGCAACGCGATCTTCCAAGAATCGCAATGCGATTCATAAAATCGCAACGCGATCTTCCAAGAATCGCAACGCGATTAAGAAAATCGCAACGCGATCTTCCAAGGTTGTTGCATTTGTTTCTTTCTTAAGAATTTTCTCTAAAAAGATAGTATCCGCGCGGACGTGTCGAAGACACGTATTACCACGACCACGACCACGACCACGACCACGACCACGACCACGACCACGACCACGACCACGACCACGACCACGACCACGACCACGCCACGACCACGACCACGACCACGACCACGACCACGACCACGACCACGACCACGACCCGAGACGAGACGGCGGCGGCGGCGGCGCGCGAGAGTCCCCCTTGTTCTCTTTCACTCAACAAGGAAATGGGAAATCCAAGCCTTAAATACACTTCCCAATAGTGTTTCCAATACTATGTGGGATTGAGCATTACTCAACACTTCAAAGAAAATATAGCAATTTTTGTAGTATTTTCCCACTTAATCCATATCTAAAAATATTAAAACATTTTATCAAGAGAATTAAAAGAGTTGTAGATATCTACATTTCAATTCAAACTTATACATATAGTTTTAATATGATAAAATGTTTTAATATTTTTAAATATGGATTAAGCGGGAAACATGCTACAAAAATTGCTATATTTTCTTTGAAGTGTTGAGTAATGCTCAATCCCACATAGTATTGGAAACACTATTGGGAAGTGTATTTAAGGCTTGGATTTCCCATTTCCTTGTTGAGTGAAAGAGAACAAGGGGGACTCTCGCGCGCCGCCGCCGCCGCCGTCTCGTCTCGGGTCGGGTCGTGGTCGTGGTCGTGGTCGTGGTCGTGGTCGTGGTCGTGGTCGTGGTCGTGGTCGTGGTCGTGGTCGTGGTCGTGGTCGTGGTAGTGGTAGTGGTCGTGGTAGTGGTAGTGGTAGTGGTAGTGGTAGTGGTAATACGTGTCTTCGACACGTCCGCGCGGATACTATCTTTTTAGAGAAAATTCTTAAGAAAGAAACAAATGCAACAACTTTTGAAAGAATTTACTCATTTTCGTTGCGATTTTCTTAATCGCGTTGCGATTCTTGGAAGATCGCGTTGCGATTTTCTGAATCGCGTTGCGATTCTTGGAATCGCGTTGCGATTTTCTGGATCGCGTTGCGATTCTTGGAATCGCGTTGCGATTTTCTAAATCGCGTTGCGATTCTTGGAATCGCGTTGCGATTTTCTTAATCGCGTTGCGATTCTTGGAAGATCGCGTTGCGATTTTCTGAATCGCGTTGCGATCTTCTTTTCAACGTTGCGCTTTTCTAAATCGCGTTGCGGTTTTGATATCGCGTTGCGATTTTGTTGGTCATTTTGGCAAATCAAAAAAAAGTTGGTTAAAATCGTATATTATAAGGCATTTTTGGTCACTGAGGCGATTTTCTCTAAATGAAATGGGTGAAATGCTCAGATACCTTTTTCAACTTTGATATTTTACCATTCAAAATTCACCCAAAAGGACAGATTGGATTTGAGTGAAGCATCTGTCACCCATTATACCCTAACGTTGGACTGTTAATTAATGAAATGGGGTAGTCTGCTACTTAGCTCGTGAATCTTTTTATTACCAAACATCAAACTCCTCCTGTTTTAGACTTGATTATAGTCATATGCTTCTTCATGGATAATGAATTATCTTGTCTTGTGATTCAATATAGTTTTTTTCCTTTTTGGGGGGTCATATTTGAAAGTGATTTTAATATCCCTTTCAATCCAAATCTCTTTTACATCGTGCTCTAGTCCTTATACATTGTTTTGCTTGTTAATTTGTGAGATGTAGGAGAAGAAACTAGAAGTCAAGTTCGATGAAAATTGTACTAAATAATAGTACTTACATTGATTTTACACTTTAAAACATTCTATTTAATTTGTTGATAGTAATATTTAGTTGTGACGGTCATATACGATTCATTCATTTTAATTCCCTCCCTTGTACGGAGAACACCTCCACACCCAGCTGCCCTCTTTTTTGCTACACCACCCACGTTAAACTTGATCGAACCAGTTGATGGAGCAACCCACAGCTAGGGAGAACAAGACTTCGATACACTCGATTTTGTATAAAAAGACAAATCCTTTATACTGGCAGATTTAACCTCAAAACCAATATGATTACGCATAAGCCAGATACTCCATATTGCTGCTGCCACGGCTATCGACCAAAGACTGTGCTGCAAACCTGTGAAGGGAAGATTAATACAAAAAAGATACAGGTTTGAAACATTTTCGGCATCCTCCCATCGATTACAAAACAGCCTCCAAAATCTTCCAATGAAAGAGCAGCCAACAAACAAATGGTTTGCAGTTTTAGAAATTGATCTACAAAATACACAAAAACTTTGCTCTATATCGCATTCAACACCCATCCTATCCAAAAATTCCTTTTTCGGCAGTCGATCAATCTTCAATGTCCACAAAAAACTTTCAACTTTAGGAAGGACTTTCAATTTTCATAACCTGTCGAAGTCAAATTCGGCTCCTCCACCCCAACAGTTACCACCAACTGCGCAAGTTTTTTTCACTGAAAAATATCTTGCTTTATCATGAATCCAACTCGATTTATCTACCACGTTCGATAATATTTTAACACACACTGTTACTTTAACTAGTTCCTCAATCATAAGTCATTCCTTATCCAACAAAGTCCTTGAGAAAGTTGTACCCCACTCCACGTTCCTACATTCAACATTTTCGATTAAATTGGCCACATGTGCTCCTTTAAACAATGATAACCTATACAGTCGAAGAAAGATAATTCTCAAAGGTTTTTCTCCACACCACCAATCCTCCCAGAACAAAGCAGATTTGCCGTCTCCAATTTGCTATTGAGTAAAAAAAATTAAAATAGTACTTCTTCTATCCTATTAAATTTATATCTTTTAAATTTTAAAATTATTTCACTTAAAATGTTCTATTAAAAACATCAACAAATAACAACATTTATATTTATATTTTTATTATTATATGTCTTATACTTTTACACTTATCAAACAAATATGTTAATCCATCAATTATTTTTTAAAGATAATTTTATCATTTTTCTTGTTCTATATAACTTAATATACAATCAAATTTATTTCGAAGGACCCCCAAAACCATCATCTCTCTGCCTCTATAGCCATTGGATTTAATTCCCCAAACCAGCTCACATTGCTCTTTTAAAGCCTAGCACACGTTTAGTCCCTAATTGATATGATCAAATATCAATACATTTTTATTTCATTCATGGAGAGGACCAAAACCCAACATTATTATTGTTATCTATCAAGATGTGTGTTTTATGACAAGATGTTTTCAAAAAAGATTATTTGGTGATAACAATAATAACGATGTAGAAGTAAGGGACAATAATATCTGTCTTCCACTTTCAAAAGAAAAAAAATAAAAATGATTGATTTTTTTAAAAAAAAATATTATAATTAACAATCAGTTGATTTAGTGAGATAAAACACTAAATATTTTAAATAAAGTTAATAATTCAAATACTGATATTGTAAATAGAAAAAAATTGAATTAAGATGGTCACCCCATAATAGATGTGTCGAAAATTTATCTTTAGATTAATTTGAGTTATATAAAGTTTTTATCAATTGAGAGAGACCCTTGATTTTTGTAAATTTTACTTTTGGTCCAAAGGAAAAAATATCTATAAGACCATCTCTAGGTACATCTACATTGTCCTCATACTTGTTTTTCATTTGTGTGGGTTTTTTAAAGACATGGGACGGAGCAATTGATGAGAACATGCGGGCATATACACAATTATACAAATATTGTCATGTATATGTTGTCCCATTTGACAGCCTTGAGATTTCATTTGTTGTCTGTTTGATTTCCTTCGCCATGAAAACAACCATTTTGATAATGGTCCCTTTGGTTTCGTGGTCTAGACGTTGAAGCCATCAACAAGTTCATCACACTCGCTAGATATTTCCCAAGGAATTAGAAAACAACCATTCTATGACCGAGTTTGATATTGTGTGAGCAAAGGAAAAATATAAAAGGCGAATTTCAGTGGACAACGCGATGTGATGAGCATGTGATCACAATCAGATTCCAGCTTAACCGCTAAGGCTGAAACTGAGTTGAAGTATAATAAATTTGGTAATGCCTGTGATCCAATCTATACTGCAAAAACAAGTTTAGAGGTATCGAGTTCAAGCACTATGAATGATAATGGTGCGAGTGTTTAATGTTAAAACGTTGAGAGTTATCTTTGAACATATACTATTTTATAATTACGACATTAATCAAACCTTGAAATTCGGCCAATGTGACTGCTCCTCCCTTTTTCATTTATTGATTTTTCCTTCGATAATTGAGTTGGCATAAAAAGAGGGAAATTTCCCATTTCTTTACTCTGTTCAATCCGTGAATAAAGTAAAAATAACCCCAAAGATGTTTAATGTTAAAACGTTGAGAGTTATCTTTGAACATACTATTTATAATTACGACATTAATCAAACCTTGAAATTCGGCCAATGTGACTGCTCCTCCTTTTTCATTTATTGATTTTTCCTTCGATAATTGAGTTGGCATAAAAAGAGGGAAATTTCCCATTTCTTTACTCTGTTCAATCCGTGAATAAAGTAAAAATAACCCCAAAGATTTTGGTTTGTGAAATTCCTCCGAAGGAAAGGGTTTTCTCTGGAGATATGGTATATAACCATGGGATTTCAGTGAAATGAAAATATAGATGATATGCCATTAGCATTCTTTGATATATACTCTGTTTTAGCATCTTCAGCAGTACAAGGTATGGGAATAATAGCGCATATGAGATGGCTTCAACTTGAAAACTGGGTGTTCATATAAATTAAAAAAAAAGGTGGGATTTGCCTATATATTTGCCTCACTTGAGTCCTTTAATTAACCCTTTGAACTATTATTATTAGATACTTGATATGGTTATTTCTTTTTTAAGAATTTGTTTGGCATTAAGCTATTTGGAAAGTTTAATTCCGAAAGACAAACGGAAGAAAACAAGTGCTAAATTGACACAAGATGTTGTCTAAAACAATGCAGCCAAATTAACAAAATAAACTGAACGTTTGAGTTTCCAATACTAAAACCGTTGCAACAAAGAACTAACTATGCAAAATTAAAACAATTTAATTAGAGATCGCGACATGTGAGATTGGGCCGGGTTCGACTCGACTCGAAATATACATATACCTCTCACTCGAATTGACTTAACTTAAAATATTTATCTTTCACCCGACTTGACCCGACCTCCACCCGAACCTGATTCAACATGAGTTTTTTGAATATAAATTCTATTTGAACCAACTAGACATAAACCTAATTAAAAAAAAACTATAGTGAGAGATGAGTAGTATAGCAATTATCTATAAATTTGTATAAAAAATTAAACTATTACTCCTAAGTCAGAGGTTTTTCACCTTCCATTTGACCTGATCTCATCTCTATATAAAATCGACCCCACCCGACATGAACTTAATTTTTTTTTAAAATTTGATCCTATCATATTGGATCAGATATAAATTCATCAGTTTTGAGTTAAATTATTATCATTAAATTTAACATATTTAATTCTAAACTCATCAAAGTGACCTACATAATTAAGAGAACGTTATTCCTTCCAAAAATTATGAGTTCAAACAGTTACGTCTGTAAGTATATGTACATTATTAATGACTAAAAATAATTCTAAACATATATTAATTTATATTCACGATCGTTAAAAAATAAAAAAAATCATTCTCGACATTAATTAATTAAGACCAAATTATATTTATCAAATAAAAGAATTTAATTTCCGAAAAGTAAAAATAAGGTAAACAGATTATTATTATACTCGAAGGTTATTTTCAATTTTTTTTCCTTTGAAAAAGGAAAACTTTCAAGGGAAAAGCAAAACCTCAACGCTAGAATTACGGACGGTGAGGCAAAGGGGGCAGGCTTCGGCCACTCTATCACACTCTGTACAAAGGCAAAGGTGCCCACACGGCAGCACCACCACCGATGCTACACATGTCCCACACGCCTTGCAGGCCGGTCCCGTCAGAACTACCCGGTCCGGGTCCACATAAGCAGACTCGGCGTCTTCCGCCTGCCTTTGCATCCCACCCGCGCAGTTCAGCCCATCGTTCCCTCTTTTGCCATCGTGCGTCACAGCGGCCCCTCCGCTCATTATAGCCTTTTGGAGCTGCGCTTGTAACGAAACCGACGTCGCCTCCTGCGCCATCGCCTTTGCCTGCCAAACCTGTGTCTCCACTCTGACTTGTGCCGCGCGTGCCTCCAACTCGGCGTTTCGACGCTTTGCTTTCTCCACTTCCGCTTCTTTTTCCCTCAACCTCCTCTCCACCGATTCCTCCGCCGCTCCCAGTAGCGCACGGTAGTTCCTTTGCCTTTTCTCCACCAAGACACGCCGCAATTCCTCTCCCTTTAACCCAAAGTTACATTTTCCCCAACAAACAAAAGGAAAAAGAAAACACACAGTTCTTAAAAGAGACAACTTGGTACCTGGGCTTGAAGGAATTGGTCTAGTTCTTCTCTCTGGCGTTGGATTTGGGTACCCAAATCATCAAAGGAGTTTGAAAGAAGACTTAATTGTTGTTGTTGGGGATAACAATGATTTTGAGTTTGCTGTAAGTTTTGTTGTTGGTCGCCGGAGGATAACCGGAGGCCGGTGGAGACTGCATTTGGTTGGTGAAGTTGAGAAAGGTCTATCAACTGGGATGGTTGTGTTTGCAAAGAGAAAGAATTGATTGGCGTTATTATTGCAACTTCTCTTCCTCTTTTCCTCGTATTATTGTTGTTGGAAAACATATGAGATTGATCAATGAAAACTCCTCCTGTTTGTTGCTGCAGTGAAAACTCATGCTCCTCTTGTCCACCTCTGAAAATTTAAACCCATAATCAACAAAAAAAAGGAAGAGGAAAGTAAGATAAGAAACGGTAAAGAAGGAAGAAAAAGAATGAACCTGTTTAAGAGGAGGATATTGGAAGGGTATTGAGCTTGAACAGCCATTAATGAAAAAGAAAGCAAGCAAGATTGTGCAGTAAACTTTGAAGAAGGAAAATCAAGCAATGAAGAATGGATGATAATAAGCAGAAGAAGAATCAAAAACCCATCTCATCCTTGTGATATATAGGAATGAGTCCAAGAGAGAGGCGCCTTATTTCTTCTTCTTCTTGGCGTGGGGGTTGGCTTGTCTTGAGTAAGGAATCTCGTGTTTGTTATTAAAAGCCTCACACACCCAATTCAACTCTCCTAATCCTATCGTTTTTCTTTTTAATAAAAACACCTAATTTCTATAATTATTAAAAGAAGAGTGAAAATGGGGTTGGTAAAAAGAGTACGTTCAAAGTTGGTGCAGGACAGAGAGAGTCCTTAAGTTTATTAAAAAAGTTAACTTATGAAAAAGACAGAGAGAGTCCTTAAGTTTATTAAAAAAATTAACTTATGAAAAAGTTAATTTATGAAACTCTAATGTTACGTGTTGTAAATAAATTAAATTTAGAGCCCTTAAGTGGATTTAGGCTATTTTATCAGAGAAAAGGTAAAGTTTATTTGTTAACCGGCAATGAAGATGTTAAACGATTCATTGCTTACATTAGTGTTTCGCAAGATGATGTTACATTGTATGTTGTTGAACTTAAAAGTAGTGAAGTTGGGTCAGTAGCGGGTAGTAATCAATTAAGTTTTTCAACCCCAATTTATGGTGCTCAAAATTTAATGGTTCCACCACAATTTCATCACCAAGCAAATTTTGTTTCACCACATTTCCAATACCAAACACAATTTCAAAACCCACAATCTTTCCCTAATCCAAATCCCAATCAACTTTCAGCACCAAATTCTGGTTTTCGTATTAACCAGTTAGACGATGATGAGCCAACAGAAAAAATTGTGAGTACTAGTCGGTATTCAAAATTTGATCTTGGTCAATACCCGGACTTTGATCTTGGTCAATACTCGGATTTTGATGATGTTTCAGAAGAAGAAACAGACCCTGCGTGTAATGATTTTGATATTGGTCAATACCTGAATTTTGATGATGAAACAGCCGCTACCGAGGAAGATGTTGTTGATGATAATGAGGAGGAAATTACGACTGTGAATGAACATATTGAACATTCATTCTGTAATTCATATAACCCTGAAGAAGAAAAAGAAGAATAAGAAATCCTCGAAGAAAAGTCCCCGAAGAAAATGCCACGGGAGTATATCTGGAATATGCCAGAATTACTTCAGATACCGGAAGAAGAGTTGGTAAAAATAACAGTTGATTGTTACACAAAAATTATTCGTATCAAGAAAGATGACTGTTTTGATACAAAGGAAGACTTGAAGATAACTTTGTATACGAAATGTGTGGAAGATGGCTATCAACTAAAAGTTAACAAATCAAGCAAAGATCGTTTCGAAACAAGGTGTATGATTGACAAAAACTGTACGTGGTGTATGATTGCAAAGAGGATAAAAGATTGCGAAATGTTTCAAGTTAGGACTTTTATTGATAAACATACATGTTCAAGAACCCAAGTTTTTCCTCACCATAGACAGGCAAACAAAAACGTGCTGGGTGGTTTTCTGGCTGAGTTAATGTTTTTGAATGGCAGGGTATATCGGGGACATGAAATTATGACTGACATGAATGCTCGGTTCAAGATTAGTATCTCATATTCTCAAGCTTGGAGAGCCAAATGTTATGCCTTGAAATTGTTGAGGGGGTCGCCAGAAGCATCGTTTGCCCAACTGACGGCTTATTGTCACAATTTAAAGCTAAAAAATCTTGGGTCGGTAACTCATATCAAAACAGATAGAGATGGACGCTTTGAGTTGCTGTTTATCGCCATTGGTGTTGCGGTTAGTAAATCAATATAATTTTGTTGACCCATTTTTGTTAGTTGCATGCATTTCACATTTAAATGATTATATTTCTTGTGTATATGATTTTGTAGATTCGTTCGTTTATTACTTGCATGCGCCCAGTTATTATAGTTGACGGAGCACATTTAAAAGGTCGATACCTTGGAGTAAACTTATTAGCAGTAGTCATGGATGCTAACAATGAGATACTGCCAATAGCTTACAGGGTTGACAAATCTGAAACATCTGATTCATGGACATGGTTTATGGGGCATCTTAGGGATTGCATAGGTCTTATTAGCAATCTGACAATCATATCCGATAGGGCAAACTCAATTGACAACGCTATTAGAAGGTGTTTCCCAGATGCTTTTCATGGACTTTGTGGTGTTTATTTATATAGAAATCTAAAATCAAGGTATGCTGTTATAAAAAATCACAAATAGACATACTGGAAGGCTGTAAAAGCTTATCGGGAAGTGGATTTTAATAAGCATATAAATTGTTTAAGACATGTTTTGCCTCAGTGTGCTCAAACACTAGAAGATGTCGGGTTTGAAAGATGGTCAAGAGTACATCAACTTGGAGCAAGATATGGTTTCATGACGTCTAATAGTGTATAATCAATCAACGCTCTAAGTCGTCATTCCCGGAAATTACCCATTACTATGTTAATGGAGTTTTTTCGAGCCTCTATTCAACAGTTGTACTACAAGAAAAGAAATCATGCATGTATTATTTCTTTAAATTCGTAACTTATCATATATTTTACTAAGTATTATTTATTTAAATTTACAGGAACATTGAAACATCGTCTTACACCATGGACTGAAAAAAAGATAACGAAACGTGTTGTGAAGTCAACGTCATGGAGAGTTGAACCATATTCAAACACTTTGTTTGAAGTACTGGATAATAACTTAAATGGGCTTGTCGATCTAAATGCAAAGACGTGTAGTTGTATGAAATGACAAACATCTGGTTATCCGTGTGGGCATGTTATAAAAGTTGCTCTTCATCTAAACCAAGATGATTCAAGCGCATACGCTATGGATTGCTACACTACAGAAGTATATCGACAGACTTATGCCGAGATTATCTACCATATTCCACATCCTTCTGAGTGGGACATACCAGATGACTTACAAACAATTTTGCCACCAGTCATTGACAGAAGGCTACCTGGCCGACCAAAAAGTCACGATCGTATACCGTCTAAGGGTGAAGAGAAGAAGAGATCGACATGTAGTCGGTGCAAGGAAAATGATCATATAAGGTTGACATGTGGATCTCCAGTGCCATCACAATCATATTTTCCTCTACCAAAATATGGATCCTCATCAAAATCCAAAGCTCATATGGTGTCAAGAAAAAAGAAATCAAAATCGCAATCAAAATCAAAATCCCAATCATAACCAGCTTCACCTTTTGAGACTATTAACTTAGGTGATTTTTAAATGCAAACGTTGTATTATGTGTAAACTTTTAACATTTTCAGTTAGGCATGTATTAGTAACTTGAGTTTGAACATTGCTATGATCTGTTCAGTTGTTATCACTTATTACACATTCATTTGAATATCGCAACGCGAATTTGACTATTATGTGTATTTTATGTGTAAACTTTTAATATTTTCAGTTAGGCATGTATTAGTAACTTGAGTTTGAACATTGCTATGATATGTTCAGTTGTTATCACTTATTACACATTCATTTGAATATCGTAACGCGAATTTGACTATCTCAACGCGAATTTAACTATCACAACGCGAATTTGATTATCGCAACTCAAAAATCGCAACGCGAATTTGACTATCACAACACGAATATGACTATCGCAACGCGAATTTGTCTATCGCAATGCAAATTTGACTATCGCAATACGAATTTGATTATCGCAACAGGTATTTGACTATCGCAACGAGAAAATCACAACGCGAATTTGACTATTGCAACTCGAATTTGATTATCGTAACGGGTGTTTGACTATCGCAACGAGAAAATCGCAAAGCATATTAGACTATCGCAACGTGAATTGACTTTCGCGTTGCGATTTTGGCTTTCGCATTGCGATTTTGAGTTTAGCGTTGCGAAAGTGTACATTCAACAGGTCTTTTGCCTTCAATATGATGCATATTGAAATCAACAAATCAACTTTTACATTTCAATCAATTAAACAAGTACAAATACGAATTATTTACACATCAATATTAAACAAATCAATTTTTATAAATCAATTAAACAAGAAAAAAATGATAATAATTCTTATTTTTCTCATCAATTAAACAAATCAGACTTTTAAGAATCAATTAAACAATCAAAAAAAGTGTACCCCAGACAGTTGTTTATGCACCCATACATCAATTTCACGCAGCTCACTTCAGGATTAACCTGCAGAAACCAAACATTTGCTCAAATAACACTTTCTACACATCTAAAACCAACAAACACAATTATTGAATTCTAGGTACTTAACAACACTTGCATTTGACTTACAAATTGTTTATGGACACTTTCATAACGCGGATGCAGGTAGGCAGCGTCTTGCATATATCGCTCTAGCCATAAAATGCCGAAATCACAAGCCTACTGCACCTCTATCTCTATCAGTGAGAGGTAGAAACTGTGTACTTCCTGTCGTCAAACGCTCCAAGCACATGCATATGAGAGGACCACAATCCCCTCTGGCTTTCGGCGTTTGTTCGCATCCAAGAATTTAGCCAATGAGAGCTCCATCCCTTAATAATATCTCTCAAATCAGACAATGATATGTAATTTATCATGCTGTCATATACTATTGTCTTTAGGGATGGGAGATGAAGCTCGACGAGAAACCAATGAGTATGTTCCGAAACATGGATAAACACCTGCATCGAAATGTAATAATTCAAATTGCGCACTTATTTATGAACACCTTTAAAATATTTAAACAAATAAATACTAACCTTATCGACCTCACACTATGCAGGATAAAGTTTAGCTTGTCCATTAGCCAACACATATGATTCATATCGTTGATTCTTCAAGTGAACTACGTGAAAAGACGTCGGCATAATTGTATATCGCGTATTTTTTTTATTTTTCTTCAATTTTCTTACTATTAGAAGATGTGACACACATGCATCAATATGATGTTTTACAAAAAAAAGACATATATTAGTGAATTACATAAATTTTAAAAAAAATTAATCAAAATGAAATATAAGAATAAATATAAGACTTACCTTCATCGAAATAGACATTGTCTTCAACCCCTAATAACACACCCCACCAAGACCGTTCAATCAACAAATGCATATCATCGTTGAGTTTGTATATGTCAGCGTAAAACCCTTGGCTCCGCTCATGTAGATAAAAATCAACTACGGTCTTAGCCCAAAGGGTATTATCCAGAATTGTTTTCGGTAGTTGTTTCCTCTCCACTTCATCTGCCGGAATGGTATTGGCCGGTAACTTATACGAAAGCCAACAATCATCCATCATGTCCGGCACGTGAGGGAGTTTCTCAATAATTTGATATATTACGCCGTGTGAATCGAGCTCTAGAATGTTGAGAGAGACCTCTTCAACGATGACAGTGGCCTCTTGAACGGTGGGAGGGGACTCTTGAGGGATGATAGGGGCCTCTTGAATGATAGGGGAGGCCTCTTGAACGATGGCAGGTGAGTCGGGCTTTTTCTTACGGATTCTTCGCACTATTGTGATGAACGGAGACGTAATGACACATGCACGCCGTCTGATGCGTGAACTCCGTCTTGCAAGAAAAACCCAACGTAGAGCATCCACCTTAGCGGGCCACTAAAAATAAATTAATACATAATCAGTAAATAAACAGACATGATATTAAACAGTGAAAAAAAAGACAAATATATTTCAAACTTGCACGGTATTCACCCAAGTCATTATTTTATCATTGTTCACAAAATGCATCAGATAACATTCCAGAAGTAATCACTTATATAAACATTTAAAAGGACAACATATAGGTTTAGTTCAGGTTCAATGACAACATAAAGAGTAGTAGTATATTCTTGAAACTTAAATTTTCAACACTGTGAAGTTAGTATTTGTCTTTGTCTTTTGGTTGAAGTAATGCAATTCATTCAAGTTTCAATTTACAGAAGAAGAATAGAATCTAAAACTTAAAATCGCAACACGAATGACTATCGCAACGCGAAAATAACTATCGCAACGCGAATTTGACTATCGCAACGAGAGAATCGCAATGCAATTTTCATTTCGCATTGCGATTCTTTCGTTGCAATAGTCAAATTCGCATTGCGATAGTCATTTTCGCGTTGCGAAAGTAAACTATTCTTCTTCTACAAATTGAAACTTGAATGGATTGCATTACTTCAACCAAAAGACAACCAAAAACAAATACTAACTTCACAGGGTTGAATAATAAACAGTTTAGCAGTATTGGCAGCAACCGAATGAATTTACTAAGCAATCTAAGTGAAATGGTTAATCTAAGTGAAATTACGAGTAAATTTATCATCAAGTTAAATATGAAAAATATTAAACTTACCTCATTGTGTAGAGTATGAACCTCATTTTGCAACGATGCTACCATCTCACGTAGAGCGGCTACCTCACCACGTAAAGTAGACACCTTAACACACCATGCACCATTGTCACCGCGTAAAGTACCGACCTCCTCACGCAAGGCATTGACCTCATCACGTAACTCCCCTAACTCATCCCGTAGAGGTGGAGGTGGAGAACAGGGAGATAAACATCGTGGCATCTTTGCCGGTCACCTATCACAAGGTGATGGTGGAGAAGAGGCTCGATGATGTGACAGAATAGGTGATGGCTCTCGTTGTGGAGGTGTATAGTCGGGTCGATCAGGTGATGGCTCTGGGTGAGGTGATGGCTCTCGAAGTGGAGGTTGCTCATCATCCGTGCCATCAAAAAAACGCTTACTAGCTTGCCACCAATCAGTGACAAGCTCAGCTTCCGTGGGTGTCAGCCTCTGTAATGGAGTGTTGGCCTCCTAACAATATAAAAGCTCAAACAAAGTTAAACGTGTACTAGTAATAACTTGTTTATAAACATATGGTATTATTTGTGTTAACTTACATTATTTATTATCGTATACGGTAGTAAATCTTCCCATTGCTACAAGGTCCGTTTCCTCTTCCAGGAAATAGCCCTAGGAATATCATTAGAAGTTTTTAATGCATATGTCTGCATGGCGGGAAAGGCCTCAAATATCCAAATCTACAAATAATATAATAACAAACATTAGTAATTGTTAAATAATTAATTATAATTTTGGAAACATTATATAAAAATTCTTACCTTAAAGGCCCAAATAAAGCCTGACAAAGTGTATTTGGAACCATCGCCACGCAAACTTTTTCGATCATCAAAGGCAGACGACAACTTATTCCATGTAGCTTTCCATATATACGAACCCCACGGAAACATGTTCCATGCATTTAGGTCCTCTACCAATTTAATTAAATCATTAGGAATAGGTTGTCTGGCCTCTCTGCCTAAAAAGCCGGCATGCAAAAGTATTAGAAGGCATACTCGGACAACATCGACATCATCCATCCGAGTAAAACCTTCTTTCTTATTCAATAATCTCGTCAAGTCTTCCACGTGAAAATTCGGCTTCTCCATTGACAGCTCAGGAAAAACACGGGATAACCATGATAGGCGGGTAATATGTCTAGTGTACCGACCTAATCATCGTGTCCGAAGCGTAGACCGGTGATTAAGTAAAACTCCTCCCGCCCAAAACAAGTATACGCCGGTGGAAAATCAAACCATATCTCTTCATCACGACGTTGTATGGTCTCTGGTAGATCGCTAGTCATGGTTTGAAGAAATAGATGGGTCAACATAGCATCTCCACTCGGATGTTGTACTTTCAGCCATGGCCCGAAGCAAGTATCCTCAAATATTTTTCTTTATGCAGGTGAAAGCTTCGACGCAATTGTTTTGGCCAGGCTTACTTTATTTCTTAAGGTCAATTGAGCTGAATAAAAGTTCTACAAAAACAATAAACATACCAAGTTAGATATACCAAAAACTACACTGTGAAGATATACCAAGAACAATAAACATAAAGAGTAGTAGTTTATTCTTCAAACTTAAATTTGCAACACTGTGAATTTAGTATTTGTCTTTGTTTTTTTTTGTTGAAGTAATGCAATTCATTCAAGTTTCAATTTGCAGAAGAAGAATAGTTTCTGAAACTTAAAATCGCAACACGAAAATGACTATCGCAACGCAAATTTGACTATCGCAACGCGGAATGAAAATCGCAACGCGAAACTAAAATCGCATTGCGATTCTGTCGTTGCGATTTTTATTTAGCGTTGCGATTCTCGGTTTTAAATACTAAAATTGAAACTTGAATGGATTGCATTACTTCAACCAAAAGACAAAACAAAGACAAATACTAAATTCATAGGGTTTAAAGACTAAACAGTTTAGCAGTATTGGCAGCAATCGAATGAATTTAATAAGCAATTTAAATGAAATGGTTAATCTATTATTGAAATTACCAGTAAACTTATCATCAATTTCAATATGAAAAACCTAATAATAATGCAAAAATTTCAAAATAAAAATAATTAAAAAAAACTAACCATCGGTGGTTGATTTGGTTGATTTTCCATTTCTGACCGTGAATGATTGTGAGGGTGGCTCTGAGAGGTGGAGATATACGGATTTCGTCGGAGATGGGGACTGATTTTGTCGGAGATGGGGACAGATGTCGCCTTAGAGAGTGAGAGATGGAGATATGACTGAGTTGTGATTTAGGGTTTTAGGTTATGAGTTGCGATTACGGGATATACTGTGGACGGTTCAGTGTTCCGATATATTAATATTCGTGTTTAGAATTTGAAAAAAAAATACGTGTTGCGATAATAATGGCGCTTTGAAAATCGCATTGCGATAGTCAGCATCGCGTTGCGATAGTCAGAATCGCGTTGCGATAGTTATAATCGCATTGCGATTTACATATTCGCATTGCAATAGTCAGAAAATCGCAACGCGAATTTGGAAAATCGCAATGCGATAGTCAGAATTGCGTTGCGAATCTGGAAACTGATTTGCGATACCGGAGATCGCGTTGTGAATTATCGATCGCATTGCGATTTAGTTGGTCATTTTGGCAAATCCAAAAAAAGTTGGTTAAAATCGTATATTATAAGACATTTTTTGTCACTGAAGTTATTTTCTCTTTCTTTTAAACAATATCAATGCAAAATTCATTAATATTTTAAACAAAATTAAATGTGATATTTTTTAACAAAATTCCCCTTTTTACCATCTATGTATAAAATCCCTAGAATTTATCTATCCCCAAAAACATTATTAAACCAATGCCAATAATCATTATTAAAGCCATATTAAAAAAACAGATATATTTTAATTAAATTTATGATGAGGTTACTGGTGATCTTTCCCAAAAACAATCAACTTTAAGTAAGGTTTGGACTGAGTGTCTAGGAGCAAGGGTTGGCTCCCCTAGCCACAAGATTAAAATCATGTTTCAAAGTTCATTTGCAATTTTTTGTTCTGCCCTTTCAGCTCGTTTTAGTGTTTTGTTTTCATTGTTTCTTTATTCTCGGTTGTAATGTTGCGTTCATTTTATCTTAAAAAGACCATCTCCAACGTTGCGCTACAATGGAGATATTTTTATTGTAGCGCGCTCCAGCCCTGCGCTATCATTATCGCTACAGTGATGAATTGCCACAGTATCACGCTATGCGGTACTGTAGCTAACATTACATTTTCTTTTTTTAATTAAAGTATATTAAATTATAAGATAGATAAAAATATATTAAAATTAGATAAATAATCATACTAATTTTTTTTATATTTTTTTATATTTGTAAAATTAATATTATAATAGTTAAATATTGTGAATAAAGTATAGTTGATGGTAATGTAGATATAACGCTGGAGATAAATTATTGTTTCATCTTTAGAGTAGAAATAAAGATGATGTAGAGTAGAGATGAGGACTGGAGATGACCTAAAGATCAGCTTTACATGTTCAAAAAAAATCATGACATGTTTTATTATTCTCTAATAAATAGGGTTAATTCCTCCAAATGTCCTAAAACTATCATTTATATATTAAATTGATATAAAATTTTTAAAATATTTTAATTATATTGAATAGGTCTTTTTATCAATCTAGTCATAATATAGGTATTTAATATTTATTTTAGATATGATGTAAAATATATTTAAAATATTTGGATTAAATTATAAATGTGTATTACTATAACATTAATAACTTTTATGTAAAAAAGAAGTTAATAAATTTGGAAACACAAGATCTAACTTATTCATACAACAGACGATCAGATCGGGTTTCTGGCTAATCTGGTCTGACTAGATAAAAGTAAACACTCCATCGAAAATTTGACTTGATATGACCCATGTTTAAAGTTATTCATTCAACATGAAATTCGACTCATCTTTTGAGATAAAATATGTACTTGATTCGACCTGTACAAATATATATATATATATATAACACGATTCTTAATTTTATTTGATAAAATAGAGGTCTAATTGAAAAAATATAGAGAGTGGAATATTATTGTAATTATCCTTAAATATATAATGTATAATTATATAGTTTATGGATCAAATATTTTTTACCCTAATTTTTTATCTAACCCGGCCCAAACTTATAATCTAAAAAACTTGACCCAATAGTTTTGAATCGGGTCAGAACTCGTAGGATTCGGATCTCGTTTCTATCCCTACACACGTGTTTACAATACGATATTGTTTTAAATACACTTCATGCTCGATTTGATTAAGCGCTTAATGTCCAAAGATCAATTTGATTAACCTTATCGATTTGATAATGCTATTCTGAGACTTAATTAAAATGTTCTAAAACTTGAAGATCAGATTAAATTAGATTTAAGGGTGTCTAAGTTCTTGACCTTTGACAAAAATAATTAATCCATAAAGTTTTTTTTACACCCAATTAAACTCTCACAGCAACAAAAAAAATCAATTACGTACTTAAATCGAAATAAATAAATAAATTATTTGTTGTATGATATTTGTGTATTTAACAAAAATTTTAAAAGAATATTTTAAAATTATTTAAAAATAATAAGACTTATATAAATGTCATGCGAAAACATTGTTACATACTCGTGTCACAAACTGATCTAAAAAATGTTATATTTAATGATTAAAATTGATTAAAAGGATGAATTGATGAAATTTTCGAGTATAAGAACTTAATTGAATAAATAAACTCAAAAAATTAATTATTTTTAAAAAAAGTTTGATTATATTTAATATCCTTAACTGTTTAAAATATGAATCATAATTTAACAATGTCACATAAAATTAAGGAAATTAACCCATAAATATTCCTTAATTATTGGCTTAGATGAAATGGATATTTCGAGATTATTGAAGATTCAACGAAGCTGAGCGATTTGATTTCGACGGGATTGTATTTTATGAAACCAATGTTCTCATATGAATTAGAACAGCAGGCCAACTCTGTTGACTTTAAACCATGTTTTATTGTTTTTGTAGTAGGTTGAATTTTAATTTAATAAAAAATCCCAAAGTGTATTTTCTCTTGACAGCAAACAATCAACAACTTGGATAATTACTTTGTAATAATCTAGAAAATTTCAAATAAATCCAGATAAATACTTTGTAGAACCATCCAGCAAACCGATGTTATCATTCTGTTACCAATTAATATCTAATATTTTCTTAATGTAGAATAATCATACAGCAAAGCTTGAAATTATGGTGATAATTCTACATTAATGTAAAAAAAATGAATATTCTTAATTAGTTAAAGAACAATGATGAAATACATTAGTTTAGAAACATATAGTCTAGTCAACACGGTTTGGGATATGAATCAAATCGATCTAGGAAAGCACTGAGCTATTGATTTATATAAAACTACGTATTCAGTTATTTCATGGTTCCATTTTTATCCTTCAACTATTTTGTTTTTAAAATTATTAAACTTATATTTTTGTCTCATTTTGATTATCCGTCGTTAAAGAATTAACAATGATTGAAAAAATATCACGTCAATATTTTTTCAACGACAGACGATCAAAAGGTAACAAAAAATAAATATAATGATGATTTAGAAAAAAAAAAATAGTTGGACGGTCAAAATAAAAATATAAGGATAGTTGAATGAATAAATATATTTTTTACTCATTTATTTGTTAAGGTGGGGGTTTTTTGAAATCTGTTTGGGTGTTGGTGTAATAATATAGGTTTTGCATGGGGTTGGAGCTTGGGGCCATCACCTTGAAACAAGCACGAAATTCGGCAAATTATATACCAAAAAAACAACAGTGAGCAAAGAGGAAGCTTCATTAATCACCATCTCTCCTTTCTTCTTACCAAAATCCTTTTTGTTTTCTTTTCAACGATGTTTATGCAATATTTTTTTTTATTTTCAATCGTTCAATCACATCAAAATTTTAAATATGAAAAATTCTTTCTAACTATTTTCTTCTTTTACAAGTTAATATTTTTATTAATTGCGTATAATATGTTAGATATAAATAATATTTAATTATCTTATTATAATAATTACCTCAAATCATATTGTATGAATGCATGCTCAACAAAGCTGAGAACTCCACAGTTTCTGTTTTGACTAGGACAAATGGGACTCAACGTGTTACACCATCATATCAATCTAACCCCTATTTGATGGATCGCACCACAAGTAATAGAAATATTGATAATTGGGTACTCGTATTTTGACTACTCATATAAGTACTTGATTTGTCGAATAGTTTAAAACGTAATCTATGTTCGAAGCAGTGTAAATTCAATGAACGGCACTCGTTTTCATTGAAAATGTTAAGAAAACATTCACTCAAATAAAAAAAATATGAGAATAACGAGGCTATGCGAGAGGTAAAAAATAAATATTTATCATGATTTCCATAGGAAGGGTTGCTATGCGGAGAATTAATTTTGTTAAAAATCCCCCCCTAAAAGTTCACCTTAGATTATCAAGTTTGGTTAAAGAAGATAAATCACGCATTCTGGGGAAAATCAGCGTTCCCCTACTCCACCATAAAAGTAAAAGAAAAACGAATAAGACATTAAATATAAGGGTTAACTATGAAATTCATAGAATAGGTAAGTTATATTTTCAATAAAAATATTAATTTAATTATCGACTTTTTCTTCTTCTTTAGAACCTGAACTCTAACTGCAGTTAGAGTTGTATTTTGGGACCAACTTCGAGGGATAAAGATATTCGGTTTGGCCCATTTTTAGGGGACACTTACCCTTGCAGTTGCAGTTGTCATCGGTCACAATTAAGTATGTGCAACATTTTGAGAGCTTTTTTTGTCCCTTTTGGGAGTATTTAACGTGGATTTTTTTTTTCACTACAAAATGTTATTTTTAATGTAACGTAAGTTCATTATGGTCGTATATTTTGACGGATAATATCTTTATGCTTCAAAGAGAATGGATTGAATAATGAAGATATATATTGTTATATCTCATCGTTTTGTTTGCCATTTGTTGGATTCCCCTTTTTCCGTGGGGTCATTTCGACCAATTACATTATTTCAATTTATAATCGTCGATTTAAGACTTATGAACATAACATAATAAGCAAACTTAAGTAAAATCGATTGCCACCTTACGAGACAATTAATATATCAAAAGAGTTGGTTCATCATGACTATACAAGATATGCCAAAGAAAGATTATTCCCTTTTAATATTATCATACCACTTGACACCAAATATAAAGACAATAATATCATTCTCTTTTAATATGTTTTTTTTAATAAATATGAAGTGAATACAAAATAATATCTGTTCAAAGACTCAAATCCTTTAACAATGAAGCTCATACTTCTATATGTGCGATGTTTGAACTCGGGACTTCAAAGGATAACAAAAAATCTCTTAATCATCACTTGGTTCATGCAATATTTGGTTAATATGTTAAATTAACTCAATCATGAGTTTATAAGAAGAATAGATACTAATTAGTATTTTAATGCGATGTCTTTATCTCTTTATTCTCTATTTTTATATAGTTTTTATCATTGATTTAGGTTTGATTATTGTGGATTAGGCCATTGCTTACAATTTGATTATAACAACCGCAAATTGGAAGGCGAGTTTTCTTAGTTGTAGAGGTTGACTATGAGACAAATTGAAAAGAGAAAAAAATAAAATTAAAGATGATGAGCATTTTGACATTTCATTCATTTGTCCTCTTTCTTTCGGTGGTGGTTTAGGGTTAGGAGAAAATTGAAGCTTTGTTTACGCGTTTTTCTCCTTAATTGGATCACTTCCTGACATCTTTCGCGATTTACTCAAACCAACCCAAAAATTTTAAATCAAAAACATAATTAAAATAATAATAAACAAAAACAATAAGGTAGGTTAAAATGGTAAGTAACCTGATATTATTTAAGCATGTCTCAAGTACGAGACATTGTATATGTAGAAAATCTTCGTTGAGAGACTCACTTATCAAAATTAAGTGTATGATACATGTCATTTATAATTAATCAGGATAAAGTTATAAGAAATCGGGAGGACAACTACAAATAAGAATCATAGACCAAAAAAAAAATACTAACATAAATGTAACTTGCATGGTAACAAACACGTATCCAAATGGGTAAACAATTTTTAACCTTGAAATACATAGTGAATGCCGACAGCGTATATATTTATTACATGTTCGTCCAAAGAAGATCCTTTTCACTTCAATTTGTTATCCAACCTCATTTGGATTGTTTGTTTGCCCAAAAAAATAGTGTTGTCACCTGCCAAGTTGATTCCTTCGAAAAAAAACTTAGTGATCTGAGCAGCTTCGCACATCACCTCGACGTTAATTGCTCTTTCAAAATTCATATCCATTCCTTTACAAATATTATTAGAAAGTTGATAAACATCAAAAAAAAAAAAAAGTTTCAATGACAAATTATAAAGAAACAAATCTAGGAATTGATGATCAAATTGTTGTTTTGTCATTGGCTTATGTGTTTAGGCTACGCATCAAATTATTAAATTCAATAGTATTTGATATAATGTGAGAAAATAACATAAATATTATTTGCGCGATGATTTTAGAACTACATTATTGTAAGGTACTAATAGGGTTGGAGATTACGATTATTTTTGTTGTATCTTCTCCCGATCTCCTTCTTAAATTATCTTTCAATGTTCATTTTTCCGTCTACTAATAGTCTTTGGAGTTCCTTAAAACCTCTGGAGTCCCTCGAAACTTTTGGAACTTCATATCATCTGAAAAACCACATACCCTTGACTTGATCCCTTAAAATGATTGTTGACATGCCCTAGATCAATTTCCAATACGCTATTGTGAATTTAAGGCAATGCTTTTAGAACACATCAGTATCAAAACACCCGTAAAGTATAGAAAACTTCTAAGTTTTGAGAAATGAAAATTAAAATTTTGTGTAATATTTATCATTATTATATTCATGAATTTATACTTAAATTGAATCACTTTAACTAGTTATATAAAACGTATATTAAATATTAAATTAAGGTACGATAGACGCAACGTGCTTTATTGATGCAAAATCACAAAACTAGAAATATAATGTACATGTCGATATTCGATAAATGTTCTAGGTATATACATCTAAATTGTCAAATAACACGAGCATAATTACACTTCAGGAAGTGCTGAAAGGGTCGGGCAATATTATTCCCCAGCGCGCTGTACAAAATTTTCACCTCAAACTGCCTCTCTACCAGTAATGGGTTTTATCCCATATGTCATATAAACACATCCCTTTCCACAAAACCTTACCATGTAAATGCTCTCTTGATTTCTTCAAAACAAATGCAAAACCTCCAAGCAGATATTTGGGGTTATATATCCACCTTTTCTTTCTCAGCCCTGGGTGCACTGCCACTATTTGCACATTGTCCCAACGGCCACAGCCATCTTACTCCCACTGCATTTATATTTGTTCCCACCGTCGATCTTTCAGGTCATGGACAGAAATTTAGGTGACCTCAAACCAACAACGCTTTTCAACTTCATAGTATGTGTTTGTTCGGGCAAACAAGGACAGCATAAACCAAGTTGCTGATTCCAAAGACTATAACCCATCAAAGTCCACATGCATGTTTATTCTTAACCATTATAGTGAAGTTTCTGGTTTTGGGAAACCTGCTCCTGCGGAGGCTTCTGTTGAGGAGCCTGCAAGTTCAGTGGTTGTGTGTTGTAGTGGGAAAAGGGCTGGGAGTAAAGAGAATTCATCATGCCCTGGGAATAGATAGCCAGCCATATGCACTCCCATTTAATACAGAAAAGAAGGTCAAAATATGTAACATAATGATGTCACAGTATGACTGTTCTCTAACCAGATAAGCTGAAAATACTTAAAACTACCCCATTAGCAGTTATTTGACAAGAAAGTTCCTAATTAGGGAACAAATATGATTGCCAACCTGACAATTTAGTCAAAAATAATTCTCCATTAATAATAAGCAATGATAAAAGAACCTACCCGGAACTGAAGCTGGTTGAGACTAGACATGCCAAAGTGGCTTTGGGATGCATCATCATGTGAAGCGTCATTATAGCCGACCTGAGTTAACAAGCCTTGTGATCCATGATTCATGTAGTCCTGTGAAAAAAAATGAATCATTTCAGGAAGACAATGGGAGAGCGCATAAACTAATCACACCACAGCACTTTGTCGGAACCTGAGACATGAAATCATATCCAGAACCAAAACGAGAATATCCAGCTTGAGAATTGTGGTTTAGGAAGTTCCCTGAGAATGCACCCTGTGCTCCTTGCGTAACATAATCAACAGCATACCCACTCTGAGAAGCCTGCAAGCAAACACAAAATCAACCAACCTGTGTTATCAATCCAGTAGAGAGGAACGCAAAACAGAACTTCCTTGTTCTAGTTGCAGGAAATTAGAAAAGATAAAAACCTATGGAAAACAGATTATTCAAAACATATTCAACACTCCTAATAACTCGAGGCCATCAGGAAACATCCAGTTACATTGCCATGATACACCTTTTTTAACTTTTCTTTTCCCTTATTTAAATCATAACATTGACGCTCAGCAAGTTAAAAATGACCCAGTGATGCAATCTCCAATAAAACTACAAGCTAATTCTGAACAAACCTCAACTTGATAATTTATATAATACAGACTGAGAATACAGTTTTAATAATAATAAAAAATACTAGTTAAGAGCCTATACCTGTGTTGAAAAATCAGCTATGTTATAAGGGACATGTGAGCCTTGGCTTTTGAAGTCATCTCCCAACAAGTCCTGTGTGATTGCAAGACATTATCAGCAACATAAATTGCAATTCTTGAAGGGAAAAAACGATGATTCCTGCATAGATTTAATACCTGGGACACTTCTCCCATTGAAAATCCATCCGGGAAAGACTGGCTCGGCCCTTGCACCTATTATAGATGATAAACACACTTAGAATGCAATGACATCAAAGAAAGGATTAAAGGTACAAAAATTGAATAAAGATGGTGGCGGTAGAGGGTTTATTTTTAAGGAGAAGAACCAAATTATAATAAAAATTAAAAAGGTAAAGGTTAAATGTGATTTAAGAATATTTTTTTTATTTTTTTTAAAAAAATTAATTTTTAAGTTTTTATTTTAAATAAAAAATTTATAATTTTATAAATGTGACAAGTGTTAGATAACGGATTTTTTAATGGCTTTTGTGGACTAAATACTCAAAATTATAACGTTTATAACATTAGATACATATATTTATTGAAAAAGGTTTAAGCACTTAGTTTACACAATTTTTTTTATAAAAGAGTACAAGTATGGTTTATTAACAATTGAACCCGTGACTTGTGAAGAATGAAATGAAAAGGATGCAACCGTGAGTTGTATGAGAATTAGGACAATCGACACATGAAAGATGTTGAGAATTGGCCCACTAAATCAATGCGTAAGTCTCAATCCCTTTTTTATTTTGGGATTGTTCGGCCTTCAACTTTTCTTGAACCGAACTCCTTCAAAACTCATTCACTGTCTACACTTCTCTCATACATTCTCTTGACCTGTTACGACTAATAGGTTTATCATATATGCAATTATTGGGTCATAAAAGTTAGGTTCGGACCAAATTTGGAAAGAAAAGAAAAACTATTGTTATTATACAATATCTTGATTTTTGAAAAATCAAACCTAATATCCAATATAAACATATCAAACCGAATTGATTATATTGTGAAAATCAAAATATTATTTTAAAATTACCTTAAACCACTTTAATATTGAATCTTTTATAATTTGATATAATATAATTATATAAAAGCCATCCTAATTTCATTGATAACTCAATTGTACTTTTAACATGCTTTGTTCTAATCTAAATAATTCATGGTGCTTTTATCTAAATATATATAAAAGTTAGTTATTAAAATAACACCATTTTTTTATCAATTCTTAAAATGGCATTCATTTGTACTATAAAGAGCAAATGTGCATTCTATGAGCTGGAAAAACTGAAAAACAAAATGCTCAATTACATATTTCATGATCTCCGTCAAAACAATAATCAAAAGATCAACACGATTAATCTTAGTGGCCAAAGAGAGAAGACAAAACATTTTTATTAATTAAGGTCTTTCAAAAAGAAAAAAAATATTTTTTCTTCTTCTGATAGATGATAATATAGCTAAATTATAACTTAAGTCATTGTAGTTTGTATACTTGTCAAAAGTTATATTGAATTCTTTAATCGTTTGTGATTTTTCTTCTTGTTCTTTATACATCGCATCATGTAGACATTCAATTTTATGTAGTATTTTTGAGTCTACTTCGTATGTGTCATCTTTTTCTATTATTTTTCAATACAAATTCGAACCACTCACATCAACTTCAATAAACTCTGCATGCATCTCAACTTTAGCTATAGAATTGGAAGTGCACGCATCAATCATCCTATGAAAATAATGATCATTAATTAAATTTAATGTTGTAAATGTTTGTAGAACCAATATTTTGGGAACTAATTTGGATATTGAACAATTTAAAAAATCAAATTAATTCATTTATCATGTTATCCGTCACATCATTAATCACCGTGAACCATCATATTAATACTTTGAACCGCTACGTTAGCATCGTAATGGTTAATACGAAAAGTGTTGGTCAAAGATCTACACTCTTTTTACTCCATTTAAGTTTAGGAGGTTTTTTTAATGAGGTCCTTGTGGTGGTGTGCTTTGTAAAATATATTAATACAAAGTACTATTTTTCAAAAAAAAAAAAAACCTAAACCCACATTTAATTTGTTTTCTGAATTTTTGGGCCACAAATAATACGATGGCCACATTTTTTTCCCCAAAATTACAAGGACCTCTTATACTCTTTTACCATTCTTTTTATTATAATATTTAAATTATTCAAGTTTCTCTTAAAATTAGTGTATTAAAATTTTAAGTATATTTCTCATATACTCTTATATTACACAGATAATAATGTTAGTGGTGTTAAACTCACACAACTAATATATATTTATTTTTATAATCATTCAATTTTAATCATAATTTTATATGCTATAAAAACGAATCACTTTATTGTATTTTAATATATATTATTCTAAACTTTATTCTAATTTCTCAAAGCATAGCGAAGGACATGGTCCAGTATATAGAAAAGTTAAAGAATCTGATGACGAAACACCCATACGTTGGTGGTCTAATTTTCCTATTCGCGAACAGTTCTAAAATTTGCTCCTCTGTCCTCTATTTAAAAATTATTATTTTTTATAAGATAAAAATCGTTAATTTTATTAAAAAATATCAAAAATTATAATAAAATTTTATAATTAAAATCATAAATTAAACATATAATAAAGTTATATTCCTATAATTAGTAACACAATAAATTAGTTACTTAGGATCATACAAGGAAAATATTAAAAAACCTAACCATATGAATTCGAAAAAAATGTATATATGAATAGATCTAAGTGTATTACCAAACAAACCACAAAAGGAAATCAAACTATTGAAAGATTATTGAAAAATCACCAATGTTTTTAAAACCGGACCAGACCGTGAACCGGTGAAGGTACTGGTTTACTGGTTCAACCGCGATTTAACCGAATTTTATATAAAATAATTTTTTTTAATTTTACATAATATTCAAAGTAATATTAATATATATATATATATATAACACTTTTTTTAAGTTTACAATATTAAAAGGTATAAAAATATCACAAGTCATAACATATATAAGTTTAAAAAAAATCAAGTGAAACAAAATGATTTAAATCAACTACAACATAAGGTAAAACATATTAAATAATAAATATAAGTATATAAGTATAATAAAAAAACTTTTGGGGCTGAAAAAAATCATAACAAACGATGTCGTTTGGTTTGATTTTTTTTTTAAAAACAATCCCACATGGCTAAGAAACATAGAAGAGCATCCCAAAAGTCTAAAGAGTAAAAATAGGAGAACAAAACAATCTCACATGACTAAGAAACATAGAAGAGCATCTCAACCTACTTCTATAAATACTAGAGGTAATTTGACATTCAAAATCATGGAGCCTTTTGGTGAGTACAGAGCGAATTATTCTTTCGCTTCAATTGAGCTTGAATTTCAGGTTTTAATCGAGCTTCTAAATTTTTTTTGAGTTTGAGCCTTTTCGAGTTCAAGTTTCAATATTATATTTCGAGTTCGAGTTGAACTTGATAATTTTTAGCTCGTGAGTTTTTGAGTCGAGTTGTGTAACACCCCAACCCGTATCCGACCCGGATACGAATCCGAGGTGTCACATTGACCTTTTAAAACATGTACTTGTATAAAATAGTGAGTAATTTAAAACTTTTATAACATATAAATGACTAATTTACATAAAAGACATTTTCATTATTACAAAACCAATCAGAGCGTGTATATTTCACTTATTTATTTACATATAACTATTCGAAACATTTATAAAACTATTCATAGCTTAAACAATATATTCTTTTGAAAACATGCCAACTAGAACTTTATATACTAAAATACATATTATTCACATCTTTTCTGATCTGACCTTTAGTAAGGAGAAATGACCTGTCTTGCTCCACATTGCTCTTTACTCTTCTCGAAACCTACGTGTAAATCACTTACACGCTAAGTCAAAGACTTAGTGAGGCATATAAACATATAAGGTAAACGGTAACTAATAATCATACCTAAACAATTACTACTATCATTTCATATCACTCATACTTTTACATGTAACAAATATATGCATACAAATATGTCATTATCATTCATATCTCTTATCTCATGTTCCTATGATCTCTTATGTTCATATCATATAACATATACCATAACCAATTGCACATATACATATCATGTCATGTAAACCATATATATATATATACTATCATAAAACACGTACACCCAAGCAACTATATTATCATCTTCATTTCTTTCTTATTTTATCACTATCATTGATTCCTTTCATCATATGGTCTTATAAGTTACCATTTGTACAATCAATATCACACATGAAATTCCACAAGGAAAAAAACATATTATCATATCACTTTATTAATATTATCTATTTAATAGCCCATGATACATATGTGAGAACTAAAGATTTCCGAGTACATAGAGGTTGTACACTAATGCTGTCACCACAGCTCATATAATTGCACCGAAGTGCCACATATAATTGCACCGGAGTGCCGCGTACAATTGCATCGTATTGTCATATAATAATGTCCATAAGGACCGCATATCATTCCTTAATAATCATATACATATACTAGGGATCAAGTATGTGTCTCACCAAACTTCACACATATTCCAAAGAATACATATATGTCCCGAAAGACCACATATCATTCCTTAAAAATCATATACATATGCCAAGGATCAAGTATGTGTCTCACCAGACTTCACACATGTTCCAAAGAATACATATATGTCCCGAAGGACCACATAGACCCTCGACTCTTGGCATGCCGACTATACCCCTAGCTCTCATGACACATAACATGGGCATTATCTTTTATATCCTTTTACATATTCATGTAACCATATCATATATTCATATAAGCTCATGGTTTCATTCACATATACATGTAATCACGTAGTTCATGTCAATTCTCATATGAGTTCATTCATATAAACATAGGATTCACCCTCATGTATCACATATACTTTCTCTTTCATATGGCTCATAACATTTCTCATGTGTTCATATGACATGTAAATCATTGTCATCTTATCATGTTATCACATAAACATATACTCATGCACACATATAAATCATAACAAATACATACTTCTATGAATTCATGTTTTTCACTATTGGAAATAGACTTATCACAAGTCTTATTTTCCCTTGAACCTCATATACTAGAGAATATGCACTCACCTTAACTTTGTTTGCTTTGAATCAATCTTAATCCTTAGATTGTTCCGGAACAAGCTTTATTCTATATCTACATCATAATAATACATTGATACATATCAGTATACTAATTGATATCTTCTAAATTGTCACTTCTTAGGCTAAAAGAAAAGCCCATTTCATCTTTTAATGAAGGTATGCATCGATGCACTGCACAGTGTATCGATGCATTCCCTATCGGTGCATCGATGCACTACCTGTGCATCGGTGCATAAAATACATTCGATGTTTGTTTATTACTGGGATGCATCGATGCATGCCTTATGCATCGATGCACCAATTGCATTCAGTGTTTTTAGATTAAAAGAGTGCATCGATGCACTACCACCTTCAAACAATTTCTGGGTTTTAACCTTGATGCATCGGTGCACTATGAATATGCATCGATGCACTCTGCCCAGAATCCTCTTTTTGAACCCGAAAATTCATTCTTTTTGGATTAAATCCTTCATATTTCAACCCCTTTCATATTCCTAACTTACATATACATACTTAAACTCATTAATATTCATTTATCTCATCTTTAACCTTAATATCCTCTCCTCTTTAGGAATTTCAAGAATCATACCCTATTTTCCACATGTTTCAAATCTAATTCTAACACTTAATACTTCTTAATTAAGCTGATGACAAGTCAAATTTAGTTTCAAGTTCAACTTATCAACTCCATTCTGGAAATTCACTCAAGAACTGCAAATCTTTAATCTTCCCAACTCATTTATCTTTTGATCTTAAGATAACTTAAGCTTTCCTTAAGCTTAAGTATCACCTAAGAATCATAACCCAACTTTTAATTCAACAAATAACCAACTAATTAAGAAACTCACCTTTGAGCTGGAGCTTCACGCACAAAGAAGAAAGGAGGAGAAGAGAATTCTGGAGACATTGTTTTTGGTTTCCTACACTCCCACGTGTAAAAATATATATCCCCACTATCACATTTTTAATTCCTTAAATGATCAAATGACCATTTTTACCCTTTAGTTCCTTTAATAATTACTAACAAATTTTAGGAAATACTTCCAAATAAATCACTGAACTAATTCATTCTTCTACTTTAGTCACCAAATTCTGAAACTTTACAATTTGGTCACTAACCCATAGTTTGGGATGTTACAAGTTGAGCTTACTTTTAAAGTTTTCGAGTTCGAGTCGAGCTCAACAGTACTCGAGTTCGACTCGGCTCGTTTAACAAATGACGTCGTTTGGTTTAATTTTTTTTAAAGAAAAAAAGAGAGCCGGCGGTTCACATCTGTTTTGCCGGTTTTCAGCCGGTTCACCCCGGTTTTGCCAGTTCTCAGCCGGTTCTACCAGTTCTTTATCGGTTCTGTGCTCATCCGGTTTTGGGAGTTAACCGAACCGGACAAGCCACCGGTTCACGGTTCAACCGGTTGAACCGGCCGATCAGGTCCGGTTTTAATAACACTGAAAATCGCAAATCAGAATCGAGTGACATGAGAAAATTTTCAATTTATTTTTTTATTAAACTAAGGTGATTATAAAATAATATTTGTTCTAAATACTTTCAATCATTTGATAATGAAAGTCCAATCACCCTTACGGTCGCTGGTGCTCGAACCCATTACCTTTAGGAACAACAGTGATTTTTTTTAACTACTGAGGTAAGTTGATTCGTGCAATTTTCAATTCATCTTGAAATTATTGTTATGTGTATATATTGATACACATAAATTTTCAAAATAAAAACTCTTAATTAATTGGTAATGAAAGCTTAAATACTTTTAGAATCTCTAATACTCAAACCTAGAGCTTTATAAATAATAATCATTCTCTTAATAACTTATATATCTTGGTTCTTGTACCTATAGTGTGAGTTAAGACTACTACAAAGGTAAAGAAATATTCCTTTTCAGGATCGCCCTTGTCCGGTGGTTCCTTGACTAGCCGTCTGTGCTTCTTGGGATTTCTTGGTGAGTCGGGGCCATCTTCAAACACTCCAATCGATCTAGAAATAGAATCAAATTAAAATATAAAAACTAAATTTTAAAAATAAACGTTAAATTACTGAAATAAACATTAAAAATAAACACTCCAATCCATAATTTGACTGAAGAAGAACGTATTTAAAAATAAACATTAAATTATATCAAATTAAAATATAAAAACTAAATTTTAAATTTTAACAAAATATAGAAATAGAATCATAATTTCATAAAGTAAGCATCCAAAATTACCGAAATAAGAATTTGGTAATTGAGATTGCATATGTATCGATCAATTCATGAACCAAATTTCTTAATGAAGCATCGTGATGATTTGGGGATAACTGTTAAAGTAATTGAACCAATTGGATTATAATGTATTAATTTTGATTTTTTAATAGGGTAAAGTACACAAATGGTCCTCCAGCTATAGGATGTTGCTTTGTTGAGTCCCTTGACTAGTAAAAGTTATAAAATTGTCACATGACTATTCATATGTTTCAAACTCGGCCTTTTCGGTTAAAAAATTAATGACAGTTTGAGCTTGACGTTAACCTATTGACTAAGATATGCTAAAATATAATCTTAGAATCTCAAACGACTATCATATCTTAGACAACATGTTAACGTGACGACTGTCAATTTTTTTATCGAAAAAGGACGAGTTTGGAACATATGAATAGTCGGGTAACCATTTTGTAACTTTTAATAGTCAAGAGGCTCAACAAAGTAACACCGTATAGTCAGATTATTATTTTGTAACTTTTAATAGTTGGGGGACCATTTGTGTATTTTACCCTTTATAATATTGCCATATATTATTATTTTGATGGAATATTACCATGACAGTTCACATTACTGAGAATGGCGGCCAACCTTGAATACATATAGATTGCTTACCAAAATAGATTTCAAAGATGAAGATGGCCTTTGCCATTCTTTAACGGAAGAATCTTGAAAATCCAAAAAAACACAACAAAAATCTGAACAGAAAGTCACTCCATTTTACGTTTCAGATTTTCCCATTGTTAAAATTATCACCATTAATGCACAACCCCATTTCAACTCCATATAATCATTTGCATCTCCGAGCTTTTTCTTATCATCTTCATACGAGTTCTCTAAAGAAATATTAAACACCCAAAGATGAAAAATTACCTCATTTCTTGTATTGTTTTCTTCCACCTTTTGATCGTTTCTGTAAGGTCCGATGTCCTCAATGATTCTTGCAGCCAAGCTGCAAAGGGCGATCCGAATATAAACTTCGACTTCTGCGTATCGAGCCTCCAAGTGGATCCCAAAGCCAAAAGCGCCACCAGCGTCGCAGATTTGGTCGACGTCGCGATCGATACCGCCATGTCGAATGCGACGAGCATCGGGTCCATCATATCGAAGCTCCTGAGTAACAAAAGCCTCGAACAGTATGCGAGGACCTGCCTGGAAGATTGCTCCGAGCTTTACTCTGATGCAGGGTCGAATTTAAAAAGTGGGGAGCAGGCTTTTGAGGGCAAAGATTATGGAACGGCTAATTCGGAGATAAGTGCCGCTATGGATGCAGCTGACACCTGTGAAGAGCAGTTCAAGGAGAAGGAAGGAGTGGTGTCGCCGTTGACGAAAGAGAACGGCGATTTCTTTCAGTTGACGGCAATCTCTCTTGCATTCATTAACATGGTCCAAAAACGATGATAAAATTTAGCGTCACATCAATAACTAAGCAAAATTGTGTTATAGAAAGTAATTTTACACCTTTTTTTTTTTTTGCAGTTTTTGTTTCTCATAAGTAATGGGTTTATTTGTATGTTTTAGAGTCTTCTGTTTCATGATCAGTTCCTTAACTCATAAGTTGAAATTCAGCCTGAAAGGAAGCATAAAGGAAAGGAAAGGAAAATCATAAAAGATGAAAATATTCTTACCACATATTGATGTTTCCTCCTCTTATGTTAAAAGGTCTCTAGACTAAAAAGTAGTCCAATAATTTACTTCAATATCTCAGGTTATTTACCGTAACTAATAACCTTTCATAATAAACATTTAAACCTTTCTATAGACATGCTACTCGAATTGAAAATTTCTAGAAACATCATTCTTTTAGTTTTTGAAATCATTTCATTTATCCCCCAGTACGTCCAAACCTGAACTGCACCACCAATTAACCTCTTTAGAAGTTTACCAACTGCACAGGGATTTTTTCACTGCAGCCTTTAACCCCGGTTGCTGTAAATGGGATTCCTTTTTACTAAAACTAGTTCCAATCCCGGCTACGCCCGAGATTTAGAAGATTAATTATAAGTAAATTAAATAAATTTATTTAAATATTTTGTGTTTATGTAAATACATTTTTAATTTAAATTATAATTAGGGACATACTCATGGTTTTAATTTGAGGATGAATTATACAATTTTAAGACATAATAAATTTATAAAATTTTAATTAAAAATAAAAAATACATCTAAAATATATAGGAATTTAAAATTTTTAAGAGAGAATTGTCTCACTCACTTTTTCCTTGGTTCATCTCTAATTATAATAAATAAACAAAAATACAACACAATTATAATACATGATCATTAATTGGTCTGGCTACTTTCAGTTATGTGGATCAACCCCCAAATGATCAATTAATAAAGTTATCATTATATCGTATCATGGAAGGAGAATCAACGTATATTAATAACTCATATAAATTTAATAAAAACCCACACTTACCACTTGCCATTTCCCCACGTCACTTTCTCTAGTTTACGCCAACTATAGATTTCTCCAAACCCGAACGGTTTTCATAAATTATCTCCTCTATTCTAAAAATGATTTTGCATAACTCCGAAAATAATATTAAAAAAACAAAAGTTTTTTTCTTTTTCCAAATAATTTGGACAACTTCGAAAATTTTAAAGAATAATAAATTCTTTCTCTTTCAAATAATTTTGGATGGCATCGAAAATAAAATTTAAAAATCACAAATTCTTTCATTTTTTCCAAATAAATTCAGATAATTTTGAACTCTTTTATTTTCTGCAAATTATTTCGGGAAAAAAAACTCGTGTAGTTTAGAAAATAAATTTATAAATTCAGATAATTTTGAACTCTGCACAAACCTATACATATCAATATGCCCCACAACTCCGAATCTAGCATCGAACAGCGACCTCTAGCTTTCGTAAAATCCATGATTTATTGATCATATGCAGCTAAGCCCGAGGTAATCTTGCGGTTCCATCAGTGTTCAACTTACTCCAATCCGTCGAGGACGGACACGAAGCGTGTGATCAGTAATCGCTCGGTTCCTCCGAGTCCGAAGACAGCAAATGATTGAACTGAAAAAATTAGGTCTCAATCTTTCCCGTGCACCAAAAAATACATCGAATGTTGCGAATTCAAGCGAAGCCATTAAGCCAAGTCCATACGGAGAAACTGGTTTAATAACTCCGACTTGATTACCTCGTTCCAAACCGTGAGCACAATAGGACATTCCCGGAAAATATGAGAGATGGATTCCATGGCAACACCACAACAAGTATAGCTTGGGTTGTCCGAAAGGAGGCGTTGAACCTGTTCTGCCTTTATCATAAGGCGATCCCTTCCCATTAACCAAAACAACATTTGAACCTGCAGGAGGCCACGGTACTTCGATATTAGACACCAAAGTTGCACATCCAAACCAGCATGACCACCCTCGCCACGTGCATATTCACTAGAAACCGTAAAACGCCGAGATTGCTCCCATTTCCAAGATGGCGTGTCATCACCCCCATTCAACAATGGAAGTTTCACAACTGCGAGGCTAAGTAAAGTTGTATCCGACAGAGCATTACGTACCAAATCCCACTGTCAATCCTCATCCGGAGCCACCATGGACTAAACAATAGTGGAAGAGAAACCAGCCTTAAGGTGCGTTGTATCAAATGTCTAATAAAGGGCCATGATCACCCAGCCACACATCATTCCAAAAATCAATGGAGGACCCATCGTCAAGGTTCCAAAACAACTCTCATTCGAACGCCGTTCCATAGTCAAGAGCAACCCTGCCTAACAATTGTCTCAATAGCGCTAAAAACCTTATATTTAGTTGGTAGTAAGCAGTGACCGATCCAAAAATATTTTTCAGGACGGACACATATGTATTAATAACAAAATAAATTTTGTATGGGGTAAATACAAAAAAAAATTTAGGGTGGGCACTGAGAACCTTCAATAAAATTGATAACTAACATAAAAAATTTGAATTTCAGGGTGAACACGTGCCCACCTGAACAACACATACATCCAGCACTGGTAGGACGCGCGCCCAAAGACATTCTTTATCAGACAGAAACAGAGCCAACTTCATTAGAGAGGCCTTGTTCTTCTGAGTGTGTAATCGACACACCCAAAGACCACCCAACTCCACGGGTTGACATACATCATCCCTTTTATCCTCATAATGTTCCCATATAAAGTTTCTAATTATTCGCTCTATCTCCTCACAAATACCTTTAGGGAGATAACAAGTCTGCATTGTATACATAGCCAAACGATTAAGATGGATTTAGCAAGAATAACCTGACCCATCAGAGATAAGGATTTTATCTTCTAACCGGCTAATCTATCCCGAACCTTCTGAATAAGATAATTATAAGCAGCGTGCGTAACCCGTCGATGTAGAGGTACCCCAAGATATTTTCCTAATTCATCAACTTGTGATAACTGGAATCCACTAGTTATCTCTACCCGCAGGTTCTCTATCTCATTCTTTGAAAAGAAGATATCAGTATTAGAGAGACTCATCTTATGCCCTGAACTATTACAAAAACTCGGAGGACCCTTTGAATTATATCAAGCTGCGAAAAAGTATCAGACTGAAAAATTCTGTAAGCACTAAAGTTAAATTTAGATATATTGTGCTTTTATTTTTGCATTAAGCTAAAAAAATAAATCCATGTGGTTCTAGCCTTAAAAATATATATAATGACTAAATTTAAAATTTCAACATATTTAAAAAGTTAAAATTGTAATTTAAAATAAAATCCAGGCCTAACTATGATAATTGAAAATAAAAGAGGCCAAGTTATATCAAATTTGAACATGACAAACCGTAATTTGACGAAAACAAAACAGGTTGTTTGATGGTGGAAACTAGGAAAGAATTGGGCCTTGGGGAAGAAAATGCCTCAAAATCGATTAGTTTTCTATTCAAATTGTTACAGAAAAAAGGGGGGAAATCAAATGAAGGAACGCCATGCTCTGTTCTTCTTTCTTTCCTTCCCTCTTTTTAGCAGTGAATAGTTAAACGAAATTAACGTCGTTGATGTCGATGTAACCTCGAAAATGCCTTCTTCAACGCCCAAAAAGCGTTCAAAATCGGAGCACAATTCGTCTTCTCCATCATCTGCTTCAAAGTCTTCATTAAGCGCTATAATCGAGCCACCCCAGAGCTTATTCCCTTCGAAAGGAGAGTTCTTGCGGCTCATAGCCGTACTCGCCATCGCATCCGCAGTAGCTCTCTCCTGTGACTTCTTTGCCACCTCAAAAACCTTTTGCGATACTAACGTAGACCCCGCCGATTCTCTCTCTGGTAATTGCTGGGTTTCTTCTTCTTCTTCTCTATCTCTTTTGTGGTGTTCCTTCGTTTTTTGTTCAACTTTTCTTTCTGGGTATCTTTTCTTATGATTTTTCATCCATTTTCTGCTGTTAATTTGGTTTTCTTTGTAGTTTAGCTATGTGCACTTTCTTCCATGTTTCTTTGTAGCTTTAGCTTTAGCCATATATGTACGTGCGTGTATATATATACTTGCATGATACTACGTAATTCTAGTTTCAAATTCCCTGCTTCCTAGTGATTGATTTCAAAAATCTAAAGACAAATGTGTCTCACTACAGATTCTTGCGAGCCTTGTCCAAGTAATGGGGAATGTTATGAAGGCGAGGTGGAATGTATTTATGGCTATAGAAGACATGGAAAGCTGTGTATAGAAGATCGAGATATCAACGAAACAGCTAACAAACTTGTGTGTTAATAATATCTTGCTTAGTTTGGTATATTGATATTCGAAACACCACAATTGCATCTTTTCCCTTGGAATGCTGCACGCATTTTTTTTCCATCTTCTAATTATCATTTATGCGTTGCAGTCCGAATGGGTAGAAGCTGGCCTTTGTGAAGCTTATGCTCAAGTTATTTGCTATGGGACTGGGACAGTTTGGGTATCTCATGATATTCGATTCCATATGATATTGCATGCCTTTTACAGTAAATTATGTATCCTAGAAACCATATATTACCGATGTCCATTGTTCTAAACATGTGCCGCTTTCAGGTTCGAGAAAATGATATGTGGAACGATTTAGATGAACACAAGTTGATGCAAATTGTTGTCTCAGACCATACAACTTATGCGTATACAAAAAGAAGGGCAATGGAGACAATAGCTAAATTATTAGAGACAAGAACAAATCTCCATGGGTATGCTTATCATAATCTATATTATGTTTCTGCACTTGGAAAATTTTAATTTACATTTCTCTTATTTTCAAATAGATTACTGGAATTCAAGTGTCCGGATGCTCTAGCTTATTATTGTGCCTGTTTGTGCAGCGGTAATCCCTTCTGAAAGCCATCCTTTGAATTCTTTAGTTATACCGTAAACATTTTGAAAGTTGTTAACAATATTTAGCTTTATAGCTTAAAGGGTGTGCAGTATTGTTCTGGAAAGTCCGTCGGAGAAGGTAGCTTTCAGCTAGAGCAGAGGAGCTTTACAATCATGTAGACTAAATTTTAAATGTACAGTTATGGTAAATTAATGGTTTTGCATACTGTGTGTAAGGCTGTTTAAGTGGTTTCTCGTATTTCGGTTTAACAATTAATTCAAATCTTGGCGTTATTTACCCTATGCTGAGATAGATTCCAAATGGATATAGGCATAAAAGAAAGTGATATTTTAAAAAATGATCACCTCGAATTAAAATGAATATAACCTCGGGATACAACAGCTAGGGAATGATGAAAATAGAAAAGACCGTGACAAATTTTGTGAAAATAGTGTTCGCGCTTAATATTTATGAAGTTTAGAATAACTATCTTGTACTCCTCTCTTTTATAATATGGAAATGTTTGCTTTTAAAAATTTCATGCTTTTATTATCTATTCAATGATGTGACCATCATGTTTAGGAATTAGGAGTTAGAAGCTCAAACCATTTAGAGTATACTTAAGACTAATAATAACTTTCATTCAAAGTTTAGCATGACCTAATTACTTCGTATATGCTAAATTTTAAACAAAAACACTATCACCAGCTATTAAAGCCTACAACCAATTATTAAACCAATTGTAAATGAAACAATATATTTAAAACAATGTCTATTATATACCACAATGCTAACTTCAAATTTAATAACTGAACCTTAAAAATAAGATTCAGGATGTGAAGTAAAAAAGACAACATAATGAGCAATCTGAAAAGCAATTCATCTAGAAAACCCCAAAGCATTTGTAATTATCTAATAGAACATCGGGTAGCTATAAAACTATTAGATGCAAATTACCCATCAAATGTAGAAATTAATTAACACCCCCAAAACAATGACATGGTACAGAGGGAGAACAAACTTTTATCAAAATCTAATGCAACTTAATTTAATCAAACATTATTTTGGAAACGAAACTACCATGCTATGATTAATACATGCGTATTCATTATAACTTGAGTGATAAAGAATGCTATAAGTTGAAAACCAGAAAAAAGAAGAATAAAAAGTGATCAGAACCTGTCGGAACTTCAATGTACATCAAGTTAGTAGATCAGTCCATTGAATTTCTATCATCACATCACTTTTATCCCCCTTTTCTTAAAAAATGAAAACAAAAAAAGAAATCCTTCTTTTAAGGAGAATGGTGAAAGCATAACTTAGAGGGATTTTGTTACCTTCAAAGATAATTCCTCCGGTAGACGAAATGATGTTCATCACACCGCAGTCACCCCCACAGAAACAAAGAGAAAAATAATTATTCATCGGTATAAATAAAATCGAAAGAAGAGCTTATGAAGAAGGAAAAGAACTTAAAGAGTATTTATAGGCACCGAGAGAAACCCTAGTAGACTTCTTACAAGTATTATAAATGGTAAATTATACTAATGGTCACCAAACTAAGCTGAAATGGTCTGTTTGGCCACTCTTATTTCTGAATTTATAAATCAATTATTAAAATTATAATTTTATTACAAAATGATCATCATATCCTTAGACTCTGTTAAATTAAGAGGACGGCGTAACATGTTGAATTGATAAAAGAAATATCTATTTGAACTTTCAATTATCACTAATTCTTTTTTTTTTTTGAAAAATATAAATTCAACCCTTTAAATTTTTTGAAAATTTTAATTCAAAACTCTAAACTTTTTAAAAGTTCTAAGTTGACCTACCAAACTCTATCATCAAGTTCAGCCACGGTAGATTACAAGGAGATTACACATCATGCTGAAATTACACCAATATAAAATCAAGCATTGCATCGACCGATTACACATCACATAATAATTTAGGAAAATACCTTACATCAAATTATTACAAGGATAGTACAATCATCAAAATCGTGCTCAATTCAATAATTAATACTATAAGGGTAGTTTAATAATTTAAAAAATAATACAGATATAGTACTCAAAAGGATAATGAAATAAATAATAAGACTTTCATTATACTACATTTTCAAATTTACCACATAATCGTTTCAGATTAGTAGAAAACTATTTAGAGTATTAAGACCTAAATGGATTTTTCCCAAAAGATAGACAAACAAGGTAATCATTTTTTTTATAATTTAAATTCTAACCCCCATATATTATTATTATTATTATTATTAGTATTATTATTATTATTATTATTATTATTATTATAGTGATGTGGTGAATGATCAAAGCAAAAACTAATAGACCAATTAAGCATATCGGTGCTTTTTGCTATATGAAGTATTTGATCGAGTCAAGTTGAATTGATTCAAAAGAAATTAAGTTAGTCGAGTTAAATTGAATAATTTTTTTAGGTTAGTCGAGTTAACGAGTCTTATTTTATGATTCGAAGTTTATTTGTAATTTTTGAGTCAGATTGAGTTTATAAAATTCGAGTCGAGTCTATTTGTTCAAATTCCTCTTTAAGTTTAAGTGTATTTTTCTTATAATTTTATGATACATATTAGTTTCAGTTTAATTAACTTTCTCTAATCATATAAGATATACATATACATTTCTCCATATTCTTCTTCACATGTGTAAGTAAGATTTATAATGTTATTTAATAAATCAAATAAAATCTACAATTATAAAATAAATTATAATATTATTTTTAAATAATATATTTTAGGACAAATTATTGATGGGGTATAAAAGAGTCTAAGCACTTGATGGAAAGATTTTTTTTTACAAAAAGTCAACCAAAGGACCAAATTAAATAAAATAGAATAAAATCGAAAAAAGAATAATTTTTTAATAATAGGAATTGAAGTGATTAGATAATCTATAATGTTAGTGGAGCATGTGGTTTAAACTTTATCAAAATGGACTTAAAATGAAGGAGTAATTGAATAAATAAGGAAATCATGCAAAGTTAATAGACTAAATTGAAAAACATTAGAAATTATTTTTCAAAAAGTGAAATTGAAGCTACTTGTGTATTCTAAAATTTAAGAGTATTTGGTTCAATTTTATTTTCAAAAATGGACTTAGAATAAAGGATAAATTGAAGAAATAAAGAAATCAATGATTAAATTATAAAACAAAAAAATTCAAATTTTCAAATCGGTTAATCTGAATCCGATTCGAGCTTAAAAACCAAAATTAAAATTTGAGTTGACTTAAATAATTTAAATAAAGAAACTCAAATAACTTAAAATTAAAAAAAATCAAAAAACACCCATATTTCTTTTTTGGGCTCTGAAGTCCAGAACTGTTCCCAGTTTATTTATTTAGATTTTCTTAACAATGTTGGGTTATAAAATAAGTTGAGCCTATATTTCATGTTCCATGGTATTAAGTTGATTGGGTATTTTCTTCACTACATACAAAATATGATTTTTATTATTATTGATAAGAAAGCAAAAAAAAAAAATGTGAGACCAAACATAAAACTTAATATCAAACAAAATTAAGAGAATATTATTTGTCAATATATAATAGACTTGAGAATTAATATAGGAATCTTTATCGGTTGTATTTGACACATTAATACATACAATGAAGCCTAGCCTTGACAAAGCTCATCAATTCATTCAGATTTTTTTAAATTTATTTATAAATGGATGTACACTGTCACACTTTAAAGCTACCTCTCTCATCATTTTCCGTTGTTTTCCCTTCAAGCTTGATACACTTATACCATCGGGCACATAATATATAGATGACCAAATCAACTGATGCCATACCGGCTAATAGAAAGTAAAATCTATCCAAGTGACCCTTATTCAGATTGCCTGGGATCCATCCCGGCATATGATCTTCAGTCGAAATCTTCATCACCATCGTCATGAGCAAGCTACTAACGTAGTTCCCCAACGAGATTGACGTCATGCAAAGAGCACTGCCGAAGCTTTTCAACCCGTCGGGTGTTTGTGCGTTGAAAAACTCAAGCTGACTGACGTACATGAACACCTCGGACGCTCCTATGAATGCGTATTGGGGAACTTGCCAAAAGATGCTTAAGGAGCTTGACCCTTCACAATGGATGCAATCTTTGTTTGCATACTTTAATCTATAGCACTCCACAATTCCAGCAGAAACCATTGCCAATACAGCTATGACAAGCCCGATTCCCATCCTCTGAAGCTCGGTTAGTCCCCCGGCATCCTTTTTTCTCAGTCGGCTCATCAGCGGGTCGAGAACTCGTCTGTAAAGAAATATGAACAATGCGACACTGAGAATATCAAAGCTGGACATGCTAGCGGGAGGAATCCGGAAATTCGAGACAGTAACGTTCATGGCAGCGCCTTGCTCGACGAAGAGGGAGGCCATTTGTGTGAAGACAACAGAGTAAATTATGGTGCATAGCCAAATTGGAAGTAATCTTAGTATGCATTTAACTTCTTCAACTTGTGTAACGGGACAGAGAAGCCATTGGATGTAAACTCCCTTCTTCTGATCATCAACATCTCTTGTGCTTATGTATGCTGCTCTATCCAATAACCTGTACAAGATCAATTAATAAATTAGCATTATATAATTTGTCTTTCGCTTAGTTAATATGATTTATGGTTTGATATTTACTTGAATTCATCGGTGTGGAGAATGATATTTACTTGAATTCATCGGTGTGGAGAATCTTTCTATTGCCATTGATGGACGGATCATTCGCATTGACATCGTACAAGCTATCTGCATCAGATGGCATATGAACGTTGCATTTCTTGGTTGCAGCTACTAGGACTTGACTGAACCTGGAGAGAGGGTTTCCACTTGGTCTGAAATGCCTGTACCTGTAGTGCTCCCAAAGCAGAGGCAGCAGATACCCAGAATCCAAGTATCCACATCCCTTCATCTTCAAAGTACCCCAAAATGGTATTGGAGAGAAGTGACCCAAGGTTCAAAGAAAGGTAAAAATAGCTAAAAAAAGAAACCTTAGAGTGTCCTTCCTTGGGGTCGAAAGTAGCAATGTTAGGTTGATACCCTCCATTCCCTAGTGCAACTAGGTAGATAGAGAGGTAAAATAGCGCAATCTCCAAGCCTGACTGTGACCCGCATGGCATTTCTTGATGCCCGCAGCCTCTTGGTCTGATTAAGAAAATGTATGATGATAGGGACAGTGACACCAAACCCTGCCATTTAGGATGATTAGGATCCATTCAGTTGAAAGATCATATGTTTTCTTATTTCAGAATCAGATGAGTTAACTTACAATAACAAAGATGACTTGGAAGATGGCACAAGTTTTGTATCTCCCCCAGTAGGAATCGCTGAGGAAATGACCAACAAGGGAGAAAATGTAGACGGTGCCAGTCCATTTGCTAACACTGTTAGCAGCATCAGCATTGCTTTGCCCCAACACTCTCGTCAGGAATAACACCAAATTCACCCCCACCCCGAAGAATGCTAGGGTTGCTAGGCCTTGGTTCACTGGTTTATTATTCAAAAAAGAAATCAATAACCCAAGGAACAATGGAGATGGGGTGAAGACTAAACAGGCAGCAGGGGATTTTTTATTTTTATTTTTTGTATGGTAATGACGGCTAGACGTGTCAATAACAGAAGTAGTATAAAAATCAAGGTGGTGATTACGTGGTTTTTTTAATTAATATAAGATGCTTATAAAGTAGTATCTTAAATCTTTTAAAAAGAATAATATTCTCTTTTATCATTAGCTTATTCTATATTCTGAGGATATATACAATTCATATATAAGAAGAAAGTAAAGGTGAGCTTACGGAGAATGATAATTCCAGCAGTCCATTGTCCGGATCTTGCTTTGAATGCAGGGCGGCCATGCCAATCTATAGCTCCATCTTGAGTGCATGCTTCTTTTTGTTCCTCTTTCATCTCAATCTGCTTTATATTTATTTAAAAAAAAACAAATAAATATCATGGAGAAAACATGGATTGCATGTAGTGGAAGCAAGTATTATAAAATTTGAATTTCTTCACGTTAGTTATCTATTTTATTGATTGTGTCAATTCTGATATTTTATTTATGCCCACTGTAAGCATTATTTCTAAATTCGTCACTGATAAAAATGTTATATATTAGTAACTAACATTGCACGAACGCAACAACCATGTGTTTGCATCATTGTTTTGAAAACCGGACCGGCTGATTCAACCGAGAACCGTTGTCTAGTCCGGTTCAATCTAGACCGGTTGAACCGTTACTAGTGAACCGGTCAGAACCGCTGAACCGTTCAAACCGGACCGGCTGAAAACAGGGAAAACCCGCCAATTTTGTTTTTTTTTTTAAAAAAAATTAAACCAAATGACGTCGTTTGTTAAACGAGCCAAGTCGAACTCGAGTATTGCTGAGCTCGACTCGAACTTGAAAAATTTAAAAAGTAAGCTCAACTCGATTCAAACTCACGAGCTAAAAATTATGAAGTTTAACTCGAACTCGAAATATAATATTGAAACTTGAACTCGAAAATGTTTGAACTCAAAAAAAATTTAGAAGCTCGATTGAAGTGAAAGAATAGTTCACTCAATGCTTACCAAAAGGCTCCATGATTTTGAATGTCAAATTACCTCTATTATTTATAGAAGTTAATTGGGATGATCTTCTATGTTTCTTAGTCATGTGGGATTGTTTTAAAAAAAATTAAACCAAACAATATCATTTTGTTATGATTTTTTTAGCCCCAAATTTATTTTTTAATTATAGTTATATAATTATATTTATTATTTAATATGTTTTACCTTAAATATTATGTTGTAGTTAATTTGAATCATTTTGTTTCACTTGATTTTATGGTTTTTAACTTATATATGTTATGACTTGCTTTGAATATGAATTGTGATATAAAAAATTATTTTTTTATTAAATATTTTTGGTATTTTATTTAATTTTTTAAATAATTATGACGTCGTTCGGTTCTTCCGACCGGTCGGACCTGTTCGATCGGTTGAACCAGTAAACTAGTAGCATGACAGGTTCGCTAATCGGTCCGGTTCTGAAAACCATGGTTTGCATCAGCTAATACATATACCATGCAATATATGAAGAATATGGAAAATGAAAACTTGATACTTTTCACAAGGAAGTGGAACGATGGTACATAGTAAAGAAAAAATATACAGGCTAAGGAAATAGTTAAACATTGGGATAGATCCCTTTGACCCTAACCGACCTCCATTGATGTTTCTTGACAAAAAAGGAGAAGAAGATGGGAGCAAGGGGAAACTAAGTGAAGAAGAAAGGAAGATGATGATCACTAAGTGGGGGAGTTTGGGAGAAGAACAATGAGAGGAAGGTGTATAAATAGAGGTGGGGAATTGTGATTTCAACGGTGGAGATTTTGTATGGGAAAAAGAGGAGGATGACCACATGGGCAAACCACATAGAGAAAAAATATCACATGATATGCAACATGTTTTGACTAAGAGAGATGGGGATGTCTTAACATATTATTTATTCTCCATTAGTTTGGATTGATGAAGAATTTGGGGTCCCTCGTCGATATCCATAATGTGTCACTTATTAGGTTTTATTTGATTTTGACAGGTTTGGGACACCTCGTTTCCCAAACAAATCATTTTAGATAGTAATAAATTGTAATAATTAAATAGTACTAACATTACATTGTTTAGAATGTAAATTTTGTATTTTTTTAATAGTATAGAATATTTATAAGTTAATATATATTCAAAATCTTTCTTAATTATTAATAACGTAAATACACATGCAAACACAATTATTTAAATCTAAGAACTATAAAAAGAATAATACTCCTTTACCTACGGAAATTATTTGATGAATTTGATGAATTTGTATTTTTAATTATATAGAAATGTTAAAAAAACATATTAATATAATGATTTATGATAATAATTTCACCCATATATCATTGGACATGATTCAAAATCACTCCAGCAAATTAGACTCATAGAACAACACAAGAGCTATGGTTTATTTCATTACTAATTTATGGTCGCATGCAAAATTTTATTCAACTTATAAGTACAATAATAGATGCATGATTTTATCTTGAAGGTAAATTTTTAAAATTTTAGCAAAGATAAATATATAAAAGTGATTGACGTGAAAATACATTTTTTATAAAAATATAAAAAATCTAAAATAAATGATAATTTGAAATTTTTTAAAAGATCAATTTCTCCGACCGTCCCTTGGATCCATCCTACTTATAACATTAATTGTTTAATTATTTTGATTAAAATATGTCGTCACCTCTTATGTTTAAATGAATTTTGATATTTAATTCTCTTTAACATGGCTGAACTTATTCCACGAACTAATCAATCTTCATCCCAAAGTATATAATACCTATGAACATATATAATTCCACCAGGATCGATACTGATACAAATGAATTCAGACAAGTTACACAGCAGATTTTGTGGCCATTTTTATGTTCATAGCACGTGGAATGATCAAATTATGAATTAAATTAATTAAGTTGGTAGCTAGTTTTACAGGTTTGATTCTACATTGATATTTGTGTATTGGACATTGGCACCCACATGCACGTACTGTGTAAGATTCTTCCCTTAACTACACCCATATATATTACATATGAATAAACATTCCGAGCGTGTAAAGCATATAATTTAATGCGGAAAACAATTAAATTATCTTATTAGATTTTTTTATTATTTTAGAAAAGGAAAATTTAAACCTCATGGCAAGATCTTATTAAAAAAATACATGGACCATTATATACATACATCAACATAGGGAGAATTAGAATAAATAAATTATCAAATAGTTTGTTTTAGTTTTATTCCGATTGTAAGTATGTTTTCATCCTATTAGACTTAGGTGGCGTTTGGTTGGATGAAATCCCTTGGAATTGGTGGGAATTGGAATCCAATTCCACCACTTTCCCATGTTTGTTCAAGTTTTTCAAGGGAATTGGAATCCCTGATGAAATTTAAATCTATCAAATGAGAGAAAGTGAATTCCATCAAAAAATGGATGGAATTCAATTCCCTTGTTGGAGGGAATTGAAATTTGACCATACTACTCTCATCAATCCTTTGGTAACTTATTTATATATTGAATAAAAATATTTTTTTATTATTTCGGGTCGGGTCGGGTCGGTTTCTAATTCATATATTCGGGTCGAATCGAGTGAAACTTTATTTTGTTCGGGTCGGATCGAGTTTTTTTAAGTGTGATATTCGGGGCGGGGCGGGGCGGGGTCGGGTTTAGGGTGAAAAAAACCAGACCGACCCGAAAATATATATAATTCAGGTCGGGTCGGATTAAGTCACTATTTTTATTAAATAAAAATAATTTTTTATTATTTCGGGTCAGGTCGGGTTGGATTTCTAATTCATATATTCGGGTCGGATCGGATGAAACTTTATTTTGTTTGGGTCGGGTCGGGTTTTTTAAGTGTGATATTCGGGTCGAGTTAGGTTAGGTTTTTTTAAGTGTGATATTCGGGTCAGGTCGGGTCGGGTTCGGGTTTAGGGTGAAAAAAACCGGACTGACCCGAAAATATATATAATTCGGGTCAGGTCGGATTAAGTCACTGTTTTTACTAAATAAAAATATTTTTTTATTATTTCGGGTCGGATTTATAATTCATATATTCGGGTCGGTCGGATGAAACTTTATTTTGTTCGGGTCGGGTCGGGTTTTTTAAGTGTGATATTTGGGTCGAGTCGGGTCGGGTTTTTTTAAGTGTGATATTCGGGTCGGGTTCGGGTTTAGGGTGAAAAAACCGGACCGACCCGAAAAAAATATATAATTTTACCTTATATATTTAGGAATAATTACAATAATACCCCTCTATATATAATTTTTTTCACTTAAGTCAATGTTTTTATTGAATAAAAATAATTTTTTTATTATTTTGAGTGGTGTCGGGTCGAGTTTCTAATTCATATATTGAATAAAAATAGTTTTTGGTATATTTTTTGGTAACTAATTAACATACTCCGATTGGAATGTATCGAAATATTGTTATATCTTTTGGTAACTTATTAACATATTTTGATTGTGATGATTTTAACTTATAATGTTTATTAGCATGATTTTTATAATTTATTGAAATGAATAATCAATCAATGAAAATTTAATATTTTTTAATTTTTTATAATATATTACTACATGTAAGTTGTAAAATAAACTAAAATAAAGTAAAAAAGAAGAAGGGCAATTCTGTCATTTTACATTACTGAAATCAAATTCATCTGACATGTCTGCGAATTAAACAAAATATAGAATTGGATTCCAATTCCATTTCCTGCCAACCAAACAGAATATGGAATTGGATTCCAATTCATTCACATATTCTAATTCCTTCACAGATTCCAATTCCTTCACAGATTCCAATTTCCTCATAAACATTCTAACGAACCAAACGTCACCTAAGGAAATAATTATTAATAAATACTAAATAGAAAAAATATTTGTCCAAAAATAAAAACAAATTATCTGTAGTCGGGTGATCCATTAATTTTTCGTACAAACAAGACCTAACACATCCCCAAATTTCCACGTATATCAATACAAAAGAAAAGGGGAATAAAAGAAAAACAGACAACTATTTTCATGATAACTTTCTACAAATAATGCGTGGGGCACCATTTGCAGTATTAAAAATAAGAATTTGCTATCCTTTACTGTGTTTAAATTTGATATATAAAATTTATATTTTAATTTGATATTTTATTTTTGTATAATATTATATGTTAATGCAAATATTTATTAATGGAAATAAATGAATAAAAAGTAATCTAATTAAATATTAACGTTAATTTCTTTATTATGATTTTACAAATACATCTTTCAGCTCATTGTTTTAGAGACAAATCTATGGTAAGTGTAAGAGGGACTTTAGCCCCAAATTTATATACACGAAACTTCGATTTGGCTCGAATCGGTTTAACCCAAACTTTTTTATTATTATTATTATTATGAGTTAAGGAACCTTTCCACCTACTGACTTGCTTCTTACACCATTAATGATTCATTCTGTAGACTATTAAATATATATCAGGTTTCTACTAGATGCAAATTGTTTAACAATTTCATATTTTAAATTAATTTGAAGTATAAATTAAAATCTACTAATTTCAATGAATAATAACTAAAAGATCTATTGATTTGAGACGAAATCAAAATATGCTTAAGGGTTAGATAAATAACCCAGTTTTCACTCATGCAAAACCAACATAAAGTCAAAACTTAGGGCAAGTATTTACCTTCCTGAAAAATGAGATTCTTTTATTGTCGAGTGTTGATGCTGCTGAGCGTTGATTACTGAGTAGTGTCGACTGTCGAAGAAGAAAAATTGAAAATTGATGAACAAAGGTAGAGATTCAAGGTTGTTGTTGACTAAGAATGAATCGAAACTTGGAAGAAATTTTGAACATAAAACTGGAGAGAATTTGTGATGAAATTAAATTTTAATTAGGCGTAAATGCTCCAACAATCTTCATTCCTCGAGTTTTGAAAAGGAAAGGGAAAGTGAAAAAAATAAGAAGTAGAAAATAAAAATATTGTTTAAGTACTCGAGTCGGGTCAGATAGGATTATTTTAACCTTAAATTCAACTTTCAATCTTTTATATATAAAACCCGATCCGAATAAATCTTAATTTTTTTATAAAAAGAACACCTCAGTCAAATTAGATTGAGCCTAAACTCCTCAGATTTGAGTCCCATACACATCTCTAATTATATCCATAATATGGTTATATGTATTAATTTATGTTACAATATATATTTATTAAAAAGGAATATCCACTTTGATATTTTAATTTAAATAATTGAGGATAATTTATTTGAATTAACTAATATCATTATAAAAACAAAAAATTATACTTAACTTCACATTTAAATAAAAGAGAAAAACCAAAATTATAATTTCAATAAAAAATATAAATGACCAGATTTTAAAATAAATTTTTTGGATGAGAAAGATTTTACACAAATCCACCAAAACAGGTCAAATCTGATGGTGAAATGCCATTGCTCGTATTGAATGACCAGTGTCCCATCGCACTAACTTATCATGACGTCGAAATCAGAAATCCCACGTTTGTTTTTCTCACATATACGGAGACACATGCACGTGTTTCAAAGATAAAAGAAGGTTATTTTAATTTTTAGACTTAATAAAAAAATCTTCAAATTATATTTCTTTTTTATTTAGGTATTTAATTTTTTTAAATCAATTTAAGTGATTAATATTACAAAAAATATATTTTAAGTGCTTACACCGTAATAGGTATTAAAAAAATCTTCACATTTATATATTTTTGAAAATTTTATTTAAAATAAAAAACTTAAAATTATAATTTTTTAAAATAATCTAAAATTTTCTCAAATTTTAAAAATCCTAATTTTAATCGCTGTACTCATGCCAGCTGCCGTCGGCTGCCATCATTCTCGTCGATCAAACCTCTGAAAAACTAGAACCACGCGATACCCAAGCAAGCAACTGTTTGCTATCCACGATTCCAATTTGAAAAGCTAGCATTTGATAATTTGCACCAATCCATAAACATTAACTTGTTTTTTAGGTCCATCCACGATCCCATTGTTAAACAACCACGGTTGCTGCAGTTGGCTTGGTGATCTGAGTTCTTAATTTTCATGATGGTATGGGGTGGTTTTCATTGCTTTTGGATGTGCAATACTCAGAGTTTTGCTAGTTCCATGTTTCTCTTGTGCATCAGGTTCGATTGTTTGGTGTGAGGCAGCCTTTTGACCGCTTTTTATAGCTTAGTGGCGTTGGTTGCTGCGGTTAGCCGGTGACTTTCGTTTTTAATGTTCATGATGCATGTTTCTCTTATGCATCAGGTTCGATTGTTTGTTGTGAGGCAACCTTGTGGCCGCTTGATCGCCTCTATGTTTGGGGGTTATTTTTTGTTTGGTTTTGAATCACTTATCCGACAATTCATGATGTACTATTTCTCCTCTATTTAGGTGTAGGGTGGTTTTTTTTAATGAGATTCATGTTTTATCCTATTTTATATGTATTTTCACCGTATACCATAGAAAACAACCGCGATTGGTATTGACATCAAAATTATAAATTATGACACATACAATTTGACGAACTCAACGGTCATCTCAATGACAAGAGTGACGACAACCGACAAGAGAAATAGAAAGAGAAGCGACAATAACAATAGTCATAGCTGGAAAGGGAGATGATAAGATTAGGGTTAGAGTTAGGAATTTTAGAGATTTTTAGAAATTTGAGTTTCTTGTAATTTTAGAAAAAACATGATTTTTTTTAAATAATAATATTTTTAAGTTTTTTTTAAATAATTTCTTTAAAATTATATGAATGTGACAATGTCTTTTGACAGAATTTTTAACAGCAATTACGATGTAGGCACTTAAAATATAATTTTTGTAACGTTAGACATCTAAATTGATCGGAAAAATTTAGATACCTAAATGAGAAAAAAGTACAGTTTAAACACTTAATTTTTATATTAAACCAAAGTTTTATAAAAAAAACATTTGTACAACTAGATCCATGCCTCAGTTCTCCACCTTAATCTTTTTTTATTAGACTAACAATTTAAAATTATATAGCCCTAATTTAAGTCCAATTACGTGATTTAATCCCACCATTTTAATAAGTTATCATTGGTTTTTCAGCTTGTGTTAGAATTAACTCTAAAAAAATGTCACTGTTCTATTGAGATTATAGAGTTTTGGATCTTAAAAATCAATCATCTATTTAAATATTTTTTTATTTCTGTTTGATTAATTATGGTACGATCCATTTAATATATTGTTTTTTAATAGTCGAAATGGATACAAAATAATATTTATTCTAAAATTTTTGAGTTACAATATACATTATATAAATACAATTGTCCAAATCCTATTTTAATTTAGTTAAGCTTGGGGTTATCCTATTAATATTACTTGTGTAAACACTCATTTTCGTCTGGATTTGTTTTATTTTGTTTTGTTTTTTATATATATTTTTATTTTATATATATATATATGTATATATAGTAATATAGTATAATTGTTGAAAATGTTTTTTGAAAAAAAATATAATATATAATTTTTAGAAAACGGTTTTCGAATATATATATATATTATATAGTTTTGAAAACATTTCAAAAATATATGTATTATATAGTTTTGAAAACATTTTTAAAAACATTTTTGAAAACATATATATTATATAGTTTTTAAAAAAAACATTTTTGAATATATATATATATATATTATATAGTTTTTTTAAAACATTTTAAAATATATATATATATATATATATATATTATATAGTTTTTAAAACATTTTGAAAACATTTATATATTATATAGTTTTTAAAACATTTTGAAAACATATATATAATATATAGCTTTTGAAAATATTTTAAATATATAATATATAGTTTCAAAAATACTTTTTTGAAAACATATAATATATAGTTTATTTTAAAAAAATGATTTTTGAAAATTATTATTTTATATGTATATATATATATTTTTATTATTCTTTTTATTCTTTTTTAATTATATTTTTCCTCTTTCTTTCAGGGTCTGAATGAGGGGTCCAATGCAATCCAATTTGGGAGAACGAGCCTGAACCAGCCCAAGGGTCGATTAGGGTTATATCTTTAGCATTGCATCGTAAAGAAGGTTCTCGAAGAGTGCGTGAGGACTACGCGCCAGTCAACATCCAAACGGCCAACAGTTTCCGACCGAAATCCCCGGGACTGAACCATCCCGGGGTGTTCGGTCAACTAACAACCCATAACAACCCCAAACCCCTCATTTCAAGGCTCAAAACGATCGGCCATGGGTTATAAAAGCCCTAGCTGGTAGCAACAAAGGGACCACAGAGATCATCGAACGAACGGTGAGGCCAAACCAATAAAAACACACAACAAGAAGCAATGGTGAACCAAAATAAACAACCCAACAACCTTGAGCAGCAAATACACAAGAGACCAAGAAAAGATAAAGCCCCAACAGCAAGTACAACGAAACCTACATAACAAATATCCAAGAAAACAAATAAAAGCAGCCCCGATATGGGCTCAAAGAGGAAGAAACCACCGGAAGTCAAACCGTTCGTTGAGAAAGGTAAAAAACTCGAACGATTTTCCTTAGATCTACGCCATTTGAGCCTGGTTATGAAGATTTGCGGTTTAGATATTGCTTCGGGGTGACGAGAGGAGCGACGGTCGGCGACGAGTGGTTCCCCCCCGGTGAGGTCTTTTAGAGAGAGGCAATAGAGAAATGAGATTTCTCTCTCTTAGAGGGAGAAAGAAAATGTGAAAATGATATGGGATGACCATTTAGGGTCAAATTAGGGGTATTTATATCCCTCCCCAAATGACGTCGTTTTGGGGAGGGACCTTCTATGCATTTTCGCACACGGGTAAATTACACCCGCAGTCCTTGTAAGTTTTACTCTTTACATTTTAGCCATTGAGTTTAATTTTCAGTATTTTAATTTGGATCTCGAATTTATTATTTATTCGAGAATGGCCTGGGAATTTATGCATGTTTTAATTTAGCCACTTTTTTCCTTTTTTGATTTAGCTACTGCTATTTTAATTTTTGCATTTTGATCCTTTTTTATTTATTTATTTTTCGGTTTTTTTGTTAATGTTTATTTTCTTAACATTTTTCCATTTTTATTTTTATTTAAATATTTAACCTTTTTATTTATTTTATTTTATTTTTTATTTTCACTAAATTTTATTTATTTAATTATTATTATTATTATATTAATTTTTTATATTACAATTTGACAATATTCTTGACTCTTTTTAGGGGAATTTTTATCGATCAAATGTAAGTAATTCTAACCGGGTTTTTTAATTTAAATTTTCATTTAAATTTTCGCAATTAAGACAACCGACAAATTAATTGGTATCGAAAGGGCAGTACATGGGTGCTAATCCTTCCTTGACTGTAACCGACTCCCAAACTCGACACATTTCTGGTAAAACGTAGACCAACTAAGATGGTGTCCGATCAACCTAAATATTTTTAAATGATCGGTGGCAACTCTAACCCAATTTTCAAGTCGAAGCCCAATTCCGGGCCCAATCGAAAGACGGCCGCGACAACTTGAAAATGTGATAAAGGGGCTTAAAGGAAAGTGTGGTACTATGAATTGGTGAAAGAAATTGGGCATACAAAATAATCAACAATTAACGGGTGTTAGAATGTGAAATTGTTTTTTAAATAATTTGTATGATCATAAGGTGTTATATGGTCAAAAAATTTCTTAATCAATTGATAATGTTTATATACATTACAAACACACAACTGTTCAAATTTAAGACCTTTGTGTTTCTATTAGAATGTGGAATTGTTTTTCTTTTTAATAGTTTGTGTGGTCGTAAGGTGTTTTCTGTTCAATTTTTTTTTAAATCAATTGATAATATTTACATACATTACAGGCACACACATTTCAGAATTGAGACTATTTGATAAATTGAGAATATGAAATTGTTAAAATAGTTGCGAGCAGCCAAACCACATTTTGACATTTGTGTTTCTATAGTGGGATTATGTTATGGATATCCTTGAATATAAAGAAAACAAACTTTGTTGAATGGGCGATTTAGGATATATATATATATATATATATTATAATTGTTTCAATTTTTTTTCTCAACTTTTGAAATGAATGTAATTTAGTCTATTTTATAGATTTTCTTCACATTTTATAATTATTTCGATTTGATCTCTCTGTGATGTTTAATTTATTTAAATTTTTATTTGTAATTTTATAATTGTTCAATTTAGTCTTTAAAATTATATTTGCATATGAAATTGGCCCATAACTTTTTAAATAGGTATAATTTAGTACTTTTTTATATTAATTTCAACCTCACATTTTAAAATTATTTTGATTTGGTCCCTCATCAATGCTTGTTGTTTAATTTATTTAAATTTTTACTTGTAATTTCATATTTGTTCAATTTAATCCTTAAAATTATATTTTTATCAAAATTGATCCATAATTATTTATATTTTTAGTAATTTACTCTAAATCATATACAATTACAAATTGCAATTCAACGTTCACAAAAGGCAAAAAAATAACTAATCCAAAAATAAAAAAATGACTCGACCTGAAGTCAATCTGTATCTAGTAAAGATCCGACCTGAATTTTATCTGGCAATGATGTGATCCAATCTGAAAGAGATTTGACGAAAGTTCATCTGAACCTGAATTAACCTGGTGTTTAATTACTCCAGACATGAACCGTTTTGACCTGAACAGATATCGATCTGAACTGAAATTAACACAACCTGAACCCGAACTGAATATGATGTCAAATCGACCTCAAAATGACCCGAACGCATTTGACTTGGACCCGACTTAATTCGAGTCGAACCTTCAAAATAACCTGACACGACATGTATTCAATTTTACCTAACTTGATAGAATCCGACTAAAACCTGAACAATTACCTGATTTTACTTCCCAATGTTTAACAGATGTACTCTCATATTTGACATTAATTAGTTTTTAGGTACACCCAGTTAATATGGATTTGATTAGATGTTATGTATAATGTCCTTTTGTATATCCATTATTTTAGAATAAAAATGTAACTCTAAGAATGTATTTGAACGACAAGAGAGAGATAGAGAAAAAAAATCGAAATCATGAATTATGAAGCATATTCACAAGGATATTCTTTTGAGTGAAAGAAAATTAGAGATAGTCACTACAGTTGTGAGAATTTGTAAATCATTCTATTGAATGAGATAATAATTTTAATCATACTCAATAGTAGAAGGTAATTTTGTACCGGACCAGAGTCTCGTAATCTTCTCAATTTGAGTTTTCCGTATCACTATTATTTTATTTCTTCTTATTTTTATTTTTTCGTTTATTCTTATTATTAAAAATTTTACTTTCAAAAAGAGGGAAATGGCATTCTACAATATTCCTGTTTTACCCAACAACAATATCAAAACTTGGTTATAATCTCCATAAATTATTTTACGAAATCAAAATAGAAAGGAGCGTTATTTATGATGGTGACATATTTAAACTCACTGTCGATAATTTTTCATATCGAGAGTCAATGATGAAAGATCTTTTTTATGATAAAGATCTATACGAATCAATTATAATTGAGACCATGTCTAAAGGAATAAGATGAGCAATGAGGTTTAATGAATGAAGAAATTGTTGAAAATATAGATTGCAAAACTATACCGTTAGCACTGACCGGAAAAATCAATAATAATTCGAAAGTTAAAATCGTAAATCATGTCGTGGTAAAAATCACTGTCTTTCGTACACCCGAAATCGGAGTGGACTGTTGGTGGTATTGTACTTTTGACCGGAAAGTATAGAGAGAACATCTTTAGAAACACTAAGAGAGTGAATAGTGAGATGTGGAGTATGTTAAGAAGCTAAATTTAGCTCTTTATTTATAGGCTAGAAATAGAGGTATAATCGTCCAACAAAAAATAAGATTAATATGTGATTTTAATTCTGGAATTAAACCCTATTATAACTGTTGAAACGTCCTGATAATCTGACTCAAAAATAGTCTAAGTTCATTTTTTAAATCATGTAACTCATGTAATTAAATCATGTAAATCATGTAACTCGTGATATTAAATCAACTATTATCATCGGCCTTTTTAGATAGAAATTCCACATGAATTTTTTTCTAAAAGTCCGCGTCAACGACATATATTACCATGAGTCGAGTCGAATGATGGCGACGGTGTGCGAGAATTCCCTTATTTTTATCACTCAATAAGGGAGTGGAGAATACAAACCCTAAATACCCATCATCAATAGTGTTTCTAATTTTATGTGAGATTGATCATTACCAACAACATTAATATATAATATATAAGGAATGAGGTTTACGTAGTCTATCAGAAATAAATGCGATCGAGAATCACAAAAGGAGTGAGGACTGCAAAAATTTAAGAGTTGATGCTATGATAAGTCTCATGGGAAATATAGATATAAATCTCACTAAAATTATATGTTACTATTATAAAAAGTACAATTATAAAAAATCAGTTCCAAAATCTCAAAAGTGACAAAAATAGGATAATTAAGTTTGACCAAATTGATCCTAAGAAAAAGGAGGAAAGCATAACCATTGTAGTTGCGAAGGAAGATGAAGATGTAATCTTTCTATTTGAGGAAGAAAATTATCTCAATATTGTCTTTGATGGTTACCCACAAATTTTTGAATTATGAGCTTGATTTCATGCAATCTCACATGAAGAATTTTTCTTTGCTTACCAAAGTAGTGATTTCGATACGGTGAAGATGTGGAATTAAGTAAGAAGCAAGATTGTAGGTATTAGCAAAATCATCATGAAAACTAATATTTTTTTCTCAGCAAAAATAACTTCATTGATCGAGAAGCGCTTAACTCTGAATTGTAGCCCTCATTAAAAACCTCTTTACGGAAGAAAAGAGTACACCACAAAACAGGGAAAAAAAACAAAAAAATAAAAAACAAAGATGAATCAGCACTAAGATAACAGCATGCTTGACAGATTAACCACACATTTCCAAACCAGAAAGCAAAAGCCTTACACCCTCCAAGGACCGCACTACCCTAAGATTTGGCTTGACCACAAGCTTTGAAATAAGTATCTGTTAAACCACCCTTTACGAGATCATCTGCCTTAATATTACCTTCCAAGGCGAAACCACTAAACTGACCCTCTCCTTATGTATTTGCCATTCGGACGAATTCATCAAAAAGATCCATCACCTCCATGATTTCGCTGAAGCACATCCCAAAACTTCTTAACTCCCTTTCAAATAACACCCTTAGCCATTTTCACAAGCATGGAAACTCACAATAACATTCCACAAACCCTTCTTCAATCCCACTCCCCTAAAAGAACCTGCTTCTGAACTACCAAAACAGCTTAAACATTAACCCACATGCCACTCAAGAGATCAGTCAACAGAAAAACCTACCATCAAGCTTGAGAAGAGAATGTCGCTGCATACCTACCTTTGCGAAATGGCCCACCTTTGCGATGTTATACATGTGCCATATATGCGTTTTAATCTTATTTCAGCTGGAAAGCTAGGTAATAGTGGTTATATAAATCATTTTGATAGATGAAAATGGAAACTTGCTAGAAATAACTTGATCATTAAGAAGCATGTAAAATTTATTGTATGTTACTCATGAAAAGTTATACAAGGGAGAGACCAATGTTGCGCTATTATATAAGAGACTAGGTCTTATAAGTAAGAAAAGATTGTATATTCTAGTATGAAAACAACTTCTTCTTCTGGTAAAAGGTAATTCACATGAATCTTGTGTTCATTGTTTAGTAAGAAAATAATATAGATTTTTTATTTTGTCGAAGTAATAAATCATATTCTAGATTAATGGTGCTATAGCCTGTCGTTACCGGAGGTTAGGGATCCTTTAGCAACTCCGGTGGACGGAAAAGTCTATCTAAGTCTTTTGGCTAGCAGAGAGTTGGTAGTTTCTGGAGATATAACTCAACAAAAAAAAAGGGACGTTGCCGGTTAACCCGTCGGTAGGAACCAATCAAGCATCACATAGAATGTTGTTTGCTTATGCTTTCTTGAGTCCTTACTCGTATTATAATGGTGATGAACTAGTGATGGATGATTCTTCGGCTATGCTGCAATTTGCTTTTCTGTGTTGCAGGAGAAAACTGATATCATATGGATAGAGAAGCACTTCCAACGTGATTTCTCAGGAGCTAGCTCGCGAGTTACTTATCGCTATATCTTATACCGTACCGGATACTTATGTGAATACTGATCATCATGCATCTCAATCTCAAATAGTAGGTACTTACACCGATGGACCAGAAAAATATAGGTCTGAACTGACTCCTGATGCTCAAGTGCCTCCAGTCTAGCTTGGGACCCATTTGGATTATTGAGGACTAAAACTCACATTGTAATGGGAGTTGATGTTTTGTGTAACTTACTGATTCTTTCCATGCAAATGTAAATTAAAGTAAAACATATTTTCTCCATGTTGTGTTGTGATTATACAATGAAAGATATATCTTTATTAATTTGATAGAGTTTATGCACTTTCACTTGCATGCAACAATTGTACAAAATTCTCTATAAAGTTAAAAAAAAATTTATCGGCAAAACAATTTTATTATAGAGATTTTTATTATAGAGATTTGAAACAGACACATAAAGCTAATCACTTAAACTCCAAAACTGATGTCAACGCCCTCACCCAAAGTCGAAACCTACTAACTTATAAAGAAACATAGATTTCAATGCTGAATTTTACAAGCTCAATAATACACATTTATTTTATAATTCTTTTAGTCAAAAGAGATACATATATATTATTTTTTCAAATTGTCTAATAAGCTACTTGCATTAAAATTTCACCCAACTCGAAATTACCATATGAGACACTCGTTACATAAGCATTTTTACTTATTATTTAGTCAAAAAAGGTAAATTACTTATATAGTCACCCACTTATTATTTAGTTTTTGTTTTGATCATCCAACTATTACTTACTTTAAATCATACCTAATTTTACTCTTTGAATCTATTTTGGTCACACGTCTTTAAAAAAATTAACGGCGATGTTGATGTATCACCATAAGATTATACCACATCAAGATTGAAAAATAATTTAAAAAAATGCCATGTTAGCATCACTGTTAATTTTTTAACAACAAGTGACCAAAACAGAACCAAAACATAATGTTAGGTATGAATTTAAAAAAAAAATAGTTAAATGACCAAAACATAAATTAAGTAATATGTGAATGATTAAATAGGTAGTTTACCCTAAATAAAATATGTATGAATTATGTTAAGAAATTTATATTGCTCCAATTAATATATTTTTTCTAGATTTAATCCAAATATATATATAATTGTTATTATATTTTAAATTTAAAATATATCTGAATTATGTTAAATGGTTTTTTATTATATTTATATTGATCCAATCCATTAATTTTTTCTAGATACGTGAGTGATAATAACCATCATTGTTTGATAACTGGTTGAGGGAAGTACTAATATGATTAAGAGGTATTGTTTAGATAATACTTCTGTTCCAAAAAAATATTTATATAGTCAATCTTATTCAAACAATAATAAATGTATATATCAGTCAAATATTTCTTGTTGAAAAAAAAAATCTGCATCATTAATTTAACAATAGTAATCAACAATATTTTCAATTTAGGCCTACTAATTATAACATTATAAAAGTAGAATCAAATTATATCAAATTAAAAGAGAGGGGTTAAATCTCAAATTTCAGCATAATGTAGAGATTAAATCCGTAATTAGACCCTGTTAAAACTCTCTTAATATGATTGTTTACATGTTTTCACCAGGAAATTGCATCTAAGAAGTTATTACTCGTATGCAGAACTACAAACCCAAAGCTGAAAACATTGTACTATTAAAGTGGAATAAAGATTTTATTACTAGAAAGGGAACATGTTATGCTCAATAAACATAAAAGTTGTAGAATCATATCTGTTGACACGATCTGAAAACATGGTACAAAGGGATTTTCAGTGGGAAGCGTCTTCTTCCTCGCAGAATTTGGCGTATTCCTTTGATCCCATCAATGATTCTAGTTCTGATGGACTGCTGGGCTTCACCTTGATCATCCATCCTTCTTCATAGGAGCTCGAATTGATCTTCAACAACACCATGTTAAATCGAGTATATAAGCTATCAAGGGAAGGTTTTTTATTAATAATCTGCGATTATAAATTTATAAAATAGTATAGCTTTAAAATCTTTCTTAGTCGTTCAATTCGCACATTTTATAGACATTCAAGACCTATAAGAAGAATAATATTCTTTTTTTACCACTTAGGTCGGAATCTTTTAACTGTACTAGTGAATGAGGGAATTTTATACGTACCAAGCCAGGAGCTTCAGAGAGCTTGGAGTTAACCTCGACGATTTCGCCGGAGATCGGGGAATTGACATCACTGGTTGCCTTAACACTTTCCACGGCGCCGAACCCTTTTCCTTGGGTCGCTGAACCACCAGGCTCGGGCAGCTCCACAAACACTACTTCTCCAAGATGGTCCTTTAGAGCATAAACGAGAATGTAAGAATCTAGTTCCTTAGATGAACAAGACTGAAAACCACGTTAAATTTCGCCAACGGTACATATCGTATTTAATACTGAGCATGAGAAGTTAAGGGAAGAAGGGAGAAACCTGAGCATGGTCAGTGATGCCAATGGTAGCCACAGAACCATCATGCTTCACCCATTCATGTGAACTGGAATATTTCAACCCATCCAAAACTGCAAATTTCAACATATTAATCACATTAAAATAGTGACCAAAAGACCAAAAAAATACAGATTCTGTACCAGTGGAAAAGCATCTGGAGAAGGAAAATGCAAGGGAAAGGTGAGGTTTGGAGGCACAGGAGATTCGGAGTGCATTGGCAGTGGAAGAAGCCCACATTCTGAGTGCCATTTCAATGGCTATCGATCTTTGGGTGCAAAATCTGTAAGAGGGAGGGATGAAATAAAGAGAAGGTGGTGGCTGTTTCTGGCTTTTTTATCTTGAATGAATGGTGCGCAACGAAAGCCTCATCTCAACACACTTTCCTTACAAAGATAATATTATCTATATATGCGTGTTTCATGTTAAGTGAAAACCAATTAATTAAACGCAATTCACTTCATATCAAATCAAAGCAACGTCTTATTTAATCGAACAAATAAAATAACCCCTAAAATGTGAATTATAGTATGCAAATGAGTACCATTTTCATTAAGATTCCTTGGGTTCTTTGGTCACTCTACTTTTTCCTTCTACTAACATGTTTATTTAAAATCAATATAATGATAACCTTCAAAAAAATTGACCGATAAATTCAAATAATCTAAATATAAAATTAATAATTTGATATCAAAAAAATTTAATTCAACTCACAACCAATCTAATCCAATCAAAAGTTATATATATTATATATATATACACACACATGTGTGCGTGTGCGTGTACGTGTGCGTGTACGTATGTGTGGAAATTTATAATTTAATTTTAAAGTTATAAAAATATCTTAAGATCATTTAATCATTTTTTTAACTTGACCCTTAAAAATTCACACCCTTCCTTTTAGGTGATTGAGAAAAATTGATTTTTTAAATATTAATATTTATAATTATGTTGTTTATATAAATAATATTTTAAAACATCAGCTCAATCGGTGCAATATCAGAATCTCAATTTTTTTTCTTTTTTTTAAAGTATGACTATGATATATTCACTAGCAAAATAAAATAATATCAATAACATCTTGCTATATACATAGTGGATAAATACTTTTAAGAGTGTGAATAGTTGATACAATGGCATAAGAAGACAAAACACTTCGATGTCTCCAAACACCAAAAATAGAGGAGAAAAACTTGATGAGTATCTAAGAAAGACAAATAAAAAATAAATCTTCCTTTAACTGCAGTCATATCCGATATAGATATATGACAATCAACGGAATGTCATTTACACATGAACGAAGAATACATGCATCTGGAAAATAAGCAACCAATAAATTTTGTACAACCAAGACCAGTAAGAAGATCAATGGAAGAATCTCAAGCTTTGGATAATAAAAAAATGAATCATTTTCAAGCAATGTGGGAAACCATTGAAAAACCCTTGCTCGATTCCTTCAACACTTTCAACTCCACCAAATGCATCCCAATCCATATCACCAGCCATTGCGGTGATACCAAAGTCAATAGATTCAACCCCAGTTGCAAGCTCAACACCTGAAAAACCATATAATGTCCAAAACCAAGCAAAAGCCAGTCTAAATCCAGGCACCATAAGAGCAATAGGTTAAGTTATAGAAAGTTATCAGTCCTGGTAGCAATGTGTCAAGCTTTCGAAGAGTTCGACCCTCGTTTTGCAAAAGTAGGTTCTTTATTGACCAAATGATTTTTAGAAATTCATGAAAATTCAAATGGTTTTTTAGATGATAATGTTAACATGAGAGACATTGGAATTAAAATAAGTTTCGATGAGAGGGTTGAAACACGTGAAAAGGATTAGTGAAGTGTTTTCATATTGTTGGGAAATAGCCGAGTAACAAGTAATTTCCCTATAACCAGATTAGTGAGAATGAGAAATAAAAGCGGAAAAATAATACCCGAAATTGATAACGGAGTTCAGCCAATAGTGCCTACGTCTCCGAACTGCTGCAGATCTTTTACTAAAGAGAAATTTTACAGGTGTTTACAAAACACTCACTACTCACTAGAAAACTCTCTAGTATTGGGAGAAAGAAATGATTTGGGATTTTGGGATGATCTTGAAGCTAAATGGGTTAGGGTATTTATAGTTGAAGCTTAGGGACTAATATTATAAATACCCTAAAAATGCAATGACTAAAGTTGCAATTAACCCATTTACATTTTAATTAAAAATTGAGGCACCGAATTCGATGCCCCCAATTGTTAAAAAACACCAGACCGTCGATGCCCACCCCCTTTAATTTCCATTTAGGCGTGCCCCCACCTTTTGACTATTCAGTCGAACTTGCTGAATTTTCCTCCAACAATCTCCCACTTGAAGACTGCTTTTAATTTGTCTTCACACCTCGATCAATGCAGCAGCATTTCTGGTCTTTTATTCTAGCATGCCAACTGAAGCTGAACACAACTTCAGTTTGTCTGTGATCACCGTCTTTGTCAACATGTATGCCGAATTTTGAGCTCCACTAATATTTTCAAGTTTCAATATCCCATCTTCCAGAAGAGATCGGATAAAATGATATCGTAATTGTATGTGCTTCGTCCTGGAATGAAACGACGGATTCTTTGCTAGATGGATATCATTTTGACTATCACAGTACAAGACATTGTTTTCTTGTTTCTTGCCTAACTCTTCCAAGAAACTTTGGAGCCAAACCATCTCCTTGTTGACTTCCGTAACAGCTACATATTCTGCTTCAGTTGTGGAGAGAGCAACTATCTTCTGTAGTTGAGAAACCCAACTCACTACAGTACCTCTTAGAGTATACACATACCCTTTAGTGCTCGTTCTGATGTCAACATTTCCGGCTAAGTCAGCATCTACATAGTCTGTCAGTATCGTATCTCCACCTTTGAAACAAAGTGCTTTGTTTGTGGTACCTCGCAGATATCTGAGGATCCATTTGACTACTTCCCAGTGTACATTTCCCGATTTATTCATGTACCTGCTAACAGCTCCCACTGCATGAGCAATATCTGGTCTGGTACAAACCATGGCATACATCAGACTTACAATCGCTGAGGCATACGACACCTTTACCATGTGTGCACGTTCTTCCTCCGACTTTGATGACTGTTCTTTGGAGAGTCTAAAATAAACACCTAAAGGTGTACTTACTGGTTTAGCATTTTGCATGTTGAACCTGGAGAGTACTTTGTTGATGTACTCAGCCTGTGATAATATCAAAGTCTTCGACTTTGTGTCTCTATTAATCCTCATCCCAAGAATCTGCTTTGCAGCGCCTAGATCCTTCATAGCAAACTGCTTCGACAATTTTTGCTTCAAGTGTATAATCTCTTGCATGTCTGAGCCTGCAACGAGCATATCATCAACGTATAATAATAAAATAATGAAGCTGTTGTCGAACCTATTGATGTAGCAACAATGATCTGATTGCCATCTGGTAAAACCACTGCTACTCATGAAGCTATCGAACTTCTTGTACCAATGTCTAGGAGCTTGTTTTAAACCATACAAGCTCTTCTTCAACCTGCATACCAGGTTTTTCTTGCCTGCCTCTATGAAGCCTTCTGGCTGCCTCATATAGATTTCTTCCTCCAAATCACCATGAAGGAAAATTGTCTTTACATCTAACTGTTCAAGATGTAAATTCTCTGCATCTACAATTTTTAACACCAGACTGATTGTAGTCAGTTTGACGACTGGAGAGAAAATTTCATTGTAGTAAATACCTTCTTTTTGCTGAAAACCTTTGACAACCAATCTTGCTTTGTAGCGTTTTCTCCCATCATGCTCTTCTTTGATCCTGTAAATCCACTTGTTGTGGAGCGCTTTCTTGCCTGGTGGTAATTTAGCTAATTCCCACGTCTGATTTGACATAAGTGACTCCATCTCATCTTTCATGGAAGACTCCCACTCGACTGAATCCTCCACTTGCATTTCTTCATCATAGCACTCTGGTTCACCATTGTCAGTCAGCAACAAGTAGTGCAAAGAAGGCGAATAACGTCGGGTTGGTTTAGGAATTCTGGAAGATCGTCTCAGTTCTAGTGTGACTGGTTCTTCTTGAACTGCTTCATGATTGATCTGAACATCATTTTCAGAAATCTCCTCAAACTCAGCAAATTCCTTTGTTTCAGCTTCGGTATTTGAGCTACTTGATTCTATGGTTGACCTGTCTTTGTACATCACATTCTCATTGAAAATGACGTCTCTGCTTCTGATGATCTTTCGATTTTCGTAGTCCCAAAATCGGTAACCGAACTCATCACCACCAAACTAACAAAGATGCATTTGTTGGACTTGGCATCAAGTTCACTTCTTTCAGTAGAGTTTATGTGTATATAAGAAATACAACCAAACACACTTAAGTGTGAAAGGTTTATTTCTTTCTTGCTTCAAAATTCCTCTGGTATTCCACCATCCAAGGGAACTGAGGGTCAACGGTTGATTAGGTAAGCTGCAGTGTTGATAGCTTCAGCTCATAGCATTTTGGGCAAGCCGACATGTATCCTCATACTTCTGGCACGTTCATTCAGAGTTCTGTTCATGCGCTCTGCTACGCCATTCTGTTACGGTGTCATGGGAACTGTTGTCTCCATCTTGATCCCATTGTTTGCGCAAAATTCTCTGAATCTTCTATTTTTGTACTCTCCTCCATTGTCAGACCTTAACCGCTTGACTTTCAAACCAGTCTCATTTTCCACCATGGCCTTCCATTTTCTGAATGTATCAAAGACTTCTGATTTCTTCTTCAGAAAATAAACCCACACATTCCTTGTAGAATCATCGATGAAGGTGACATAATATAGTGAGTCTGCAAGAGATGGAACATGAGATGGTCCTCATACATCAGTATGAACCAACTCTAACTTTTCTGCCTTGGTTGTCTTGCCAATCTCTACAAAACTGACTTTCTTTTGTTTGCCAAATATGCAATCCTCGCATAGTCCGACATCTACACTCTTTAGATTCGGCAGCTTCCCTTTTGATAAAAATGTCTTCATCCCTTTCTCGCTTATATGTCCAAGCCTTTGGTGCCATAAGTTTGATTTTCCATCAGCATCTGCTACTGCAATGATATTTTCTAAATTTGAGGTTTTATAGAGAGTATCAGTCTTCTTACCACGAGCAATGACGAGTGCTCCTTTGATAATCTTCCATTCACAGCCTGAAAGGTTGTGTTATATCCTTCTCCATCAAGCTGTCCTACAGAAATCAAATTTCTTTTGAGGCCAGGAATATGTCTCACTCCTTTCAGCGTCCAGGTAGTCTGGTTTGGCAACTTTAATCGGATGTCTCCTTTTCCGACGATCTTCAAGGTTTCATCATCAGCTAGATGAACTCTCCCAAAATCACCACTGACATAGTTCTCCATGATTTCTCGAAATGTGGTGGAATGGAAAGATGCCCCTGAATCCAAGATCCATGATTCAATCGGACTGTTGACACTTAGAATCATGGCATCACCTGTCTCCTCTGTCACGTTGGCAGAATCTTGTGCGTCAGTATCTTTCTTCAGTGCTCGACAATCTCTTTTAAAGTGACCCTTCTTGCCACAATTATAACATGTATAATCTTTCTTTCACGTTCTTGATTTTCCCCTTCTGGATTTGGATCTGCCACAATTTGAATTTCTCTATGAAGTTCTCCCTCTAGACTCCTGTGCAAGGCTGAGGAGGTTGATGCTTCACCCGATTCTCTTCGTCGAATTTATTCACTCAATACCAGATCCCGAACATCGTCGAATTTTAATTTGCTGTTTCCCGACGAGCTGCTGACTGCTGTAACAATAACATTCCAACTGTCTCGTAGAGATGATAAGAGAATTAAAGCTCGAACTTCATTATCGAATTCAATTTCCACTGAACTCAATTGAGTTGTGATTGTGTTGAGTTCATTTAGGTGTTGTGCCACCGATGCCTCTTCCGCCATCCGCAAATTGAACAATCGCCTCATCAAATGAACTTTATTTGAGGCCGACGACTTCTCATACATACAGGAGAGAGCCGTCATAAGACCCGCCATGGTCTTTTCCTTTGCTATGTTGAAAGCAACATTGCGGGATAACGTCAGTCGGATAACTCCGAAGGATTGTCTGTCGAAAAGAGCCCAGTCTTCATTCTTCATGCCCTCTGGTTGCTTTCCTGAGAGATGTTGATATAGATTTTTCTGGTACAAAAAATCTTCAATCTGCATCTTCCAAAAGCCAAAGTCCACACCATCGAACTTTTCAATTTTCACATTCCCTTCGTCTGCAGCCATCGCTCCCACTCGAATCTGGCTTCTTTGGATCGTTCTGACAATTTTCGTGAATCGCCGTGAATTAGAGCACCTCCGTCGACAAATTATTATCGCCGACAAAATTTTACTATTCACGAAATTTAATATTCACGAAATTCACTATTCACGTAAGTAGTAATGAATAATAACATCGCAAAAATTGACAAAATTCACAACCAAAAACTCTAATTACCAGTTGTTGGGAAATAACCGAGTAACAAGTAATTTCCCTATAACCAGATTAGTGAGAATGCGAAATAAAAGCGAAAAATAATACCCGAAATTGATAACGGAGTTCAGGCAATTGTGTCTACTTCTTCGGACTGCTGCATATCTTTTACTAAAGATAAAATTTACAGGTGTTTACAAAACACTCACTACTCACTAGAAAACTCTCTAGTATTAGGAGAAAGAAATGATTTGGGATTTTGGGATGATTTTAAAGCTAAATGGGTTAGGGTATTTATAGTTAAAGTTTATGGACTAATCTTATAAATACCTTAAAAAATACAATAACTAAAGTTATAATTGACCCATTTAATTTCCATTTAGGCGTGCCCCCACCTTTAATTTCCATTTAGGCGTGCCCCACCTTTTTACTATTCAGCCGCACTTGCTGAATTTTCCTCCAACAAATATCTTGCCAATGATGATATATGGCTGTGATGCTTCGGTTTCTCCATTACAAATAAAAAAAAATCATCCCAAATGCCCAATCACAAGCATGAGTGAAAGTTGTTTGAGATACTTGTGGAATCTATGAATGCTCCCTTTACAGGTCTCCACTGCACCATTCACCATACCTTTCGTATCTACATCCCAAAGAGGTGGAAAATCCTTTTGAACTACAATATCATCGGATAACCCTCTTTTGTTACCTGAAGCAACAGTTTTCTGCAATGTAGTACAGTATCCATCACTTGAAGGAGGCCTAGATATAATGTTAAGTTGCTTGGGTTTTACTAGGGAAACGATGAGAAGCTTGTCATCTATGAGAATATCTCCAATGGCAGCCTCGGTTGCTCCAATTACAGTTAGTTCATCTCTCTATTTCCTAATATGTTTGAATGTTATTAGAAACTTTTATCGTATTTGTAGAGGTTAATAATGGGCGACAACAAGACCATGACCGGTTACTGAATGATTTGCAATGAGTGGGTGTTGTTCGGTGATGGTGAAAGCCGGAGGTAATCGGAGATGAATATGGCTGATGGGGTTTGAAAATAAAAACTTTAGAAGTTTTGAGATTTTAGTAAAAATTTGAGGTCTTTTAAAGTATTTTTTAGAAAAATAATATTTAAAAAAAATTATAAACATGATACGTGTTAAATTTTAAATGATCGACGATTTTAACAAATCAGATATTTAAAATTATAATATTAATAACATTAAATATTTACATTGACAAAAGGAAAATTAAACATCAAAACGAGGGAAGATATATAATTCATATATTAAGCTTAAAAAAAAGATTCCAAACACAAACTTTAACAAGTCGGGTTCACAAACCCGTGTTTATGATGCGGGTCGGGGGTGTAGTTCATGGGCTGATCCAGTATTTGGGAAAGTTTCAAGCTTTCTCCTTTCATCTCAGAGGCGGAAAATTCCCAATCGGGGAGGTCTTTGGAAAAAGCTATTGGGAAAAAAAAAGGCCAAAGCTTGGCGCCTTGGCCAAAAACTTGGGTCTTTGACCTTTCTTCCTACAAATGAACAAAAGCTGTTAAATTCATTCATACCCATCAGATCAGTTAATTATACGAGAATGGAAGACATTGTGGAGGAAACCAATGGAAAACATGCAAATATGGTAGAAATTACAGTCAAAACCATCGGCCCTACTCGTCCTTCTCCCCTTCATGTCCCTTCTTCCATCAAAGTACGTTTATCTACCTTCTGTTTTCATGTTTATCTCGTTGCATGTTGTTTTGATTTCAATCTCATGACTTAAAAATATGTCCTTTTGTTTACAACCAAATTGTAAGAGTCAACGCAGAGCATCATGCCTGAGATAAGAATGAGGAAGTTCAACTTGTTTAAAGATCTTTACTTTTAAGTCAAATTGAGTAATTTCTATGGTTGAACCATTGAAGCCTTTGTATAGTTCTTGAAGTTTTCTTATAGAATGGAAAACAACTTTTCAAGTTTCCCTATGTATCTTGGGTTCCTGTGGCTGTGGATGCACCTTGGACTTCAAGGTTCATGGAGCCTAAATTGTATTTGGTTGTATTTTTTACTTTTTCTATCTTAGGTTCCAATGTGATTTCTTTGCTTCCATATCCAGAGTCGTCAAGGGTTTCTTTTGGTGGTGTTTAGGTACCACACTTTGATGATTTTTAAGTGCCATTGTGTTAAGAAAATAAACTTGATTAAATTTTAAGTACCCTTGCATGTATATAAATCATTATGTTTTTGTATTTCTATCAAGCAGGTAATTGAGTTGAGAAAATTGGTAGCTCGAAAGAATCATTTGCCAGAAGAGAATTTGAAGCTTATCTTGCAAGGGAAGGTATTGCATGATCGTGAAGATGAAGATGACGTTTACACTCGACTCAATGATGGTGGTATAGATCTTGCCTTTAATTGAAAAAATAATTATGCAGTAGTTTGCTTTCACTGCTTACATTTATCATTAGTGGTGTGGATGAAGTAATGAAGGAATTATTCTCATCGCAAGTCCCCTTACCTTTATATTAAAAAACCAGTCATATTGTCCAGTGTTTGTGAACGACGAAACTCCCTCATTTAATGCCGGTTTCAACTCTTTATTGTTGTTCGTAATGTCCAACGGCTCAGTAAATTTCTTTATGATGGTCCATGTTTGTGTTTTGCTATTGATATATGGGTGCTATGTACTAATTTTCTAGATTCCCTCATTGTTGCGGTTAAGCCGAAGGCACCGGTTGGACTCAATATTGAGGACGATGATGAAGATTTGGTATGGTTGAATTAACACTGTCCTTAACCTGAGCTTAGATGGCAGTTTGATAAACCAAGAATTTTTATTGATAATTTACTTTTTTCCTCAATTCTTGAACAGAAATTTCAGCTCCCACAGTCAACAAGCCGATGGAAGAAGAAGCTTTACTCATTTTTACGTAATAGATTGAAGCTTCCTGGTGAGAATCAACTTGAAATCAGCTTTTTTTATTTTTTACAAATAATAGTTCACGTCTTGACCATCTCTTATATGTCCTTTTATAGATATAATTTTGATGGCAATGTTTTCTCTGAGTCTTAAGGCGTGGGCTCTTGTCATTTTGTGGTTTATACTGGCACCTATTGCTCATAAATGGGAACTCGGACCGCTATATGTAAGTTGGCTTGTCACTTCCATACGACTGTTTATGAATGTTGAAAGTATCCTTCTTTTCTTGTGGAAGTGAGGCTCTATGCACGAATTCTCTTATCCGGTTTCTTTTTATCTCCTTCTAGACAGTTGAGGAATGCTGGCACGAAAATAAAGCTTTTCGTGGTTATCATTTGGTTATCTTATTATTCTTAGATTAGAATATTATATTATTTTCAGTGTATTTAAGTGGGTATCAACATGTTGGAAGTAAATGAAAGTAATCATTTTCGATTGTCCAACAGTTTTATCTTCGTAAAATTTTAACGAGGATTTAGAGAATAATTCTGATGTTATAATTTGCCTATACTGCGTATGAAACTAGCAAGCAATGCAAAATAATAGATGAAGACTAAGATTGTTGAAAGACACAGACAATTTATCAGACATTCACATGTAAAATTTGTTTTGAGCATCTAGATCTTTTGCATAACAAAAGATGTTCATATATTTTCTTCTACCTCTCATATGGTCAGATACTAGGTACCGGCTTTTGTCTAATTTTCCTGAATCTTGGACGGCGGCAACCTGGAGATGTCAGGTAATCCTATTATCAGCTAAGTAGCAAGTTTATAATGTGAAGCAGAAGATAAATGGCAAATAAACTGTCACATGACCCATGGTGGTTGACCCTGCCAATAATTTAGGATTAATAATTAAACTTATTTTCGAACACTTTTACAAAGGGTTTTGTGGAGTATATCTTAAGCATGGGCAATCATCTTTGTTTAGTTTGTAAACCGTCATAGAATTCGACTTATTTCTTTTGTAAAACACGAACTGCATGCTTCTTTCACACGACAACTTATTACTTATGTTTTCCCTTGAGATATTTACAGTGCATATTCCATCTTCAATGAAGATTTTAGAGAGCTTCCAGGGACCCTCAATGCAGATGCTATAGATAGAGACATAAGGACGGGTCGGATTTAAGCCGGGATGCTTTTTTCCCTGCAAAAAGTTCGCTTGATACGGGGCGAACAATGTACCTAAAACAAAGTAGTGCATCCAAAATTAATGGTAACCCTTGTGTGTGCGTGTGGTTTTATCCGGTAATGAAATACATTATATCGTTTGATTTGTTAACATTATCTGGGGCTGGTACTTGGTAATACAGGGCATAATGTCATTACCTCTTATTTCTGAGATGATCAAGATTGTCAATAGTGAACACTATTTTGAAATTACCTCTTATCTCTTTCATCCATTGTTAGCTCAAACTCGAAGTCTGGCCTACAATCAAACCAAATTATACCCTAATAAAACAATGTTAGCTCAAAATCTTGTGTTTTTATGAAAATTTATTCAACAATTCATGTTAGAGTTTGTTATTAGTTGTTATTAGTTTGTTATAGTTGTTGGTTACTTGGGCTATATAAGCCACACTTATATTAGATTGTAGGGAGAGTACTTTTCTTAAATGATCAATAAAATCTTCATTCTGTCATCTCTCTATCTTTAAGTTTCCTCCTCCTTCATTTGAGCTTTCATCATTCTTAGCCTCCATGACAGCATTCTCACAATATATGCAATTGTTTTTTTAGTTCTATTCAATATATTAATCATATTAATACTATTTTTTTTAATATCATATTAATACTATGTTAAATGTTAAATTTAATATTGAATGTTAAACTTATTAAAAAAAAATTACCATAGTTACAATTTAATGTAATGTACTTTTAGATAACGTTGTATTTTGTCAACAAAGTATTTTAATCTTAAAAGTCCAATCAAATAAGATAACGAAGTATTTCTAATAACTAACTGATAAAATATTCCAAAAAAAAAAAACTGATAAAATGAATAAAAAAATATTGATAATAAACAATAAACTTACCTTCATCAGCCTAAACAATTTTATTAACTCAATTTATAGTTTTTTGGTACAAGGATGATAGATGGCGTGGGATTTTACTCTTTTGGGTTTGTAATTGATATCTATCAAGGTTTATTGTATATATATATATATATATATATATATATATAATAAGTAAAATAAAATAAAGAGTGAATTATATATTGGTCACTAATGTTTGAGTAAATTTTCGTTTTTCTCATTAAAGTTTCGAAAGTAACAAATGATCACTAATGTTATCGATTTATAACAAATCATCACTCGACATTAACCATTGTTACTGTGATAACGGAATGTTGATGTAGCACGTTAGTTGACTTACATGACACTATTTGTTGGCTATGGTCTTGGCCTCTTGGGATGTGTTTCCCCACTGAAGACATCTTTGTCACTTTCAACATCATCAACTTAATATTCATAGTCGCAGGTGATTCCATTGAAGTTGTAAATGGAATTGGCTTCCTGCCATTAATCGAGAACAATGGTGGCGGATTTATTAAGAGTGGATTTATTAACATGCAGGAGTTTATTACTCCCCAAAAGAATAGAGGAATCATCTATTGTGGAATAGAGGTTTGTTTGAATTAGTTTAGGGAAGAAAATGATTGTTTGGCTGTTATAAAAACGGGAAAGTGAATGGGTTATCAAGATAAGTAAGCTAATTGTATGCCAAGTTAACTTACTGCCACATCAACATTCCATTATTGCAGTAACGACCATTAACAGTGATGACCGGTTTGTTATATATCGATGATGTTAGTAATCAATTTATTACTTTTGAAACTTTAGTAAGGAAAACGAAAACTTTTACAAATATTAATGACTACTTAATAGTTTACTGTAAAATAAATCAAGAAAAAGGAAAGATAAAAGAATGTCTCAACTCTAAAGTTCATTCGACTAATGATAAATCCTCAAATTCAATAGGATTCATAAAATTGCCCTTAAAATTTGTAATTGTAATCGCTAATCGTTATTTTTAACAGCTTGATTAATTAAAATGGTTTAAGTTTAATAGTTCAATTAGTTAACCTGAAAAATATAACAGTTACAAATATTAGTGTGTTTTTTTTTTTTGTTATACCTATATTTAATTAAGGATAGAGATTAGGAATAATTTGGAAAAAAAATGGGTTATATATCCACCTAGAAGATGGGTAGCCTTAACGGGATGTGTTAACAGGAAAGCCCGTAAGCCGTTGGCGTCCTTGTCAGGGGAGATGCCAACCATCTCTCCTTTCTACGAACACACTATCATGGTGCTGCAATTGTTCTTTGCCTTATGAAACTAGCGATGTGGGATATTGAAGCTTAGAAGGGGACTCTAAGACGGCGCCTTTTAATGTTGGTTCTTGGAGTGATGAATAATAAAGTTGCAGCAACCCCTTCATCGGCGTTAGGTTCCATTAAGATTGGTGTGTTTTTGTTTTAATTAGTTTGGGGGTGTATGGTAACTCAACTGTTTTATTTTAAAGAACCCATAGTGGTAAATCACTTTTAAAGATTGCACCTGGAGCTTGATTTAATGGTTACTCAGTGTTTTTCTTCAATGATCCCATCAAAACTTCCCTAATCCCCGTTTAGCCTATCATCATCTTCCAGTTCAGTACTTGGAGCGATAATGCAACTAAAGCAAGAAATCTCTGGTGATCCCAATCTAGACTTGGCTTGTTTAGCAGAAGAGGAATGCATCAAATATATCAGAATTTGCTTTTTGCTTGCCTAGAGAATTCATCCTGGAATCTTGGTAGCCAAATCGAATTGGTATTGTAGAGATCAGCTACAGAACGAATATGCTTATTTTTCAAATATACCATTCCAAGCATTGTTCTTCTCTCTTATGTACTAAACAAAATGATGTATCCAGTCATGCTGGAACACATCAGAATTTGGATACAACTTGTCATTAGTTAAATTAACAATTCCTTTAGTTTATACAAGATCTTTACCTCAGTGGTAGAGCATTTGACTGCAGATCAAGAAGTTACCGGTTCGATTTTAGTTGGTCCCTTTTTTATTGTCTTTTTTTCTTTTTTTTGCTTGATAATAGATACCATTAGTTTTTTTAACCCTAATTTGAACTTTGCATTTTTCTCTTTTAGTTCAACTTCATTAATCAAATCAATTGCAGCAGTGGAAAAAGATTTTCATTATTTTAAGCAAAAGAATTCAAAGTAAGCCCTGGTAGGCCAACATACCATCTCCATTGCTATGGACAACAATGTCAAGTATAAAGATATACGAGAAACCACTTGCTCAATTTAAGTTTTCAACCTGATGGCAACAGAAGAAATTATGAGTTTGTAACTTATTCCAAGGCCAAAAGCACAAGACAGCTGATAGAAGATTGGTACTTATTTAAATACAAATTCTCCATGGGAATTCCCAAGGGTATGTTTAGTTAAAAGCAAGCAAGTATATGTAAAAGCCAGCAGTATCATTGATTTGCTAGATAAAGAAAATTGCATAAATACCAAGTATGCTGAAGTTTGCAGCATAGTGTTTTCTTAAAACCAAGCTGCAACTATGAAGTAGCACCATAAACCCGGATTCTCTGTTCAATTGGCACCCAGCAGCATGGGCAAGTAGCTTTGCCTTTCTTCCCGTAACTTTCGTTGCAATTAGCACATAGGACTTGGTGTGCACAAGGCAGAAAAACAACAGAGACTTCATCTTTTGAACATATTATGCATTCTCTGTCACTGATGACTTCATTCTCAGAAGAATCCTGATGCTTATCTAATTCGTGAAGCAACTTGGCAATTGTTTCTCCCTGTGGCTTTGCTCCCTCTGACTTTCCTGTGAGTAAATTATCTGTTTGATGATTCAACTCGGTAGATTGTGCAGACAGTTTCAGACGGGAAAGCTCCTGCTCAAGTCGTTGATGATCATCCCTAAGGCGCTGAAAATCTATCTCTATCTTCAGACGCAAAGCCTCAAGCTTTCTTTTATTGCTCGCCTCAGCTACTTCCTTGGAATGCCGTTCTTGCTCCAATTGAGCCAAGGCTACCTCTTTGGCCTTCAACTCCTCTTTCCAATTTGACTGAAAAAAGAAGATTGCACAACATGGTTGCTACACTTGAAATTGGGAGATGTAGAATGCAAAAAAACATTAAACATAATGATATTATAAGCACGGACTAGCTAAACACAAGAGTTCAGGAAAAACATAGAAAATTGAGCACAAAAGGGCCACCCATGCATATAAATAATTAGAACTAAATAAACAGGGGTAAAATAAAAAAGTGAATCAGACAAATAATATTTACTACAACAAATACAAATAGAAGATTAAAAGAAGGGAAACAAGTGAAAGACTGGCTCCTGCCCTGAGTCAAGTCACATTTGCAAATCTACTAGAGATGATCTACCACGATCAGATAAATGAGAGAGCCTGTGTGTATTCAGCATCCCTCCACTGCTTTTAAGCTAAAGTGCCTTCCTGATTTGGACATTTTTATACCCAAAATAATGGGTCTAGCTAAAACAAAATTTATATGAATGAAAGAGATAACAACGGAATGTAAATTCCAGCTTCTAATATGATCACTTGCTATCTAAACTATGACCTTTAGCTAAACTAAAAAAGATAGCTTATGCAAGAGGAGGAGGAATGGTTCTAATGCAGTTCAATTATTTATAAACAGTGCCAACAGAAGCATACCAGATAGGTTGAAAATGCTCAATGGATTTTGCTTTATTTCACACAAAATAACAAAAAACCAAGGCCTTGAGAGGTTGAGTGGATATCTTATGCATGGAAGCGTGTACATCTAAATGTATACAAGACATACCTCAGTTTCTTTCTGATCCTGCTCTACTCGAGCTAAGCATCGTTGGAGCTCTATAATCTTCTCCTTTTCATCAGCAATCTCCTCCATCAATTTAGTTTTCTGTTTCTCCCAAGCCAAAAGCTTCTTCAGGCATTTTTTCTCCCTTTTCGCAACCTCAAGACAGGTTGTGACTGATTCAGATGCGCTTAATTTAGAAGCCTCCATCTCAGCTCTGATTTCTGCATTCTCAGTCTCAAGCCGTCTCACAGCTGCATTTGCTCGGTCCACCTGTCCACTTGCTTTCTTCAGAGCATTCTCCATCTCTGACAGCCTCTTCATGGTTGAGTCCTCTATTTTGTGTTTCCCCTTCTTCATCTGCTGCATCTCCTCCCTCTCCATCCTCAACATTTTAAGTTCTGTCAGATCATTACTAAGCTTTCTTGCAGCCTGAATTGCTTTCTGGTGAGCCCACTCCTTCCTCTCTTTCACTTGCTTCTCAAGATCCTTTATTTGATGAAGCAGAGAAATTATCATTTCACCTCTCTGAACTTCCCCAACATGTTCCAAATTCTCATCAATATTCAAATCACGAAATTTACTCAATACTGAAGTAACCCCGTCCTGGCTCTTCAAATTGCGTGAGTCATCAGCTTTCTCAGCTGGAACATCACTCCCAGGGGCTGCCAGAGGGGCATCCCCACTAGGCATCATGGCCACACATGTCTGATTTTGCGTCTGTGTTTGTTTTGAGTTGGCCCTAAAGCTAGCAGCAAACATTGCAACGTTCCTCTTCAACAAAGACTTCATTGAAGGCGAAAGATTAAACCTCTCAGGACATTCAATATCCCTCTGCAAAGTCATTTCTGAGCCATTGGAAAAGAACCCATTTACTGCTGCTCCGTTACCAAATCCCCAACCACCATGAAACCTACATAGTGCTGGTGAAACAACACCGACCCCATTATTACCAATGTTATCTAGGTTGTTCAACACCGGAGTACACCCATTGGAGGGTGAAGGAAGTAACGGAATCTCCATGGTGCTAGCCTTACCTACATGAAGATCACTCATAAGCAAACACCACATAACATCACCTTTACTTAAATGTGGCCTAACTTGTTGCAACAAACAAACCATACCGGCAAGAGAATACTCCTGCAGTTGCCTTAAATCCGGAAAACCTGTATCGGTTTCCTCAGAATTACTCCCATTACTACTACCACAACTACTATTCAAATAAGCCAGTGAATTATGCAATATATTAGTCAACACATCCATTCCACCATAGCAATGCCCATTTCTCAAAATCGCCTTCAATGCAACATCCTCATCATAACCTAACGCTACAAGCTTAGATATAGCTTCATTATATAAAAACTCCAGATTTTTCAATAAAAATTCCTCTAATTGTTCCTCAGTACAATACCCTAAACCATGATCATTAAAATTAGTATTGGTATTATGATTAGGAGTAGGATTAGGGCTTTGGGTTGAATCGTTTAGACACAGATGGTAACTCGAGGACTTGAAACCCGATTCAAGCATGGATTTGGATATAGAGTCTTTATCAATAAGACAGCAGGGATCGATATCGGGTTTCACCGATCGGTTTCTCCGGGTCGACCTATGCTTATCTCTCACTGTGCAGCCCATCTGTTTCCGTTTGTTCTTTAGCCTATACAACAAAAAGAAGATTAAGATTTAAAAAGAAAAGGGGAAAAAAACCCCAAAATAAATTATGACGAGAAGATCAAAATGATGGAAAGGGAAAATTATATGAAGAGGTGCAGAAAAGAAGAGACTTGAGAGGGATTTGGTGAAAGATGGTTTTGTTTCAGTGTTGAAGTGAAAGAGAGGAAAAGGGGAAAATATGCAAAGCTGTGATTAGTAGTAAAAATATGCGTGGCTTGTGAAGTGCGCCAATTGGCCTTCTTCTAATACCTTGAGTGCTAGGGATTCATTTTCCTTCATGAATAGAAGAGTCTATAGCCGAGAAACCTACATATTTTTGGGTAAACTACACTTTTAGTACCAATTATCACTTTTATTTCGTTTTGATCAATCAACTATTTTTTGTTTTAAAATCATACATAACGTTATGTTTTGATTTTATTTGGTCACACGCCATTAAAAAATTAATTATAATGCTGATATGTTATCATAAGGTAATGCCACACTATTATTAAATTTTTTAATAAATGTCATGTCAATAGTTTTGTTAATTTTGTGATCAAAATGAAATCAAAATAAAATGTCAGATATGATTTAAAAAAAATAAGTAACCAAAATGAAACAAAGATGATAGTTGAGGTAATAAACTTATAGTTTACCCTTACTCTTTTCCTCATCTAGTAAGGTTAAGATAGACTTGTGAGTTGTAACAATTAGATTGTTTTGGGGCGATTTTAATTTAAGGGTAAAGTATAGTAATGATCACTGAACTTTTTTAAAGTTTTTATTTAGGTCCCTCAACTTTTAAAACATGCAATACAATCTCCTAACATTTAGTTCGTTTGCAATATGGTCCCCTAACAGTTACGTTGGGGACCATATTGCAAACATACTAAATGTTGGGGATCATATTGTAAACAGACTAAATGTTGGGGGACTATATTGTAAGTTTTAAAAGTTGGGGGACCTAAATGAAATCTTTAGAAAAGTTCAGTGACCATTACTATACTTTACCCAATTAATTAACTCTAGTGATAGTTTAATTCAAATATATTTTATTTTATAATATATCATATTCAAGTATTAATTAATCTTATATTTTAAGTTATAAATATAATTAGAGTATTATATAATTTATTGTTAGATTATTCAAATTTTAATTAATAATTATATTATATTATATTATAATTCGAATGGTTAAAAATTTATTGGTGATTAACTTTATTACGTAAGAATTCAATAATTTTACCCAAACAACATCCTTACACTCGTTCTTAGAGGCCGACCACAATAGCCCGACGTGGTGGAGTGTCCACTCAAGAAGGTGTAAGGTTGTAAAATCATGTAATCGGTCAGGTTTCAGTCGGATCCTAGCAGGTCGGGTAAAATCAGGTACAGATCAAGTTAGGTCAATTTGATTGTTTGACTCAGATCAGGTCGGGTACAGGTCAAATCAGTTCGAGTTATTTTCAAGTTGATTAACACCAGATTCATATCAGGTTCAAGTCGGGCCATTTTCAGTTCGGATCGATGTTAGTTCAGGTCCGAAGCAGATAAAGACCAGGTTAATTCAGGTTCAGGTGGACTTCAGTCAGATCTCGTTCAGATCGGGTCACATCATTGATAGATACAATTCAGGTCGAATGTTTACCAAATACGAAATGAGTTCAGGTCGTGTCGTTTTAATTTTGGATTAATTATTTTGTCATCTTTCGTGATTGTTAAATTTCAAGTTGTAATTGTATATGATTTCGAGTAAATTACAAAAAAAATAAGGGTAAAGTATAGTAATGGTCACTGAACTTTTCTAAAGCTTTCATTTAGGGCCCCCAACTTTTAAAACTTATAATATAGTCCCCCAACATTTAGTTCGTTTGCAATATGGTCCCCAACAGTTACGTTGGTGACCATATTGCAAACGGACTAAATGTTGGGGGACCATATTACAAACGGACTAAATGTTGGGGGACCTAAATGAAAGCTTCAGAAAATTTCAGTGACCATTACTATACTTTACCCTTAATTTAACTACGGCCGACTTAATTTGGGTTTAATTAATTTTAGGCTGTTGTGATTGAATCATTTACTAGCGTTCATTAACTCGACATAGAAAACGATTTAATGAATAATTAAAAATAATAATGGGTCAAATAAAAAATATAAAGAAAAAGGAAGGAATCAGTTTTGACAAAGAGATTTTCATGTCGTCAAGGATGACAGTCGATTAAAATTATTGTTTAATAAATTAAGAAAAATAAAAAGTTAATTTAGTTTTTTCAATAATTTCACTTTAAAATCTATCGAAGAAGATAAATCAAAACATAGAGATAAAGCAGAAGAAGAAACAACATCATTGTAATCACCATATGATTTCAATAATAAAATTATAGAAGGAAAAAAACAAAGTAAAAACAAACCAAAAGAAAAAACAATTATGGGATTTAGTTGGATCAAAGTAAATGGAAAGGAAAACAACGTTAAAGGGAAAGTCTAATAAAAATTAGTTTAATTTAAAGTTAAAAAACGACGAAAATGAACATGATCGAAAATGTGAGAGAAAACATAATAATTAAGTTGAGTGCGACCGAAAATATGACATTTATTTATAATATTTTAGGTTGTAACCTAATAAATATAGTTGTGAAAATATAATCGATTCTGAATGCTTAAACACAAAAATATCATAATTTTCTTTCTTAATCTCCCAAAATCTAATTTTCGCCTATCAACTTATTTTTTACCGTCCTGTTATTTTGCTAGATCCATTTGCTAAACTTTGGTTACATTTTCGGTCGAAATCGGATTTATTAAAGCAACTTATAACAAACCTGATCTCAATCTAGTTTCTTATCAGCCACTAATATTCATGGGCACAATCCGATTTCTTACCATGATTGATAACATTTTCAGCTTTCAACTTATTTTGTTACCGCCCTTATTTTGATGAACCAATTTACTAAACTCTCTGTAACATTTTTGGTCGAAGCCGAATTTGTTAAAACAACTTATAACAAACCTAATCTTAACTTACTTTCGTATCAAACGCTAACAATCATGGGCACACTCAAATTTCTTACCACGGTTGATAAGTTTTTCATCTTCCAACTTATTTTGTTGTCGTCCTTATTTTGATGAATCAATTTGCTAAACCCCGATAAGATTTTCAGTCAAAACCATATTTGTTAAAGTACCTTACAACAAACCTTATATCAACTTACTTTCTTATCGAACACTAACAATCATAGGCGTATCCAGATTTCTTCCCATGATGGATAATATTTTTGGTTTTCAATTTATTTTCTTACCGCCCTTATTTTGATAAACTCATTTGTTAAGCTCCAATAACATCTTCGTTCAAAAATCAAATATGTTAAAGCAGCTTATAACAAACTCAATCTCAACTTATTTTCTTATCGAACGCTAACAATAATGGGCGCAACCAAATTTCATGGTATGAATGATAACATTTTCAACTTTCAACTTATTTTGTTCACCTACTTTTAGAAACTCCGCAAACATTTTGGGTGCAACCAATTTGTTATAGTGGGCTATAACATTTTCAGCTTTCAATTTATTAGTTACCGCTGTAACTAATTATTTTACTGGCAACTAAGTGATGCAGTGTGTTTCTTTTAGGCTGCATCTTAACTTCTATACATGGAATTCATTGTTAGGTATTTCTTGTAAAGAAAGGAAGGATGAAAAATATGTTAGGAAAATAAACCGAGTACAAGTAATTTCCCTATAACCAGATTAGTGAGAATGCGAAATAAAAGCGGAAAAATAATACCCGAAAATTGATAACGGAGTTCAGCCAATTGTGCTTACGTCTCCGGGCTGCTGCAGATCTTTTACTAAGAGAGAAAATTTACAGGTGTTTACAAAACACTCACTACTCACAAGAAAGCTCTCTAGTATAGGAAGAAAGAAATGTTTTGGGATGATTTTGAAGCTAAATGGGTAAGGGTATTTATAGTAGAAACTTAGGGACTAATCTTTGAAAATACCCTAAAGTGCAATGACTAAAGTGAATTTACCCATTCCTATTTTCAACAAACATCTACCAAAATTTTACCAAACTTTGAAAAACATTTTTCAAAGAAACATTTACCAAACTTTGAAAAAACATTTTCCAAAGTTGGTTGCCAAACTTTGAAACTTTTAACAATCTCCCACTTGAAGACTGATTTTAATATGTCTTCACACCTCGATCAATGCAGCAGCATGTCTGGTCTTGTTATTCTAGCATGCCAACTGAAGCTGAACACAACTTCAGTTTGTCCGTAGTCACCGTCTTTGTCAACATGTCTGCCGGATTTTGAGCTCCACTAATCTTTTCAAGTTTCAAAATCCCATCTTCCAGAAGAGACCGGATAAAATGATATCTCAATTGTATGTGCTTTGTCCTGGAATGAAAAGACGGATTCTTTGCTAGATGGATAGCACTTTGACTGTCGCAATACAAGATATTGTTTTCTTGTTTCTTGCCTAACTCTTCCAAGAAACTTTGGAGCCAAACCATCTCCTTGCTGGCTTCCGTAACAGCGACATATTCTGCTTCAGTTGTGGAGAGAGCAACTATCTTCTGTAGTTGAGAAACCCAACTCACTGCAGTTCCTCCTAGAGTATAGACATACCCTGTAGTGCTCCTTCTGATGTCGACATTTCCGGCTAAGTCAGCATCTACATAGCCTGTCAGTATCATATCTCCACCTTTGAAACAAAGTGCTTTGTTTGTGGTACCCCGAAGATATCTGAGGATCCATTTGACTGCTTCCCAGTGTACCTTGCCCGGATTATTCATGTACCTGCTAACAGCTCCCACTGCATGAGCAATATCTGGTCTGGTACAAACCATGGCATACATCAGACTTCCAATTGCTGAGGCATACGGCACCTTCACCATGTGTGCACGTTCTTCCTCCGTCTTTGGTGATTGGTCTTTGGAGAGTCTGAAATGAACACCTAAAGGTGTACTTACTGGTTTAGCATCTTGCATGTTGAACCTGGAGAGTACTTTGTTGATGTACTCAGCCTGTGATAACATCAAAGTCCCCGACTTTGTGTCTCTCTTGATCCTCATCCCAAGAATCTGCTTTGCAGCGCCCAGATCCTTCATAGCAAACTGCTTCGACAATTTTTGCTTCAAGTGTATAATCTCTTGCATGTCTGAGCCTGCAACGAGCATGTCATCAACGTACAATAATAAAATAATGAAGCTGTTGTCGAACCTCTTGATGTAGCAACAATGATCTGCTTGGCATCTGATAAAACCACTGCTACTCATGAAGCTATCGAACTTCTTGTACCACTGTCTAGGAGCTTGTTTTAAACCATACAAGCTCTTCTTCAACCTGCATACCAGGTTTTTCTTGTCTGCCTCTATGAAGCCTTCTGGCTGCCTCATATAGATTTCTTCCTCCAAATCACCATGAAGGAAAGCTGTCTTTACATCTAACTGCTCAAGATGTAAATTCTCTGCAGCTACAATTTTCAACACCAGTCTGATTGTAGACAATTTTACGACTGGAGAGAAAATTTCATTGTAGTCAATACCTTCTTTTTGCTGAAAGCCTTTGACAACCAATCTTGCTTTGTAGCGTTTGCTCCCATCGTGCTCTTCTTTGATCCTGTAAATCCACTTGTTGTGGAGCGCTTTCTTGCCTGGTGGTAATTCAGCTAATTCCCATGTCTGATTTGACATAAGCGAGTCCATCTCATCTTTCATGGAAGACTCCCACTTGACTGAATCCTCCACTTGCATTGCTTCATCATAGCACTCTGGTTCACCATTGTCAGTCAGCAACAAGTAGTGTAAAGAAGGAGAATACCGTTGGGTTGGTTTAGGAATTCTGGAGGAGCGTCTCAGTTCTGGTGTGCCTGGTTCTTCTTGAACTGCTTCAGGATTGATCTGAACATCATTTCCAGAAATCTCCTCGAACTCAGCAAATTCCTTTGTTTCAGCTTCGGTATTACTTGATTCTGCGGTTGATCTATCTTTGTACATCACATTTTCATTGAAAATGACGTCTCTGCTTCTGATGATCTTCCGATTTTCATAGTCCCAAAACCGGTAACCGAACTCATCACCGCCATAACCAACAAAGGCACATTTTTTGGACTTAGCATCAAGCTTACTTCTTTCAGCAGAGTCTATGTGTACATAAGAAATACAACCAAACACTCTTAAGTGTGAAAGGTTTATTTCTTTCTTGCTCCAAACTTCCTCTGGTATTCTGCCATCCAAAGGAACTGAGGGCCCACGGTTGATCAAGTAAGCTGCAGTGTTGATTGCTTCAGCCCATAGAAATTTGGGCAAGCCGGCATGTATCCTCATACTTCTGGCACGTTCATTCAGAGTTCTGTTCATGCGCTCTGCTACACCATTATGTTGCGGTGTCTTGGGAACTGTTGTCTCCATCTTGATCCCATTGTTTGCGCAGAAATCTCTGAATCTACTGTCTATGTACTCTCCTCCATTGTCAGACCTCAACCGCTTGACTTTCAAACCAGTCTCATTTTCCACCATGGCCTTCCATTTTCTGAAGATATCGAAGACTTCTGATTTCTTCTTCAGAAAATAAACCCACACCTTCCTTGTTGAATCATCGATGAAGGTGACATAATATAGTGAGCCTGCAAGAGATGGAACTGGGGATGGTCCCCATACATCAGTATGAACCAATTCTAACCTTTCTGCCTTGGGTGTCTTGCCAATCTTTGCAAAACTGACTTTCTTTTGTTTGCCAAAGATGCAATCCTCGCATAGTCCGACATCTACATTTTTTAGATCCGACAGCTTCCCTTTTGACAAAAGTGTCTTCATCCCTTTCTCGCTCATATGGCCAAGCCTTTGGTGCCATAGGTTTGATTTTCCATCAGCATCTGCTACTGCAATGATATTCTCTAAATTTGAGGTTACATAGAGAGTACCAGTCTTCTTACCACGAGCAATGACGAGTGCTCCTTTGGTAATCTTCCATTCACAGCCTGAAAAGGTTGTGCTATATCCTTCTCCATCAAGCTGTCCAACAGAAATCAGATTTCTTTTGAGGCCAGGAATATGTCTCACTCCTGTCAGCTTCCAGGTGGTCTGGTTTGGCAACTTTAGTCGGATGTCTCCTTTTCCGACGATCTTTAAGGTTTCATCATCAGCAAGATGAACCTTTCCAAAATCACCACTGACATAGTTCTCCATGATTTCTCGGCATGGGGTGGTGTGGAAAGATGCCCCTGAATCCAAGATCCATGATTCAATCGGACTGTTGACGCTTAAAATCATGGCATCACCTGTCTCCTCCGTCATGTTGGCAGATTCCTGTGTGCCGGTATTTTTCTTCGGTGCTCGGCAATCTCTTTTGAAGTGACCCTTTTTGCCGCAATTATAACAGGTAAAATCTTTATTTCCTGTTCTTGATTTGCCCCTTCTAGATTTTGATCTGCCACGATTTGAATTTCTTTCTGAAGTTCTCCCTCTAGACTCCGTGTGTAAGGCTGAGGAGGTTGATGCTTCACCCGATTCTCTTCGTCGAATTTCTTCACTCAATACCAGATCCCGAACATCGTCGAATTTTAATTTGCTGTTTCCCGACGAACTGCTGACTGCTGTAACAGTAGCATTCCAACTGTCTGGTAGAGATGATAAGAGAATTAAAGCTCGAACTTCATCATCGAACTCAATTTCCACTGAACTCAACTGGGTTGTAATTGTGTTGAGTTCATTTAGGTGTTGTGCCACCGATGCCCCTTCCGCCATCCGCAAATTGAATAATCGCCTCATCAAATGAACTTTGTTTGAGGCCGATGGCTTCTCGTACATACTGGAGAGAGCCGCCATAAGACCCGCCGTGGTCTTTTCCTTTGCTATGTTAAAAGCAACATTGCGGGATAACGTCAGTCGGATAACTCCGAGGGCTTGTCTGTCGAGAAGAGCCCAATTTTCATCCTTCATGCCCTCTGGTTGCTTTCCTGAGAGAGGTTGATATAGATTTTTCTGGTACAAAAAATCTTCAATCTGCATCTTCCAAAAGCCAAAGTCCGCACCATCGAACTTTTCAATTTTCACCTTCCCTTCGTCTGCAGCCATCGCTCCCACTCGAATCTGGCTTCGTTTGGATCGTTTCTGACAATTCTTGCGAATCACCGTGTATTAGAACACCACCGTCGACAAACTCGTATCGCCGACCGAATTTCACTATTCACGAAATTCACTATTCACGTGAATAGTAATGAATAGTAACCTCGCAGAAAATTTGACAAAATTCACAACCAAAAGCTCTGATACCAGTTGTTAGGAAAATAAACCGAGTACAAGTAATTTCCCTATAACCAGATTAGTGAGAATGCGAAATAAAAGCGGAAAAATAATACCCGAAAATTGATAACGGAGTTCAGCCAATTGTGCTTACGTCTCCGGGCTGCTGCAGATCTTTTTACTAAGAGAGAAAATTTACAGGTGTTTACAAAACACTCACTACTCACAAGAAAGCTCTCTAGTATAGGAAGAAAGAAATGTTTTGGGATGATTTTGAAGCTAAATGGGTAAGGGTATTTATAGTAGAAACTTAGGGACTAATCTTTGAAAATACCCTAAAGTGCAATGACTAAAGTGAATTTACCCATTCCTATTTTCAACAAACATCTACCAAAATTTTACCAAACTTTGAAAAACATTTTTCAAAGAAACATTTACCAAACTTTGAAAAAACATTTTCCAAAGTTGGTTGCCAAACTTTGAAACTTTTAACAAAAATATAATTAACTTTGAGTTCAAATGTTATTTGAATGATAAAATGTTTCATTTCTGTAATTTTTTTGTTGCAAAAATCATGGACTTCGGCCACCCACAAAATCTCTCTCCCGAAATTTTAAAGCTTTACATGACTCAAGAAGGGGTGCGGTCCCCCTTCTCATCCAAGGTATGATGTATATTTTTTGTTGAGGTTTGATGTATGTAAGCAATACTCGTACTCGTACCATTTTGATTTTCTATGTGTAACAATTTAATAGGCAGATAAGCCTATTCCAAAGGCAACATTACAAGTTACAGGTGCTGTTGGCTGAAGAAGAGAGGGACTTGTTTATAAGAAGAATGAGGTAATCGTGCTTCTGAGGTCTTTCAATATCGTTTTGGTTCCTATGGTTTAACATCTATTAGCTGCAGGTATTTCTAGACATTGTGGAAAGTATAAACTTACTATTACGTAATAGTGGTTTTGTTTGTTGGTTTGTGTATGGATGAAAATTAAACATTTGGTGATTCCAGGCAGTGTTCTGCGTTGTGATGTTACTGGAAAGATCCTTATGAAGTGCATCCTCTCTGGAATGCCTGATCTGAAATTGGGCTTGAATGATAAGATTGGACTTGAGAAAGAATAACAAATGAAATCCCACCCTACTAAAAGGTGGCTTCTATGTTTCATCCTATGCTTCCTTACTTTGTTAATATACAATACAATCCTCGGGGGGGGGGGGGGGGGTTCTGTTCATTTTTTATCATTTCAAGTGACTTGAGTTTCTGAAAGATTACATATCGGATTACGTGACGTATATGATCTCAATAAGTAAAAACCACTCGGTTCACTCTTTTTCTTTCATGCCATTAATCCACTCATAATTAACTTTCAAGTAATCACCCATTTCCATATATACATGGGCAAAAAGTGAAATTTCATTATTAAAAAAAGTGACATGGAGGGGGGGAAATGTAAGGTGTGCGATTTTTACTGGATGGAGCCATGGAAGACAGGGAGAAGAGGGTTCATGAAATAATTTCTCTTGGTTTTTTAGTTATTAAGTTCTGCTTTTTCTCTCTCTTACAAATGATGTTGTCTCAGTGGCGAGACTATTGAGCTGGACGATGTTAATTTCCATTAGTGTGTAAATCTTACAAGATTCAACTCAGAAAAGACTGTTAGTTTTGTGCCACCAGACGGTGAATTTGAATTAATGAAGTAAGATCAAGAAGTCTTCTCCCTTATTTACTTGCGGTATATGGTATGCAACTTCAGTTGTAGTTTTGTTATACAGTGTGCAACTTATATATATATATATATATATATATATATAAATGTTTCCTTACCTTAGATATCTGGAGATATATAGTGAAAACAAATGTTTAACACTTGTCCTACGTTTGGTTACAATAGAAGAAAAAAAATTAGTACACGAGTTTTAAAATAGTTTGTCATAGATTAAAAGAATTTTTACGAATTTAAGTTTGAAGTTAGAAAGATGAGTAAAAAATAATTCATATTCAATATAACTCATAAATATTCGTTCTCTTTGTTTAAGTTATGTGAATGGCTAAGAATTACCAAGTGAAAATAATCTATTGTTAGTTAATCAAAAATATTGAGTTTAAACATCCCTTAGGTCCCTATCAATTTATAAATAGATTTTTTTATATAATATTCAAAAATTCATATAATCTTTTTGTCTTCTTTACAAAAATTTATATCGTGGAACTTTAAATATTATATTTAAAAAAACCATAGACACTAAATTAACTTTTTTGGAGAAGGTTCAATTTGCTCCATTTATAAATTGATAGGGGCTTAAGAGGTGTTTAAACCTAGTATTTTAGTTCAACTAAGTATAGATTTAACATTTTAGAGTAAAATATTCACTTTATCAAATGTATAGGGACTAAAATGTCCCTTTACATAATAGAGGGAAAAAAATGGAGATTTTTGGTGTATTGCAGGGGCTGCTAGTAGACTCTATCCTAGGAAGAATAGTAGTCCCTACCAATCATAACATTAATGCTATATGGTGATGAACTATCTGAGTTCCCAATGATTATACAATATATTATTGTTTTGAATTGATGAATTCATAGGTACTCATGGAAGGATCGAGGAGAGCGGGTGGGGTCTACATCCTTTAAAATTTTAAATTCTCATATATTTTAGATATATATTTTTTTATATTTTCTATAATAAAAAAAACATGTTCTCATATTCTAAACTTTTATAAGTTCACTCACCCTTCAAATTTTATAAATTCGTTCTCCTAACATAAAATCTTACGCTCATCCTTATAGGTACCGAATCATGGAGGGAGTTAATCCTCCTTTCCGGGTATTGCCTACAATCAAGGAACTTGGTCGAACACGGATGGAAGTAAATGTTAAGGTTTGTAATACTAATCAATCATTTTGAAATTGGATCCAGCTCATGATTATGCTGTCACCATATTTCTTTGAAAATTTCAGGTTAAGTGTCTTCGGAGCAAAAATGTTTGCTCTTGGAGTTATCGTGAAATTTCCTGTGCCGAAACAGACAGCTAAGACGAGTTTCCAAGTGACATCAGGTCGAGCATAGTACAATGCTGGTATTGATTGCTTGGTTTGGAAATAAATGTTTTGGTCTGTTACCATGTGCATATATGATTTATCTTTGGATTAAATTTGGTTATGGTTCAACGTCACTTTTTAGGATAAGAAAAGTCCCTGGACAAACAGAGCCGATCTTGAGTGCAGAAGTTGATTTCCACGATGACAGAAAAGAAGTGTTGGACAAAGCCACCAATTCAGATGGAATTTCAGGTGCCAATGTTTACAGCCTCCCCGTTTACGAGTCCGGTTTCTTAAGGTAAAGCATTCTTACGTATTCTGAATGTATGTGCGGTTCGTTTACGTTGAACTCATACTTTATTTCGAAGGTATGGGAAAAGAGTGGGTATAGCACGGTTGAGTGGGTTCGATATATTACCAAGGCCGGCTCATACGAGGTCAGGTGCTAGAATCATTGAGCCTCTCTGTTATATTGTATCGACAACCTGAGTGTCGACTACAATATTTACTCGGCTACCCACTTTTAACCAAGTAGAAATTGATTCTTTCGTGTATTGAAGGTAAGGTGAATAAGCCTCCATTCCACCTAAAGGATGCAGCCAGCCTTTTGTTTCAGTTTCTTGTATAGGCTACCGGTATTTAGAATAAAATCCTTGTGCCATTATATGCACAATGGTACCATACATATATTATTCTTAAGCCTTTATGCATTTAATTATGTTTGTATTGATCAACAATCTCTAGAACGGATGGTTAAAAGTTCTCAGTTGATACTTTTGTCTCTCTTAGGTTTTGGGTTCAATACCTAATAACCTATCAGGAGTAAAATTCTCCTTCGTATTGAACTTATTGAAGGATCTCAATAATAAAAATGTATTATTTTCTTACAATTTTTGAATTCGAACAACTATTTCTATAAGGTATGTGTGCATTATTGTCGAGAGGCCAAAAAGATTTTTCACCTCGTACAATTAAAAAAAAAAGACATTCTTGTACTTGATATATGACCTAAATACTCTTGGCTTGCGTTCGCTAGAGGTAAACCCGGATTCTAATAGCACCAGAAGACACATTTAGAGTTCAAAGGAAAAACTTGTGAAAATGTCCAAAGTTGCGATTATATGATTAAAATATTGTGGAATCCTCCCCAATAATCAAAGCATGGAGTATAAGGATTGGGTTTTAGACGTTGAGCTTATTCGTCAAAATCAACATGGAGAATTAATGTGGAAGTTAACCGACATATATCATTATTGCAGCTACCAGCCATTGCCACATCCAAAACACAGTACACGAGTTCGGTCTCCAGCCACCTAGTCTAGTTGGTTTGGTCGGCTCCAAAGTCCTAACGCACTGGGCATTTTTTTATATGATTTTCAGTTTTCAACCTTCTACGCCAATCGATATGTTTTTAATAGTCTAATAGTAATTATAAGATAGTATTTGTTCAGATTTTTTTTAAACAACTAACAAGACACCCACTCTACAGACGTATTTACTCGAACTCAGTACCTCTAAAAAAAACAATAGTCTCTTTTACCACTAAGATCACTTGATGAGTTCCTCTAGCAAATTAAAACCTAACAAAGTTTATAGAATTGATAAGTACACTTACATTTTAGTATTTATTCAAAGCTTTCTTAATATTTTTACAACGTACATGCATTCTATAAATACAGTTACTCAACCTGAATTCTTTAAGGAAAAAATATTTCTTTTTACCACTAAAATCTCTTAATTAATTTAATTATTTCAATATTTAGAATTCATAATTTTGAGAAATAAGTAATTTCCACATTAATCCAACTTCAAATCCAAGGACCGGTAATTGAGTGCGACATTTTCTCAAAATGACGGGTCATATCCCAATTTTCGGTGTTATTCAAATTTAATACCTAAAAAACCAATACTATGCATAGTAATTTAATCTACTTTATCCTCTTTGCTTTGCTTATAAATATTCCCTCTTTTTCCCCTCTCTCTAGTCGTTGCTTGGCCTATTCAACCGGAACTTGCCAAACACTTCTACCACACTTTCACGCTTCTATAAATGGTTCATTCATCTAGTCATAACACATCATATTGAGTCATTAACATCTCATATTTTGCTATATACACTTTATCTTGAGAATTTCAAGTTATCAATTGCTTGATAATGGGTTGCTTGGTTTTACCGGCCTCGTTACTGCGACGGCGTTGCATGGGATATCGGCCTCTAGCGGAGGATGACGCATACAGTGATTTGGACCGACGAGTGATGGTGGTGGTAGGCAAAGAGAGGAGGGAGTTTTTGGTTGAGTCATTTGTGCTGGAGGAGAGCCCGTTTAGGGTATTGATGGAGACAATGAAGAAAGATAATGGAGGTGAAGTAAGTGATGGTAAAAGGAGGGTGATATTTGTGGATGTGGATGCTATCTTGTTTGAGCACATGCTTTGGTTGATGAATAATGACTGTTCCTCACTGTTTCAGCTTAATGTGGAGGAGATTCTTGACTTTTATTCTCAAGATAATTAGAATGGAGAAGAGAGCTGGAAATTAACAACGATATTATTTACTCTAGTTAATCTAAAAAAATTATAGTTATATATAGGGTGAGTATTCGATTAAGTCAAATTAAAAAATTTCAAATTATTCAAATCGACAAATCTTATTTAATAACTCAATCTTTATTTAAAAAAAAATTCTAGGCATAAAGTTTCTTTATATTTTTAGAATCGGCCAAGTTTGGCACATTCAATCGGTCAAATTTACCAAGTATATGGCTTCACTCTTTATAATTTACCTATGAGTTGAGTTGAGTTGAGTTGAGTTGAGCTGGTGGGGTTGATGGCATTATTGTCCTAATCATACAACTTTCTCTTATTTTATTATGTATTTGTTGTTGTTTCTTAAGAGTTTATTTCATCCATTAAATTTAATTTTGCATTAAATCCATTGTGAATGATAATATTTTTTTTCTTTTAAGAAATAGATATACCAAAACTATATCGCACGCTGATTTTTTTAGTTTAACTAAACTTATTCAAAAACATTATATTGTATGATAATTTAATTAGTATTTGATAAATTTTAAAAATTAATTATTTCCAATGATACTTACTCTTGGATGGAGTGTAAAACATTTGTACACAAATTTTTAATTTGGGTAGAAATCTAAATAATAATTTTTAATTATTTTATTTAATAATGTACTATTAAATATAAAATTTTCTTGTAATATTATTTATCTGAGTTTAAAATATGATTATTTTAGTCATTTTTTATGTGTCATAAATGACAAGGTCTGAGCTAATCACCCCCAATGATACCATGATAACTCTAAATATATGAGCACTTAGGTATGTTAGACATGTCCCAACTCAAGTCTTCTCGGCCCTTGAGAGACACAATGTCTAAACTTGATATACCTGGCCAAATATTGCACACTTGTAGCATCGCCAATAAAAACTAAAGGCTCTCCCACTTTTACTCTTGTTCACATTTTTGTACGATAGTCATGAAATATTTGTTTCATTACTAAACACAACTAGTCAAACACATTGGTTAACCCAACAAATATATTATGAGTCTAAATACATCATACCAAGATACCAAAGTATTTTTGGGTTAGTCCTCTTCTACGATTCTCATTTATTAACACCAAGTCATGTGGATTAACTTGTTGAAACAATTCTTCTATAGGACTGCATTATTCAGCTTCGTATTCTCCCCCACTCAATCTCATGACGGTCTCGTCATGAACATAATTTACCATACGACTCCACATTCTGTAGTTCCGTATTTTCTCTCACTTGATCTAATGACGACCTCGTCATGAAAACGCCTTTGCCTCGTTCCCATGAGTTGTCCCTCTAAGCCATTTTTTATGCCTTGATCTTCTTTCCCACACAATTTTGTGATGTCCACGTCACAAGTACCACCGCGCTTCATGGTATTTTTCCTACAATCAATAAGAAGTTAAAGAATACTTATTGAAACAATTACCTCTAATCTTTTGCCCTGAATTCAATACATCATCCGCATAGACAATTTGTGCTCATAATGATACGTGCCTCATATTAACTCATAGTAAAGCCAAGACATACTTAACAAGAGTAATTTCTCCTAAATAGACATTATATCATCCCCTTGGTCTTAATATACGCACACCTAGGCTCCTCATGAACCTAAGAGAAAATTGTTTACACTATGGTAGCTCCACATGTTAACTTAGGGTGAGGGAGATGGTTAAAACCCAACACCAAATCACTTCCCCTTAAAGAGTTAAAGAAACTTACCAACTATAACATCAGTACATGTTAAAATGTCTGAAATGAGGTCATTAGCTTGACATGCCTTCCATCGCGATTCTTCAAGTTTTCCTCGACTCACTATCATAACTACTTGGTTCGTTATCGGATTATTGTCAGGGTAATCTCATGGCTACAAAATTGTTCCCGACACTTGGCTCCCCTTTAATGGTAAATTTTATTTTTACACCCTTAGATTTTATATAATTTTACATTGATATAATATAAATTATATTTAAGCTTCTAAGATAATAAATTTATATATTTATTTTAAAATTTGTAATTTTTAAATTAAAAATAATAATAATAAATTTTAGCTCTTCAAAAGTTTCTCATTCAACTTCGGCCCCTCCAAAAAGAAAAATTAGTTTCTTTCCAACATGATACAAAATATTGGATCGATGTCAAACTTTTGTGTTTGAAAAGTAAAATTTTATTAATAAATAAAATGATAAATTTATTAAAATATTAAATGAATACTTACAAAAATATGTAGAACTATTTTAATTCTACACTAATTTATTAAAATATAAATTGAATAGTTTGATAAACTAAAAATTTAAGTGTTGAAAACTAAATACTGAAAGATTAAGTGTTGAATTTAAATTATAATATGTTTAATATTTTATTTAAAATTAAATATTAGATCTAATTAGATTATTTAATAAATAGAAAATTTAAATGATACTATGATTAAAGAAATAAAAATAAAATAAAAGATGTTAGATGACATTATACTTGAAAGAAGTAGAAATAAAATAAAAGGAGTTAAAAATATATAAATAATAAAAAAGTTAAATGAACTGTAATTGGATTCACATAATTTATTCAGCTCAAACTTTGGATCATTATGAACCTAATTATTTATCGACCAGCCCAAATAGAAGGTGGAAACTTTGGACCGTCAATAAAAATGAGAAACATGTAACTATTTTTTTTCATGTTCTGATCATAGTTTTAACTCTACAATATGTGAATCACATCGAGTGATATCAATAGTCGAAAAAAGTATTGTTCTCTTTTGAATTTTTAAATTCGAATAGTTACGTTAGGATATATATGCATTATTAATGACTAAGAAAGATTTTAAACATATATTATCTTATAATCAACCTAAATTATCCAAAAAAGAAAAACTCCAAGACATAAATGTTAACAAACCGATCCAAACGAAACATAATCTCAGAAATTTTAAATTTTTATTAGAAATTTATATTATAATTTCAATTTTTTATTCAATTAATTTTTAAATATAAGACAATTAGAAGAAGTTAAATCATTCATTTTATATAAAAATAAATTATTTATCTCTATTTTTTCATTTATCCTCATTCATTTATCTTATAAATACATTATTCAAATTAATGAGAAAAGACAGATTTTACATTTTATTTATTATCATAGTCATTATTACAACATTTAGAAGAACATGAATTCGAGTATAATTAAGTATTAAACCTTCGATGTAGGAATTTGAGAGATTGGAGTAGTTTGGGCATCATATCAATTAAAAGTTTTACATTTTGTTTTTAACTCCTGTTATATTTTATATGATTTTTCTTTTAGTTTATAAAATGATTATTTTATTTATTGTAATTTGTTTTATAGAGTAGTTGTGAGTTAGAAATTAACTCAAATTCTAGTTTATAATATTTAGTTGAGATTATATTATAATTTTACTTGCTAAAGCTTACTTGATTGTTAAGTTTATTTAGTGTTTTACAGATACGTTAATAGGTGAAAAGTTTTAATGGGTAAGATTCCTAAGCAATTAAGTAATATGCTTTATAAATAGTGTATTACATTTCGTTTAATCTTTCCATTTCTTAATTCTACTCATCTATTGTTTTTTTTTTCTATTTTACTTAATTTTGTAGCTATGAATATTCATTTTCACTTGTTTTCAAAATTACTTATATAAAAACATTCTTTAGTTGATATAAAATTACTTTTAATAGCACGAATAAAACGATTTCATTGGTTAAAGAATTATTATTATTCTTTGAGATTTCAAGTTTGAGCATCACATATACAAGAGTATAAGCATTCAATATCAAACGCTTGAGAATCTTTAAACAAATATTACATTATACAAGGTATAACCATACGATTTTTATGGGATCGAAACAACACTGGATATTAAAATATAAATGACCTCCCTAAAACAAAGCACAATGAGAATACTTAAACTTGGGAATTGGGGGCAAGCCAAGCATTTCCCTTTCACCAAAAGAATCTATATAGCTAGGTTTTATGGAATAAATTCATTCATTCACAACATTTAATTTTTAAATATATCCCACTACTGATGGAAGAATACTCAACTTATAGAAAACCAAGTGATGAACATCATTATTCAATTGTTATTTCTCAGTGAGCTGAAGGCATTGATTATCGTAAGCAAGTAAGGAATCCGCATCAACATGAATAAACAAAACCATTTATCTCAACATAATTTTCATATATATAATATATAAAATTTGTTAAATCTGGTGTTGATTATCATTATGAAATGGAGATTCGATTATGTTACTAAACCCGATATTTTTGCTAATAAACAAAACTTTAGATTTATCAAAGTAAGAGTACTGTTTAAGCCATTGACCCACTGTAGTGATCCCTTAACCAACAACAAAATATAATATTTGAGTATAAAGATAGCAGCTTTAAGATATATATTTTGCACAACTTATTGAGTGTCTGAGTTGTTAAAAAGGGAAACATTATTCTTCTTAAAAAAAATCGAGTTTAAGTAGATGTGTTTAAAGGTATATCAAGAAAGGGACTCCATAGTAATCATGAAGATTTACTTATGTTTTGGTTTAGTTCAACAGATTTGGGAGAGAAGAATGTGACGTAACAGTGAAATAGAAGGGTGCTGAAAATCAAGAAGAAGAAGAAAGTAGGCTTTGAATTACGATGTGAATGCAGAAATCCATGGTGGTTTATAGCAGGAAACAAGAAGAAGAATCAGTTATGAAACCACTGGTTTCCTAGTTATTATATTCTCTCCTGACCTGAAAACACTGCAAAACCAAATCCCATGTTATCAACTCTTATAAGATTTACTTTCCAACCCTTGTTTTAAAAGTTTCAAGTACTTAAAATGAAAGATTTGATATGTGATGCAAATTTTTAAAAGATGAAGGGGAAACCCTAATTGATCTCCTAGTAACACTGAAAATTCAGTGACTGATCATATTATCCGACACAAGTTAATACATCATATCAAACCATGAACAAGAAAGGACTATTTCCAGAAATCATAGATTCCAAAAATCCCATAAGAAACCAGGAAAAAAACTAAAACAAAGATTAAGAAAAGAAAACCTAAAATCAACATCAACTTAAGAGCAAGTGTAGGACGAAGGTGATGATGATGATAACTAGTCCATGAAATTTGCTGACCTTAATGGTCCAAGGCTCCTCATTTTCACCATTGCTGCAAATAGAGCTTGAATTTTCCATTGAAAAGCCCTCAAAACGGAGGCCTATTACCACCTGAGTTTCCAGGCCATCCTTCAACAGGTAACTGGACATTAGGGGGCATATTGAGGGGTAAATTCAAGAAAGGCAACCCACCTGGGGCAGCTCCTGCATCGGCAAACATGTTATTTCCGCCGCCGCTTTGCATCTGCAGCTGGTCATCCTCTTCCAAAGGCAGTCTCTCGTAGGCCACATTTGCAAACGACGAAGCTATAACAATAACAGGTCCCGCCGCCATCAGTTCACCGACTACACTCCCTCCAACAACCTGGCCTTGCCCGCCGGCCAAGAAGATTGTCAAACTGGTGGCGCCTGGCGGAGCTGGCGGAGGCAGAAAAGAACCCGAAAGTGATAAAATTTCAAATCTGCCATGGAGGGTAACTACAGCTCCAGCTGCCGATGGTTGCCTGATGGTCACGTTGGTCACCGTACCACTGCCACTCAATATACAGATACCCCTTTGCCTTCTACGGGCGTAGCTGGCAATACAGTCGAACACATCGCAGCCGTTCCCAATCTCAAGAATGTGAGCTCGGAGCGTGTTGGCACTCTCCCTTGTTATGATAACCGGAGGCTTCGGCTTGTTCTTGGAACCTGGAGGACGACCCCTTGGCCTACGAGCAACAAGGTCACCACCTGGACCCGAGTTGGCGGCGTTGACCAAGTCCAGGCCTTGGTGAGTCGATTCATCATCTTGGTGATGATCGGCCGAGCCATACTGAGCACCACCACCAACACCAACACGGTTTTTAGAAGCTTCATGATCTTGAGGTTCGGGTAGGTACTGGAGATGAAGGTCGGGTCTGTGAAGCTGATGAACATAGCGAGAAGCAGTTCCTAAATTAAGACCGGCCATGCCAGCATCAAAAAGAACAACACAACACAAAACAAAGAAAAACAAAGGATTAAAATAAAAATTAGTATTTAAAAAGGGGGTTAATAGTATATAATTTATGGATTAATTTAGATTAAAAACTGTCTAAGATGGGATTTGTTTAAGGGAAGAAAAAAATATAAAGAAGGGGTAGGGCAAGCGATATGGGAGACTTGATGGAAGAAAATGATTTGTATAACTAAGAAAAGAAAGGGTTTTGCATATTTTTTTTAAAAGGAAGGAGTGCAGGCAAAGGAAAGGGGAGAAGCAGAAGAAGAAAGGAAGAAGAAGAGGGGACAAAAGCAAAGTTTATAAAAACACAATCTTTTTCTTATTATTTCTAATAAATACTCCATGTACTATGAATTAGTTGAGAAAATCTTTTATTAGTTTTTCCTCTATTTTTTGACATCTCAAATTGGTGGATGCCAGCCCTACACTCCTTTTGTCGAGCGTGGATCATCAAACACTGAAGCTATGGAGTATTATTTTATACATTCAGAGGACAAAAATGAACAAGATAGATTTTGGTCTTGGGAACGGATGGCAGGTGGACTTCACGCGGTTAAAGGGTTTGTGTTGATCAAATATGGATGGTTAAAAAAAAGTGTTGTGTTGTGTGATATAATAAAAGTGAAAAAAAATACCGAGAGTAAATGAACCCTGGATGTTAGGATGATTATTTGAATAAATCCAGTCGAGATAAATAAACTTTTAAGTCAATAAAGTTGATGAATTTTATTTAAATCTTTTAATGGAGTTAAGTTAAATAGATTTAAGTTAGTCGAGTTGATTAATTTTATTTCTAATTTAAATTTTTTTAATGAAGACAAGTTAAGTCAAGTTATTCTAATTTCTTTTTAAATTTAAGGTTAAATTATACGTTTAGTACTTAATCTATTTATTGTGTTTTGCTTTGATACCCAAATTTTATATTTTTATCAAAATTATACATAACGTAGTTTAAGATTCAATTTGGTGTACTGTCATTAAAAAATTAACAGAAATGGTGATATGCTATTTTTATTTTTTAATAACGATGTGATATTATCTTATAGTGACACGACAATAATACTATTAAGTTTTTTATAAATGGGATACCTAAATAAAACATAAATTAAACATTATGTATAATTTGGAATAAAATAGAGTTTAAGCAGGTTACTGCAACCTTTTGTTTTGTTACTTTATATGTGTATGTATTTACTTGATTACATGTTGTAGTGTGGTTGTTGGTTTTCTGTTATGGTTCAGGTTATAGGAATTAGATGCGGTATGTGTTTTGGGTCATAGCGTTATGGCCCTTTTGACTGTATTCTCGTATCACCTCAAGGTACACTCTTTTCCCCCGATAGGTTTAGGGAGGTTTTTTAATGAGGACATTAGGGTGATGTACTTTGTTATTAATCAATACAAGGTACCTTTTTTAAAAAAAAAAATAGAGTTTGGGCACTGCTAACAGAACAAAAGTATTAATTTAAGTATTAAACATATATAAAATTACTTTTTAACTCAATTTTTATCTGAATTTTTTTTAATCAAGTTGAGTTTATAAAATTATAAATCAAATTAATTTTATTAATATCGAATTGAATATTGAATTATTTTTTTAATTCAAATCAAATTTTATACTCCTATACAAAAATAGACTATAAAAGGATAGAATTAGATTGAGATGTTAGCTGATTAGATGTTAACATTAGTCATAGCTCATTGGAGTGTGGAGTTAACCATGGTTACCTTCACCACAATTTGACCAAGTTTGGTTTGTAAACAAAGAAACCGACAAATGGAAAAACAATGGGAGAAACGGAGGGGCAAGTAGGCGAAGTAGCAGCGGCGCGTGGGTCCTACTCTTGTCGTCTCCGCCACCATCCTGGATAGCCCTTTCTCCCCCTCCTTTTAGCCGTCACCGCCCCTTTGTTTTTGCTTAACGTTGGATTATAATATCAGGTATACATGAATGAATTACTTATTTTATGAAGAGCTACAGTTTGAATGTATATAGTCTATTGTATAGTTAATTTGTTCCTCCTTAAAGGGAAACATCGGTTATGTTCCTTTTTAGACATATATTTTCTTAAAAAACCGAATGTTATACGTTACATATTTTAATTTCAATTTCAGTACGAGGACAAAAGTTAAGGAGCCAAGAGCCCCTATTTGAATAATTTTTATGAATAATTTAGTCACCCATTTTAAGCCATTTAATATGACTAATAAACTAAAGATTGACTCTTATTTAATATAACTAGTTGATTAAGGTTAAATATATTACTCTATTAAATATGTTTTTAGGTACTTGCAATAAGCTATTGTTTAGTAGCCCCTGAAAATGAAAGCCTAACCAATTGCTTTTAAATAGGTTTATTTCTAGGAAATTAGGGGTGTAATAATCATGACTAAAACTATTTTGTCTTATTTTATTTAAAACTAAAAGTTGTAGTATTTATTTTAAATACTTCAATTAATTGACAATGAATGTTCAAATATCATGACTGTCGTTGGTGCTTGAACACGAAATTTCTAATAATAATAATTATTCTTTTAACCACTAAAATCGTTTGATTCATGTGCTAAAAAAATTCTATTTTCATTAATTTTTGAGACCTTTGTAATTCATAACAATTTATTAATTATTATGATATATTATACCTTAGTCAACGAACCATATTACTATATATAACCTATGACATACATTCATATATAAATGATATGTATCTTAAGGGTACTTCTTTCTCATTCATTTTTTTAAAATAATATCAGTAGTTTTTTTATATATAAATAATTTAGTGTGATTACAATGTAATATTTATATATAAAAAAATTAATTAATGGACAACACATATAAATCTTACAAACACAACTATTCAAACTCATTACTTCTAAAAATAATAATATTTCCTTTTACCATTGATGAGAATCATTTATATTTTACCAATCTTCTTTTACATATTTCTCTTTCATATCTTTAATTTTATTTCTGTATATTCTAAATTTATTATTTTATTTAATAAATATTTTTCTTTTCTAACGAAAATGCTATATATTTTTATGCTCCTGTAGCATATTTCTATACTCTTTCAATACATCTTGTTCTTTTTTAGGACTAAATTTGGCATCGCTTATTTCAATTTACATTAATTTAATTATTTTGTTGACCTATCTTTGATTTGGACCATTGAGTTCGCTCTATCACTTTGATACGTCCTTGTAAACATCTCAGATAGGTTGTACCTGATTTGTGATAAAGTCATATGTTAATGTGCAGTCATCGTAATATTCATTTTATGTTAGTGTTGATGATGATTATACTTCACCGTCAATAATAGTGCTTGTTCAAATCTTTTATTTTTTTAAATTATTTGATTGAATTTTTAGAATTCTTTTTATATAAATTTTTTTATTTAATATTTTTATAGAAGTATGGGCCTCTTATTATTTAATAATTAATTTGTATTATTTAATATTTTTAAGAAAAATGTAAAGAAAATAACAAAAATATAAAGCTAAGTCTTTTTTTAATTTAAAAAACATAAGCCATTCTGTGTTTAATTGTTGGCTTTGGAACTTGTTTCCATTTAACTCACAAATAACAAAATGGATATTATTTTCCTATTTTTCTAATATAAAGAAAAGAATAAAAAAGAAATTTAAGAGAAATGACTTCCTATAAATTTCTTTTCCGACAATTGGAATTCGAGCTGATAGTTATTTAAGTGGAATTATTTATTTTTGTTTGGATCAAATCTAAATTTTATAATATATTTATTAGTGAATCAAAGGATGGATCAAAGGGATTGATTGAGAAAATAGTTAAAAAATATAAATGTGCATATAGATATATTGTCTTTATGTTTCTGAATAAATTATTAAGATAGCAGCAATTTATACATGAAAACAATCATTGTGGATCTCTTAGTCTTCAAAAGTTATATAATAAAATCACTTCATAAATATATATTTATTAATGTTTTAATTGATAATTTTTTTATAAAGTATCATTGTAGAAGTTTATATAGCATAGGAAATTGAAATAAAAATAGTAATATAATTAAGTGAATCAAATATTTTTTTATATTATATACTTTAAACGAAAATATATTATTATTAGGAAGTGCCCTAATAATAAGGCGCGCAAAGATCACATTATGATTAATGGGGAGTAAAGGTGATATAAGAGTTTATTGCTTGTCACAATTGTCCCATTAGTACTTCAGATTGGCCTAGAGGAAAAAGAAACAAGATTTTCGACACACGAATCAGTAATGTCAAATCAATTCTTGGATCCACGTAACCTCAACGCAGAGTATAGTCTAGGGTTTCATATGCCTTTGCCGTACTATTTTTATATTAGTATTAATTAGGTATATATTAGGTTTAATCTAATTTAGAATTCATTAATTAATCTTAATGATAGAGAGAATGTTTGTTATTTTTATAAACATTTGAGTTTACGTTTATAGGTGTAAATATTATCAATATACTAAAAAAATTATGAACATTACTAGTAATTAATCGTATTAATAAAATAGTTTAATTTAATATAAAATATTAACATTTTTATGCAAAAAAAATCGTTAGTTTATTAAAAAAAGAAGAAATATTCAAAACTATAATGAATAATTACCATGTATTTCTATAACACCAATTAACATAAAAAATTAATCAGTTGAGATAATATAAGGATCATGCATGAAAATGGTTAAAAATCCATCCAAAAACCTGAACAAAATATAAATACGAACTTATATGACTGCATCGGTAAATAAATCACAATAAGAGGTCAAATCATTGAAAGAACATCAATAATTATAAATTAGAGTTAAACGTCGTGATAAAACTATCTCTAACGCAAATCGTGTATTCAAATCCAATCCAAGAGTTTAAAACAATAAATATTAACGAAATAACAAATAAATGTCATTTTAATTAGTTGAGGTGCCATTAAATTCAACTTTGAAATTAAACAAAAAAGGATGAACAACGACATAAAGAAAACTGAAAACGTACCAAAAATTAAAAAAAAAAAGACTACTAGAGAGGCAGAGAAAAATATACTATAAAAACAAAATTATTACAAATTTAAAAAATAAAAGAGAAATAAAAGTACTCTATAAGAAAACAAAAGAAAAACAAACAATACGAATGATCGATGATTTAACACCAAAATTATTGTCGTCGTGGAATTCAAATATCACCATTTTTTTAAATGCATAATATGAATGACTAATATACGCATACTTTATACACACTTGCAAGTACACATACCCATATTAACGGTGGGGAGCTTTCTAATCTTGTAGAATAAAATATACTAATAACGTAAGGGTCGGTTTAATAGGATTTGCGTTATCTTAATGGGATTTATTTAATATTTATTATGGTGGTTTAAGAACTCCAACATTGACCATTAATCTTTATATTCAAAAGGTATGGTTCTAAAGTAGGTGAACTAGTGGTGGGGGTTTTGCCACATCAAAAAAAATAATTTGACTTGTGAAGATATATGATTAATTAAATTATAAAATAATAATTAAAATTAGTGTAAATTTGGTATTAAGATTATTTTATTTAATATTAATTATGATTTAAAAATATTTTTAATTTTCAAAAATATATTTATTAAACATGACTAGTTAACTTAACCCAATGGTTAAATAAGAGTGCGGCGTGGAAAATCTTGGATTTTGTCATTGCCTTTTAGAGGGAGGATGGAGTCATTTTGTTGGAAACAATAGGCTATAGGCACCTGCCAATGCTGAAAATTTTGGACTTCTTGAATTCCATCACCATCTTTTCTTTGAATTGGTAGAACCTACATATAAAATTATTATTTAATATAATATTCTATAATCGAAATTAATATATATATATATATATATATATATTATTTATTATGTTTTTAATAGTCGGAATAATTAATAGTAAAGAAAACCGGTGAAGTACAGGCACGGGCAACACAGTTTCTGATACGAGCTATGGAGGAATGTGTTAAGAAACTTAGGAGCTTGTTATATATGGTAGAAAACAGTATTACGAGGTTGTGAACTGGAGACCTAAAAGGTACTGCAACTGATACAAAATGTAAAAAGGAAAACCATACTTTCACTTACGAATAAATGGTTTTCAGTAATACACGGGGATGAATTAATGGAGAGAATGGAGTAGTTATCTCTAAAAATTTAAAATATCATACATCTTAATTTTTTTTATTTTATTAAAATTTTATAAATTTGTTTATTTTTAAAAATTTATTTTTTAATATAAAATCTTATATATATATCTAATAATATATAAAATTTATTGTATAAAAAAGAGAGAGAGAGTGGATGGATCAGTGTTGCAGTGAGAAATAGATATATGATTTGAGAGAGAGAGAGAGAGAGAGAGATTGAGATTGCAAATGGCAGTGAACAAAAACCAAGGAGGGTAAAAGCTGGGGATTGTTTGAGGAAGAAGAGGATCACGTGCGGTGTCTGAGGGGCAAGAGCCACCGTATAGCTGTCGCCCAGGAGGCAGAGAAAGAGGTCACTTTCATCGGGAATTGCTCTGTCTATCTCTGCTTTCATCTCCTTGAATTCCGGGGAGAAAGAGTAAGCCATGCCAATATCCCACCACTTCAATTTTACCTGCTCCATCATTACATCACCCTACCATTCCAACTTCCTCAAAACCAAAACATTAATTTTAGGCTAAACTACACGTCTAGTATATAAGTTATTTTTTTGTTTTGTTTTAGTACGAAAATTTTATTTCTTTTCTAAATCATACTTAATGTTTAGTTTATATTTTATTTTGGTACTCTTTCGTTAAAAATGTAACAGTGATGTTGACATATCACCATAATATAATACCTCGTCATCATTGAAAAAAAATCTAAAAAATGTGACTCTAACAGTTCTGTTAATTTTTTAACGGTGTAGTATCAAATAAAAATCTAAACTAAACGTCAGTTACGATTTTGAAAAAAATAGTTTGAGTACCATAATGGAACAAAAGTAAAAATTTAGACACTAAATGTGTACTTTACTCTTAATTTTAATTTGTATTCTACATTAATTTCCATTTTATTTTGATTTGATTTGATTTGATTTTTCTCATTTAATTAGTATTGTTATTAATGGCATGTCGTATATTTATTTTACAATAAAATAATAATTGTTTTTGAAAAAATATACAATCGAATTGTTTATTGATAAAAAAAGATAAGTTCAAATGTTTATGTAGTATACTTTTTTTGTTTGATTGATTAGAGAATTTTGACAGTTTAAATTTTTTACAAGGGAAAAAGTTACATTCATGTAATTACATAAAAGATCCAATTTATGTATAATTTTGAGATTTATATGATGAGAAATGACTTTGAAGAGAATTTTAAATATAGTATTGATCATTTAACTCATTAAGTAGTATGGCTTATCACGTGCTGTGTTGGATTTATAATTTATTTAGGTTGAGCACGTGTTTATTTTAAATTTTAATTTTGTAATTAGTTAATTATTTTATTAAATATATTTATTTTAAAATTTTATTTTTGTCTACTCCATTAATTTTTATTTTATGTTTTTAACATATATATGTTCACTCTCAAAAACAAATATTTTTCTTTCAATTTTTTTTAAAAATTAAAATATTTTTTGCCTAGATTTATGATATTGAGAGTTACATATTTAATAATATTAAAATAATATATTTTATGGTTGTTTAAATTCAGTCCATAGTCTCTAATTCTTCAAGGACTTTGCCCCAAGAGTCTACAGATCTTGAAAGTGAAACCTATATGGTGAAATACTGAAATTCACTTTTAAATTTTATTTTTATTGATATATTTCAATTCAACCTGTAAAAAGAACAGATATTTGATAGGTTACCATATAATTATCTGAAAAGTTTAAGTACTGCGATTTTTTAGGATATTTTAATGTTAATAAGTTCAAAAGTTGAACTTTAAAAGATGGTATTAATCAAATAATCTGATTTTTTTTTATATTGCTTTACAAAAATAAATCTGATTTTTTTTTGCTTGCTTGTAAAATAATTAATCATCTGTTGATGAAAAAGAAAATATTATTTCAACATTTGTTGATTCGATGATACATGATTCCGATGAGGTATATTGGCTAAGGTTATGTATTTATCATGGGTTATAATTGAATGATTGAGATAAGTTATGTGTTGCGATTTTAATCTTATTTTAATAAGTTCTAGGTCTATTCATATGTTAAAGAGAATAATTACTCATTTTTACTATATTTTAGTACCATATACATTTACCAGTATTTAAATGATAAAATTTTACTATTTTCTTTCTCATGTGTTTACTTCATGATCTTCTTATACAACTCATTTTCACTATAGATTTACATTTATTATATGTATTGGCATATACACAAACATACATAATTTCATGAATGGATTATGTTAGGAATTTGAGAATAGAAAAATAATCAAAGTGATATTAATATCAAATAAAACATGCACATGAGATGAAATTTATTGTGCTTCAGTCTTATTTATTTATATGGACGAGATGAATAATAATTTACTATAAAAATAGAGAACATGAAGAGTACAAGTAAATGATATCAAATGTATCACATAATTTGGTATAGATACCAAAACCCGATAGATCTAAAAAAAACTCTTAATATCCTATAAAACTATCTCTGCAACATAAACTCCAAAAATTACAGAGATCCCAAAAAATATTACATCTTTCACATTATTCTAAAGATTAAGACATTATCTTTATTTATAGAGTTAAATACTTGGTTATCAAGAATTCTTATTCCATAAGAATTTTTGTCTAAAATAAATATTTACTTTACTAAATAAACATAATTACCAAGTAATCTTCAACCACTAAAATTATAATAAAATTTAATTTAATTACTATTATAATTTGAGTCAAAATATAATATATTATGAGTTATATCATGGAAATTATGAAGTTGCATACTTAAAATGTAAGGTGGTGTTTATTTTTGCAGAGGTAAAATGTCTGCAGTCTGCGGACCACATTTGCAGGCATCTGCAGCAGAAGAGGTGGACCAAAAGTCTGCAGTCTGCAAGAAGAAGACTGTTTGTTTTTTAACGTCTGCAGACTGCTAAAATAAACTGAAATATAAATAAATTGATTTTTTAAACTTAAAAGAGTTTTGCAATACTGAGATTTAAATAATTTTAGTTTTACAATACTGAAATTTAAATAATTCATACAACTACAATAATAATTTTTTTAGAAAAACAAACATCAATTTATTAATTCTATTATAAGTCTCACATAATTACATGTATTATTAGTTTTATAAGTTTTATAGAAAAAAAATTATAAGTTTTATAATTCTTTCGTTGTACTATTCCATTGGCCAATCTCCGAGATATTAGAGGATGGAGATCTTCCCATTTTCACGCCCGCGAGAGATGCCGCCAGCTGCTCTTCCTTTGCATGCGCCATTCCTATCAATCTCGCTACCACTTTCATCAACTGGAAAATCCAAATTTAACATATTTACTAGGGATGGTTTAGGGCTCGAATACGTCTCCTTAAAAAAAATAAATTTGTATCTTATATATATATATATATATTTACTTTTATTATTATATTCTTTTTAATTTTATAAATTTATTCTATAATTTAAAATCTCGTGTCTATATTTTTATATTTTATTAATATTTTATTTTTGTTTTTAAAATTTTATAAATTTCATCTTATAATTCTATAATTTGTCTCACAACATAAAATCTTGTATTTATCTCTAATAACAACATTATTAAAAAAATTAATTCCTTAATAAAATTTAACTCGAAATCGATGAATTCTAAGGTTTTTCTAAAACATTTAGGTTCAAGTAGGGATTTATATAGGATAAAGTCGGTTAGGGTCAGATTAGAGTGGAGGGTTAAAAAATATCCGGCATGACTTGACATGAGGGTAATAATGTAATTTTTACATATAAATTTTATGAATAATTGCTATAATACCTTATCTCACTATAGTTATTTTTAGTTAGATTCTTATTTTATATCAGGTTGAGTCAGATTAAATTTATATTCTAAAATTTTGGATTAGATCAAATTCGAATAGAGAAAATATGATTTTCAGGTAGGGTCACGTGGAATGTATATATTTTTCTGATTGAATCGAGTTCGAATGAAGATATATATTTTTATAGTTGAGTCTATATGAAGAATATATATTTTTTGGATCAAATCGAATTGATCAAAATTTCTTAAATCTATAACCCCGTCCGTTGCCATCCCAGACGCAACATAGAGACATGAAATTTGACTAGAAGAAGATGAATCATTGTTATGTTCGTCCCAATTGAGCACTTGACTACATAATGAAGTTTCCAAGTATGTGCTTTATTAACATGGTTTATTTGTCGTCTTCCTGCATTAAAAAACGATGACTTTTCGATAATCTCAATGGAAACATCGATACCAACCAATTAAACAACGTCTACGGACGTAAAATAAGTCATTAATTTCCCTTAATCCATGCTCCATTGTTTTTACACCACAGTACCACACCAGTTATTGGTTGGTCAAATCAACTTGATTCTTTTAATAAACTTGTGACCACACATCCTTTTTTTAATTAAATATCATATGGATATTAAGTTGTGTTTCTTCTCCGTCAAGCACACAGGAAAAAAGGAAAATTACATATATATATATATATTATCCTTGAATAATTTCTTTTTGGATAAAGTATATTTTATTAAACTATGTTTAAACGATTTTTTTTATTAAATTATTTTTGAATAGTTTGAGGTGATTACAAGACAATATATGTTTAGAATTTTTCTTAATCATTAAAAACACACACCTTACAGACATGACTGCTCGAACTCAGGACCTCTAGGAATAACAACATTTCTTTTAACCACTGAAATCACTTAATGAGTTCTATTATTGTATTGAATTTTATTAAAAAAGCTAATCATTAAATTTACTAAATTATTATAAAATAATTATTAAATGTTATCGAACTATTATAAAATAAAAATTAAATCTATCAAAATTTAATATTTATTATAACACCACAGTAATTATTTTATAACAATATAATAAACTTATTAATTATTTTACAAATTTTAAAAGTTCAATAACCAAAAACAATTAGTTTTCATATAGTTCAATTACATGTAGTATACTTTAACTCAAATCGATATATTCAGTAAATTGTAGTTTTGTTGTTAATCTCCGCCTATAGAACCCTATGGAGTTTTATATCATTCATACAACTACAATCCCTTCACATGGTCGCCATCAATCTCATCATCGACTAAATCTATTATATGTCATTGTGCTTACCTTGATGACGTACAAATAGACATAATCTCTAGACCTGACACTAAAACTACAAATTCATATATAAATCATCATGTATAATTGAAGAAGAAGATTCTTTCTCTCTCTTTATCAATCTCTCACTGATCATTACATTGTTTAGATCATCAATTCTCTACCTCCTTCACATAACAATCATATGTGGCTCCCATCTAAAAAAAGAATATAACTATAAAAATAAAACAAATGTATAACACCTTAAATCTAAAATTTTGAAGCATACCAGTGTGAAATCTTCGATTCAGTTTCGATTTTCAGACTCAATTTAAATGAATAAAGACTCAACTATAAAAGGAACAACTGCTCCATTGTTTATGTTTATAAACTCGAGCTTCCCCGTCTTCAAACTCAATCTACCATCAAGAAGAGATCAAGCTGTCATTGAAATATCCTTTAATGTCAATTCATGGGTTCCATTTCTTTACATGTTACAACCTATCATAAACTACCCAATCATCTACCAAGCTTGCTATTTCATCAACCTACGATGCTACTTTTTCCTTTTTTTTAAAAAAATTATTTTCCAAATGCTTAACCAGCAAGGAAGTGTAAAGACATTTAGGATGGCTTAGATAATTCTAAATTACAAATTCTTAACAACCATGCCTTTTAAACCTTAGCATATGTTTTCTTTAGTTAAATCCTTAAATTTTGATGGCTTTCATTAAACTTAAAGAACCTTACAATCTCATTAAAAAAGTGAATCATAATTCCATGATAAGGATATTATTTTTCCAGATTTTCCTAGTTGGGATTTGACTGAGCTCTTGACCCTCCTCTTTGGGTCAATCAGCTGGTAGCTTGAATCATCATGGAGGTTATATGATACTGTTTTTCTATCATTATACAAATAAAATGTAAAAAATTTGCTTGATTAATTACTGTTTTATATTCAACCAAAGTATATTAGCATTCAAAAATCTGGATTTCCAGAAACCGATTATGTTTCGGGATAGGGTAACCATATGATATTCAGATTGCAAAGCCAGCAAAGATCAAGCGAAAGGAAAAAATAATTTGCATTATATATAAGGATATGATTCTATTTCACAATGTAAAACTCTTTTAGTTTAACACAGATCTGAGACTGTTGGATGGGTAAAAATAGATTGTTGAGATTAACTGTAGAAAATGAAAAGATATTCTTTGAAAAAAGAAGTTAAATTTGCTATTTATTTTTACTCATCCAACATCTGTAGAAAATTAGAATCATATATTTATATATAAACTTTCATTAAATTGCAAATCATCATATCTGCTGTAGTGCTTTTGAACGACTTGAAAACTCATAGCCCATCATTTTGAAAAACACATCCTTTTTATTAAGAAAATGCTTCATAAAAGCCTACTTGTAAAACATCATTTATCTGTCTGGTAACTGGTTCAATCAATGATACTTCTTTTAATATTCCTCTATCTGACCCTACACTAAACAAATTATAAAAAAAAACCCTAAACAAATCCATTGACGCATAGATTCCGTAGTGTTTAAAATGCAACTAATTTAAAATAAAAAAGGAAAAGTTAAAGTAACATTAACAAGAAAAAAAAACCATGGCTGCAACAATATGATCATGACGGAGCCATGTGGATGATTAGGATTCCATTGTCGTTTTATTATCATTTCATCAACTTGCATTACTTTAAAAAGATGGTCAAGAAATCAAGGCACGCTGTTAAACACATGTTTAATAACAGATAAGTAAAATACTAATGCCGCAGATAATATACATATATATATATAACCCTAATTTGATTTTAAGCATATATATAAACTGGGTGTCAGCTTGTTAACTTTACCCGAGCCCCAAGTACAAGACACAGCAAATGATGTTGCAGTTAAGGGAGTTGGAATAGAAAAATGAGTGCATTAAAACAGGCATTGGCATTCACATTAATGCTGATGCTAGTGTTCATCTCTTCACGGAGGCAGCAGCTTTTGCCTTTCTGTACTAATCAAAGCAATATTTGATTCAAGAATTTACTTCAGTTTTAGGTCAGCTTTAGATAGAATATTCTCTTAGCCTCAGTGCTTATCCAAATATGAAAATAGAAGTGGTCTCAAGAGAATATTGTTTTCTCTTGGTGATTCGAGTTCTAATAGTACTGTCTGCATGGGTATGTGAATTTAGTTAAATCTAGATGTCCTAGAAAAATAAAAATATTATTGTGCCCTCAAATATTGGAAGCAGCAAGATAATAAGATGAAAATTGGATACAAATTCAATAAAATAACATAATTAACAATGATTAGGTAGATATGCCCATAACTAAACTAATCATAATGTTGGAACAATCAAGTAGAAATCAAGTTTATAGTAATATGATTTGTTTTCCTAAATTTAAGGTTAGGGTTGATGACAAATGACAACTTTTCTTTCAATTAGATACCATTTCCATCTAAAGTTTAAAAATATAATGTTAGGGTTTCTACTTTCTCATCTCTTAATTAGCCCTAATCTTCCTACCCATAACATTTCCTTAACACAGTGAGAGAAAGGGAGGACGACACCCAGTTTGTTAATTCTTTTATATTCAATTGGTTTTTTCCCCAAAAAGATAATTAAAAATGGAACACCACCCAATCGCTAATATTTTAATTAAACAATGACAACTAATAGTCTTGACAAGAAAGATTAATTAAGAGAATATAGTAATAGGTAAATGGATATTAAAGCAAAAGAATATCATAGTTAATGGAGGCTTAAACACTCCAAATGCAAGCTGGTGTACAATGCTGACAGAGTGGGTAGACAGAACAAGCCAAGGGAAGCTTCACAAATATTTCGCATAATATTCCTAGTACTTTGTTTCCTTTATTAATTGAGTGTGTTGGGTGGCAAAGTTGCTTAAACTTTACAAGAACCTAATTAAATTCAGTTAATTTAATCGATTTTCAAATTAATTAATTTTTTTAATATTTTTTCATGATTTTAAATACAAAAGATTGATCATTTTTCTTGAAGAATCTATAATTTTTTATTCCATTAAGTTTCCAAAATTTGCTCCCAGAAAACAACACATAAGAGATCGATCTTTTTTATGAAAAATTGTAGAAAACAATTTGAACATGTATTTTTAAGTTAGCAACCCTACACCTAATCGATCCTACAACTATCGTACATACATAAACATACTTGAAACATCACAAACATGTCAAAACACATTATGATCATTCTTAACAACATCAAATTAACATGTAAGCATGTTTTGAGAATTAAAAGTCCATTTATGTACATAAAGTTTCTTTTTAGGAACTCAAATAGTCATATTTGACACTAAGGTTATTGTAAAGGTCCTTTGAGAAGTCCGATACCAAATTTTGACTTAAAGTGAATTATTTTACTTTTTTAGAATCGTCGCCAACTTTTTGGGTCAAGTGAGGTTGGATACCTAGATTTGATCTTTTACCAGATCTACATTTTACTAGAGATTCACTTAGAATGATTCGAAAGTCGATTACGTGTAGAGGATGATAAGCATCTCACTTCTCCCTTTCGGTACCAACACTGTTACGAGTTGTCTTAATCGTGAAAATTAAAATTTAGATTAAAATTACTTACATTTAAGGATTTATTTCTTAAGATAAAATAAATTATGGTTTAAGAAATATAAAATAAAAGTAATTTAGATCTCAACTGGGTCAAGCTATTAGGCCTATTTACTTGCTAGACCTGTATGATTTCGGACATGGCTTGAGAATGAAGAATGATATTCGAACCAGCTTTATAAGAACATAATAAGATCTAAAAGAAAAAGAGAAAAAGTATGCAGAAATAGATTCAAGATCGAGAACGAAAGTATTGACGTTTCAGATGCAAGAACCAAATTGAAATATTGAAGTCATAAAAAGAGAAGACAAGGCGCACATGTGATGAGTTTTTCATGAAAAATAACTTATCTAACCGCGAAATGGATCAAGTACAATTAGCTTCAGGTTTCATATTCAATCTCTATGAAGATTATGAAACGTCAAAGGCATTTAAAAGGAAATGATCTTTAGAGTGAAAACTCACAAATGAGTAGTCTAGAAGGATCCAAAAATAAAAGAGAAGAAGCATATGAAAATATATTCAGGATCGAGAACAAAAGCATTGATGTTTCAAATGCAAGAACTAAATTGAAATCTTGAATTCATCAAAAGAGAAGACAATAAGCACATGTGATAAGTCTTTCATGAAAAATGACTTTTCGAATCACAGGGTAGATCAAGTACAATTAGTTTTAGGTTTCATATTCAATCTATGTGAAGGTTATGAAATGCCAAAGGCATTAAAAAGGAAATCACCTCTAGGGTGAAAACCCACAAATTGACAGCCTAGAGAGACCCAAAATAAAAAAGAGAAAAAACATGTAGCAGTAAATTTATTCTACCCCTTTTAGGGTTAATTTTATTCTAAGTGGAAGAGATTATTTTTAGATTTTATTCTACCCCTTAGGGGGTGTTTGGTTCAAGGATTGTGGGATTCTCATGGGATGGGAATCCCACATTCCCATGTTTGGCTGGGAATCTCATTCCCGATAATATTTTATTACCAATAGTAGATTTTTTGGGGTATATTACCGGGAATGTCATTACCTCCATTCCCTTAGGTATTGTAACATTACCGGCATTTTGGACTAAAATACCCTTAATTTTTTATTTTTTTTCAAAAATATTCTTCTTCTGTCATTGAATAATAAAAATTCTACGAAGGTTAAATTACAAATTTATCCTTAAATTATTTTAGATTTAAAAAAAAAAGTCTATAATTAAAATTTTATATGAAGTTCAGGGGTTAAAAAATTTTACCCTTTCATTAAACCTTTTTTATATTTTTAATTTTGTAAAAAAATTATATAAATATTATGAATTTAATTTTTTAAAGAAACTATATAAATATTTTACAATTTGTAATATTATACAAATATATAATAAGGACAATTTGGTCAAATATACATTCCAAATTTTTTTTATTCCTTTAACCAAACACGGTAATCTTACATTCGTGCTAAACCAACCAAACACAAAATACAACATTCCCAATAATCCTATTCTCTGGTAATCTTTTATTCCCACTGGTAATCTTACATTCTGTGAACCAAACGCACCCTTAGGGTTAATTTTTTTCATTTGCAAAAAGTTTTCTAATACTTCAATGCATGATAAAGAACATGAGAAAAATGATAAAAAGAGGGTTTACGATCAAAATCTGCACAGGACATCTTGAAACCGAAGGAGGATTCGAGTCAAAAACCTTAAAAGGTGATTCGAATGTGAAAATTGTGTAATTATAACATAATAGTTGATCTTACAAATCTCTTGATAAAGTGTTGCGCATACTAGAAGCATTTGCTAGAGCTTGGAACCGGTGGATATTTTAGAACCAGAAGTGTTAAATCTTGACCAAAGAAGTCAATTCGAAAGACCTTTCATTCTCAAATTAACCCAAATCTCATAATCATCATTATTCTCAACACTTGTCAAAGAGCTATAATTTTTGAAGAATTAAAAGGATGATTGATTTGTTTGATAATCAACGAACTTATATTTTATGATTTGTTTCAATTGAGAACCCGAAGAAAAAGATGCTACGTTTTTTTAAAAAAAAGTTATCACATCGAATTTTTCACGCTTTGAAAAATGAAAGAGGAAGGGAAACACTTTTCATGTTTCAATTGTGAGCTATAAACATTTTGTTTATATGGATGCATTGCTTATGTATACTGAGAAAAGAACTGAGTGTCTTTAAACTAATAACTTTTTTTTTGGAAATCACTTGTTTAACTGAGTGTCTTTAAACTAGTAACTTTTTTTTGGAAATCACTTGTTTTGATCGATACAAGTGACCAGTTTTTGTAATGGAAGGCATATACTCGTATGTCGCAGCTAGCTAAGGATATGGACCTATAATGAAAGGCATATACTCGTATGTAGAAGCTAGCTAAGGATATGGACCTATAATGAAAGACATATACTCGTATGTAGAAGCTAGCTAATTGTATATCCTTGTCCAAAATAAAGAATATACAATTAGAGGTGGTTCAAATTATAGTTTTAATCTCTATACAAAATCAAGTGAACTCAATAATTAAGAGATTTTTGTTTTCATTTGAAGTTTTGTGTTCGAGCTATGTTTACATAAGTATATGAGTATTTGTCAAATGGTCGAGAGTCTTTCGAATAGATATTACCTTATATTAATCCAGACTAATCAAAATAAAAGTAATAATTTCTTTACATTAATTTGCCATTAATTAGATTGTTCATTTTGAAGATTTTCTGCCATGTTTTGTCCATAATTCGATGACAAATTCGATTTAGAATGAGACTGTAGAATCAAGTATTTTTCCGGCGATAACATTCATCCTCTCTTTTTGTAGGTCCAAAGCAGGTTGCAAAGTTGGAAAAAGATTCTAAAAGTTTTCGTGATGCAACCCATTTAACTCTTTATAACAACAATGTTGCCACAAGGCCCATGATTCCACGCAACTGAAAAAAATAGGGTGATTAACAAATTTAGGATATGTTTGATTATAAAAATAAAAATTAATTTATAAAATAAAAATAAAAATAATTGAAAATATATTAAAAAATTCAATTTTTTTATTAAAATTATTTTGATACGTAAAAATTAAAAAATATGAGATTTAAGTTTTTAACTCAGTTTGATAGTATTTTTGAAAAATAATTTTAAAAGCGATGTAAAAAATTACTTATAAAAGTATTTTTGAAAAGTGCAATTTAAATTTTAATTATTTGAAACTGTTGTTAAAAAGTGATTTTAGAAAGATAAAATGTCCATTTTGGATATTATATTATAAATAAAAAATATAATATTTGAGGATAAAAATATAATTTCAGCCGAAAGTGATTTCCACAACAAAAGCTAAAAATTTGAACTTATGAGATTACGTTAAAAATCACTTTTTCAACTATGATTTTAACTTTTCTATTGCTAGAAGCATTTTACGCAAGTTTAAATCATTCTAACAATAAATTTTTTGTTTAATGGTATTTGGGACCCTCAAACTCTTACAAAAAAATAATTTGGCCTCTGATTTTTTTATATTCAATATAATTCTGGGGGAAAAATCAATATAACCCTTTAACCAATAGAACCTAGCATTAAAAATTACGACGCTGATATGATGGTCCACATCAACATCATGGACTAACATATAAGCATCGTGAATTATCACATGTGCATCGTAACTATAAACTTTTGTGCCCTAACGACATTTTCTTTGGAAAGAAAAACAAACTTTCTACTCGATTCTCAGCAAAGTGACATAAAAAGTTGCAAACGAAGATTTTAACATTATCTTTAATTATTTTCTATGATGGATTTTGGTAAAATATCTTGTAGATCTCTCATTATTTAAAATCTGATAAATAAATTTTCATTATAAAATATTTTAAGAACCTCATTTTTTAAATATAATACAAAACATATACATCTTTTGAGACGACCTGCTTTTTATATCTTTTCTCGAAATGTTATACATTATCAATTATCATACAAAATTTCCACCTTTGGCGTAGCTATTCTAGTGGAACAAAAAATTCACATAATCATATCTTTGCGATAGCTACAAAATTATGACATAATATTATGTTGAAGATTAAGCTCCACTTATTAACGATTCTAAATTCAATATGCCTAATTTAAACCAATCAATCATTTGATCTTAAAGAGCCTACATGAATTCATTTCACTGGTTTCCAATAAAAAGGATGATATTCTAGTTGTAGGAACGATTCTTTAAACTCGTATATTAGATTCTAAACTTTTGAAAGATAATTCGATTTAAAACGTAAATTTGATCAGATCGATCTTTTAGATTAGGTAGTGTCAAAATCCTAAAATATATATTTAAAAACTTTTTAAGAAAAATCTTCTTAAGGAGACAAATAAAACTTTACGTTTTACTATATATTTATTGAGTTGTTTACATTGCTACTAAATTTGTTTGAGTTCTGAAAAATTGATAAAGCCTAAGCCAGTGGCTGTATTCCCATCCCTATAATTAAAATTTGGCATGTACATCTCTGGTCCAACAAGTCTCTCAGGCTGTTTTAGTATTGGGCTTAGGTTGTAATTTCTGTTGGTTGTATATTGGCTCGTCCGTGTGTAATTTTATTACAGTAATAACTGCCTACATAAAACCAAAAAAAATAGAACAAACGAAATAATAATAATAATAATAATAATAATAATAATAAAAGGAAATTAGTTAATTTATCTGATGGCGTATACATGATCTGTCCGCAAAGAATCTTGACCAAGGTTGTAAATGAGAAGAGATAAATCGTGAGTTATTTGAGATCGATTCGATTAAAGTGGTTAACTCTTGAATCGAATAGATTTGACTTGAGTTCAAACTCGACTTGAATTCTTAATGAACCAAATGATAACCGACTCGAAAAGCTCACGAGCAACTCGAAAAACAATATATTAAATTTTTAGATTTTTTAATTAAATTTTAGTAATATTAACATTTATATGTTTTTTTAAATTACAATATAAGGCTTTCATGTACTTAAGGAGTTTGAGCTTCAATCAAACTAAGTCTGAGAATATTTCGAGTTCAAGTCAAGTTTTAATTTTTGATTTCGAGTTGAGCTTAAAAATCTTAAGTTATAGAATTTTTAAGTCGAGTCAAACTTAATTTTATACTTTTTGAGTTGAGTCTAGCTTAATATTACTCGAACTCGACTCGGTTAATTTACAATCCTATGACAAATTAGACATTGAATCCCAATATTTTTGTCACCAACTTACTTCATGTTTCGAGCACTAAATAAAATTAAAAGAAGTGCATAAAATAGATAATAATATAAACAAAATAATGTGTGAGTGGACCAAAGTATAGCCCTCGGTAGAATATTTTTTTTTAGAGATTTAGATTCGAATAACTATATTTATAAGATATGTGTGTATTATCAATTAATTAAAAAGAACTCTAAACAAATATTACCACGTAATCACTCCGACTATTAAAAAATTTAACACTTGGATGCAAGCTTAGATGATCCATACTCAATGATTAGTCAATATACCATGATTTAATCCTTGTTAAGATTTTATCTGTTGCTAATAAAGCTCCAGCTAACGTCACCGTTGAAATGTTGATGAGTTTAACAATGCAACAATATAAAGAATTACTTCTAAATTGCTTAAAAAATAGTATTGCTACAAAATAATATTGTTAGTTTTGACTGACAAGTAATAATAAAATAATAAAAAAATAAAAAATATAATGATTCACTACATATAAATCATTGTTTTAGAAGTAATTTTGTTTGAATTGATGTAATCTCAAAAGTGGACGTTGCCCACTAAAATTAATATAATCTTTCAAACCTCGTACACCTAAAATGAAGAAGTGGAATCTACATATTGCTATCTTCAATAAAAAAAATTCAGAGAACGAAATAATAGAATCATCAAATAGTACATAAATTATAGAGATGAATAGATGTGCACAAAAAATCTGAATATTCGATTTTGTGCAAAAAATATCCGAAATCGGATTTGGGAAAAACCGGTTTTTTTAAAACCGGATCAGATATTTTAAAACCGGATAGTATAGCCAGTTTGGAAAAAATTGGACAACCGGATTTTTTACCTGATTAAAAACCGGTTTGAAAAAAATCGGATAAAAAACTAGTTTTTTATTCGGGAAAAAATCCGGTATGGGGTTTAAAAATTAGGTCTGAGGTTTAAAAAATTGGATGACCGGATTTTTTACCGGATTAAAAATTGGTTTTTTTCAAACCGAAACCGATTACATCATCCGACCCTCCAAATCGATTATGATCCGAACCGGTTTTTTTTATAAACCAGTTTTTTGACTTGGTAAAAAAACCGGATCAGTTTTTATCCGATCCGGATCGAATTTAAATCCGGCTATGTGCATCTCTAGAGATGAACTGTCCCTTTTATATGAGTACTAAAGGAATAAAATTATCATATAAAAACTACACACTCCAACCATCTTAAATATAAATAATACACTCCCTAAATATAACCCTCACTATTTACATTACTCACATTATACTTAAGTTTGTTTCCAATAAAAAAAAATCATGTTATCACTTTTACTAATAGTGTTATCAATGTATACCTAAAAAATATTATGGAAATATAGGGATCAATTTATGTCAAATTTAAATAAATGGATTAAATACTAAATTTTAACAAACTATAGGATCTAAGACCATAATTAGACAATTAGTGATGTAAGTAAAATATTAGAAGGATTTTTTTTACAATTATTATCTAGGGAGGGGAGGTATAGGGGAACTTGTTCTTGATGAGTATTGAAACCTAAAAAGAGGGGAGAGGTGCTAACTCAAAGCCTTTAACCACTTACTCTAAAGATTATTGACAAAAAAATTGATTAATATGATGTATGAATGGGATACGTATCATCAAAAAGTTATCCCAGACCCTTAAGTGAACCTCGTGACTCGCTAGAAATTTATTTAATATTAATCATCAACTTAATTACAACTAAACTAGTTAAAAGTTCAACTTATTGTTTACTTAATTAGTTTGTTTCTAGTAAGGAGTCTATTAGCTAAGCAATGGAACAGCAAATTGAAGTCCTTGTATAAATACTTGATGGCAAACAATTACAGGACGACGATGCAAACAATGGTACAACAAAAACTAGGATTTTTAAAATCTAAATTTATCCAATTAAGAATGACTTAATCTAAAACCAATCCAACCAATATAATTGCTTGTTTAGAGATATGCATATATATATATATATATATAATTTTGGCATAATATCAAAATTCAACTTTAATATTTTATAGAATAATCATTTTGATCCTTATTTCTTTTTGAAACACTTTAATCCTTAATGTTTCATTTGTCAAAATTATTCTGTTTTTTACGTGATTAACTTTCAATGTTATTAGATGATGTGATATTTTCACATATGTCAAAATTATCACTTTTGGTGACATGTCATATGATATACAATCATTTTTAGTGATATAACATATATCACATCATTAACAAGTGTCGATTGTTAGTTAACTAATGATTTTTATTCATAAAATTATCATTTTGACCATAATGAAATCGTTGAGACCTATACTTCAAAATAATATAAGTTAAAGAGATTATTTCGAAAAATATCAAGGATAAATCTTAATATTATACCTTTAATTTTTATATATTCAAAGAGTTTATCATATATATATAATAAAATATTAAGTTGTAGAGGTGGAAATTCAAGAGAAATTTGAAGCAATAAAAAAAACTTGGCGTTGCAGCCGAAGTATGACGTTGTCCGTTCAAACATAGAGTAATAGGAAAGGCAGTTAAGTGGGGAAATTAAATTAATTAAATATAATATGAACAAAAAATCCAAATGCTTGGTACAAGATTTGGGTGATATGCCCGGTGTTAGGGTTTCACTGTGTCTCTGTCTTTAAGCCCATTTCTTCCTCTCTGTATTTAACCCATTCCCCCCATTTCATTCCTTTATCAAATCTCTATCACCTATCTTAAATGTTTCCAGTACCATGGCTGCTGAGCTCGGCCTTCTCTCATTGAACCACCGTAAAAACTTAGCTCAATTCCAACAAAATCATCTTCTTCTTCACCATAACTCTATTTCCACTGCTGGCTCGTGGATGTGGAACCCTAACGCTCAATCCCATGAACCGGTTGATGATTCATGGGAAGTCAGGGCCTTCGCCGAGGACACCGGGAACGCCATGGGCACAACTTGGCCGCCTAGGTCTTATACTTGCACTTTTTGCCTACGGGAATTCAGGTCAGCTCAAGCACTTGGTGGTCACATGAACGTGCACCGCCGTGATAGGGCTCGGCTCCACCAAATACAGCCACCTGTTGGTGGTGGTGGTGGTGGTGTTACCGTTCCGTTAATCAACCAAGCCTCACCATCTTCAACTACTCAAGAATTCGCCACAAATAATGGCTTGTGCCTCCTATACCAATTACCTAGCCCTAATGGGGTTTTCGCTTATCCACCTGTTAATACTGCATGTTCCTTTGATTCACCTTCGACCCTTCTCTCCATTTCACCATATCATCCTTCTAATAGCTCGACGGTGGCGCCACCGTCGAAAAATTTTCCAGCGACATCTCTGGGGTGGAATAGTTCTTCTCTTAGTTACTCAATAAAACCCGAATCTTCAACCACTTCTACCGGTATTAATCTCAAGGAAACATCAATTGAAGATCTTGATCTAGAGCTCCGACTAGGGCATAGTCCAACCAACATCTTGAAGGAAAACAAAAAGGTAAAATAACAAAATCAAAGAGCTTGAGTGTGCAATTTCCATCTTTACATATTTGCCAGTTTGAGATAGTTTAGTTTTTTATTAACTTGGTGTGAGATTTTTTTCATCAATGCTTGATTTACTTATATGTGTGAAAGTTGAAGAAAAGAAACAGCAAATGCTGCAAGTCCAAAGAAGAAGAAGGATATTATTATTTTTATTGTTGTTGTTGTAAGAAGAGGAAGAAAAAAGGAAAAGGAGATTAGGGTTTGGGTGAAAGAGTTGGAAAAGTTGCAGTGCAGTGTCATTATCTGGGTTACAGGTTTTTCTGAATAGATCCAGTTCCTCTCTCTCTAGGCTTGATTTTCCGTGGGGGTTGTTTATACTAAAACACTAAAGCAATGCAATTGCCATTAATTTCTGCATTTAGCTGCAGGGAAAAATAACCACTTCTACAAAATAGAAATAAATAAAATTTCTGGGTAACACTTATAATTGCATTATATGATATATAGAGAAGGCTGTCTTTTTTTTCTTTTTTTTTTCTTTTTGGGTTTACTCTCCTGATCAGGTGTGTAGGATATTAACAAATCTCATTACTACACCATTTATATCCTATAGTTGCTATATTTATTTCTTATGGTTTGGTTGATCATGTGTTTAAAGTAAGGGTAAACACCACCACCAACCGATTGGTTTAGTGGGATAAGACACTAGATCCCTTAAATAAGGTCGAGGGTTCGAATTCTGTTATTTGCGTATAGAGTAAACTGAGTTGGGAGGATCGCCTCCATATTAGGTCTTTACAATACTCAATCCGAATTAATCGATTAATAAAGACAAACACCTTTCTACGTCTGAAAAATTGGATAATAGAAATTAAATGAATTCGTTGTAAAATTAGTATGATAATTGATGATATGACCAAAATATTAATCAATAATTTTTAATAGCCTAGAGTGATTACAAGATATGAGATATTACATGTTTAGAATCTTTTATAACTGTTGATAACACACATAACATGCATATATAATTGTTCGAACTTGAGAATAAGTAGAATAACACTCTATTTTATCACTGAAATCGCCTGATAGGTACAACGTAACATCAAATATTCTGATTTTAATTAATAATCTTGTATTTGATCATTGGACACCTAATTTATCTATAGCGTAGTGGTGGATTTAAATTATTTTAATTAAAAATATAAAAATTATGAAAATATATATTATTAGAATAATATTAATTATTATTTAAGTTATTTTTTACTTTTTCTAATTAAATTAATATCTAATTAACTAACAAAACAATATAGGTTTTAAGGGGGAAACAATATTTTTCTTTATAAATTTGAGATAAATATAAGGTAGTATATGTTTAAAAAATCATTAGTTTTAATCAATGAACGTTTATATTTTTACATATGTAATGTTCGAATTCGATATCTCAAAAAATAATATCAAATCTTTTAATGTTTAAGATTGGTTTGTATAATATTAAATGTGCGTTGAATTTAAACAAGAGACAGCAAAAACTACCATTGTTTCTTTTGCAGTTAAAAAGGCAGTGCTTGGGGAAACTCCTTTCACACCGACTGACTCAAAGCCAAAACCATGCTGTTATCTCATAGGGATTTGTGAGTTTTAGATTAATATAAATACTGTTCACTGATATTATATATTATAAAATTTAAACTTAAATTAATGGAGTAGTTTCGATAACTCGATTAAAATATTAGCCGTTATTATTTTATTGGTGAATTCTTTAAGCCGTACGAATTATCAGATTTGATATTTTAAGTTTTTTTAAATTAAAATAAAAATAATCAAATTAATTTTGTAAAATTAGGGCTTCGATGAATTTTCGGAATCAAAATATTTAAAAACTGTAAATTTTATATTTAAAAACAAACAAATTTAACAAAAAAAATGAAAAAGCATAGATCAAATTTGATGCTAATGATAAATGAGATGATTACTTGAATGGACGTAAACAGGGCTTTTACGATCGTTTACTTAAAATGAAAGAAAGAAAGAATAGCAAAATAAAATTAGAAAGAAGAAAAGAAAAGAAAATATCACATCTTTATTCGATAAAACATTTTTAATAGACGTAACAAACGTTACATAAAAATAGAAGCAAAATGAAATGTAAATATCTATTCTAACAAAAATAGACAATATAAAACAAATATACAAAGTATATTTATTATTTTAATTATATGCATATATATATATATTATATGGATAAGGAACTACTCTTGAGCTATGAGTTTCAAAAAACAATATGGTAATGTAAAACTATATATAAACCAATCTCCAAACTATAGAATTGCTTAATTTTTATTAAAGATTGACGAGAAAGAATTAATTAACATTTGAATGAAATTTACAATTTGATATTGTTTTTGAAAAATGATTATAGAAGTGATGTAAAAAATACTTTTAAAAGTATTGTTGAAAATGTAATTTAAAATTTAATCGTTTGAGATTACTGTTAAAAAATGATTTGAAAATATAAAATTTCATTTTAAATATTATGTTGTAAATTGAAAATATAGTATTTAAGGGAAAAATATAATTTCACTCAAAAGTGATTTTCCACAATAAAAACTATAAACCTGAGTTTATGAGGTTATGTTAAAAATAATTTTTCCAACAATAATTTTAAATTAAATTTTGAGTGTTTAATATTGTTTATTGGGTAGAAAATCACTTTTTCATTATTAGAAACATTCTCAAACTGGCCCGTACAAAAAAAAAAATAGACGACCCTATTCTCATATTAAATGAGGTAAGGGGGAGGTAGGGTAGTAGGCTGTCCCCAACGCTAGGTTAAGAGCAACTTCCGTGGAAGACTTCCATCAATTATGAATTGCCCCGTACGTTAGATGCAAATTAACTATACTTATGCATTCACTTTATCCAAATTATACCGTGGGTAAAAATTATAAAATAAAGTCAATTTATTGTCAACTCATGCACTAAACGTTTTCAAACATGAGTTATAATTAATACTCTTACCAACCAATTAAATAATTTAAGTGATGAAAGAGAGTATTGTTTTCTCTAAAGATCTTGAGTTCGAGTAGTTATATCTATAAAATGTACGTATGTTATTAATGACTAAAAAAGATTTTAAATAAATATTATCTTATGATTAAATCAAACTAAAAAAATAAATATACTAAATAATAATTAAAATTGAAAGTTAGACAATTTAAGTATTGAGATAAATTTTTAGTTAATTTCGAACATGTGCCATAAAAATGAAAAAAATAATATGTTTAATCAGTAATATAGTGAATTTATTGAGTATCTTCAGTGGTTAAAGGGATTGTTGTTCTTTCTTGAGGTCTTGAGTTCGAATAGTTGCGTCTGCATAATATGTATGCATTGTTAACGGTTAAAAACGATTATAAATACATATTATTCTTTATAATCATCCTCATCAATAATGATATAATAAATATCATAAATATATTAGAATATCGTATTATCTATATTTACACAAATGATACAAGAAAAGAAAACACGGGACGCAACATATAAATTGCTAAATCTGTTAGAGACATTATCGATATATAAGAATTTTAATTAACAATGTGTTATAGTATTTATGAATAGAATAAACTAAATTAGAAGAGTGGTTTACTATTAGACTTCTTTGGTATCCAATTTAAATTAATCACTTAATGAATCGAATAATAATAGTTATATATATTAATGATTATATACATTATGTCATAGTTCTTTAAATACTATTTAGAGTTTAAATTTTGATATTGTGAGAAGAGTAGATTAATTTAAAATGATTTATTAAAAATTTTACAATATTTGATTAGAACTAATTAATTAATATTGATTATTATCAAAAGAGTAAAATATTTTTTTCATACTTAATTAAGGAGTAATTAATACCTCATTTTAAGTTTGTAAACAAAGCGAAGTTTAAGGGATATGGAAAAACTAGCTTAAAAAATAAACCTCGTGAATGTCTGGCTAGATTACCAACTAAATCCACCTAACGTGTGGCATTTAAATGTAATATTATGCATGAGATATGTGTTGTTGAGAATTCAAATTTGTAATTTAATAATATCTATTTACATAAATTCATCCAATCTTCAAGGGGAAAATAGTACAAAACTTCAAATTTTCTATATTTTTTGCCTCTAAAATAGAATAAATTAGTTCCCTGTATGCTTTACAGTTCTTTTCCCAAATTGATAGGACAAATAGAATAAATCAATACGTGGTCGCTGGAGATCATACGTAGGAGACGTTCACGGGGTAACAAATGATTGACACATAATTATCACAGGTAATTAACGAGATACATTTCATGTGTTTGAGAATTCACATAAATTTTATGTTCGCATACTTGGGGATTTGCACGAGTCGTTGACAAAATTATTATTCTATCACCGATTATTCTTTAATTTCTTTGCGTTACACTTAAATATAAACTAAATGGAATTACTTAAAATTTTAATCAAATTAATAGTATTATTTTCACTTTATTATATATATATATATATATTTGAAAATTTATGAATAAAGGACAATTACCCACTCATCCTTAACAAGTTATATTTATGCATGCCAATTTATTTAGTTTGTAAACATGGACCTGTCTCTCGTTAACAACACATTATTGTCACGTGGTTCCGAATTAAAATAATATAAATTATTTAGCCAACAAACTTTCTTGTTTCAACTCTAAATTCAAAGCTATTTATTTGTTTTGTGAAAGAAATTAATGCTTGGATTTGAAATTTGCCATCATCACCAAACTCAAAATAAGTATTTAAGAAGATAATAAAAATTCATAAACTACTGTAATTTAATTGACTTTTAAAATATGTTGTACACTAGCAACCATACATATACTCTACAACCGTGCATTAATTGTTGTACATCGAGCAATTTTAATTCATAGGCAACAGATGGGTATTAAATATTATATTCATTAAATGTTCATTTACCATTTTAATTTTCATATAGACGTTTTAACCACTTATGTGATTCTATTATATCGCATGCAACTATCCATATAATTTTAATATGATCAAATTATACGCTTAGTCCCTTTACATGTGCTCAAACTATCCATGTTATTTTGGTTAAAATTATAAAGGGTAAACTATTGAATTGTTCACTTGTACATTTTTTCTCACCAAATTCAAAATATTGTCGATTTATTAAATTTTAGTCACTTATGTTATCAGTTATTACATTTTGAACACTGATCCGTTAACATATATTAGTTTGATGACTTGACATGTTAGCTAAAAGATGTTAATTTTTAATTTGGCCCTTGAACTTTAGATATAATTTTATTTTGACCCTAAACTTTAGATAGAATATCATTTTGACCACTAAACTTTAGATAAAATATCAATTTAACCCCTGAATTTGACCAAAATATCCCATCATCGACCGCCAGGGACAAACGTAGGATTTTATGTTAGGAGCGGCGAATTTATGAAATTTTAAATAGGGGTGAACTTACAATATTTTAGGGGGCGAAAACATATCTTCAATAGAAAATATCTAAAATATATAGGAATTTGAAAATTTTAGGGGGACGACGGTCCCCACCCACCCGTCTATCCCTGCCGACTGCACTCACCACCATCGCTTTCAATCACCGTCGGTTGCCAAAAACAGTTGTCACTATTGTATCCATTATTATCATTATTTTATTTTTAATTTATTTCATTTTTTCATTCGAAATCCTTTCCCCTTCATTGGAAAATCATTCAGCCAGATTTTCTCAACTTTAATCATTCATTAACTAGAAATCTGAAGCTCATGACTGCTCTAAAGTGCTCATCGAAATCTTAGGATTCTAGTCACTGCAGAATGAAAAAAATAATTCAATTTTGTTAAGAATAATGGGGAAAACCTATTATTTTAAGTTATTCTGATTCATAATTTCAACAAATCACAGTTGATATATTTAAATATAATTAAGTCATGTTTAATACATGAATTTATTAAATCTAAAATACAATTAATCCCTTTTGACTAACTTCTATGTCATAAAGCTAATATACATTAACAGTTTATTGACCAAAATATAACAATCGATAACATAAATGATCAAAACTTAATAAAATGATACATAAGTACTTACCAAAGCTTTAGTTTTTTGAATATATATATATTAACTATTCCAAGTTAAAATGTGATTTATATTTCGGAAACTTAACATTCCAACGTTTAAAGAAAACGTCTTTTCAAAAGAAAAGTTAGACAGAATCATGAGTTTAAACTTCAAAGGCATGTTTACAAAAAAAATGATGTCAACACTTGGTCATTGTAATTAACCAAATACCGTTATTAATTATTTAGAATGACCGTTCATATTATAAAAATAAAATATGAAATTATACTAAATCATATTTTTTAATAAATATACTAAACCATATATTTGAGGATAAAAAAGAAACCAAAGGCCATAATTCACCTGTTAATATTTATCTGTCTGTCGAATAATTAATAGAGAGAGCTTTGGGTTTCAATGTTTCGTTTAGTAGGGTGGCATGGGGATCAAATATGTGAGAGGAAATGCACCTAGCCAAAAGAGGGGGGCATGATACATATTGATTAATAGTGGGGATCTAAAAATTAAAAAACGAGGTTAAAAGATTTTAATATTATTTCTTGAAACAGAATGAATAAATAATTTTTTCCTCTAACATATTTAATAATTTATTTAAGATAATAGGCATACACTTAATCTCCAACCCTCTAAGAAGCTAAATGCATCCGCCCAGTTGGTTGGAACCCAGCTAGCCTTTTTTCGTGTGGCTAACCGTGATTACGAGTTGGTGGCTAGTCGTTTGCAGCTGGTCCTACTTACCTATAAAGTCTATAAAGGCCGACACTTATTTTCCGACAATTTCTTATATTAGTATCTTTTTATGTCATGTATTGTTCATAGAAAAAAAAAACGTGTGATGCTCAACATATGATTGCATAAGCACAAATATGAACCGAACAGCAATCTTATGATTCCTTGAAAAATCTTTAAACTCAAAACGCTTTCATTGCATGTGTATTTGTCTGTCAAACCATCTAACGGGAGAAGTAATTAATATTCATAGAGGCACATACATATATATAATTGTGGTCCATTCCAGTCCACAAACACAGTGGCCCACAAAACTGATGGCCCCAAATTGAATTTGGCTGAGTTAGCCATGTGAAGGCTTCATGTGTATCATGTGGCTCTGTTAAAATAAGGTCACACGCCTTAGAACCAGGAGATTTGCTGTTATCACTGCTCAATTCAGCAGTCTGACAGTTAACACAAAAAAGTAATTAGCCTGCAGGTAAAAGTACAGAAGTTTACACTAAACTGCTTAAGAGGAGATAAAATCTAAGCCAAGATTTAGGATGGTTTTCCTAAGGAAGTACTATATCAGTTTTTGTTAGCTGACAAGGTATTATTAGGTCAATGAAAATGATGGTTACAAAAAATATTTTCTTTTTGATTGGACACACATAAGAAAACATAATTTTATGTTAGAGAGTGAAATTTTTAAAATTTTTGGAGGTGACGAATTTATAAAATTTCAAAAGACGAAAACAGATTTTAAAAGAAAATATATTTATTAAAATGATATTTTTTGTATTAGTAGGGTGTATCATTATAGTAAAGATTATTTTATTAGTTCATATAAAAGATGAGATTGGCGAAACGTGTCTTTGAGGGACATCATAAAAATTTTTTTTTTGCTTTTACATTTTAACCTCCATTTTTTAAAAGTTTAGATCAAATTTCAAACACAAACTAAAATTATCAAAACCACTAAATTATATATTGAAATGTATAAATTCTTGGTCTTTGAAAAAGTAAAAATGTTTATGCTAAAATGCGCTATCAATTTTCTAGTTTAACCTCACACATTTCTGTATTGGGAAAAGCTTTATTCTTTCTGTAACAATCGTAAAAAAATTATCTGAAAAATGGGAAGTGCATTTGAGTCACCTTCGATAACTTTTGTCTGTGTTTAAAATCTAGTGATTTACTGTTTATAAAATAGTGAGGAGGTTGGGTAAAATTATAACATAAAGAAAATATTTTTTTTTCATTTAAGTTAGGAAATAGTCTAAATTCAATACATCGATCAAATAAGTGTTAGTAGTTTATTAATTTTAGTATTTGTTTATTATGATATTAAAAATATATTATATATTATGTTATAACCCAAAATTTGAGTCAAAAGTTTTCACCTTTTTATTCAAGGATTGAATTGAATTTAAAAGGAAAATTTGAGGCTTAATTGAAATTTTCCAGTGATATTGGGGATTAAATTGAACTAGTGATAAGTCTTGGAGCATTTTCCAAAAACTTTAACAAGTTTAAGGGATTTCTAAGGTGATTAACCATTGTTTTAAACTAATTATCAACCCTAAAGGACTTTTTCATCTCATTTTATGTTTTCAGCGGCTCCGCTTCATCTTTTCTATCTTTCTATTTTTTCTTTTTTTCTTTATCACTTCATCGGAGGGTCCTCATCGAACCATTGCCGTTGTAGCCTTCACCGCTTATGTCATTGTCTTCTTCGCATCTTTGCGAACGAGACCCATCATTCGTTGTCTCCTCGTCAGTCGTCGTTAGCAAGAGAGAAGAGAGAAAACTTTCGAGTTTTGTGAAAATCATGCTTGCCACTCATCACCTCGAACCAACATCGGTAAGGGATTCCTCCCACCTTAAATTGTAAATCTGGATTTTTTCGTGAAATTTGGAGCACCATAGGGCACCCCACACGTCTCACGCCCCGTGGCTACGAGTGGGAGTGTGTTTTTCTAACAAACCAGTCTAACCGAGTTAAGGGCTTAGATCGATCTAACCCAAACTAGACCTGAATTGATATGATCTAACCAAAAACGAAATGATTTGAGTCGATCCATTGACTTTTGATCTAACTGTTGACTCATTAACTTTTTTTCAATAACTTTTTACTCTGATAATTTTCGACGTCCTAAATCAGTTTTTGAGTAGGTTTCGTTAAATTCTAACTTGAAAGCCTCAATATATCATTCTCATGATTATTTAGATTTTTTTAATGCAATTGTTATTGAGAAATTGACTTATATGTGATTATTTATGTCTGAATGTGACCCGATTTTGTCCGAGCAATCCAAACTGTCACCCTAGTTTTATCTAGCGTGAGAAATGAATTATTTAGCACGAGTTTATAGCTTGCTAATTGTGCGTTACTCGCCTAGTGCTACATGTGTTTATGATTAATTGTGTTTATGTATGTTGTATGCTTAAGTATCGATTATATGATATGCTGTCTTACTTATCGTATTTGTTGATGTATGATTGTCTGAGCATGAGATTGTAATTACATATAGTATATAAATAACTATGATTTATATCCACTAATGTATGCATTTATCGTGTACCGTAACCGTTAAATGATTATGTGTGTTTCATTGATATCTACTATAAATGACACTCAATATGTTCATTGCATTGGGATGAGTTTGTGAAATGGATGAATCATCAAATAATAGACTGATGTATCTTTATCGAATGGTAAAATTCATAATTGAATAATAGATTGGTATATCATTATCGGATGATAAATTTCAATAATCAAATTATAGGCTATTGTTGTTGCGGAAGACATCTATCGGATAGAGCAAAATCGCAACTGATAATTTGAGAAAATAAAAATGAAGATAAAAGAGACATAAAATTTACGTGAAAAACCCCTAAATAATATAGGGTAAAAACCACGGGCAACGGTAGAAGAATTTTACTATGAGAAAATAGGAATTACAACCTCTCTCGATCTACCAAGGAGAAAACAATGATAATTCTCTCTTGATAAAAAGGAGAAAACAACTCTCAAGAAACTCTCTAAATTCTCTAGTATTGAAAGAAAGCTAGAATGTTTTGGGATGATTTTGAAGCTAAATGAACTAGGGTATTTATAGTTGAATCATAAAGATTAATTTGTAAATACCCTAAAGTTTAGTGACTAAAGTTTGTAATTTCCCTTTTCATTTTTTCAACAAATTGCTGCACCTTTTTGACTATGCATCATTCGGTGCATTTGTTTATTTTTTTTCTTTCAAATTTCAACTTGCACCTTTCGGTGCATTGAATTTTCTACAATCTCCCACTTGAAGATTTGATTGGAACAATCATATTTTCACACCATTCTTTCTACCTTGTACCTTCATGTTGCTTACGTTTCTGACAGGCCACAAGAGGATCGACACCAAGAAAATTTATCAGCATTGATCGCCTTTGTCATGAAATATGCTATGTTGTCTTTGGTATGGATCTTCTGCATATCTACTGTCTATTCTTCCACCTTTTCACGAACGAAATAGTGCTGAACTCGTATGTGCTTTGTCCTTGAATGAAATGCTGGATTCCTTGCTAGATGCAAGGCGCTTTGACTGTCACAAAATAAAGAGACATACTCTTGATTGTGCCCAAGCTCCTCCAATAGCATCTTCAACCAAATTGCTTCTTTACTGGCTTGTGTAGCTGCTACATATTCTGCTTCTGTTGTGGATGTAGCCACAACTGACTGTAATTTTGAAACTCAGCTTACAGCTTCATCAGCAACTTTGAACACATATCTTGTAGTAGATTTGCTTTTATCCAAATCCCCTGCATAGTCAGATTCTACATACCCATTGATTAGTAAGTTTGATTCTCCGTAATGCAACATTTGAGGTCCCTTTGATGTATCTCAAGATCCTTTTTATTGTATTCCAATGCTCTTTGCCTGGAATCACCATGTACCGACTAACCACTCCCACTGCTTGTGCAATGTCTGGTCTTGTGCTTATCATAGCGAGCATTAAACTTCCCACTGCCGATGCATACGGTACTCGAGACATCTCCATCCTCTCTTCTTCACTGCTAGGACTCATACTGTATGATAATTTGAAGTTAATAGGAAGAGGGGTATAAATTGGCTTACAATCTTGCATGCTGAATCGTGACAAGATATTCTTCAAGTAATTCTTTTGTGAAAGCCAAATCTTCCTATTACTTCTGTCTCAGTGAATTTGCATCCCTAAAATCTTGTTTGATGATCCCAATTCCTTCATTTCAAATTCCCTAGCCAGTTGTGCCTTCAATTCTTCAATATGATCTTTGTTGGGTCCTGCAACCAACATGTCATCCACATACAACAGTAATATAACAAAATCGTTATCACCAGACCTCTTGAAATAAGCACAAGGGTCTGCATTAAGTCTGTTGTATCCAAGACACATAATGAAAGAATCAAATCTCTTATACCAACACCTCGGCGCCTACTTTAGACCGTACGGAGATTTGTTCAACCTGCAAACCAAGTTCTTCTTTTCTTTTTCTTCAAAACCTTCAGGCTATAGCATATAAATCTCTTCTTCAAGATTTCCATGAAGAAAAGTTGTTTTAACATCTAGTTGCTCTAGATGTAAGTTCAATGTAGCACACATTACCAAAACTACTCGAACTGTTGTTAGTCAAACCACAGGAGAAAAGATTTCATTGAAATCAATACCTTCTTTTTAAGCATATCCTTTGACCACCAGTCTTGCACGATACCTCTCCACTTGATCGTCACCATTTCGCTTGATTTTGAAGACCCATTTGTTACCAATTGACTTCCTTCTTTGTGGTAGTGGCACAAGGTCCTATGTATTATTTTTATGAAAGGCTTCAATTTCTTCTTGCATCGCCATCATCCATAACGAAGCATCTGAGTTATTTATTGCCTCCTGGTATGTTGATGGCTCACCATCCTCTATTAAAAGGCAATATGCAATATTACCTTCTATAACATAATCTGAGTGCCAATTGGGACGTTTTTTCACATGATCTGATTGATGAGTTGTTGGAGCTTCAGAACTCTCTGGTTCTTGTTCATCATGTGCTGGTTCTACTTCAGAAGAATATTCTTGTTCAACATCCTTTTCCACATGTATCTGTCTAGTCTCTGACTTTTCAGTGCTATCATCATCTTCTTTTCTTTGTAGCTTATATTTTACAAAGACAACATTTCTGCTGATTATCACTTTGCGGGCAATGGGATCCCACAAGCGATACCCCTTTACTCTATCAGCATGCCCCAAGAATTTACATTTCCTGGATTTTGGATCCAACCTTAAAATTTCTTGGGAGTTGTACATCACGTACAAAATACTTCCAAATACATGGAGGTTTGAATAATCAGCTGGTTTACCAGTCCACATCTCCATTGGTGTCTTCAACTCTATTACAGTTGATGGAGCTTGATTCACCAAATAACAGGCGGTATTGACTACTTCTGCTCAGAATGATTTTTCTAGGCCTGCATCCCTCAACATTGCTCTTGTTCTTTCTAACAAAGTTATGTTCATCCGCTCTGCCACTCCATTTTGTTGAGGAGTGTTTACCATTGTGAACTGTCTTTTGATGTCTTATTTCATGCAAAAGTCATCAAATTCTTCGCTTGTGTATTCTCCTCCATTATCTGTTCTGAAACACTTGATCTTATTTCCAGAATCAAGTTCCACCCGCGCCTTGAAGTTTTTGAAAGTTGAAAACACATCTGACTTCTTCTTAATAGGATACACCCAACATCTCCTAGAGTAGTCATCAATAAATGAGACAAAGTATTTTGCTCCGCCTAGGGATGTAACTGGTGCTTGCCATACATCAGAGTGAACCAATTCTAGAACACTTTTGGCTCTAGAATTTGACATGTTGAATTTCAACCGGTGCTGGTTACTTGTTATGCAATGCTCACACAAAGGAAGTGTTACCTTTGTTAAGCCTGGAAGTAGCTTTTTCTCCACAAGGATTTTCATTCCATGTTCCGACATGTGTCCAAGTTTCTGATGCCATAGCATTTCAAAATCTGAACTACATGAGGCAATAGAGGCTTCTACTTCTAGCAAAGTTTCTCCCTCCAGCATGTACATGTTTGCAGCTATCTTTTCGCCTTTCAGCACCACAAGCGCTCCACGGAACACCTTCATAATTCCTTTTCGTATTTCAATCTTACTTGCATTATTATCCAACAATCCGTAGGATAATAAATTTTTCTTCAGGCCTTTCACGTGCCGCATATCTCGAAACAATTTTAATTGTTCCATCATACATCTTCAATTTGATGGTCCCCACGCCAACGATCTCTAAGGCATGATCATTGCAACTATACACAGATCCTCCTGAGACATGTTCATAATGATGAAACCATTCTCTTCTTGAGGTCATGTGATATGTTGCTCTTGAATCAATGAGCCATATATCTGCAAATCTTTTTCTGCCTTCCACGGTGGTTGACGCTTCATAGCATAGAGCATCTCCATCATCTGAAGTGTTTGCGGTATTGCCTTGTGGATTGGAGTTTTTATTTAGACTCCAACAATCCTTCTTCAAGTTACCCTTCTTTCCACAGTTGTAGCACTTTAAATTCTTTTTGCTTCTCGACTTCGATCTACCATGTTTGTGACTGCTGCTTTGACCACGTTCTGTTGATCTCCTCTCATCGTTGTCAACGCTTCTGCTTGTTGTAGATTTACTTGTCTGTCTTTCTTGTTCTTGCGCCGATTTTCTTCTTGTAGAACAGTAGCTGCAACGTCATCGAAGACTAGACTGGTGCCATTACTGTTTGTCAAGTTGATGATGAGTTGATCATACGAATCCGGTAGACTTTGAAGTAGAAGTTCAGCACGTTCTTGTTCTACTATTTTACAACTTAAGGATGTAAGCTGAGAAAATAAAGTGTTCAGTGTGTTTAAGTGCTCTGTCACTGAAGTAGATTCTGGCATTCAGAGAGTATACAATTTCATCTTAAGGAAAATTTTATTGTGCAACGATGTGGCCTCATACAATTTGGTGAGATGATCTCATATCTCCTTAGCTATCTTCTTCTCCTCGATGCTTGACAATACTTCATCTGCTAATGATAGATGAAAGTTTGCCATAGCATTCACGTCCATTTCGATCCATTTGTTGTCATCTTTGAAATCTATCGGCCTTTCACTGATAGCTGCTAGACTAACCGCCTTTCTTCAAGATGGCATTCATCTTCAATTTTCACAATGAGAAATTTCTCCCATTTAATTTTTCAATATCAAATTTCGTTGCCATAGTTTCTATTACGGATAGCTCAAACTATTTCACTATCGTGAATAGTTCTCTGGAACTTTCAAAGAATGGGTAATACCTTCTTACTTTCTTATGTTGGAGGATCCACCTTTTGGTGGCAACCACAAAGATAATAAGTAGATATTACACACTCTAATCTGGCTCGGATACCAATTGTTGCGGAAGACGGCTATCGGATAGAGCAAAATCGCAACTGATAATTTGAGAAAATAAAAATGAAGATAAAAGAGACACAAAATTTATGTGAAAAACCCCTAAATAATATATGGTAAAAACCACGGGCAACGGTAGAAGAATTTCATTATAAGAAAATAGGAATTACAACCTCTCTCGATCTACCAAGGAGAAAACAATAATAATTCTCTCTTGATAAAAAGGAGAAAACAACTCTCAAGAAACTCTCTAAATTCTCTAGTATTGGAAGAAAGCTAGAATGCTTTGGGATGGTTTTGAAGCTAAATGAGCTAGAGTATTTATAGTTGAATCATAAGGACTAATTTATAAATACCCTAAAGTTTAGTGACTAAAGTTTATAATTTCCCCTTTCATTTTTTCAACAAATTGCTGCACCTTTTTGACTATGCATCATTCGGTGCATTTGTTTATTTTTTTCTTTCAAATTTAAACTTGCACCTTTCGGTGCATTGAATTTTCTACAAATATATCCTTGATGATAATGTTCAATCACCGAGTAATCGTATAATTTTGTAGATGAGACAATATACTGCATTGCATGCATATTATATTTTATGTGTTCTAAATATATCTTGTTTAAGTTAGCTCTTACAGTGGATTGATTACATGTTATACTTTGTGTTGTTTGACTCGCATTTAGAGGAAACACTTAACTTTATAGCTCATCTCCTTAATTTTCTCCTTTAAGATCCTCTGATTCGATAGGATTATTTTAATACTTGGAGAATCAGTTAACGACATTTTTCATTCGCCACGATTATTACCAAACTTTCATTATATTTTAAAAGTCTTTATCAGATTATGAAATAATGTCTATTTAGACTATTGGAATTCATCATTATCAAGTTTGTGCTTGCACGCATGATTACATACATTTACTCTACGTGATATGTTTTTATATAAAAATCTCGTTCTACAAGACATAATAAATATTGTAAGAAAATGTACGACAGTGGAAAAATGTTTTGCAGAGAGATAAGGTGTTGGACCACATCCACTTCCCTCCTAAATTCGATGCAAATTGGTGTTGCTTTTCATACAATTACAAGATCCAATGGTTTATCCTTTTAACCTTATTTTTAGCTAAAATGTACGCTCCCACCAAACACCAACTTCATTTGTCTCCCCTTTCCTTTCTCTTTTACACTGTCAAAAGCAAAAAAGTTTACGAGTACAGCGTCTCTCACCCCCTCCCCCACACCTATTTTTTTTTAGGTAAATTATACGTTTGGTATTTAAACTATTAATAGGTAAATATGCTTAGAAAATTTATTCAGGTTGCTTTAAAATTATACTTATTTGGATTGCTTTAAAAATTGTTGTCCAAAATTTAGCTTTGAAAATTCATTTTAAAAAGTTAGATGAAAATATGGTTTGATACGTTACAAATGTTTGATATCGTTGAGAAAATGTGTCATAAAATATTGAAGTAAAAAATATATACATGTTTAAATAGATATGTGAGGATTAAACCAATTTTTATTAGTGAAACTCAAAATAATTTACGTGTTCTATCACAATAATTTACTTGTTTACCATGACTTTGGTCATGAAAAGTAGCCTTTCTCTCAAGTTATGCAAACAATAATGTTTCTTTAATAATTTAGCGTAGTTACAAAATATTATTTATTTAAATATTTTATAATTATCGATAACCCACACGTACCGTCAAACATAGCTGCTTGAATTTAAGATCTTTAAAGAAAACAACATTCCTTTTAACTACTAAGATCACTTAATGGATTCATACAAACTACAATGTTAACACCAGGTCACGTGGTTGACATTGCTAAAACCATTTGAAAGTGATTGAAATGTTAAATAGAAGTTTGGAGTTTGATTAAAGTTTTGGATTCAAAATTTTGACAATATAGCAATGTAAAAAATATTTTTTTAATCTTAATCTACTCGATAAATTAATTTTCTTTAAATCATTAAATGGATAGATAAGAAATATTTGTAATTTATAATTTATTTTATCTAAAATAACTTTGTTTTAGACGAGTAAAAAGTTATATCATCCGAAAACCAACTTTCAACAGAAGTAAGAATGTTATATTCCTTTAACATATTTTTTTCATTAAAAATTGATTATCAATTAAAAAGTTCTACCAACATTACAATCAGGGACGCGAAAGAGACTAATTTAGATCACAACCCAAAATATATTGAAACTTCTAAACAAGTTAAATCGAAATAATGATAAAATTATTATTTATCTTAGAAAAATTATAATAATAATAATCATAATAATTATATGAATCAAACGATCTCAAAGACTAGAGGGATATTCCTTTAAGTTCGAGTGTGAGCATATTGTCTACATGTGTATTTAAGAGTATGTTGTCAAATGATTGAAAAATAATCATCTCAAACTAATAAATTTTTTTAATTAAATTGTGAAAAAGTGTGCAATTAATCAATAAGTAACCAAAGAAAGAGTCGCAAATGTTAAAACATATAGTCACAATATCAAAATTAGAGCTTAATGTTTATTAAAATAATCATTTTGGTCTTTATTCATTTTGAAGCATTTTGGTCTCTAAAATTTTATTTTAAGACCAAAGGTTTTCTAACGTTTGACTGAATAATCATTTTGGTTATTATTCTTTATTTCTAGAGCATTTTAGCCCTCAACATTTCATTTTAAGGTAAAAGACCCTTTTTTGGAATGTTAACCGTTTGTTAACTAACAATTTACATCTATAGGTGGGTCTTTTTCCTAAAAAAAATGAAACGATGGAGGGATTAAAATGGCTTAAAAAGAATAGGGACTAAAAATAATTATTTTAATAAATGTTGTAGATTAATCTTGACAGTATGCCAAACATATATGTTGGTAAAAATTAAATTAATAGAAGAGGTTTGGATTAGCTAGGAACCCATAGCCAGCTAAGATACATATAGACGTGGGATTATTTTAACTACTTACTCCCTCGGTCCCCCCCTTGTCCCCTTCACACTTAATATTGCTCATCAATCATCACACACAAACAAGCATAAACAACCAAAGAGAAATCCATCATCCAACACGAATTCAGGGTCTTATTTCATTTATTAACCCCTCTGCAACACCTATTATTTTAGGGTAAACTACATGTTTAATACCTAAGCTATTATTTGTGTTCTTTTTTTATACCTAGACTTTAATTTTTTTATTTGGTACCCCGCGTTAAAAAATTATAAGAACTGCTGGTGTGACAATTTTTTATTTCAATGATGATGTGGCATTACTTTACAATGATACGTCAATATCACCGTTAAGCTTTTAACAATGTGATACTAAATCGAAACTTAAATAAACGTGATGTATGATTTAGAAAAAGAATTAAAGTTTGGGTATCAAAACGAACCAAAATAATAATTTAAGTACTAAATATGTAGTTTACCCTTGAAAACATTTAGTTGCATGTTTTACTCTTTTATGCTTGTGATCGAAGTTTCTGTCAATTGCACTTCATTTTCTTTTGGTGGGAAGGATTGTTGCTTTGTGCGGTTTTGATGTGCAGTATTATCGAGTGTGGAGGGACACTTCAAGGGAAGAGAGCTGTCAAGGAAAGCAATGAAAAGAGAATTTACTAGCCATTAGTCAAGACTCATCGTTCCAGCCGCCTTCGATGCCACATGTACGATTCTCAATAAGCAAGGGCAAGAGTAACCTAGAAATGTCCCTGGCTTGTTGAAGATAAGGTGGAATAATTGAAATAAGAGATAAACGAACTTTTGGATTTTGAATTATCTCCTTAAATAAAGAGAGATGTATATAATTAGGGTATCAAGCGACAAACTCTAATACTATTTTTTTTTCTCATCGTGAGGGGTAGCCGTCACAAGAGGACTGAAGACGAGCTTTTCTGCACTAAGTCCTTGACTAAGGCTTAATGGAGGAGAATTACATCGACTTTTCTCCTTAGTTTTTTTTTTTCCTCTTTCTTCTTGATTCTATTCGATGATTTGGTCTGTAACTTTGAGTGATTTGCACTCAGCAATGAACTAATTAAATTAGTTTGGGCTGTTGGGTTTATGATATTGTGAACTGATGATATTTTTCATATATTTCTGTAACCCCTAGATTCGATCTAAACATTGTGAATGAATCTAGTCAATTTTTTTATCAATAAAATAAAATAATAGAATCTTTGCAGTTCATTGAATAAGATCCAAAATATTTATAATAATATAGAAAAACAAATAAACATCGCATAAATAAGATATCACTCATATCATATCTATCTGAATTCAAATGTAACTATAAAATCAGTAATAGAGTCACATGTCATCAAAATAGACATATTAAAACCAAAGCCTAAAGTCTAAAGTCTGATGATACTTGAAAAGGTAAAATTATGGGGAAATGAGATCGAAAGTCTAATGTGCTTCTTAAAGTACCCAAAAAAAAACGGATATTAAAAGACCCATAAAAATGGATTCAGAAAACACCAATCCGATCACAAGAAATGAGTAGATTTCTCCTAACCATATACCCACCTGTATATAGGGTTGAGCGTTTAAACAAGTCAGAATAATTTTTTTTAATTATTCGAGTTTACGAGTCATATTTTATAATTTAAACTTGACATTAAATTTTTTTTAGTCGAGTCGAGTTTGAAAAATTCGATTCGAGTTGAATCAACTTGAATTTTTAAGTTTCTATTTAAATTTAATTATAAATATTTATAATATTATGAAATTATTTGATTCCAATTTAAATGATTTTTTTATAACCATATACAATACATATATATTTCTTCATTTTTTTTATATGTGATATACATATATCATACAAAGTCGAGTAACTTGACTCAAACTTGAAAAACAATCTACTAATTACTAAAAATTTCGAGTTATTCAAGTTTCATTTTATAACTTGATTTGAACATGAAATTTTTTCGAGTTTGAATTTATGAAATTATAACTCAAAGTCAAATTTGAGTTGAGTCGAAAAATTTGATTTTTTTAGTCGAGTCGAGTTTTTTGCACCTCTACCCATACACCCGGTAAGGACCTTCTGCATATAGCATAAGGACCTACGATAATGACTTACCCAATGCACAAAGCAGATGAGCCTACGGTAAATTCTTACAAGTTATAAACTATGTCTTAATACTTCCTTCGAACATATCCCTCTCATGATAGTAACATGTATTTTAAGAAAAACACTAATATGATATATCAAAATAAAAAAACATTCCGATAATTCAAAAATAAGTAAACAGATCACAAAAATAACGGTAACTAAAAATCATGCCTCTAAAACATATAATCAAAAATATCGGATCAGATCATTACTTAATGAGACTAACCACACGTACCTTCATAAGATATGAATTTTGAATTAATACAGTATTCAAAGCATATAAGACATAATGGAATACTAAAGTCACAAGAGAAGTTTCAAATTAATGGGCTTGTTTTAGGGCTTTCGAGTCAGACGTAACGAACTCTCTAAGCTGGTAAGCATTACACATCAAAATGCAATTACTTAATTATTATTTGATCTAATAATTCCATAAAGTCTGGCCCAAAACATGGAATTCAACTCAAGCTTCTAAATTTGCACAAAGTGACAAATTCCAATCCGTGGGCCTTCTTACAAGGAGATTGGTAGTGCAATGTGTGAACCATCATTTCCCAATGTTTTGGGAGAAAATGAAGGCCTCTCTTGTGTTATCAGCTATAGCCAATATATGTGTGTAATGTGTTCTGCTTTCACGGCTGTACAATCACCATTCACCAACCACGGCCCTTTGATGGGATCCAAAGAGGATCGTTGAGAATTTCTTGGCCTCTGCTTGTAAATCAAAAGCAAACAAACAATACCATCACAGCCACAAATCTCTTAATTTCTGTCTCTTTGTGTGAAATCCACTCTTCACCAGAGTTGTTGGTACCCAACCACCCTCTTGTGGCCCTCAATCCTACCCTGAGATTCCATTTTTAAGCCTCTTAACCCCTCAAAAGAAAGGAACTTGGAGGGTGCCTTTTGCTGGAAATACTCTGTCACTTTCTGGTATTGAGTCAGCTCTGCGTCTCCTTTTTGGTTCGTTTCTGAGTTTTGCAGAATTTGTTTTGGATCTCAGTAATGGGGTTTCTTTTCTTTTTCCCTTTTGAAGCAGATTTGACAACTTGGGTTGGGATTTAATACTCCATCAAATTCGATTCAGTTTCATTTTCTAACGTTAAAGGTAAAATCCCTTCGAATATGTGTAGTATAAGACAACTTCTGGTTTTTAACTCTGTTATGTTTGAATTTCATCCATTTGCCATAATCTTTTTGTCTTTTCCAGTTCCCATTTTCAGGGAACTACCCCTTGTTTGTTAACTTCGATTGAAATTGCTGATTTTACGGTTTAATGATATTCAAGTTCTAAAAATAGATGCAAAACTCCTTGGTTGTGATGTTGTAACTAAAGCATTCAACCTTAAACTAAATCAACAACAAGAACTAGTTGCAATGAAGATTGTTTCCCTTGATGTCTTGTAATTGAGTTTTAATTGTATTATAAATGGTGCATCTTAATTATATTATTGCTTCATGCATGCTTAACATCTGCACAGATGGGAGATGTAGCTAAGGACCTAACATCTGGAACCGTGGGAGGAGCTGCACAGTTGATAGTTGGGCACCCTTTTGATACCATCAAGGTGAAGCTTCAGAGCCAGCCTGCTCCGCTCCCCGGTCAACCGCCTAAGTTTTCTGGTGCTATGGATGCTGTGAAGCAGACTGTAGCTGCTGAAGGCCCCAGGGGCTTGTATAAGGGTATGGGGGCTCCACTAGCCACTGTGGCAGCCTTCAATGCTGTCCTCTTCACTGTGAGAGGGCAAATGGAGGCATTACTGAGATCAGAGCCTGGCGCCCCCCTCACGGTTAACCAGCAGGTCATTGCTGGGGCTGGGGCTGGAGTTGCTGTCTCATTCTTAGCTTGCCCCACTGAATTGATCAAATGCAGGTCAGCTTAATGGCTTTTCATATTCCCTTTTCGTGTTAATTGCTTTATATGTCTTCAGATTATGGTCCAAAATTTAAATCGATCTCAATTTTTGAAAACGTTCTAATCGATTTCCTAAAGTGTCAGTATTGTGTCAAACTAATAGATTTGTTGTTAAAATACAAGGTCAAATAATTAATACGTGTGCACTTACTGCATGAGCAGCTTGGATCTAACATTCTTATGTTGTAAGCAGATTGCAAGCCCAGAGTGCGTTGGTGGCCGACGCTGGCTCAGCTACTGTGGCAGTGAAGTATGGAGGGCCAATGGATGTAGCCAGGCAAGTGCTGCGATCCGAAGGTGGTGCAAGGGGTCTCTTCAAGGGCTTGGTTCCCACCTTGGCTCGTGAGGTTCCCGGAAATGCTGCAATGTTTGGTGTTTACGAAGCATTGAAGCAGTACATGGCAGGAGGGACTGACACATCAAAATTGGGAAGAGGATCGTTGATTGTAGCCGGAGGCTTGGCGGGAGCTTCGTTCTGGGGCTCTGTCTACCCAACTGATGTTGTCAAGAGTGTGATCCAAGTAGATGATTACAAAAATCCGAAATACAAAGGCTCCATACATGCCTTTAGGTCCATCTTAGCATCAGAGGGAGTGAAAGGGCTTTACAAAGGGTTCGGCCCCGCCATGGCACGAAGCATCCCTGCAAACGCAGCATGCTTCTTGGCATATGAAGTGACAAGGTCTAGTTTAGGCTAATCAATCGTTGTTGTTGTGGTTAAAAACTTAAAATTGTTATCATATTTGCTTCTGTTGATGTTTAAATTCTGGTGACAGGGTCTCCATTCTTCAAGATTGATGTTAACAGTTTATATTTGAAATTAATACCCAAGCTCACAGTCTAGATTTGGGCCGTCAACAAAATTTAAACACAATGGGAGTCGAACCCATGATTTTTGATCCGAAGTCAGATTCGCTACTCCACTGCGCTATGCGGTCACGAATAAATTCAACTTTTAATTTAATACTAAGGCCAATTATCAGATTTGGACAGTTGGTTGGAGTAAACAAAATGGATAAACTACATATTTGAGGACCCGTTTATTTTCACATTTATGTTTGAGCCATAATATTATTTTTTAAAATCATTTTTAATATGACGTTAAAAAATTATGTGTCATCATCTGGTGTGAATAAAATCAATTTTTTTTTAATATATTGATTGAGAAAACCCAACTTTAACCCTCTATAAAAAATAAGCTGAGCATGCTATTTATTATAATTTTATTAAAATTTATATTTAACTTATATTATATTACCATCACAAAATAAACCAGTTTTGTAAATACAAAATTAGAACCTAAAAAACCTTGGCATAAATGTCTAAATGGGACTAAAAGCTAGACAAAAATTGAAAAGTAAACATCATGTGTCATCAATGGGACTAAAAGCACCTATATCTCACATTAAAATAGACATGCAACGTTTTCCCCCAATGCAATGGCCAAGAAAATTACAATAAACAAAAGAAAATATAAAACCCAGAAAATATTATTGAATCATGCAAGTAAAGAAAAAGAAGTATATATATATATATATAAACCTTTGGTATAAGAATTGCTTTGTAGAGGAGGTCAAATATAGTTGGGATGAAGCCAAATCATTATTAAACTTAAAAGTACCCAAACTATGAAAGAATTGCCTTTCTTAGCTGGATTAGGTTTGGTGGGAGAATATCCATTATATTTGTTTTCATTAAAATTAAATTCATAAAAAAGTTTAATTTGGTATTATTTTTTAGGAAAGGCACTGCTCCCACCTAATTGAGATTGTGGTTTAAAAATTCAAATTTGTTTAAGCCATCAAAGATGTGACTTCGATAGGAGGAGAAGCCAACAAATGAATCCATAAAATTAATATTGATTTTAAAAAACATAAATGATAAAGTATTAAAATAATCACTTTTATTATATTTTTTTCACTGATTATTTCTTTAGAAAAAAGTTAATATTCTGATAATTTATACTATCGATTTATAACGTTTTATCAATTAAACGTTAAATGTTGTTACTTTGATGACATAACAAGCTAGTGAAAAGAATTAGTTTTAATTTGATTTTCAGACTTTTGATGAAATATCAATTTGACCTTCAAATTTTAGAGATAAATATTAATTTTACCTTTAAATTTTAAATAAAATATTAATTTAACCCTTAACTCTCGTCAAAATCCTCACCGCTCACCACCATTGGATTCGTGCACCTTCATCACCACCGCTAGTCACAAATACTCATCGTTGTCGATGATTATTAGACCCTAAAATTTATAATACATTCTCTTTTTGATTGCTTTTATTCCAAAGAGTTTCAAAATTCTTGGTCCAAAAAATTTAGAGGTTGCATAACTTCTTGATGATTTTGAATCTCTTTACCTAGTTTTAATACTTTTATCCTGAAATTTCAAAAGAAAATACTTTTAAATGTTTTTAATTAAACATGTCCAATTAACCTCTAAATCTTATCCAACTAAACATGTCTTTAACTGTATAAAAACACATTTGGGTCGACAATACTCATCCAAAATAAAGATTTCTCCATCTCTGTCTCATTAATGCACTTATAATCCATTTGTTATTCATAAAATACTCTTATCTTCTTTGCATTTTATGCATATGTCATGTGTTATCATGAACATTACTCGTTATCATTTCTTACATGGAACATATCTTGAATTTCCTTACATCGTTTTTATAAACTTATCATCATTACGATCAATGTATTTTAGTTTACACAAAGCAAAGGTACGTGAGTAACAAGGTACTATAGTGAAAACATTATTAGAAGATGACGTATAGAGAAAAGTAGATAGCCATCTCGAGTGACTAGGACACATATGCAAACAAGTTTGAGAGAGGTCGGATATAGAAAAACTACCATCTTGGTAACAAGGGCACAAGTGCAAGTGGCACATAAAGGAAAATAATTGTCATATAAGGGGCACATAAAGAAAAGCAGCTCCCATCGAGAGCATCATAGCACAAAAAGAGCTCCAAAGAGTAATAAAGGGCACCAAAGTGCAAACAAGGACTCGAGCTAAATTTTATGACATGCCATTGTACCTAACTAGTTCCACCTTCTACATAGACAATAAATAAACATTTTCATTATATATAACTTGTCATTGCGTACATGTTTCATAACGTAATTCATATTTGCCTTGTATTATATCATTTATTCTTTCAGTACCACATACCCAGAATAATTGTTGTATTCAAAGTTCACTGATCATGTCATACATATATTTTAAACATGCTTGGTTCTATATTATACCCTAGTTGCTATATATTTACATATATAGCTTATTAGTGCAAATCATGCATTTATACACTACTTCACTTTCATATTCACTTATATCTTTAATATTTATTGTAATCATGTTTCATATCATATACATGAACACACTTTGAATCCTGATATTTTTATATTTCATTTATGTCATATATATTAAATTGTATAAGCTTTTATAATATCATACTTTATCATTCATTCATGCTTATAAGCACATCATAAAGTATATCCATAAAATATGTAACATCATATTTTTATCATTCATTCATGCTTATAATCACATCATAAATCATATCCATAAAATATGTAACATCAAGCCATTCAATTGTAACATACACAAAATCAAAACATAGAGCACTCACCTTGACAGCATAAGCTTGTCATCAAAGCTTTATTATAAAATCTACACTCTTCCATCTTCTCTTTTTAATAGGATGATTTCTTTTTCTTTTTCTTTTCTTTGATAGTTTTCTCTTTTACTAATTTTGATTAATCAAAAATCGCTTTCAAGATAAACATAAAACTGTGATCATTAAGTTCTTGGGATCATTTTTCTCATCATAGATTTTCCTTTTCTTCTTTCTTTTTTATATCATGAAAGATGAATACTGGCATGTATTTGTAGAATATCTAATGTTATTTTCTTTTTGTTTAATGTAATATACATAAGTAATTTTTTAATTTTTTCTATTTTATTTTTTAATATAAAATATCTAATAGTAATATCTAATGGTATTCTCTAATCACTAGTTAACTGGAACTATAATCCAAATATCAATTTCTTGATTTTTTTATCAATTTTACAATTTGATACTGAACTTTTATTTCTTTTCAATTTGGTTTCTTTTTATCCATATCAATCCATCACTGGTAGAAATCATGAATAATTACTTCATAAGGGTCAAAATAATCAATTACCACATAATCAAGATTCTTGGGTAAAATCATCATTTTGCTCCTAACATTTTATGCTCTTTTCAATTTAGTCCTTAGTCTCGATTTAAATACTTCTTCGATAAAACGACATTTTCATATTTCATGCAATCCTTTAATATCATTATAATCAATAATAAATTCAATATTCAAACTATTATTTTTGTATCAAATTTAACCAGATTTTAACATCATAGAAACTAGGATATTACATTATTTTTCTTATATATGTTTACGCTCTCGTATTCTTATCATCAAATAATGATTTCAGGTGAAGAATATGAGACTTAAGTTTAAGTCTCTAAGGAAAAGTTTAATCGTTTTTCATTTTTTCTCAAACAAAACACAAATAACATGTAAGTATTGTTAGAAATGCTAAGAATACAAAGTAAATCTCATATGGGAAAGAAAAAGAGTTTAGCGATGGTTTATATTCTCTCTTCTTTATTGAGCATTGGTAGATATGCATTTGTTTCCAGTTAACCAATCCTTGACTCGTGATTCATGGTTTGTGGTAATTATGGATCTTCGACATGTATTGCACACGTATAATATTTTTAGAGAAAATATTATGTTGTTTCTAAATTATTGAGTTGGGAATGGAGAACCTCTATGATATTTATAGGTTGTGTTTGGTATGGATGTTTCATTGTCTATTACTGAAATTAGGGGAGCGTTTTGACTACTGATTTTCAGTCATTGTCTAGGTTGTCATTGTAATTATGCAATGATTGATTTAATTGTTACAAACATTTGATTTACAACTTATTTGAGATAACTCATTAATTATATTTAATGAGATATTTTCTAGACGTTTTTATCTTCTTCTCGACCTATAAATAAATAGCAGAGCCTTCTATAAGGGGAGCAACTTGAGCGACATCTCAGGGGCCTCATTTTTTATAGGTACCCGTCGTTAAAAAATTAACAGAACTACTGATGTGACATTTTTTTATTTTTTTCAATAATGTCATGACATTACCTTATGGTGACACCTTAAAATTCCCGTTAAGTTTTTAATGGTGGGGTACCAAAATGAAAATAAATTAAATGTTAGGTATGATTTTGAAAAAAAAGTTTGGATACCAAAATAAAATAAAATAAATAGTTTTAATACTAAATGTGTAGTTTACCCTTAAATGTATTGACGGCCAAATATTTGACTCTATAAATATTGAGTATCTCTTAACCTTTAGAATCATGAGAGATAATTATTTTGGAGAGATGTAATCCTTTTGTAGTCTCTCTAACTTTTGAGATTTACGTTGCAGAGATCAATTATGTAATCTATAAGGAGAGTGATTTTGAATCCACTGTGTTTTGGTATAAATATCGGGTCTTAGGATGGATTATTATTCTTCTTAACCATGGAGGCAAGTAAACCAAATCACGATAAATTTTGTCTCTTTTATATGTCTTATTTTATATGTTGATCTCGTTTTGGTTATTTTTATGCTCTTAAATTCCTAATAAATGGTATTAAAGCCATGAATTAATTTATGAGATTTCAGAGGATGTTTGTTAATTTTACTACAACGAATTTCCAGTTATAGAGGAACAATTCTTAATTCATTTAATAATACTTCAATAAATATTATGTAAAAATTAAAGTTATTGAAGACTTGACGATAATGCTTCAACATATTTTTAGCTTATACAAAAATTGAAGGTGTTGAAGTTTTGAAGACCAATATGAGAATATAGTTTGTGTTAGGGAGGAGAATTTTAGATATTGACTCATATTTTAATTGACAATTAAATTGGATTTTATTGCAATTATAGTGGTGGAAGATTAATTGATAATTGAGTTTATTCATTAAGTAAATACTTATTTTAGGTAAAAAAATCTTATGGAATTAGTTTTCTTGCTAACTAAGTATTTGACTATATAAATATAGAGTTGGTCTTAACCTAAGGTGGCGTTTGGTTCGTTGGAATGTATCTGAGGGAATTGGAATTTGTGAAGGAATTGGAATCCAATTCCATATTCTGTTTGGTTGGCAGGAAATTGAATTGGAATACAATTCCATATTCTGTTTGGTTCGCAGACATGTCAGATGAATTTGATTTCAGTAATGTAAAATGACAGGATTGCCCTTCTTGTTTTTTTTTTTGCTTAATTTTAGTTTGTTTTATAAATTACATGTAGCAATATATTATAAAATTTTAAAAAATATTAAATTTTAATTTTATTGATTGATTATTCATTTCAATAAATTATAAAAATCATGTTAATAAACATCATAAGTTAAAATCATCTCAATTAGGGATGGACATGGGTCGAGTTTTTGGTCAACCCGGCCCGAGAACAAGGGAACCTCCATCCGAGACCCGACTCGACCAAAATAAAGTTTCACCCGACCCGACCCGAATATATGAATTAGAAACCCGACCCGATCCGAAATAATAAAAAAATATTTTTATTCAATAAAAACATTGACTTAATTGAAAAAAAAAATTATATATAGAGGGGTATTATTGTAATAATTCCTAAATATATAAGATAAAATTATATATTTTTTGGGTCGGGTCGGGTTGGTTATTTTTCACCCTAAACTCAAACCCGACCCGAATATCACACTTAAAAAAAGCTGACCCGACCAAAATAAAGTTTCACCCGACCCGACCCAACCCGAAATAATAAAAAAATTATTTTTATTCAATAAAAACAATGACTTAATTGAAAAAAATTATATATAGAGGGGTATTATTGTAATTATTCCTAAATATATAATGTAAAATTATATATATTTTCGGGTTGGGTATTTTTCACCCTAAACCCGACCTCGACCCGACCCGAATATCACACTTAAAAAAACCGACCTGACCCGACCAAAATAAAGTTTCACCCGACCCGAATATATGAATTAGAAATCTGACCCGAAATAATAAAAAAATATTTTTATTCAATATATGAATAAGTTACCAAAAGATTAATGAGGATAGTATGGTCAAATTTCAATTCCCACCAACAAGGGAATTTAATTCCATTATAGAATGGATGGAATTCACTTTCCCTCATTTGATGAAAAGTTGAAGTCATGAGGGATTCTAATTCCCTTTGAAAACTTGAACCAAACAGTAGGGATATAATGAGAGTGATTTGGGATGTTCCGGTTTTTTGTATTGATACCAAATTTTAGGATATATGACATATTTGTACCCTTTATAATCTGAACATTTATAATGTATTATTGTTCTTCTCATATGTTAGGATAAATAAAGTTAAACCACGTTAAATTTCATCACTTGCGTCTTTTTCCATAATATTATCATTTTATTATTTTTTTTCACTTACGAAATTCTAATATTTTACAAATGATATTGAGAGTGAATTTATCGTCGGTGAAGACAAAAGGTTGTTTACCGGGAAATTCATTGTAATGAAGTAGTGATGATGAACGAAATAATAGATAGTTATAAAGATTAAATTTATTAAATTATTTAAAATAATATTAAATTTATAAATATGAAAAGATTAAACTATATTATCTTAATTAAAAAATAGGTCATGTTTGTTTGACTATTATTGATTTAATGAAAAATGCTTGGATTGATATCAAAATAAAAAATAAAAAATTGAATGGATGCTTTTATTTATTAAATATCAAAATATAATCAACTGAATAATTTACCCAAAAAATGTTAAAAGGCAGGTTGATCTGTCAAGCGATCAACTTCAAATTCTCTGAGCCCAAACCCACCTGTCCCCTTCACCTGCTTGACACCCCACTTTTTAATTTTTAAAATTCATTTCAGTTTCTCTATTTTGTAATAAATTAATTTCCTATTTCCTCTTTTACCCCTACACTTTCCCATAATCTCTTTCCCATAAATACACCCAACAAACCCTTGTCTTCTTATTTTCCTCTCACTCTATTTCCTCTATGGCTGAATCAAAACCCGACCCATCACCCGACTCCGGACCCACCGCTCACCACCTCACTCTCCCTACCGGCTTAACCCACGATGAGTTCCACGAGTTGATCCCCAGCATAACTCAGTTCCACACCTACTCCGTCGGCTCAGACAAATGCTCCTCCTTATTAGCCCAACGTATCAGCGCTCCATGCGACGCGGTTTGGTCCATAGTCCGCCGTTTCGACAAGCCCCAAACCTACAAACACTTCATCAAGAGCTGCGCCGTCACAGATGGCTTTGAAATGGTCGTCGGCTGCACGCGTGACGTCAACGTGATCTCCGGCTTGCCCGCTGCCACCAGCACCGAGAGGCTCGATATTTTGGACGATGACTTGAAGGTAACCGGTTTTACTATTATAGGAGGGGAACATCGGTTGAGGAATTACCGGTCGGTGACGACGGTGCATGGCTTCGAACGCGACGGGAAGATCTGGACCGTGGTTTTGGAATCTTACGTCGTTGATGTCCCCGAAGGGAATACGGAGGAAGACACACGGTTGTTCGCGGATACAGTGGTGAAGCTCAACTTGCAGAAGCTGGCGTCCGTCACCGAAGGGATGGCGGCGCGTGATGGCGACTGTAATAAATAACAGGTGATATGACAAAAAGAAAAGAAAAAATAAATAAAAATTGTCCCTTTCTTATTTCGCTTCATCTCTTTTTCATTTATTTATTGTCTTTGAATTATGTGTTTTTTCTTTCTTTTTAATTTTAATTGGCTTTTTATATGAAATTACCGGGAAGCCCTTGTGTGAAACTGTGGTAAGAATCAATAATGTTTTCAGATGATTTTTTACAATAAATTATATTGGAAAAGAGTTTAGATAAATAAATGCTATTAAAGTGGGAATTAATTTGAGAGCATTTTGTTTTGTAATTTATAATCAAATAAATACCCTTGATTAAGACAAAGGGTGTCTTAATATGAGTCAGCTCCCTCCAATCCCATAGAATATGTTCTTTTGACTTTTGCCTTAAAAAGCTCAAGAATCTAATATATCTTTCAATACTATTAACAAAGTGTGCTCGTAACTAATTCGGTATTCTGTTATTAATTCAGACTAAAAAAAAGAACAATGTTTACCCTTTGATATATGTTTAAAACTTTCTAACTTATTGATAATGTATATATATCTTGCAAATTTAGGATCTCACGATAAAATAATATTCTTTTAACATATATTCACAATATATATTTTACATATGTAATTGATCGAATTTAAAATCTTTAAAAAATAATATTATTTTACTAGTAAGATTACGACAGAGGCCACTCTATGTGTGCTATATATATGGTAGAGTGTAAGACTTTTAATTTTGTGGTCGTGGGATCGAGTCTCACGGTGGATAATTTATAATTTTGACTGTCGGAGATATTCTACGGAAGTTACTCTTAATTTAATGTTGGAGGTAATTTACTACCTTACTTTCCCTCATCTCATTACATATGAAAATAGAAAATAGGATAAGCTAATTGGTAGGTTCATTTAAGTATACATGGCAATTGCCACTTCTTTGAGATATGGCACGCCCTGAGTTACTTTTCTATGAAAAGAAAATGAGGTTGACTGATTGAAGCAAAGAATGGTGGGGTAGGGGTAGTTATTGGGTGAATAAAAATGGTCAATGAGGTGGCTGTTCAACAACGGAGAAACGGCTATTACGACCACCCTTCATGGCCGGAAGGAAACGTTTTTAGGGTTTCAAAACCAAATACCCGACCATCCGAACGTACATTATTAGGGGTGTTTATTATCGGGGTAAGATACATCATTTCTTGTATTTTTAATTTTTTAATTTACTCATTAATTTTTCTAATTCTTCATATTTTGTTCCCTCTAAATTATTTTATTTTATTATTATTCATTAAATTTTCTAATTGCTCTTATTTTTGTCGTTTTAAATTATTTTATTTTATTATTATTTTTGTATGACTAATATTTTTTACTATTATTTATTATTAAAATAATTTAAAATATAACATAAGAACAAAAGTTAGAACACTATTATTTAATATTAAAATAATTTAAAATATAAAATAAAAACAAAAAGTTGGATGTTTATTTTTGTCGACGTTAAACGCAACTGTCAACAATTGTAGATGGTGGTCGTTCGATTTTACGACCAAGTCTGGATTTAACCTTCATTTTCTTGGAACATGTTCTAAATTCGACCTCTATTTTAAATTTTTAAAATTTAATAATAAAAAAATTATTTCATTATTTATTTTAAATTATTTTTATATTTTAATTATAATAAAAATTCGACGTCATATCACAATAATAACAAATTAATTATTAAATAAACGTGATTAGAACATGAATAATTTGAAAGTTAAATTAATAAATTTAAAAATAAAAATATAATAAATGAAATAAGAGAAATAATAAAATTCAATGAACATGCATGTTTGGGTAGTATCTTTTTTCGGGGTACTGAAAACAGTTGGCCTGTGCTTCGGCCTGTGAAACTTGGGTACTTGCAAAATCCAAGTACACGTTAGTTTGGATTTTCTTTTACAAACAAATCAATTTTAATTTTTAAAAACTTTAACAAGGGACAAACTTAAAATCTTAAAAGTTTAAATTACATAATATTTAAATATAAAATTTAGAGATCCAAAATACATAATTTAAAAAGTGAAATTTGAACAAAAGAAATATAGTTGGTTTCTTTGAAACTCATCAATGATTGTTGTTAATCATTCTGAGGTTAAATCTTTTATCTTTACATCAAACATTTCAAATATGCAATAACAATGTAGATTTAGAAAATATTTAAACTGAAAAAAGAAATAAGAAATTGAGTAGTGGGTACATGTTTTAGTGAGATTTGGTCGAATGAGGCCTGATCCGTAAACTTGTAAAAGTTAGTGGGTCGGGTATCTAATCTGGAATTTTTTTAGTGAAAAAATGGATAAATTTTAATTAAATTAATAGGTTAATAAGTCGTTGCTCATAGGGCGAAGCCCACCACAACCGTAATAGCAGGCTCATCCTCTTCATGATCATTACCATGCTCTTACTCCGATTCTTCTTTTGGCAATCTAACTCAATTCATGGAGAATCCATATTTCTCATTATAACCTAATTTTTCATTAGAAGCACGTTCGATGGTGGTCAAATGATCACATGACAGTGACAGTGAATTTGATTCTGATGGTGGTCTAATATCCATTTTTTTTCGAGGGATATTAAATTTGCTAGATCCGTCTTCCGAAAATATTTTCCTTATTTTTTTAGCTTCCTTGGTGCCAGAAGATTAGAGATACTTCAAGATCTTACTACGATTGTGAGGAGCAGAGATGAAGTGTGCATAAGATCTTTAACAGGGTATAACAAAAATCCACAATGATATATGTAACAATCTAATCTATAACTATTATCAAATAGCTGTGATTAATTACTTTTCAATATTATGCTCTAATACGTAAGTTGAACAAAATAAAACTAAAATTGAACTGCTCCAAATTACACAAATTATAATGATATGAACAAAATAAATATGATAAAATATAAAAAAAAACATAAACATCATATGAATAAATAAAAACGTTAATATCTATATAAAATTAATTATTTTTACATTAAAATCTATATGAAATTATTCTATTTTAAATACAAAAAAGTTAAAATGATAAGAAATAATTCTCGAAGTTTATCACTTTTTTTTTTTCAATTACACCTTTAAAAAAATTTATTTGGTAATCTACACTCTAAAATTTAGTTCTTTTTAATTAAATCCTTTTTTAAATGATCAACTAACAGTCAATCAATCGTCAATGTATTTACTAAAATGATTTGACAACATTGAGAGCACAATTGGGATTTTCTTTTTTGAAAAATAACATAAACACAAAAATGAACTTTATTTCCTTCTATTTTTTTTAATACTATGTTGTCATTCAACACACAAACTGGAATCAAGTAAAATGGCAGCTTGGGGACAAGTTTTGGTGATAGGCATAGATTGGGTCCAAGTTTAAGTTTAGTGCTCCATTAGCAATCTGTGGCCCTGACTGACTGCAGTTTAAGTTTACCTACATACATAGACGCACACTTGTGAATGCCTCAATGATAAATATCAAAACCCTTTGCTTCATTAATGAACCAAGCTCCATTTCCTTTCCTTCCCCCCAAGGAAAGCTGGGTAATAAATGACGTTACTTCAAGGATATAAACGCTTCCCCCTAAAGCTTTGTTTCTATCCCAAGTCCTTAATCCAACTTTCAAGCATATATACACACACACACACGAGGTAAGATCCAGTTACACAATTTAAAATTAAAAAGTTTTACACTGATTTAATATCGTTAGACAGGTAAAAATAAACGGCTGAGATTAACGTTAAGAAGTGAGAAAATCTTAGACCTCAACCGTCTATTTCTACTCATCTAATCTAACGATCCTAGATCAGTGTAAAACTTTATAGTTTTACATTATATAAATGGATCCTAACCCTATATGTATATATACATCAGAAAACGACCTAGTTGTGGACCCATGGAAATGATAACTAGTATGTGCGTACACATGTATATGCAGAAAAGAAAGATGGTTCAACAATCGTTCTTCAAACAAAAATTCCCTAACACACTCCACTTGAAATTCATTTATCCGAGTCCTGAGATATATTATTAGGTCTTCAAATGCATGATATATGATTATTATTATAACAACATGCATGATGATGTAATTGGAAGCCCCAAAATGTATAACCATATCTCTGGCATCACATCAGCAAACAAGGGGAACAGTTGAGCATCATCATACTTCACTGAAATATCTTGAGCAGAAGTAGAGTTTTAACACCATGTGCTTTTATTTTGAATAACATGGAAAAAGAAATAATGAAAGGTGCTTGAATATTTTATTGCCACATGCTCACTAATGAACAAGAATTCAACTAAAACTAATGAGGAATCCACAACAGTACAATTACAAAAGAGATAAAAAAAACTAAATTGCCTACCTATATTTTCTTTTTACGCACGAACCTATGCTCCTTTCAAGTTACAGCTGCTGTCAGGATGTTCAAACTTAGTTATCCAATCTTCACTATTTCCTATGTAAAACGTGTTCAAGAATACAAAGAGCATTGCAGCTGTTATGTAGCCTAAGTGCAAACAACTTGCGAAATGGGTATGGACATTACAAAAGACACAAAACAAATAAAGAAAGAAACACTTACACGAGCAGTATACATTATACTTTCCGACCAAACTTGAATGAGAAGGATATGATTCAGTATGAAGAAAGTCCAAATTCCTCAATGAGTATGGAACTGATGGGAACAACACTAATACAACTTGGATTATTGATCCCTCCATCTTGGACTTGGGTAGGGGAAAAAACCAGGAGACAATGGAAACGCAAGACCAGGAGAAGGTGGAGGTTGAGGCCCTGGACCTAAAATCCCCGACTGACCCATTGGGGAGAAAGCAAAATTGGGACTCAATGGAGGAAATTGAACCCCGGGAGAAAGCAACCCGTAAGGTGAGCGGGGGGACAGCAAATTCATATAGCCAGAAGGTGATGGCAAAAGGAACTGAGAAGTCGGTGAAGGTAAAAGACCAAGCCCGTTCATCCTTGGTGATGGAAGATTGGGCATTCGTGGAATGGGACCATTCATTCGTGGAGAAGGGAGATTAGGCATCATTGGTGGACCATTTACTCCTCTTGGGGAAGGGATTGCCGGCATCGGTGGAGTAGGAAGTAAACCGGAAGATGTTGGTGGAGCATTAGGCTGCCCTGGAACTCGAGGGTGTAGTTGAGGATGGCCTTGATTTCCAACTGGACTTGGATCTATAAGAGAAGTCTGAAGGTATCGCATATAAGCTGATATAGGAGATTCAGCTGTGTTTGCCCATCGAGCATCTCCAGGAACCATAGGTTGCAACATTGTAGGCAATGGCTGTCCATATTGACCAGGTCTAACAAAGCCAGTGTTATAAGGAACCGGAGGTGGAACAGGAGCTGGTGCATGAGAAGGAGCGGGGGCGGGAGCAGGGGCTGGAATGGGAGGAGGAATACGAGGCCGATTGATTGGTGCCAATGGTGGAGGCCTAATTCTCTGCAACCTCATACTTTGGGGTTTGGGAGAATTCTGTGGGGGCCTTCGCAAAGGATCATTATGCAAAGGCGAACCGGTGAGCTGTTGAACAATATTCCGGAAATCATTTTTGCTAATATTGTAAACCTGGGGCTGGGGCTGAGGCTGCTGCCTAGCTGCATTATTAGCAAAATTAGGTTGATGCAATGGGCTCTTCTTTATATTCTTGCCCATTTTGTTCACGCCAAGATGATCATTAAGCCGATTCTTTGAATTATCCATTTCAAAAAACTAAACTGCAAAGTGAACTACAGCAAAGTAATCCCAAATTCCCAGACACTTACAAAGTCAAACCATTCAAAAGCTTCGACAGAAGATCCCAGAACCTTAAAATTCAAGCTCGACACCAACTAGAAATCTTTTCACAACAATATGCTGCAAAAAAGGGATTGCTAAACAGTGTCGACTTTCTCTAGATATCCAGAAGGGTGCAGTAATAAAAAAGCATCGAAGTTTGGGATTCCAAACTCAAATCTCCACCAAAAACCAAACCCTAAGTCTGATCTTCAACGAGAAAAAAAACGCAACCTTTTCTCCAAACCAAAAAACCCTAAAATATAATTTCATCAATTTTGTCCCCTCGGAATTGCCACAAAAACTTAACTCAGGTTCCTGCATCATAAAGATAAAATGTCCAAACTCAATCCATCAAAATTCCCACTCAAAAAACAAATCTCAGATTAGCAGACTACAACAAAGATCAAACATTTATAAAACAATTATCCCCGAAAAGAAAATCCCACGTCATAAAATTCAATAAATTTCACAACAACTAGATTAGAAGTGTTGGTAAAAAGAGAAAATATAAATATAAATGATACTGTGAACGAAAGAGAATGAAAAACATACCAGGTTTTTTAATTTTGAAGTCAGCACGAAGATCTTCCTCCTCTATGTAAAATTAGGGGGGGAAACTGAAATTAAACGAAAAATCTGAAGGAAGAGAAAGCCTGAAAGGAAAGTAAACCCTAGGGCTAGTGAGGGATCTGCTGCAGGAGACTAACGTGCACTGTGGGTCAACATGGAAATGAATCCATCCGTTCATCTTCATTTTTTACTTTTTTTTTTCTCCTGCGTTGTGTGGATCCAAATAATTAGTAATGATGAAATGATGCGTAAGATAAATGGAAAATAAATAATACGGATTATTATTTAATACACAAAGAGTAAATTACCCCATTCCTCAATGAGTATTATACTCTTTCCTATTTTACTCATTATATTTTTAATTTTTAAAATTTACTCAATAAATTTTTAAATTACTCATATTTTGGTTACTACAAATTATTTTATTATTATGATTCTATGACATGATATTTTTTATTATTAAAATATAAAAATACAACAACAACAACAAAAATCTTATTCTCATATGCAATAGGGTAAGGGGGAGGTAGGGTAGTAGGCTGCCCCCAACGCCGGGTTGAGAACAGCTTCCGTGGAAGACCTCTGGCAGTCAAAAAATTAAAAGTAAAGATAAAATGCAATGCATGTATAAATAAATAAATCCCTGCAAATAAATTCCTACGTAAAAATCTCTGCATATAGACAGAAAACGTAAGGCCCGACTAAATATAAAGAGAGGAAACATGAAGAGAGGTATACACAGAAATCAACGATAGCAAGCTAAGATAAGGAATAAAGTCAAATGGTTAAAAGCTAAGATAAGGAATAAAGTCAAATGGTTAAAAGCTAAGCTAAGGTAACAGTACTTCGTGACCCTAGTTCTAAGCCTTTATAGATTTCAATAACAGAAACGTATAAAAAGTAGAAGTACTGAAAATTACTATGAATGCATTAAAAAAAGACAGAGATGTTACACCCTATGGCTGTGACCCGCACTACTCGGCTACCCTGGTCTTAAGTCTCCATACTTTCCTATCAGAGGTCATGTCCTTGGTAAGGGCTAAATCCTTCAAATCAAATCTCAAGCAGTCTTCCCACTTCTGCCTTGGTCGTCATCTCCTTCTGGCACCGTCGACTGTAAGCGACTCTACCCTCCTGACCGTATCCAACGGTTGATGCCTAAGGACATGTCCAAACCACCGTAATCTTTGCTCCCTCAATTTTTTGGATACATGCACCACCCCCAAGGACATCCTAATAGAAGAGTTTGGTGTCATGTCCCACAGAGTCTTACCACATGTCCATCGAAACATTCTCATTTCTGCGGCCTCCATCCTCCTTACGTGATCCTTCTTGATTGCCCAACATTCTGATCCATACAGCAGCGCTGGTCTTATTGCCATTCTATAAAATTTTCCCTTAAGTTTTAGAGGGACCTTCTTGTCACACAAAACTCTAGTAGCAGTCCTCCACTTTAGCCATCCCACCTTTATACGGTGTGTAACGTCCTCATCTACACCCCCATCTTTATGTATCATAGACCCTAGGTACTTGAAACAATCATTTGAGGGGAGAACATGTCCTTCTATGCATATTTCTACATCTTCATCGTTTTGGTTCCCACTGAAGTTTGAACATAAATACTCTGTCTTTTCAATATTGATCCTTAGACCTTTTTCTTCCAAAGCAGTATTCCAGGTAGCCAGTCTACTATTCAACTCAATTTTTGTTTCACCCACTAAGACAATGTCGTCAGCGAAAAGCATACACTATGGAACACCGTCTGGTGTCGCACAATAGATGTCATCCATAATCAATGCGAAGATGTAAGGGCTAAGAGCCGACCCCTGGTGGAGTCCGATTTCCACCGGGAATACCTCGGTGTCGCTGACTGTAGTCCTAACGTATGTAGTAAATCTACAATACATATCACGAATTGCCCGGATATACGCAGTTGGGATCTGTCTCGTTTCCAAGGTCTTCCAGATTGTATCGCGGGGAACACTATTATACGTATTCTCAAAGTCAACGAACGCCATGTGAAGATCTCTATTTTTTTCCCTATATTTCTCTATAAGCCGTCGAAGTAGATGAATCGCCTCCGTAGTAGACCTTCCTGGCATAAAGCCAAATTGATTTTCCGAAACCCTAGTAACCTGTCTCAACCTAACCTCTATCACTCTTTCCCATAACTTTCGGAATCGATAATCGTTTGATCCCAAATTATACCGAGAGATTAGCTTTGACAAGGTGAGTTCAAATCTGGCGGTTGTTTCACCCAAAAATATCCCAAAATTTGTGAATCTCAATTGAAACATTTTGGTTTCATCACTTTTGATCTCCTATCGTGGACTTTAGGGCATGTTCCGATAAAATTGAGGTCAAATTCGGATTCAAGGGGTCGAGGCAAAGCGACCCATGAAATCTAGGACCAAACGACCACCATCTATAACGGTCGACGGGATTCAGAGCATGTTATGATAAAATTGAGGTTGGATTCGGACTTAGGGGATCAAGACGAAGCAACTGATGAAATCTGGGACTGAATGATCACCATCTACAATCATCGATGATAACGTCTAATGTTGACGAACGGTGGACGGCTACCATATGTTTTTATTTTATTTTTTAAATTATTTTTATATTAAATAATAACAAAGAATGTCATGCCATATCAAAATAATAATAAAATAATTAAGAGTGAGCAAAACAAAAGAAATTCGAAAGTTTAGTGAGTAAATTAAAAAAAATTAAAAGTACAATGAATGAAATAAGAAATAAAGTAAAAATGAATGAAATAGAAAATAAAATAAAATTCAGTGAGGAAAAAATAGTTTACCCGTACATAAATTGTGTTTATATAATTTAACTTGTAACTTTTAACTTTAAATTATAACTTTTATAAGCCTTATATCCAAAAGGTTTAACATAAAATATTCAAAAAATATTTAATATAAAAAAATGTCTAAACTATAATATTTTTCTCATTTATGTGTCTAAATTATATTATTTTTCTCATGTAGGTGTCTAAACTATATTATTCTTTTTATTTACGTGCCTAAATTATATCGTTTTTCTCATTTATATGTCTAAACTATTTTTGGTCAATTCATGTGTTTAATGTTACAAACGTCATAATTTAAGTGTCTCAATTGTATTAGCATTAAAATATTTTATTATGTAACATAAGTCACATTCTGATAATTTAGAAAAAAAAATATTTAATTTTAAAAATCAAAATTTTCATAAATCTTTAAAAAAAAAAATCTAAAAACTGTGAAAATTTTTATTCTAATTCCTATACCCATGCTAGACACCTTCATTTGTCATAGTTGTTGTCTATCGTACTTCCACCAATGACACAATCACCTTCACTAATATTGAAATCATTTCAATTGTTGTCACCAAATGCTAATATTGGATAAAGGGGGGCATGGGGACAAGGAGACAATGAATGAGAGAGTAAGAGGAAGGGGAGGATCGGAGGAGGGATCGGAGGAGAGATCGGAGGTAGAAGAAGAGAGAGAGAGAGGGAAGTGGGAAGAGAGAGGGGCGGGAGGGGACGGGTTGGAAGATTTTTTAAAAATATTTTTAAATATGATAACCTTTTTAAAATTTCTTTATAAATAAAATCTTTAAAATTATCATAACATAATACGTGTTATTTAACGAGATTTTTTAACGATCGTTACAGTCAGGACACTTAAAATGATATTGTTGGAAACATTCTAAATTGACCGAAAAATAGTTTAGGCATGTAAATGGGAAAACGATATAAATTTGAACACTTATTTTTATATTAAACCTGAAAAAAGGTGCCTAAAGTTTTCACGGTCAATTTAGAATGTTATCAACGTTATTATTTAAGTGTATTGTCTGTCACAATCGTAAAAAAAATTATTATCTTGACACGTGTCAAGTCTATAAAATTTAAATTTTTTATTTTAAATAAAAATAAAAAATAATTATTATATTAAAGAAAACTAAATTTTTTTCTCAAATTACCAAAAGACCCCAAAACTTTGAATACCCTATACCAAACCCTAATTCCAATTTGTAGATCGCTGCATGTCTGTTGGAAAAATGATGCTGTCATTGCGATTGAACGACAAGAAAACAGGGGGGTTGACATGAACCAATTCCCAATCAAAGGATCAATATCAGCCTTCTATGGTGGTTCTCTTGAAGGCCGATCACAGGCTGTAAGTTATGGCGCTTTTCTCGAAAAATCATCGGTGATCGGTATATTTATCGATCTAACATCGGTCATATTATATTTTTTGATCTAACACCCGTAGCAGTAAAGCGCACTCCCTGTCCCGAGCTATATGCTGATTTGGCGTCACGTGGGTATAGCGCGCCCCCTGTACCGCGCTATACGCTGATATGACTTACACGTGGGTATAGTGCGGTTCCTGATCCGCGCTATAACTGTTTATCTAACACGTGAGGTATAGCGCGGTACAGGGGGCGCGCTATACCTTTAATTACCCCCAATCCTCCCTATAAATACCTTCATCCTCTATTACTTTCATCACACCATATTCTCTTAAATACTCTCTCTATTTAAGGTATATTTTATAATATTTTTAATATTATGTATTTAATTTATTTAAGTATTTTACTTTATTTAAGGAATACTCTCTCAAATACCCCCATCCACTAATATTTTATGATGGTTCTTCCATGCTCTCCACATTTAGGTCGAATAACCTACTACTTGCACGTCTTCCTATTGAACTGGAATGCATATCGACATTGAGATCAAAAAAGCTCGCAGTCAAATGCCTCCCCCTGGAGCTTGAAGTCATCGTGTCAAATGGAAACTGCACAGATGGTTGCGTCGATGACATCTCCATATGGTCAAAGAAATTTACAGATGAATGTCTTCCCCTTGAACTGGACGCGGTGTTGCCATATGGACTGTTCGTGGACCCATCTCGGTACATATCGTAAGGAGTTGCGGATAAATGTCTCCCCATTATGTCATTAAAATCATTACACATTACTGTAGTCGGGCTGTCAACTTGATCAACTTGTTCAGCCAGCCCATAGCGAGAGCTTAATGATTGACCCCGAACAATACGCACTTGAACAAAATGTGCATACACCTCAATAGCGGCGTCTGAATAATTACTTTGAGCTTCAACCATCATTTTAACATCATAATTGTTCGAAAGTTCGAACGCTGTATAAGTTAATGACAACAATGATATTGGAAATATGTACTGCAACGACGACATTCTTCTACTACTTCCAACATTAATCTTCATCGAAATCTTCGTTACCAGCTCCTCAAGAGTTATGTTTCTCTTGAATGATATTTTAACACGCTCATTTGATACGAAAACAACGCCGGTTTCATCTTCTCGAATTTCACCATCACAATAAACAATTGTTGAAAGTCGTGCAATTCTTTGAGTTTAAAAGTGCAGCAATATTATATCTGTAAAAAAAATTGAAACAAACCTGATTAAATAAATTATATATAAACCAAAATATAACACAATAAATTTTTTATTTTTTACACATTAACGTAAATAATTTAAATAATATAATTTTATATTATTACCTGTACCGCAAACTATTTTGACATATGCTCATGCTTTTCAATTTTACAAACACAAAAATTAATTGAAAATAATTAGTATAAATTTTTTTCAAATAATCATAATAAACAATAAGTATAATAAAAAAATTATAACGAAATTTATAACGAAAAATTTCACGAACTTCTAAATCAAATATGAGAAAATTACCAGAATTATTACTCGTTGACGGAATTGTTGTATTAATTTATAAGTTGAGAGGAGAGATGTGAGGAGATGTGAGAAACTTAACCGGGAGTGAAGGGTATTTATAACCATATAAGGCGCGGTACCTTCACCGCGCTATATGTAATTATTCAGATAAAATGTATAGTGCATACCAATTCATACCCAGGTATAGCGCTGAGCAGGGGCAGTGCTATATCCCTACGTGGCGTATAGCGCAGATCAGGGGACGCGCTATACCCCACGTGACGCCAAATCAACATATAGCGCGGGACAGGGAGCGCGCTTTAATGCTACTAGTGTTAGATCGAGAAATATAATCTGACCTCAGTCACAATGCTAAATCTACAAATATGCATTCCACTTGTTGCAATTAATTCAAATCAAACCATGGTCTTAAAAATTTTCTCAAATGCAAGGGTGACCGCGGCCGACGATGGAGTTGGTAAAGACGATAACAATGGTCGATGAGGAAGATGACAAAGACGACGAAGACGGCCGACAAGGTAAAATTTGTGCTAAATTTTTTTTAGAGATTTGATTTTTTTTAATTTTAGAGATTAAAATATTTTTTAAAAATTTAAAAGTAAAAATTTTAAAATTTCATAAATACAGCACGGGTTAGACCATTTGGTTTATTATAAAATGTTAGACTTTAAATTTGTCGTAAAAATAAACATCCTAAATTAGCTCCCAAATTAAAATCCCTCCTTTCCCCTTCATTCTCTTCTTTCTTTTCTTCCCTAATCCGACAACCTCCGCTTTCTTAGTTCTCCTCTGTCTCTCAAATCAATTTCGCAATTGATATCTGCGTTCCAAAGGTTACGATCTCTCTCTCTCTCTCTCTCTCCCCTTTTTTATCTTATTTTTCTCGGCCATGCTGTAACAATAATGCATCCCCCTATTGCTTTGAGATGTTTTCCTTTAAGGGTTTTTGTTTTGAAACTCAGAAATTAGTACTTTTTAGGATTGTGGGTCACCCTTGAACAACATTGAAGGTGATCGTTAATGTGAATTTTTTTAAAGGTTTTCCCTTTCTATGCTTGTTTTGATTAGTGGGGTTATTGCTTTCTTTTATGCCCATAGATAGGTTTATTCTTATTTTACTTCCATCGTTTCTTGTTCAAACAATATTGATCCTTAAATTAATGGTTTTTGACAAATTGTTCATGTTACTCTTCATTCATGTTTTTCATGATTTATGATACATTATCCTTAATAAGAGTAAATGTGTAGTTGAAACAATACATTAGCTTATTGTAAGAGGCCGATGGGTCTGAAAAAAGAACGTAATTAATGGATTTATTATTGTTCATGTATTCTAGGAGATTGATGTTGAGGGTTTAGATTCTTTGATGAGCTTACATGTTGAAGGCTCATGTTATAAATTGAGTTGAGTTGTTCATTATTCATAGTTTTCAGTAAATCGAGCTGGGTTGTTGATAGACCATAGTTGTCAGGACCAAGAATGAATATTGCATTAGATTCTTCATTTCCTTGATCACATGTGATTCAATGATACATAAAACATACAAAATAAGCTATGAAAGTAGGAGCATGGTTGTAATTTATTTGATTTAACGACTAAATTAGTTACATGATCAATTTTATTACTGCTACGGGAAGTATTCATATTCCTTATTAAGAAGAAAGATAGTTCAGGTTTTGTACCAGCAGGTGATTGTGAAAATGTTTACGAATCATGTTAATGGTTACGATACCCTGAAAACATTTTTCTTAATGTAGAAAAAAGAAAGAGACAAATCAGGCTCTAAATTTGTGAGAATCATATTTGGTTGGGAACAGTTGCTAATATGGTATAATGTACCCTTGAAATGGTGTTAAAGTTCCATACCTATATCGAGAAGGATTAGGATAAGAAATTGTGCTCGGTTGCCAAATTTATGGAAATATTTGTGTCATGTTAAATTATAGCGTATATCATATCCAATAAAATGACATTTCTATTTAGCATTTTAGCTTAATGCCTTAAATGTTGTGCTTTATTTTGTATACAGAATCCAGTATGATGGCTCAATTGACATAATGGTAATTGGCACCTGACTTGATGTTGCTGAAAATCCTCGATGGTAAGAAGTGAGAAATGCTTTCCATCATACCTAAGTTGTATCCAGATCTGAGAAATGCTTTCCATCATACCTAAGTTGTATCCAGATCGTATAGGATCCTTTGTCAACTAGTTTTGTTAATGCTGATGTAACATTTGTTCGAAATGGAAGACGGGCCGAATATGAATCCTAGTGGAACACAAGGTACTTTATTAACTAACACCAACACCGACACCAAAAGCTATAATGACATTATGACTCGCCGTCTAAAGAACAGAGAACGGCAGCGTAGATATAGGGCCAGAAAGCGACTTGAAGCTGACATGCAGAAATCTCATGTCCTAAGCCAACCAACATTACCAAAAGTGGAGTCGCAACTAAATGGGACCTTTAACAATGGGACGGCACGTGTTTATTGTAAACGGGATTGGAAAAAAGATGCTAGAAGAGCTCATATATTCAAGGGTCAAGACACTCTTAATGCTTCTATCCAGTCTACTCTTGACACCACTGTTGAAAGCCAAATATCACACTTGCCCCCTGGGATCAGGGACGAAGGATCTGCTGGAAGGGAGTGCAATTTAGAGAATTCTGGTAACTTGCACAACAGTGAAACTAGGAAACCTAAGCTCGGTCGAAGAGACTGGAAAGCAGATGCAAGAATGAAGAAGAGTTGAGTTGGTTTTACCGAGCTGTTTTGTAGAATAAATGTATCACTGTTACAAAATCGAACGGTGGATAGCGGTTGTTTGGTTTGCTGAAGATCCCGAAGCTTTGCTGGCTATACAACTTATGGTGTGGTGAGTCGGTTTGTTTCTGTATTTAGGAAGAGCTTTTATTGTTTTGTGAACTTTTACAACATTTTCATTTTCAGATGGCTACATAGTATATATATCCAACATGAAGAACTATTGTGTGCAAACTTTATTTAAGTATAGAATGCTTTACAGAAAGTGGAAGATTAAAATTGCACGCGAGTTTCAATTGTCAAGAAAGATGATGGTATTATGTGACATCAACATTTAATCATTGCTTTCTCATCCTGCATGGTTGATCACGTTGGGGATGGTTAAATTTCTTGAGAATGCCTTTGCCTGCATCATGAATACTCTGTCCTAAGGAAGTAAAATTTGAGGATTCCTCATCCTTTTAGCTTTAGATTAGATATATAGGAAATTCAAATCCATGCAGCTCTGTAGGGTACCTTTTGAATCATATTTGTTACATCTAAAAGGAACTTTTAAGGAAGGGAAGGCGTTGATAATGCAGTTCTGTATATGTTCAAATTATATATATATGAGTTGTTGATTGAGGTTTAACTTGATGGATATAATTCTTATATTCAGCGTATAAAAAATAAATAGATTGAAATTTATTCCGGTATAGTGGAGGGACAAGTATCATGGTTAGGGGTACTTATCAATCAAGTTGTGAGTTGTGCAGTGTTTCACTCATGTTCGTTACAAATTTTTATTACTCGATCAGACTTGTTGCTCGCTAAGCTTATTAAAGTTTTATTCGACTCGTTGCTTGTTAAGATCGTTAAAATTTTGCTCGATTTATGCTCGTTAAAAAAATTGTTACTCGACTCGTTACTTGTCAAGTTCATTGCTTGTCTCATTGCTCGTTAAATTCGCCGAAAATTTTACCTTATTTTTTTAATTATAGGTAAAATCTACTAATGTTATATAAAGCTTAAAATAAATATAAATTAATAAATTTAATAAAAATATCAAAAAGAGCGTATGAAACAATTTTAAAGTTTAAACTTCAAAGTAACAAATCACAAATGCATTAAAATAATAATTAGCGTTTGATTTTGGGTGTAGTAAAATAATAATTATTAATTAATAATTTAATAATTTTTATTGTTTATTAGAAAATTAATAGAATAATAATTTATCATCTTTTTTGTTATCTATTAGTAAATTAGTACTTTTTTAAATAAAATAATTTTTTAAGATAATCACTAAAAATTTATATAAAAAAATTAACGAGCTGCTCGTGAACTTGTCGACTTGGGTTGGACTTTGCTCGACTCAACTCGTTACTCAACTCATTAAGATATCGAGTTCGAGTCGACTAAACTCGAATTAAATTTTAATCGTGTCGAGTTTAAACTGCTCACGAGCTACTCAACTCATTAAGTACTCCTAGTCATGGTTTAACTATTTATGATCATTACTTTTTTATTTCAAATGTAAAATCTCTCTTTCTTTAATGTTGAAAAACCAATGTTTGATATATGGAAAGTATGTGTCCTTACCGATTAGAGACACATTTAAAAATGTCACGTCAATAACATAGATTGATCATTAGTTAATTAACAGTTTTTATCTATCAAGAAATATTTTTTTTAAAAATTGAAACGTTACAGGATAAAATATTTTTAAAAAAAGAATAGAGTGCAAAGTGATCATTGCACAAACATTGGGGGTGTAATTTTGTCGTTATGTCAAATTATAAAATACTCACATAGAATCTATATAGTGGTCTCAATAGTAAAAAGAAATTTGTTCTCTTTAGAGGATCTATATTGGAGTAATTATGTCTGCAAAATATGTGTACGTTATAAATAAACTAAGAAAATTCATGTTCATATATTAAAATTATGATCACCCTAGATTATTTTTAAAAAAAAATATTAAATACTATGACTTATGTCAATTATAAGGTTTTTACGATTAGTTAGAAAAAAAATTCAAATTCATCTAAATATGCATAAAGCTATAAGATAACAATGGTACAACTCCACAACCCATAGGTAGCGTTCGAAGCTGAGTGACGGTAACCCTAGGCTGGTGAGGAGCCCTGGGATGAGGAGGGATTGGAGCTTTAAGATGAAAAGATGAGGAATAAGATGAGAGTACGTTGATGCATGACCTTGACCATTACAATGACTTCGTTTCTACATATGGAGTACCTTTCTTTCGGTTGACCAAAAATGATTATAATAGTAATGTTCAATACTAACAAAAGAATATATAATTGAATGTGGTCGAACATTCAATTACCACCCAAACATTATAATGGAATAAATGAAAATGCTCTCCTTGTTTGTAGAATCGCTGCCTCTACTTTTATGGCTCCATTCATTTACCACCCAAATCCACCATCTCAAAAGAAATTGTTGGACTTCTACCTGCTTTTTTATACTACCCTTCTACTTTCAGTTTAACTGAACAAAACAACTCAAAATTACTCTCGAGAATCACTTTTAAAAATAATTTTTCTGCCACAAATGCATTACTAAACTTCTTAATTTCTTTTTTATTGGATTTTTTAGGGTAAACTACCTCGTTAGTCACTAAATTGTTAGGTTTATTCTGTTTGTCACAGATTAAATTTTTTATGAATCTAGCTACCAATGTTTTAAATTAGTAGTCATCTAGTCATTGATCGTTAAGTTCGAGATTACATTGAGAGGATAACCAATATTTGACATGCTTTTCTTCAATCATCGATGTTGTAGGGCATTTTACAACTTTTTTGGTAATATCTTTTAGATCGTTCAGAGTACGTTGTTCGATTCATTTAATGATGGTGGACTTGGATTTGAATCTTTTATGCTTGGTCCATTTATTACATCTTTGGTTAATTTTAGTTATCCAGCGATGTAGTTCTTACCACTTTTTTCTCCTCTATTATGCTATTCTTATTTACTTGGATTCTATACAATGATTAGTAGATTGATCTTTCTTGTTTGTATTTTTTCTCATGTGTTTAGATTGAATATTGTATTTTTTTCCCACTATTGATTTTTCTAAAGAAATGCAAGTTCCATTGTTAATAGCGTCAAAATTTTGTTAAATTCGACATTGTTATCTCTACTCTTTGTGACACTTTTCTTTGCACTTTGTGACACATATAGGTTTTTTCTTTTCTTAGTCTACTTTTCTTTTGTGAAGTCGTGGTTTGAAGATAGCAGACATAGAGAAGAGTATGACGGGTTTATCGATCGATGACGATGAAGAGGAAGTATTGGTTCTGGTTTTGGTTCACCCTCTATGATTGTCAGTTATGAGAATTTGGGTTCATTTCACTATCGAGTATTGTTAATTTTTAGTTGATGCAGGGCTACTTTGGCTAATGTTTGGTATCCAATTGGTGGAATATCTATCTTAAATCTAGGGATAGGTCTCTCTTCTGACTTTATCATATGGTAGATGCAGATAGTATAGAAATAGGAGGTCCACGGTGTAGACACCCGTTTTTGTCCGGGTTTTTTTATCGTTATTTTATTATTATTATTATTATTATTATTATTTATTATTATTATGTTTATTAATTACATATTACAATTTTTGCAGGCCAAAGGCCCAATCCCGGAGCCCAACAATCAACCCATCAGATTAGGGTTTCAAACCCTAAATCAGATTAGGGTTTCAAACCCTAAATCAGATTAGGGTTTCAAACCCTAAATCAGATTAGGGTTTCAAACCCTAATCCCCTAAATGATCCAGCCGCCGCCGCCAGCAGCAAGTGAACAGCCGCGCCGCCGTCACTGTTCCGGCCCGTCTCGCTCCACTCCGATGGTCCAGCCGCCGTTCCCGCGCCACCATCGTCATCTACAGTAAAAAAATCAATCAAACAGCAACCCCATCAACCCAAATCAGAAAAAATATATATATCCAAATCCTAAATAAAAAATCCCTATAATCCCGAAAATCCGGGATTCAATCACCCTAAATCAACAACCCATAATTTCCCCTATTCCTAGACCTCATCATCTCAACCAAATGCAGGATTAAAGCACATGCAGTAGAGAAAGGAGGGATTCGGTTGAGGTTTGAAAAAACAGAAGGAATCCGAGAAAACCCAAAAAAATATGAAAAAATAAAAAGAAAAAGGAAAGAAGAGATTACCTTTCGTGATACCTCTACCGTGGGCTTCGCCGAGACCAAAGCTAGGCCACCGCACCGAAGGTAAACAAAAGGGGTTATCGTTTTTGGTTTAGGGTTGAGTGTTTCAAGGGTTTTGAGCGATTTAAACAGAGGATAGAGGGAGAGTTTAGGGTTTTATTCGTATAACCCCGTGGCCACCGATTCACGGTGGCCGGGGTTTTCTTTTCTCTTTCGGCAACAAGAAAGAGGATTGAGGGTCTTTAGGGGTCGGTTTGCTCCCCATGGCCACCGTCATGGTGGCCGGGGAGCCTCTGTTCTGTTGTTGCGGCGAGGGAGAGGGGGAGAACCTTGAGAGCTTTGTTTTCTCTCTGTTTTGAGAGATGAGAGCGGCTGAGAATGAGCAAAACAAGGGTTTCAAAACCCTATTTTGGGTTATGATGGACCCAAAACGACGTCGTGTAAAAGGGTTCAGGGTATGCGTGTTTTAGCATGAAAGGGGTAAACCACGCTTTTAGTCCCTGATTCTTTGTAACCGCACGATTTAGCCATGGAATGAAGTTTACATTATTTCGATTTGAGCCTTTATCTTTTCACTTTTACATTTTAGTCACTATCCTAGGTATTATAACATTTTTGTTTATATTTGGTTCTGGTTTCAGTATTTATAAATGTTACATCTTAGCCACTGATTTAATATTTCATGTATGTTTCTTTGATATTCGAATCTGGCCATCACATTTGTAAATATTTATTTTTAGTCACTGATTTAATGTGTTATCAGGTTCTGTTAATATTAGAATCTAGTCATGGTATTTGTAAAGATATTATTATGGTCACTGTTTTACATTTGGTTTATTTATGATTCGGCCTTCATGGTTGTGTTTATTTCATTTAAGTCCTTTTTTTTGTTATTTTATCTTTGGGTAAGTTTCTGCTAGTATCATAGTATTTTATTTTCTTATATTTCAGTCCTTAATTGAAATGTTGTGTATTTTACTTCGAACTTTAACTTTCATCATTCTTATATTTTAGTCATTTTGCACTGTTAATTGTTTTTAGTAAATGTTTGATTTCACTTATTAATTTGTGATGTGTTTATTTTATTCCTTGCAGTTAGTTTACTTTTTCATACTTTGATTTGCCAGGTTTGATGTTTGTTCATTTAGGCCTTAATATTAAATTATAACGTGTATGCTTGCTTGGTAATATATTTATATTAGCGCATAGATCATGTTTACATCGATTAAATTATTTATTTATTTATGGTTTCCATATATATATAAATTGTATGTGCAATGTGATTTATTTACTTTATTTTTCCTATTAGATTTCTAATTTGCAAATTGAATGATATTCGGGATTTATTTATTTTTTTATGTATATAAGTGTTATGTTAAGTGTATTTATGTGTATTTCGTGTGGAGCCCACCTTTGTGTCTTATATATATATATATTGGCTTTTCTTCCATGATTTTATATTCATATTAATTTATTTTGTGTCAGCACTTTATGTATCTCTCGTATTTGGTTAAATATTTCATAATTAATTCGAATAATTTTGAGAACACAAATTTGTAGAACGTGCATGGAAAGTATCGCTTGATCGAAGTAGTACAATCCGATATGACATTCGAACAAATGTGAACTTGAAATTAATTTGATTTTATTTTGTTAATCCATTTCATTTTAAATCGAACATTGCAATGAATGTCTCTAAATAATAATTTATTTCATTTCATGTAAGTTATTAATTTTCATTCTACGATGTATATTCGATCTTTTTTTTATCAATTTATTTCATTGAATGCGAGTGCAAATAGTCGATTTTCATTTTTAGTCGATTCATATTTTTATTAACGAGGGAATATTCTTTTATTGATAAGAAATAGTCGAGTTAGCTTTCTCGATGGAGGATTGCTAATTTCGAGATTTCTTTTCGAATTAAGGAATTTTCTCTAATTAATTGATTCGAAGCAAATTAATTAATGTTCAATAAACGGATCATATTTTAACTTTATATTCGATTTGTAATTTCCACCATTTTACGACAACATGTAAGTGACACAGTACCAGTTTTTGGGCGTTGTGGGGTGCTAATCCTTCCCCACGCGTAACCGACTCCCGAACCCATCAAATCGAACATTTGGTAAACGCAGACCATTTTTTGTCTTTAAAATTGATTTTTTAAATTGTTTTAAAAGACGTTTTTAGGTATTCGACCTACCTAACCTAAAGGTCGATGGCGACTCTTTTCAATTTAATTCAAATCAACTCAAAATCACCCAATCTTCCAAATTAGAGTCGTAATCGTTTTTTATGCAAAGGTATTTGTTTTTAAAAAAAATGGTTATGACAGCTTGGCGACTCTGCTGGGGACTTTTTTTAGAGAGTCAGGCTGTATGTCGTTTACACATTGTCGTCTTAGTGGAAATTATAAGTTTGAGTACATAGTTAACTTATGATCCGTTTATTGAAATGTTTAATTGCTTCATTTTTAATTATCATACTAACATCTTATCTTTTTGCTTTCAGCTCTATCCAAGTTTTTGTCGAGTTTTTTCTTTTCATTTTGAGTCAAAGGTAGGTATGTTCCTCCTCACACACATCACTCGCATTGGCATAACATAAGCTCTAGACACGAGCTTCGATCCAAATTAGTTGGGGTGAATGCTTCACTCTCGTAAGAATTTATTCTTCGTATGAGTTTTAGCAAATAACCCATGGGATACATACCTTATACCTTCGTAGGGATTTATTCCTCGTACGGGTATAAGACAGTGAATCCCCTCGAATTGAACTCGTTCCGTTTGAAACCTGTAATGGGTGAGGATCGAGGGTCTGGCAGCCCAAGGGGGCACCGACATCAAGGACAATTCGAGTCCCTTTTTTCCGTTAGAGCCGAAACCAAGCATATAGTGAATCGTCGAACGATCACCCTAGGTATAGTCGTACCGAACCTTTGTCCGTTAGTAGGTACCCAAAATAGGTGTACACGAAGGAGGAACGATTCTAAACCTTAACCATTTAAATTTGTAGAATATTTTTTTTCCGAATAAAGCATGCGAACTAGATACCATGCAGTTAGGACCAATTTCTTGAAAATAGATCATTTTGGGTAGATAGCATGTCCGGGTAGGATTGTTATTTAATTGAAAGCATGTTTGGGTAGATATCATGATGGGGTAGGTGTTATATCCATCTCTGAATTACATTTTTATTTGTATCAATTATTTTACATGTACTAACTTATTTTTCTCTTTTGTTTGTGTATACTAACTTATTTCTTCTCTTTTGTTTGTGTCATTTTGTCATTTGCATTGCATTGCATTGCATCATCATAATGCAAAAGTGTTGATCCGTAAGGGGATATTCGAGAGAAAATTTTCACAAGAAGAGATAAAAGTTTTCAATCAAGCGATCGCATGCACAGACATGCATCGAGGGCTAAAAAGAAGTCCAGAGTACAAGAATGAGATTTTCTCGAAGATCGTGCATCATTCAAGACTGATATGATAATCCACTGATCTAACGAGTAATCCAGCAGTAGATTCTCATCCACAATTATTCCATCGTTAACTATCAGGGAGTGAAGCACAAACTTCAGCATAGCCGAGGTATTAATGGAGTTAGTTTACAGAGCATAGAGGGGCATCGGTTCCAAGTACAAAGATCCGAGACGAAGCAGTGAGCTCGAAGATCGTGCATCATTCAATACTGAGATGATGATCCACTGATTCAAGGAGTAATCTAGCAGTGGAGTCTTATCTACAATCATTTCATCGCTAGTTATCAAAGAGCGACACACCGACCTCATTACCACCGAGGCATTAACGGAGTCAGATTACAGAGCGCTTGAGGGGCATCATTATTGAGGACGAAGATCCGAGATGAAGCAGTGATCCATTCCAGGCTCACCATCTAAGCGAAGACATGTTTGTAAATTGGATTGTCTTGTAATGTGAAAACTTTTATTTCTGGTGAAGACTATTCTATGATATTCATCGTTGGGGTCAACATTTTTCCATCTGCATTTGCATCTTTTTATGTTGCATATATATTTTATTTTTATTTTTAAGCATTTTCATATGCATCATTCATAAAAACATGAGATCAATTTGTGGAGAAGTCAGTGGAAGTAATCCTGATCACGTGACCATATTGAGAATATAAACAAGAAGCTGAAATCAACACGATAGAAGTTTGTTCGATTGAGTCTTCCAGGATGGTTCGAGAAAAGAGTCATCGTTCCCTAAGGTCTACGATGTTGATCCAGTGCACCATTTCCATCTAAGAAGCTCCAGACATTCCACTGAGAACTGCAAGACACTAAAGCACAAAATCCATAATATGATTTATTCAGGGGTATCCTAATACTAAGCCAGAGAAGTCATTGCATCAACCACTTGCATCCATAGAGATTGTTTTGTTTGAACTCGTTTTTGTTCTTTCTTCAATATTTGCTTAAATATTTTTAATCTTTGATGACTGAAATGATGCTACTTTCTAAGGTTAAATAATTGAACAAATTTTAATCTTTAGTTCTTTGAATATCGAATGAATTACATATTCTTTTAATTCTTCAAGAATTATAGATTTTTGACATATGGCAAGATTAGACCTATTTTATCCTGTCTAAAACCTTAAAATAAAATCTCTCGATTTTTACCCGAAATAATTCCTGGTCACTACCAAATAACTAATTTTTGACATTCTATCTCTTTGAGACCTTGAAACATTCTTTCCACCTTGAAACACTGTATTTATTTTTCTGAGACACAAAAGTCATACCCATACCTTTCTTTGAGCCAATAAAGTCACCATCGTCTTCTTAGACGTAAAACCAACATTTTCTACCAATAAAACCTACAGACATTGAGTACAAGATGTTCACTTGAACATAAACCTTCCTACAAAGAAGACACAGTGTGGGGCATCTCGCATCAATTTTCTGAAGACGAGCATGAGCAATTGAGACATGTTGAGAGCAAGAAGCGAAGAAAAAATAGAATTCATTCAAAATAATTCTATCATGCATTAATTACTGTTTTCATTTAAATAAAAATTAATCCTGAAAATCTATCCCCCTGGGGATACCTCTTCTGCAAGGACTTCTGTGTATGAGATGATGAACGGCTTTCTTTCTTTATCCCTTCACAAAATGAGAAAATATATCCCTTGTGTCCCCTTTGAACCTGAATGATATTTTCTTTTGATTCAACCCTAACCAAGGATCACCCTCCACACTGGGGGGGCAATGTGAAGGAAATCCGAGTGAAGAAAATTGATCCAAATGAGATACCGAAAGGTGAACCAGACGCAGAGTGCAAAGATCAAACCAAAGAAAAAAAAAACAAAGAGCAAAGAGAAAAATCAAGGCAAAAATCAAAGAAAAAGCAAAGAACAAAAAGAGGACAAAGAACACAGACAAAGAGTCTCCTGACTCAAATGACGCATTGAGCTTCAAACCGTGAGATTAATCAAACACAATCACTCTAGAATCACTTGACTCGAAGATCATAAAACATCAAGAGAAAGACATGCGAGTAGATTCAAATTGAGCAAAACAAGATCGAAGGCATCAGAGTTAATTGATCCTTGGTTCAAATACCCTTAAAACACATGTTTGGGCCTTTTATCCCTTTCTTTCATAACCCTGAACTATGACCTACATTACGTGCCTTACAAGTCCCTTCTAATCATACATGGATTTCTAAGCGGAAGAGATTATCCTCATATTTCATCCCGCCTATCAGGATTAATATTTTACTTATAAAGATTTTCCAAAATCTTTAATGCATGATAGAGAAAAATAACAAAGGGGGGTTAAAGACGTAAAATTCTGAGTAACGTCTTGAAACCAAAGGAGGATTCGAGTTGAAAACCTGAAAGGGCGGCTCGAATATGAAGATTATTACATAGGAGACGATTGCTCAAATCCCTTGATGAGGCATCACACAACCTGAATGAGAACATGAGAGTTGGGAGTCAGAGAACACTTCCAATAACTGAGTACAGAAGCTGCTCCATTAGATCAGAGAACATCAAATAAATGAGAACACTATACTTTTGACCAAAAATAACCACTTGAGACTTTTTTATCCTTCCTTACTTAACCATCTCTCAAAGATAGCATTGATCTTGACACTTGTCAAATAGCTATAATTCATTGAAGGATTACAATTGTAATTAATTCTTTGATATCCAATGAACTCTTGTTCTATGATTTGTCAATTGTGAAACCTAAAAAAGGGCAATATTTTCAAAACTTTTGATTAAACATTTTTCAAAACTATTGATATTTTCAGACTTTTGAAAATAAAAGAAGAAGAAAAACATTTTCAAACAAGATAATCTCTCTGGAGGCGTATCTTGGAATTCAAAAAATATCTATCTGAAGCTCCAGATCGAAGCTGGGGCAAGAGAAGCTAAATTTTAGGGCAAAATTTGATGGAATAAACAAATGGTCTCAGGTCAAGGTTTGTAAGAGTACACATTGGTGGAAATACGGACAAGTTGAATCAATGATAGAGTAAAGACTGCTCTCGCGATCATTCTCCTTCTAGATCGAGAAAAGTATACACATACATACACACACATACATACATGATATATAAAATTTGTATCAAACATTTATCATCATGTGTATTAAAGACATTTTTCTCCTCACTGGAGGACAAATTCGATAAAAAAAAATCGACATCCATCATAACATCCTAGAGAGTAGTCAAAAATGCATCATTCTGATCTTTTCAGGAAATAAGAGCTCGGAAATAACCAGATGTTTCAGCTTGAAAGAACAATGCAATCCACATATTTTGGCTCCCTGAAGTCAACAATCAGATCTTCTGAAAACGTTTCCTCAACATGCAGGAATCAATAGACAAACTTTGAGCTATTGAGATTATTTTCTTTTAAAATATATATATAAATAAATAAAGTGGCGTCTCGCTAGAGATAGTTTTCTTAAAAACAAATTTTATTTTGTCTCGCTTGAGACAACTTTCTCTTTAAAACAAATTGTGTCTCGCTTGAGATATTTTTCCACAAATTTTGAGAATTCTAAAACAAATTGCGTCTCGCTTGAGACATTTTTCCTTTGAGATACAAATTTTAAATTTGATTCACTAAAAACAAAATTAATCTCACCTTAGATTGTTGTTTCTTTCAAAACAAATTTTGTCTCGCTTGAGACCTTTTCCCTTTGAGATCCAAATTTCGAATTTGTTTCACATTAAACAAAGTTGATCTCACTTGAGATCGTTTTCTCAAAAACAAACTTTGTCTCGCTTGAGACAATTTCTCTAAAAACAAATTTTGTCTCATTTGAGACTATATCTTAAAGCAAATTTCGTCTCGCTTGAGACATCATTTTCTCTCATAATACAAATTTCAAGGTTGTGGTACTTAAAGCAAAATTAATATCACTTGAGATTTTCAAAGCTGATTGGTCTCGCACGAGACAGTTTTCCCTTTTAACAAATCCTGAAATTGTTTCATTTGAAACAAAATAAACACTTTTGAAAACACCCTTGAGATTATTTCCATATAAACAAAATCGACAATATTTGAATCTTTTAAAACGATTTTTGTCTCTTGAGACAGTTTCTCTTAAAAAAATCTTTGAGTTTGTTCCTTTTGAATAAAAATCTTGGAGTTGGTTCCTTTTGAATAAATAATCTTTGAGTCGTTTCTTTTGAAAAAACTTTGAGTCTATTTATTTTGAAACAAAGTTTTGTCTCTCTTGAGACAATTTCGTGAAAAATCTTTGAGTCTGAAACAAAGTTTTGTATCTCTTGAGACAATTTTGCGAAAAAAATCTTTGAGTTTGTTTCTTTGGAAACAAAATTCTTTCTCTCTTAAGATAGTTTCTTTTGAAACAAAAATCTTTGAGTTTGTTTCTTTTGAAACAAAATTTTGTCTCTCTTAAGATAATTTCTTTTGAAACAAAAATCTTTGAATCTGTTTCTCTTAAATTGAATTTTGTATCTCTTGAGACCGTTTCTCTTGAAGTAAATCTTTGAATATGTTCATTTTGAAAATCTTTGAGTTTGTTTCTCTTAACAAAATCATCTTTGAGTCTATTTCTTTAAAAACAAATGTTGTCTCTCTTGAGACAGTTTCTAATTAAAAACTAACTTTTGAGATTGTTTCATTTGAAACAAATTTGGTCTTACTTAAGATGTAATCCATCTTTGAGTCTATTTCTTTTGAAACAAAATTTTATCTCTTAAAGACAATTTCTTTTGAGAAGAAAATCTTTGAGTTTGTTTCCTTTGAAAAAATTTCTCGAGACAACTTCTTTTGAAAATACCAACCTTTGAGATCGTTTAGACCATTTATTTTAAAACTACCCATCTTTGAGATTGTTTTTATTAAAACAAATGTTGACTCCCTTGAGGCAGTTTCTCTAGAAATACAAAATCTTTGAGTTTGTTTCAATTGAAATAAAACCATTTTTGAGTCGTTTCACTTGAAACATTTTCTTTTGAAACATTTTCTCTTAAAACAAGATCATCTTTGAGTTTGTTTCTCTGGAAACAATGTTTTATCCCTTAAAACAATTTCTTTTGAAAAATCATTGAATCTCTTTCTTTGGAAACAAAATTTTGTGTCTCTCGAGACAGTCTTTGAGAAAAATCTTTGAGTTTATTTCTTTGGAAATAAAATTTACCAACTTTGAATCTGTTTCCCTTGAAACAAAATAAACATCTTTGAGATCGTTTCTCTTGAAATGAATTTTGTCTCATTTGAGCCAATTTCTCATGAAACACCGATCTTTGAGAACGTTTCCCTTAAAAAACAAATTTTGTCTCGGTGGAGACAATTCCCTTTAAACGCCGTCTTTGGGTTGTTTCATTTGAAACGAATTTTGTCTCTTTCGAGTCAGTTGCTTTGGAAAAACTTATCTTTGAGTTTATTTCACTTGAAATAAAGCAAAAATCTTTGAGATCGTTTCTCTTGAAATGAATTTCGTCTCCCTTGAGACAATTTTTATCAAAATCCAATCTTTGAGTTGGTTTTCTTTGAAACCATTATCCTAGAGATAACCAGCCGTCCTCGTCACGTAGGAACCGTGTTATCACCTTTAGATGGCCAGAACTCTTCATCACGTATGAGCCGTGTCATTCCCCAACCAGATCTCTTCATCACGTATGAGCCGTGTCATTCCCCGACCAGATCTCCTCATCACGTAGGAGCCATGTCAACCATAGATAACCAGCCGTCCTCATCACGTAGGAACCGTGTTATCACCTTTAGATGGCCAGAACTCTTCATCACGTATGAGCCGTGTCATTCCCCGACCAGATGTCCTCATCACGTAGGAACCATGTCACCCTTAGACGACAAGAACTCTTCATCACGTATGAGCAGTGTCGTCCCCAACAACCAATATTATCCAATTTCTATGTATAAATGGAAGAGAACCAGACAAAAACGTGTTGTCTTATCATCTTTGCCCTATTCTTGTTAACACAAGAATGTGCAAAGAGGGGCAGCTGTAGACACCCGTTTTTGTCCGGGTTTTTTTATCGTTATTTTATTATTATTATTATTATTATTATTTATTATTATTATGTTTATTAATTACATATTACAATTTTTGCAGGCCAAAGGCCCAATCCCGGAGCCCAACAATCAACCCATCAGATTAGGGTTTCAAACCCTAAATCAGATTAGGGTTTCAAACCCTAAATCAGATTAGGGTTTCAAACCCTAAATCAATTAGGGTTTCAAACCCTAATCCCCTAAATGATCCAGCCGCCGCCGCCAGCAGCAAGTGAACAGCCGCGCCGCCGTCACTGTTCCGGCCCGTCTCGCTCCACTCCAATGGTCCAGCCGCCGTTCCCGCGCCACCATCGTCATCTACAGTAAAAAAATCAATCAAACAGCAACCCCATCAACCCAAATCAGAAAAAATATATATATTCAAATCCTAAATAAAAAATCCCTATAATCCCGAAAATCCGGGATTCAATCACCCTAAATCAACAACCCATAATTCCCCTATTCCTAGACCTCATCATCTCAACCAAATGCAGGATTAAAGCACATGCAGTAGAGAAAGGAGGGATTCGGTTGAGGTTTGAAAAAACAGAAGGAATCCGAGAAAACCCAAAAAATATGAAAAAATAAAAAGAAAAAGGAAAGAAGAGATTACCTTTCGTGATACCTCTGCCGTGGGCTTCGCCGAGACCAAAGCTAGGCCACCGCACCGAAGGTAAACAAAAGGGGTTATCGTTTTTGGTTTAGGGTTGAGTGTTTCAAGGGTTTTGAGCGATTTAAACAGAGGATAGAGGAGAGTTTAGGGTTTTATTCGTATAACCCCGTGGCCACCGATTCACGGTGGCCGGGGTTTTCTTTTCTCTTTCGGCAACAAGAAAGAGGATTGAGGGTCTTTAGGGGTCGGTTTGCTCCCCATGGCCACCGTCATGGTGGCCGGGGAGCCTCTGTTCTGTTGTTGCGGCGAGGGAGAGGGGGAGAACCTTGAGAGCTTTGTTTTCTCTCTGTTTTGAGAGATGAGAGCGGCTGAGAATGAGCAAAACAAGGGTTTCAAAACCCTATTTTGGGTTATGATGGACCCAAAACGACGTCGTGTAAAAGGGTTCAGGGTATGCGTGTTTTAGCATGAAAGGGGTAAACCACGCTTTTAGTCCCTGATTCTTTGTAACCGCACGATTTAGCCATGGAATGAAGTTTACATTATTTCGATTTGAGCCTTTATCTTTTCACTTTTACATTTTAGTCACTATCCTAGGTATTATAACATTTTTGTTTATATTTGGTTCTGGTTTCAGTATTTATAAATGTTACATCTTAGCCACTGATTTAATATTTCATGTATGTTTCTTTGATATTCGAATCTGGCCATCACATTTGTAAATATTTTATTTTTAGTCACTGATTTAATGTGTTATCAGGTTCTGTTAATATTAGAATCTAGTCATGGTATTTGTAAAGATATTATTATGGTCACTGTTTTACATTTGGTTTATTTATGATTCGGCCTTCATGGTTGTGTTTTATTTCATTTAAGTCCTTTTTTTTGTTATTTTATCTTTGGGTAAGTTTCTGCTAGTATCATAGTATTTTATTTTCTTATATTTCAGTCCTTAATTGAAATGTTGTGTATTTTACTTCGAACTTTAACTTTCATCATTCTTATATTTTAGTCATTTTGCACTGTTAATTGTTTTTAGTAAATGTTTGATTTCACTTATTAATTTGTGATGTGTTTATTTTATTCCTTGCAGTTAGTTTTACTTTTTCATACTTTGATTTGCCAGGTTTGATGTTTGTTCATTTAGGCCTTAATATTAAATTATAACGTGTATGCTTGCTTGGTAAATATATTTATATTAGCGCATAGATCATGTTTACATCGATTAAATTATATTTATTTATTTATGGTTTCCATATATATATAAATTGTATGTGCAATGTGATTTATTTACTTTATTTTTCCTATTAGATTTCTAATTTGCAAATTGAATGATATTCGGGATTTATTTATTTTTTTATGTATATAAGTGTTATGTTAAGTGTATTTATGTGTATTTCGTGTGGAGCCCACCTTTGTGTCTTATATATATATATTGGCTTTTCTTCCATGATTTTATATTCATATTAATTTATTTTGTGTCAGCACTTTATGTATCTCTCGTATTTGGTTAAATATTTCATAATTAATTCGAATAATTTTGAGAACACAAATTTGTAGAACGTGCATGGAAAGTATCGCTTGATCGAAGTAGTACAATCCGATATGACATTCGAACAAATGTGAACTTGAAATTAATTTGATTTTATTTTTGTTAATCCATTTCATTTTAAATCGAACATTGCAATGAATGTCTCTAAATAATAATTTATTTCATTTCATGTAAGTTATTAATTTTCATTCTACGATGTATATTCGATCTTTTTTTTATCAATTTATTTCATTGAATGCGAGTGCAAATAGTCGATTTTCATTTTTAGTCGATTCATATTTTTATTAACGAGGGAATATTCTTTTATTGATAAGAAATAGTCGAGTTAGCTTTCTCGATGGAGGATTGCTAATTTCGAGATTTCTTTTCGAATTAAGGAATTTTCTCTAATTAATTGATTCGAAGCAAATTAATTAATGTTCAATAAACGGATCATATTTTAACTTTATATTCGATTTGTAATTTCCACCATTTTACGACAACATGTAAGCGACACAGTACCAGTTTTTGGGCGTTGTGGGGTGCTAATCCTTCCCCACGCGTAACCGACTCCCGAACCCATCAAATCGAACATTTGGTAAACGCAGACCATTTTTGTCTTTAAAATTGATTTTTTAAATTGTTTTAAAAGACGTTTTTAGGTATTCGACCTACCTAACCTAAAGGTCGATGGCGACTCTTTTCAATTTAATTCAAATCAACTCAAAATCACCCAATCTTCCAAATTAGAGTCGTAATCGTTTTTTATGCAAAGGTATTTGTTTTTAAAAAAAATGGTTATGACACACGGTATTCCAATTCCAATCGTTGATTCTCTATGGATTAAATACCAATTAGGAGCCTATGGGTGTGCCTTTAAACATGGTTGACTTCTGGGTTTTGGTTAATGATCTATCTTATGGATTCATGTCAGAAGTTGTAGCAAAGCAACTTACGATTTTTGTTGGAAAATTCTTGGAATATGACTCAAGTCTCAAGGGTCGTTGCTTTGTGTTATAAGGGCACTATGCGAATCATAGTGTGAATATGCATTCGGGTTGATTTAGGATTTAGAAGCTGGTTAGGGATGGGGCATAAAATAGGGTATTTGAATATTTGTTTTGACAAAGTAATGGATTAGAGGGATAAGATAACCCAATAATACAATCGAGTGGTCTCAAAAGACCATATATCCAATAGATTGTTCAAGAGAAGACTCTATTTAGAGATTTGACTACATATACTATCTTATCATTGGTAGGTATGGGTCATCAAGACAATCAATTAATATGAAAATGTTAAGTTAGAATGTCTGGGAGCTAGGATCGCTTGAAACAGTTTGATATCACTGAACTTAACACGTAATTATACCAGTGGAGTTAACACATATTATATCATCACAAAACATGTCATATCGTAGAACATAAGCTTACTATGTTTACATTGATACTTAATTTGTCATTTATTGTTCTATGTGAACCGAAATATGACTTATAATTACACCTATCAAATGATAACAAGGGTTAAACCTAAATGACATCGAATCACCTGAACGTAAAACTACACTCATCGACTACTCTAAGTTCACAAAGTATCCCGAATCATAATGCCAATACTTGAGACCTTGGACTTTCCTCTTTGCTTGGACGTTTCTTAAGCCAATTCTTGCCATCGTGAAAATAAACATGCAAGTTATCAATAATCATAAGAACCACGAAGCATTAAACTTACTGCATGCCATAATAACTCTAACTTGAAGGAATTAGGCTTTGATGTTCCAAAGTCATGAAAATCATGAAAAATTATCATAGAGCTTAGAATCACTTGGATTATATGAGATGATCACTAAATTACATAAATCTTCATCTTTAGTATTTATGACCCAAGAACAACTTAGGCTTCGAACTTAATCAAATTGGTACCAAACGAAAGCTAGGAACAAGAGCTTTCCAAATATATGATTAGACTTGAATTATAATGGCTAAATTTCAAGGTTGGAAGGCTTTGAATGCTTGAAGGGATTCTAAAATGGAGTGAATCTAAAGGTTAAAGATGAAGTTTCACCTTCTTTTTCCACCAAAACTTTAGATGTGAATAACTATCTAATTTAGTAAAAAAAAATACTATTTTTCATAATTAATAAAATGGTTACAAATTACCATTTCATGACACATATATAAAGCTTTGGTCCTTTTAACAATTTTTTTTACATGAATATGTTTTCAAACTTTACTTGCATTCAAAGCTACTAATTTCAATTTCTTGCATTTTTTATCATTATTTATAGATTTTCAAAATTAACCTAATTATTTTAGAATCTATTCTAAACTTAAATTTATTGATTCGAAAGCTTGATTCTAATATAAAATATAATCTTCGATCATCGAAAGTTAAAATTATCAAATTGGTTTCAGGGATGTTACAAAATTACTCTTTAGATTCTAATTTATTTCTGAAGAAAATTAAGAAAAACTAATCATAGTGTTAGCATATATGGACGACTTAATAATCATGAAGATTATTACGAAGAAATCCAAAAAACAATGAAAAATCTTTCTATCAATTTCATATGAAAGAACTTAGAGAACTTAAACATTTTCTTGGACTTGAAGTAGAGCACATGAAAGAATGATTGTTTTTGGGACAATAGAAATATACAAAAAAATATTTTACATAAGCATGAGACGCTTAACTACAAACCATTATCTACTCCTATGGATCTTAATATAAAACTATGAGCTGATGAAGGAAAAAACTTAGAAGATGTTTCTATGTATCAACTGTTGATCATAAGTCTTATACATCTTACACTAATAAATAATATTTTTTAAAATTTAAAATTATTGAGTCGAATCAACAATCATTAGAGTAGGTGATTAAAAACTTAAGTTGATACATCTCATTTCTTTTAAGTTGTGATTCAATACTTATTAGGAGCAAAATTCACCTTCCCTCCCCTATATAAGAATGGTTCAAAGAAACATAAATGTTTCAACATCCCATAGTGGTACCCAGAACGTCAACCCTTGAGGATAATGCAAAAGAACAGCTGCAACAGCAGAACGCATGTGAAGGCAGGAACAAATGGATCCAGACACTAATAATTTGACGACTGCAAACTCCCCAATAAGATTTTATTTTGCATCCAATATCCTATCATATCAGTGAACAACAAACCCAGAACTTCATTCACATTCTCATTTATAATATATACTACATGATTCACACAAAAACCAAGCCTATTTCTCACTCACTCAAACTATTAATTATCCTAAACACCACCGAGAACAAAATACACCAATACTTTACACTGCTTCTGCTGTTGATACCAATGAAACTCCGGGTCCGGTTTATCCCACTTGTTCGAAACAGATCAAACTATGCTCAGTTCTCTCTACCTTGCCTCGCCAACTTTAGATGTTAGAGCTGTGTTGAGCTGCTCCTGTGTGTAAAACCGGCTCTCCATCTTAACATTTACTTGCTGTATCATCAATTCGTTAACAACAGACACACTAGCGTGCTGCACATCCAGCTCTAGCTCCTCCAAGGTAGACATTAACTTCGCTGCTGGATGGTTCTTTTTATTGGAATGGATTCGAATCATGGCATCCGATTCAATAATCTTAACATTGATATCTAGTTCTGCCAATTTGCTGTCGATGTGGTTCGATATCGTGTGGCCTTGGTCTTTACTTGCAAGTTCTTTCTTCGTCTCCTCTAATTGTTTATGCAACTCCTCTTTCTGCCAATCCACATCATGTAGCTTTCTCCTAAGCTCGTTAATATATGAAATAGCATCGCCAAGGAGGGATGCTTTATCCATCTTCGATACATTCGGAACCACAGCACGCAGAGCATAAAACCTCTGGTTAAGCTTCTCTCGTCGTTGTCGCTCAGCTTCAACATGATTCAGAGGCTCCTCTCGTCCGTTGGCTGGTTTTCGTCCCCGTTTTCGAGGCCTCTTTTCAGGCTCCAAGACAACCCTTTTACTAACAGTTTCCTTAAAACCGAAACTTCAAGATCGGAATCCCCTGCTCCACCACTTGATTTCGCCACATCACAAGGAGGCAGAATTACACCAGAAGTAAACGAAACCATCTCTTCCTCATCACTCCCTCTCGAAGTAGGTGATCTCTTCTTCGTAGAGTTACCTGAAAACAAAGTGCCATTACCAATTCCCTTACTCTCACCAAAGTTTAGTATCTCCCCAGATTCTGGTTTCAACAAGTGGGAAGGGGAATTTCCATCAAAGCCATTATTGGGGAAATTCAAGCAAAAACTCGTGCCCTGCTGATGATTTCCAACATGAGTAGAACTGGGATTATAGGATAAACTACTAGAACTGGGGTTCTGATTGCTAGTATTGTTGTTATTACTTTGATTAAGTGCAGCTCCGATATCAGGATCAGTAATCCAAAGCGAAGTCGGGTCATTTTCGCAGTGATCGGCAGTAGTATTATTAATAGACCAGGAACCAGTTTCAATTCCATTATTGAAGTTAAACAAAGCTCGAACCTTTTTGATGAGATCTGAGCTTTCGTTTATAAGTTCCGTTGACGCCAATTCAACAACCCCATTCGCCGACGGTATACAAACCATCGTTTGCAAACCGAAAACCTGGCCTTGCCTCGCTCTCTCGCACGTCGAACCGGCTAATCTGTCCGATCCAACGACCCAAACCGGACTAGAATTGAAAAAGGCCTGTCCCGGAAGGCCACTGCCGTTGACGAAAGACTGTGTCATGGAAACTAAAAAGAACCACTCGGTGTCCGTGACTTCTTCGTCGACGCCGTCATCGGCAGTGACGGTGGATCCCGAAATCAAAGAGTTGAGTTCTCTAAGGACTCTTTTACGGTGTCTTGCTCCACGACTGCAGATAAAGAAGCTTTCGACTTTGATATTCCTTTATCTTCTTCCCCTTTGTAATACCCATCGCCCCAGCCGAGCGAGGCGGTTCCGGAGTAATCGTACGAGGACTGCCAAAAAATGGCGTAAGTCCAGCAATTGCGAGCGCCTTCGAGGAGGGCTTGGAGACGCCGCTGAAGGGAGTCTTGATTGCAGGGAGAAACGGAGGGATGGGATTGGGCGGCGACGGAGAACTTAAAAGGGTCGGCTCCAACAGAAGCGACGGGTGTGGAAGTGGATGCAGAGGATTGCTGCCACAAAGAAGAGATATCGGAGCTCATGAAAGCGTCCATAACTGATGCGTTATCGTCCGACCAAAAGTTCAGCGCCGGCGGTAACTGATAGTCCGTCATTACATAAGATTTCGGCAGATTTTTGTCACTTTTTCGTAATTTTGTTTGTGGTTCCGAAGAAGAAGAAGAACAAGCAGGTAGAGAAAGTAGGAAATGGATATTTTTTGGGATCATTTGCGGTTTCTTTTCCTGATTTATATTCGGAGTGAATTTTCTTTTTTTATTTATTTATTTATTTTCAGTGGTGGGTAGGAAAAAGAGATGAATTAGAAAACGACAAAACAGTGGTACAATTCCTGTTTTAGTCCTTACATGCTAAAATTACTGATTTAATCCACTTACTTTTTTAAGAATAATCCACTCATTTTTTGAATTGTCTACGGTGATTACAAGATAACATATGTTAAGAATCTTTATTATCCATTGATAAGGCGCACACACCCACAAATACAGTTGCTTGAATATAAGACTTCTAAGAAAAATAACATTTTTAATAAATCATTAGTATTTGATCTATTAACCAACTAACATCGTATCGTATTCTGCAAATGCCCATTATGAGGACGACACTACCAACTCATTTTGCTCCATTCATAAATGTCAAGGTTCGAACTTATGACATTGCTTAAAGAATCAAGTGCATCGTCTCACTATCAACTAATTATTATGAACAATACTTTTTTTAATCACTTGATGAGTTCATAATCCACTCAAACTTAACATAATATAGCTCCATCTTTTTCCACAATGCTAGCATTATGATCAAACTGATGATAATTTTACCAGAAAGTGCATGACATAATGGCAAGACACACTATGGTTAAAAAAATTCAAGTTCGAACATTACATATAATATTATCAAAAAAGACACCCGTAAATCTTGAACATACACCTTAAAACGTATATGATTGTTAATAATCACATACTAAATTATATAAAATTAGAGTAATTGGATCAAATCTTAAGGTTTAACATGATAGAAAAACTAAAACTACAATTAGACCATTTAAATTCATATTTAAGTAAAAATAGAAATATTTTTCCATCTACATGTTTTACTCTTGTCGTCGGCAATGGCAATATCAAAGGAAATTATAACTAAAAAGAAGATATTATTCTATATTCCAATTTGTCAAAAAATAATCCCTCAGCATTATAATTTACAAGAATGATTTCTAAAACAACGGGCCAAGAATTTTTTTGTTCGTTTTCTTTTGCGAGTTTCTTGGCCATAATTCGTTTAGATTTTGACAAATTCCCAAAATATTTCGTGGCTCAAATATTTGAAATAAAAAATATATTATAATTATTAAAATTTGAAATGGAATACTTCGCCCACAGAGTGTATTGATTTTCATTACTTGATTTATTTTTTATTATAAAGAAGCGAGGCACAGTTTGGTTTATTGTTTACAGTGAAATTAGGTTTGTTTTTATTAAATATTATTATTGTTTTCGTGTGAAAAATACGATTGTCAGTCTATTTCATTAATAATTAAAGTTAGCTACAGTTTATATAATTGTTTTCTAAGCCACAAGCATCCAAATATTTTTAGCAATTACACGCCTAAACTCCCAATTTGCATTATTGTAGATTCTAAACATTGAATACATCGTGCGCGTGGGTAAGGTTGAGTCGAGTTTTCGGCCGATCTAAACCGACTTGAAAAATATACACAATTCATTTGAAATTTGATTTGATCTAAATTTAAGGTGATTTAATTTTTAAATTCGATCGGATTTTTTAGATAAAATCTAGCCTAACCTGAATGAAAACAAATATATTTATAAAAAATATTAATTTTATTCAATAAAAATAGGGATCTAATTGAAAAAATAATATAGAGAGGGTTATTATTGTAATTATATCTAAATATATAAAGTATAATTATATTATTTTTTGGGCTTGTTTTGAGTCTTTTTCACCCTAAACCTGAATCCGAACCAACTCGAGCATATCCTCTAAAAAAACCTGAACCAACCTAAACTCAATTTTTTTAAATAAAATTGATCCAATAAGATTGGATCGGTTCAGAACCTGTCGAGTTCGGGTCTCGTACCCATCCCTATACATGAGTTTAAGTTAATTTTTTGAGCTTTATGTTTATTTTAAAAATGTAATATTATATAATTTTATTTTTGTTATGTTATAATATATTCTTAGAATTTGACACGTTTTTCCTTTGCTTTTAGATTTTAGTAATTATGTATTTATGGTACATTTTTTCTACATTTATAATATGTTTTTCTCCGTCCCTTAACACGTTTTCAATTATCTTATCATTGTTTTCATTTTTTCTCATTGTTAGACTTGACATCGCCACAACTGATTAATATAACGTTTATTTGTTATCATTTTGATCTTTCCTGCTTTGGACATTCGGATTGAATTTGAATATGCGATATGCGTTATTAGATAATTTTCTCACTTCACTTTACTCTAATTTACATTTTATCGGTGGTCTTTCAGTAGCTCGATCTCCTTTTGTAATTCGTTTACCAATGCAATTAAATATGTTTGTATCTATCTTTCGTTAGAATTTTTGGCTAGTTTTTTTAAATTTTTTTTTTATATAGTCTGTTTATGATCTCAAACATTTAGTTTTTTGTGTAATGATGATAGAAAATGTGTTAATTATATGTTTAATTTATGGTTATAACGTTATATTATAAATATTTTAAATATTTTTTTAATAAAACTAACTCTTTTTTAAAAAAAAGGATTATGTTTTCAATAATATTAATAATTTTTAGTTATTTTTTATAAAAAAAATCAAAGCCAATCATTAATTTGCACTATTTTCTTTTCCTTTTACGACAAAAGCATTGCAACTTGCAATGGTGCGTTCATCTTGTTCATATTCCTTAAGCTTTGTTTTTCCCCTTAAGCTTTGTTTTAATATAATGTAATTAATAAATAGCTTTTATGTGAATTTGGACAAATTTGGATAATTATGGGTGGTTCGTCTAAAATCTTAATTTTTAAAATAATGTGACGTAATTATAAGATAATATTTATCTATAATTTTTCTTTATTATTGAGAATATATATATATCATGTAAATATAAATGCTTAAACTCATAATGTTAAGAGAGAACATTAATTTTTTTAACTATTTGAAATATATGAATGAATTTAAAATTTTAGTTAAGAAAAGGATAGAATAGAATAGTAATTATGAAGCAATGGCAGATTGTGAATGGCAGATTGTGAATGGTAAACCTTCCCAGCTGAGTCGGAGTTGGAGCCACACATCTTTTATCATTACCATGGAGCCTACCATTCTCACGTTTTTAATTGCAAAACAACATAGGAAACGACAAAATACTTTTTTAATAATAGGGTAAACTACATAAAGAGTCACTAATGTTTGAGTAGTTTTCCATATTTTCCATTGAACTTTTAAAAGTTACAAATTAGACACCAATGTTATAACTTGTAACAAAATAATCACTCGACGCCTTAACATGTATAACGAAAAGTTGTGTTGGACCGTTAAACGTTTACTTGGCCCTTTGACTGCTTACTTAAGTTGTTACCGATCAACTCTTATTATAAAGAGCTTGACGAGGATGATGACGATACCCATGTAAACACGCTCCATGAAGAGCATGAGCGACATGGCTTTGGAATTAACAGCTTGGGTGAGTTTCCAAAGATGGGTGTTGCTCGGCTTGTCTTCTACATTTGTATCCCTGTATTACCCCCTTTTCTGGGTGTTTTTTTTTTCGACGGCCCGAAATCGTTGCACTTGATCGAAAGTTCAAAACTTAACCGGTTGATCAATTGGATGGTGTTGATAACATAGATCTTCTAAGCATTGTTTTCGATGGTCAAGATGAATTCTTAAGCCATGATGGTGAGAATATGAACTCGTCGACATCGACATGCATACATCATCCATGCGCATGAATCTTTGAAATAAACTGCAGTGTGAGAGAATCCAACTTCTTGGGTTTTAGGCCGAACCCAGAAAATTCTTTCGATGTTGTAATCTCCTTCTTCGTTGAACTCTTTTATAACTCGCTCGAGATTGTCATCACTACCATTGTCGTATAAGATCGAAATAGTACATGACCATTTCTAATTAGATGGATACTTTGTTTTCACTTTCCCCTTCTGTATGACCATTTCATCTTTGATCTTATAAAAGCAGACTCTTGGCTCAGCAATATTCGTTTCTGCTATTTTGATTCTTGAATGTTTTAGGCAGATAAAGTGGTTTGCTATTTACAAAAAGCTAAAGCTTGAATCTTTGAACAGCATTACTTCCTTGGTTTGAAACTTGTTCTACTTTTATTCAAGGCTTCTTTGAATTACATGACTAGAAAGTTTCTTTGGTTTTATTAGTCGAGATTTTTTATAGACAGAGTGCAAAAGAGGTAGGTATTCATGCACTTCTCATTATGGAAACCAATATCATTGTGCACCTTTGATAGCAGAAAAGAAAACCAGAAGAAGAAACGATTCTAGTTTGAGGGAGGACTCGGATATAGCCTTCAACGCTCCGACAATGCAAGAAAACATGCTCATAGAAGCTCTGGAGGAAGCATCTGAAGATGGGTCGCTTACCAAATCCCAAGACATTGATCCTTTCGTCTTTGAATCTAGAAGGGAGCATTGGAAGGTCGAGGTAACTGGCTATACTCCGTCCCGGCCCAAATTGAATTCTTGAACAGAAAACGAATCGACAAGACCTTGGATCGAGGTAAGGAGTCAAGTTCGGCGTGTGAGCTTGTTTATTTCTTCTCTAATAACATGGTTGAAAGAATCTGAGTCCTTGTACCTAGCGATAAGGTTCTGGGGATGGAAGCAGAGGGGTTGGCAGATATGATGGAGTGAGGGAGGAGGAGAAAATAGAAAGCGAGTAGATGGTGAATGGGGATGGTAGTGGGGTAACCGGTCGATGGGTCAGGTAAACAGTCAACGGTAGTTTTCCGTCACCCACGTTAACGGCGGTTAACAGTGAGGGACTATTTTGTTATAATTATAACGTTAGGGACTAATTTTCAATTTTTAAAAATCTAGTGGAGAAAACAAAAACTTACTCAAACATTAGTGATCTTTGGTAGTTTACCCTTTCGTATATCAAAAAGACAGTCTTATCCCAAACAAATAGGGAAAAATACATGTTTAATACCTCAATATCACTTTTGTTCTGTTTTAATCACTAAACTATTATTCTTTTTCAAAACTGTTGTTAATGTTATATTTTGATCACCTACCGTAAAAAAGTAACAAAATTTCTAGCCTGACATTTTATAAAAAAAATAATGATGAAAAATTACCTTAAGGTGACACGTCAGCGTCATTGTTAGTTTTTTAATGAAGTGTCTGAAATGAAACTAAAACGTGGAATTAGATATGATTTTCAAACAAAAAATAGTTTTTTTAAGTAATACGAGAAAATATTTATTTATCGAAAACCGTATCAACAACGTATGTCAATTACATGCTGAACAAACATAGTCTGAACTATCATAAAATCTTACAATAATCGCCTAGTGATAGTTTGATAAGAAAAAATATGAATAAATGAAGCAGTGACATATATAAATTGATCGTACCAACTACTCCGATCACCAACCATGGAGGAAAAAAACTTGAAGAATATCCAAAACGACAAACGGAGAAGGCGATCTCCCCTGAAAGGCAATTCCATCCATGGAAGCATGTTGAAATGCAAACCAAGAAAAAAAACCTGCACCGAAAGTCCACAAACGTTGGTAGCCATGATATCATTTACTAGAAAAAGGGCTAAGAGAAAACATTAACATTAAACTATGATAAAACTAAAATTGAAAATTAGTAAAAGTAAAAAAGAAATAACGAAAAATGGGAACAAAAGGGCATGGAGATGGTCGTGAACAACCACCAAAATTGCCCTAAAGATCCCGTCGATTTGCTTGTAACTCCTGAATTGCCTCAGAGAAAGAGTAGATTTGGTAACTGCCTCAGAGAAAGAGAAAGAGTAGATTTGGTAAATAAAAAATAATTAAATGATCAAAACAGAACAAAAGTGATAGTTGAAAAAATTAAATATATAATTAAAAAAAACAAATAACACTCAAACAATTCAACAATTAAATTTGTGATGTAATAATAAAGGTTTTTGTTAAATTTTATTTATGTTTATTAATTAAGAATAAATTTAATAAAAACAAATGATCAAGAGTAAAATTGAATTATAATTTTTTTGAAAAAAAATTATAATATAATTGTATCATTATTTTAATTGTAATTTAAATATTTTAATAGAACTAAAGACGGACGCATTATATTATATTAGAGGGGGCAAATTTATAAAACTTTAAAGGATTTTAAGAATGACGAAAAGAGAATTTTAACATAAAATATAAAAAAATTAAAATCTATAAAAATCTAAAAATTGTAGGGAGGCAACCACCAACGATGTAAAATATAATTTTATTACTTTTAACTTTAAAACATAAGAAACTAAAAAAAATGACCTTAGTGTCGCCGCCGCTTCTGAAAGAATCTTTTATGTAACAGTAGATTTTATTCTTCAGACTATTGGCCTTTCCTTAAAATCACCATTCGGTTCTAACTTTGTAGGTCATACAAAATATATTTTAAAATTATATAAATAATATAATAATAATAAATACTTCTAAATATAATATAAATCTATATTTTTTAATTTTATATTTTATATTTTTAATTTTACATATTTATCCAATTGATTTGGAATCACGGAGTTTAATAACATCAAATTCAATCATAATTTTTAAATATTGTATTATGTTAAACTAATATTTTTATATAAAATAAATAATTGTACAAGGAAATTAACAAAATTGTTATAAGTACAATGATAAAAAAATTAAATACTATTTTTTATTATCAAAAATACTATTTATTAGTAGTATTAGGTCCAGTTTTTGTGCAATGTTTTTTTTTTGTTTTTTTAATAAATTATATAAAAACATAAAAAATTTAACATTATATTTTGGCTTTATTTTGATCATCTACCGTTAAAAAATAAATAGAACCATTGATGTGTCATTTTAAAAAAAATTGAATGATGATATGACATTATCTCATGGTGACACATCAACATCATCGTTAATTTTTCAATACAAACTACAAAGTGACCAAAATAAAATTAAAATTAAACGTTAGGCATGATTTAAAAAAAATAGTTTAATGACCAAAATAAAACGAAAGTAATAGTTAGGATATTAAACATGTAGTTTATCCAATAAAATATATCTCCACACATGATTAGCTTGTCCTATTCGGTTCATTTTCTAACATTGAAGAGTGATGTTCGTACTTGGCACCCACAATGAAAATACATGTCTAATTATCAGTTTAATTTGTGGTGTCGAGTTCATTTTCAGCATGTGCTTGTTCAGAAAGAAAGAAACATGTATTTGTGCTTTGACATCACACTAACGTAAGAATCAAATAATGGTTAAGAAATTATTATTATGTCTTAATGTTTTAAATTCGGACACGATATTTATAAAGATTTATGAACGTTCATTGTAAATAATTGAAATTTTTTTGAATATATATTATCTCGTATTCACCCTAAACTAATAAAAATAATATCAAACTTGTAAATATAATACAAAATAGTAGCCTAGGTGATTTATTTACGACAAGAGATATTCCAAAGGATTTTTAGCCTACTTGCTTATAAATTATGTGAAGTGTCACTATATATGCAAGTAATTAATGGGACAATGCACCCATATAATGACTCATGAGTTATGAACATCATATAATATGCACCATCCGGGTGGTCCAATCTCTTTTTTTTTGGGGGGGGGGTGGAAGACAAAATAAATTTAAAATTCCGACCACAAAATTTCCTGTATTAATTGTTTGTGGAGGAAGGAATGTTTATGGCCCATCTACAAATGGGTAGACAACGATTGAAAAATTGGGTTTTATTGTATGATAGAGCGTTTTTAAACTTTTAATCCATTATGATATAAATTATACAATATTTATATTTAATACAGCCATGATGTATAAATCTATATACAGTTAGTAAATTAAATTTTGCTGTGTGATTATAAAGGGTAAACTAGATATTTAGCCTGTCAATTATTTGTGCGGTCCGTTTTAATCATCCAACTATTGCTTTTCAAATCATACTTAACATTATGATTTGATTTCATTTTGATCATTATCCATTAAATCTATATTGACATGACGTTATTAGGGATGACAGACAGGTTATATCTCATGGATTTCGCATCTCGGGTGGGGATGGGTATAAGTTTAGTTGATGATGAACGGGTGTGGATGTAAACAGTCATACCCACCATTAGTAGTGGGTAGGTGATGAGTTTGAGATCTTACCCACCCGCATCCGCCCACTTCACATTTAAATACTAAATGTGTAATTTACCCTTATAGTTTGATGATATATCGTCTCAATCCTCATCTCACAGTCACACATTCTTGTCTGCAACTAAATATAAGATCAAGCTTGCAGTGGGCGTTTGTCCTGGCCCAATCGTTTGCCAAAAGCCCACTTTAATCATTATTAGAATAGATCCGTGATCGTCTGGTTTGAAGGGTTGAATTATGGTTTTGGTATTTTTTATGATTAATTTTAGTTTTAATTTCACTATTTTAATTTTCAATATATATTTTTTATTTTTATAATATCATTGGTTTGTTTAAATACTTTATTTTTGTAATTAAAGGAGCACGATATTAATCCTATACAAGAGGATGCCAATATCACTTGATCACTAAAACAAAAAAACATAATTCATCTATTATAAGATGAGCCTAACACGTTACATTGGGCCACCAAAACGATCACTATTTTAATTTTTTTTCTCATGATTAAAACATATAAAATCATTGACTAATACCAAAATATTAACTTTCATAATGATCGTACAATATTTTTACAACCATTATATAGTATAAATCAAAATAAGTTCAAAATATAATCACAGTTCCCGACAAAATACACATAACGGTCCTATAAATATATATGTTCACTAAAGTAATTAGATATTTTACTCAGATATGGATGTTAGAAATATTGCAACGATTTTGCTTCACGAACAACAGTAATTTGCTTGTATGCGAACATAAACAACCGAATATTGAGCTTTACAACCTTAATTGTATATTACTAATATAATATACACCATGAAATTCATAAACATAAGCTTGCTAGAAATATAAGTTTTGAGCATCGAGTATCAATTTGTTTCACTATCCAAAGGTATATCACGTTAATAGTCAATCAATGAAAAGTTATTCGATACTACAAGTCTCATGTATAATCTAATCCTTGTTCTTAAAACTTAGTCATAAAATTGTATCAACAATGATAAATTATTTGGTTTAACCTAACATCAGAAAATAATCAACAATAACAATTATACAATCACAACTACATGAAAACACAGCAATATCACGTTATCTCACTAAACTATCAAGTGATATGATATAATGATATCCAGTGTCATATAAGTAATCAAGTATCAACAATAGTGGTGCTACTTGGTCTTAAAAAAAATTAGCTGACCCTATTCCCATATGTAATGGGGTAAGAGGGAGTTAGGGTAATAGGTTGCTCCCAACACCAAGTTGAGAGCAGCTTTCGTGGAAGACATCCGTTATGAATTGCCCTTAATAGGACTCGATCCCACGACCACAAGGTTAAGAGCCTTGTTTGGTCTTACTAACCATTAAGTATTATTTTACCATATAGACTTAAGTGCGGTTGTTTGGTCTCATTAACCGTATACTGTCACACACAATTTTTGGTGCTCATAGGCCAACATACCAACAATTGCATTTTAAGGCCAAACATTGAGACTTAATGTCATTTATAAGATTAATCATATGTTATGAAAGATTGATTTTAGGTGAAGAGTTTTCGTACTCCTAATCACATAAGAGTATATATACATCTAACTCTCAAAGTAATATCATTAATTCTTCTCATACGGGTCTCATGGCTTATTAGTAAGTTCTATATACCAATTATCTTTATACCATTAACATTTATTTTCAAACATTAAGGGTATTTCGATAATTTTATGGTATTTTGTATCTCTTAAGGGTACTTTGGTCCTTTAATTAGTTAATGCTTCTTTTTAACCTCATATGTTCTTAATAGACACAATCCATTTCCATTTATTGATTTAAAGGGAATCTAAGCCTTTATTAGCCTTTAGTATCGCTGCTAAGCAGAGGAATCAATACTCTTGAATAGTGTCTATATCGTCGAATTGGCACACAGAAATACATCAATTAATCTCAATATCGATTTTCGATATCAATATTCTATGAATGGGATTTGCCCATATTTTAATTATAATTTCATATGGTATCAATGCCTCAAGAACAATATTATACTCGAATCAAAAAATGAACATTTTAAGCTTGAAAATCATTCACAATACCCCTTAACACACTCGATTTAAAGTTTTACTCTATTTCTAAGGTTATATGGGTGACATGGGGCATGTAACTTCATTCATACTTATGTTTAACAACATATTCAACAATTTGATCACCAAACATGCTTAGCAATCAAACATTCTCAACAAGCAACATACAACACACAATGCATTGTATTTATAAGGTTCATGATACACAACACGATTAGATTTTGAGTACACCATCTTAGCTCAAAACATCAATGGATTCTCCTAGATCAACTTTACCCAATCTTCTATTTTTGATCAAGATATATATTTAGTTGTTTCGTGTCTTTATTATTGTTTGATTTTGAGGAAGTCGAAGGGTTCTAGAATAAATTTGTTGAGTCCAAGGATTTTTTTTGATGAAATAAACATCATATTCACGTTTAAGAGGTCAAAAACGAGTGAATTGTAAATTTTAGGATCCATCGATCGCCAACGATGATGGTTGATGGCTATCAACAGTGATGGTGGTGAGTGGCGATCGGTGAAGAGAGACTTTAATCAAATTTAGGGGTCAAATTGATTTTTTATCTAAATTTGAGGGGTTAAAATGAGATTTCATCTAAAGTCCAAGGTCAAATTAGTATTCTATCTAAATTTCAAGAGTCAAATAAAAAAATTAATCCATTTTATCTAAAATGTCATGTCATCAAATTAACTTGAGTTAACGATTCAATGAAATGTAACAGTCAATAATGTAAGTGATTAAAATTTAATAAATCAATAATTATCAATTTGATTGAAACATAACTTTTCGAATTTGGTAAGAAAAAGTGTAAAAATATAAAAGAAAAACGATCAATTCGGTAGTTAATCATATTTATTAATGGTATAATGATAAAATTAGCCCCTAACAGCGCATAAATGATCACTTTACCTCTATACTTTTTTTGGAGCATTTTAACACTCAACGTTTCAAATTTTGGTCAAAATAACTCTTGTTGGATGAAAACTATTAATTAACTACGATTAACACGTGTTGTTGACGTGACATTTTTACATATGCTCTACTGATGACATGTCAAATGAATATATCATCATTTTAAATGATGTGACATATTTCATATCATGAATTAAATACATACAAAAATATCACGTTAATAACTTATATTTAATTGTCCGTTAATAAAAGATTTTATCTAACATAAATTTTTCTTATTAAAAATATACAAAATCTTTAATAAAAAATAAACAAGATAATCAATTATGCAAGCATTAAGAATTATTTTTATCATTATACGCTTATTTATTTAGCATTGGATACGGGTTGGTTGGTTAATTACCGAAGGAATAGCCGTTGAGCCATCAAATAGAATTGAGGTCGATGAGATGTGTACTTATTTAGTTAAGCTTCTTACATCCAATTCACGGTCGATAATAAAACCGTCACTTAACCACCACCGTCACCACCACCCACGGTGGAAGCTTCGCCTCTCTCACCACACACTCACTCACTCCATTTCAAGGTCTTTTGCGTCATTTCAGAAACTAAAATAATAATAAAAGGCTAAAATCGACATTACATGATAAAAAACCAAAAATCCAATTGCATATAGCATTTGATTAGCTTTGTGGTTTCTATATCCCTTATTGTTGAAGTCTGAGGAGGTGTTCGATTATCGATCCCACCCCTCTTCAGTATAGAGATTTTCCCTTCATTCTTTGTAAATTCCATTTAAATATTTAAATAAAGAATACATTTTTCGTTCTGAAATTCGAAAAATTTGAAGGAAAAAAGGGAAAGCATCGATGGCGTTGTCCGATAACATGACCGATAAGAATGCTGTTTTCAGAAAGCTGAAAGCGAAATCAGAAAACAAGGTATTTTTCCTTTCTTTATTTGTAGATCTGATTCAGATCTGAAATTCCCTTAGTTGATCTTCGACTATTTTATTTTCCTGTTAGATGTGTTTCGATTGTAATGCGAAGAATCCAACATGGGCATCAGTGACTTACGGGATCTTTCTTTGCATCGACTGCTCGGCTGTTCATCGGAGTCTCGGTGTACACATCAGCTTTGTCAGGTTTCATTCTTATTGTTTTTTTAATATGTTTTCGGATCTAGTTTTCATGTTTTGCATTAATTAGTAATGCCTTCTAATTTTCATGTTCTCAATTATACTATGCATAAAACTGATATGTCTAGTGTGGAAATTTGTGAATTAAAATATGGAAAACGTTTGATTGAGCAGATTACGTTCTGCAGTTTTGGGTTTCCTGAAATTCAATTGAAGGAATAAATGATGAGAGAAAATTTGTTTTTTTTTATTCTTTTTACGTGCTCCTAAATTATTAATTTTCACATACAAAGATGTTTTGTGAACTCTTGTTTCTAGTGCTGGAGAGAATCCTGAACTGAAATATTCTTTTGGGCTTTTGTTATGAGTGGTAGTAACCTCACCTTTTGATTTATACACCTAAATGGGGCAAGCTGTTCCTGCATTAGCTTTTGTTCTCTCTTTGATGTAGTTTTGAAATTTACTTTGAGAGGGACCTTTTTTTTTTGGGTGGGGTGGGGGGTTTTGATTGAAGAAACCCTTTTGTAGAGATTAATCTTTATTAACTTAACCTGTCTATGAGTTTTTGGGGGTAAACAATGTAGTGTGCATGTTGCCTCCCTATTTCATGTTGTCGGTGCTCTTTCCCAGGAGTCAAGAGTAGCGTCTTTACTGGCCAACAGAAGTGTCCTTTTAGATATTTGGTGTTTACTGTGAAACGTACTAATTAGTGAAGACTTGAATATTTTGATGTCAATTGCATCATACCACGTTACATCTGCTGCTTATATTCTCAAGTCTTTGTGTTTCTCTTTTTTCTTTCTTTCTGAAAAGCACGAATATTTTATGCAGGTCTACAAATTTAGATTCTTGGTCTCTTGAACAATTGAAAATGATGATCTATGGAGGAAACAACCGTGCTCAGGTTTTCTTTAAGCAGCATGGATGGTCTGATGTAGGCAAAATTGAGGCCAAATACACTTCAAGAGCTGCCGATTTATATAGGCAAATATTATCTAAAGAGGCTGCTAAGAGTATGGCAGAAGAGGCAGGTTTACCTACATCCCCTGTTGCTTCTGAGTCACCTCAAGCACCCAATGGACTTCTTCATAGCAAGACTGATGAAGCTCCTAAAGAAAGTTCTTTAGGCGGGCAAGAAAAACCAGAGCTTCCTCCTTCACCGAAAGCTTCTCATAAAGTTGTTACCAGCACTGTCAAGAAGCCTCTAGGTGCAAAAAGAACTGGAAAAACTGGAGGACTTGGTGTCAGAAAGCTTACTTCAAAGGTATTCCTTCCAGACCCTCTTGAACAATGAACTTACCGCAGAAGGATCATAAGGATATCTTGATTAGAAAGGTTTCTTATTTTGGAGTTATTTTAAATGCCCTGCTTCTTGATAACATAATTTTCTTTACTTGCAGCCAAGTAAAAATCTCTATGATCAAAAGCCTGAAGAACGAGTTGTCCCTGTTGCTTCCCCAGCTAAGGACACTGCACCCGTTGGTTCAGCTTTTCCATCTCGTTTTGAGTATCTAGAGAATGATCAATCTAGTGAGTTGAATTCTGGCGGCCCACAAATTCTTGGCCATGTTGCTCCACCAAAGTCATCAAGCTTCTTTGAAGAATTTGGAATGGAGAGTGGTTTTCAGAAGAAATCAAGCTCAAATAGCACAAAAGTGCAAGTAAGTAACATGGCCAAGTGCTTAAATATTTTGTGTATAAAAGGCTGGTTAGTTTGATTGTATTATCTCTTTTGGTTTTAGAACATCTTACTTTATGATTCTTCTTATCACTTAAGATCAATCGAAAATCTATACTGCTAGAGATGTTTTCAACTTTACGAGGATGTCTGACATGAAGAGATTGAACATGGTATATTATTTTGGTTATGCTTTTAGCTAGGGCCTAGAGTTAAACTTTCCCTTGAATATCAAGTTTTGGTACATAGCCTTCAGTCTACTTGGATATGTCACTTTTACCTACCAAACCAAATATACTTTAGTTCCCATATTGGAGATGTCCATGTAGAGTAATGTGTGAGAATTGGGGTTGGGAAGTGTCACCTTGTTTGATGTTGGCTTGGAAGGGGTCAATCTTAGTTATCATTTCCGCTTTTATCTTCTTTTTCCTCTTGGTTTTGTTTCTTACTGCTTCATTTTAATCTCAGGTTCAGGAAACTGATGAAGCTAGGAGAAAGTTCTCTAATGCAAAATCTATTTCATCAGCCCAGTATTTTGGTGATCATACCAGGGTAGACAATGATGCACAAGTTACTTTGCAGAAATTCTCAGTACGTGCAGTAGCTATTGCTTTCTTGAAAGATAACATCCTTAGTTTTCTAGTTGACATCTAATTTTCGGAATACGCTTTCTTTAATCATCTTTAACAAGTTTAGGGATAATCGGAAGTAGTTGGTAATCCATTTATCTGTTGAGAGCAGTAACAAGTGGTAATTTATACGTGAAATGTGGTGTTCTGATATTTGATAGCCACCTTGTTTTTTTTTTTCAGGGTTCAACAGCCATCTCCAGTGCTGATCTTTTCGGTCAGTCTGCCGATAGTTCTATTGACCTTGCTGCTAGTGATCTCGTCAACCGACTCTCTTTCCAGGTCTGCTTTGTATATTGCATCTGTTATGCATCACCTGAATTTTTATTAGTGCATATGCAATCTGGGAGTTTACATTACCTATTTTCTACATCGGGGTTAAGTTGATTTATCATCATCATGAAATCACTTGCAGGCACAACAAGATATATCAAACCTTAAGAACATAGCCGGGGAGACTGGAAAGAAACTGAGCTCATTAGCATCCACTCTCATGTCGGATCTGCAGGACAGAATCCTTTAATTCAATGTTCTGGGCTTTAAAGATATTACCGGCCTATATGTTCTGTAGCGAATGTAAAGCGAGTTAATCATAAAATTCTTTCACGGAAGAGAGGAAATAATATTTTAAAAGAAACAGCGTCCAATTGTTTTTGTTACTTGTTATACCACTTGCAGAGGTGGTGTCTTATTAGTGTAGTCCCTTCGTATCTGTATGAGATGTAAACCAATCAAGGTTTGATGTTGTGCGTATTTAGGAAAGGTTTGTTAAATTTGCGAACTACATTGCGTTGCCACTTTAATTTGTTTAACTTTTGGTTTCGGCATTTGCTTGTTCTTTAAGTCCATTATTGGTAGGATATGATTGTTGTGTAGATAGATAACAAGTTGGGGCATTGCCATTAGCATGCAGCAAGGAAGTAAAATTCAAAAGTAAACGAAATTTTAATTATTTATTATATTTTACGAAACTCATCATTTCTACACAATGAATTTCAAACACATTGTAATAAATGATCTATCTCAAACTAATTTTCAATCGTCTACATTTCCCCAAATTTCTTTCTCGCCTGGATTATTTGACTAACCAAGTCACAGGTTGATGATAATTTGATATAAAAATCAAATCAAAACGTTGCTGACCCTTATCAGTTGTCAATCAACTTGTATATCATCCCACCTTATCTTCAACAACCCTTTACCTCAAATAAATAAATTAATATAGAAAACATCATCAATAAATAAAAATTTGTCATGGATGCCTACGTGTTACATAGCTGCAATAACATCTGCAGCAGCCGATCCATCTACTGTCTCCGCTTCTTCCTGAAATTCTCTGAAGGAAAATTTAGAGGGACAGGAAGTGTAGCATACAATACGCTGCTCTGATGGCCGAGTTTGCACCCCAAGTTCAGGAAATGACGTCTCAAATCTACTTTACTGATTCGAAGATCCTTGACTATATCCAATGGGTCAGTTCGGAATCCATCGGCATGTAAAGGGAGCAAAAATACATAACTAATCAGAAGATCGATTTTCTCACTGGCCAGTACTTTTGAACCTGGATCAGTAGACATGTTAATAAATCTGTGGCGTATGATGCTCGGGATATTATGGTTCTTTGCAGAAGAAGTCTGCCCCATGGAGAACTGATCTCTGAACTTCACAAGATGAGTAATATATGAAAACACGCAAGACAGTTGCCACTTCTGTGTCTCATCCTGCAGTTAAAGGCATCATTACAATATATCATCAGTCATCAAGAGCAATGAGTTCTTATGCGTGTGTGTCTTTTCAGAAAGTATATAATCCCTCGAAAAATTAATTTCAGGCTAACACATCAGACGTCTTTCTCTTATATAATCTTACCTGAGTGGCATCCAATTTTCGGATTCTGTTGCAAACAAAATGTGTATAGGCATTGCTAGCTACTTTTTCGCCTGCTTCCAGAAGCTTATAAATATCACCAAGAAAATCCCAGTCTCCCTTGAGAATAATCTTGTCTAGAGGGTAAGCTTTTGGGGGAGAAGCAGCAGAAACATCGTGTGGAGGGATATTACGAGCAATAACCGCACTGGTGTTTCCCAAAGCTTCCTTGTCAAAAGCTACTTCCTCTGCATTATACAAGAACCAGAAGTTATACATACAGCTGTTGAACCTTTTAATTGTACTAAAACAAACTTAAATACCCTTCTGCCCCATGAAGTACATCACTTCTATCATACTGGTACTAAAAACCACAATTTGGTGGTCCAAGGATGACATGCAAACATCCAGAAAAATCATCACGGATGAAAAAAAGCAACAAAGGAATAAAAATTGGATTTTTTTTCTATTTTTGAAATTGAAGAAATAGGAGGGAAAATGACATTGAGCGTTGAGCGACGAGAGTTGCTCTAACTGTCCACTTGCCAAAAGGCTTTTGGTGAACTTCGGGAATGAATCCCCCGTAAGTCCAACCAATAGAAAACAGTGGCTTAAGTTTCATACGGTTTGGTGGGATGAGACTCCTGCAGTCTTGCTTTTGGCTGCTCCCTCAGGTGAAATTCGGTGATTAACCATTGGTCTCAGAAAGCATGACATCCTTGGACTATGTTCTTGTGAGGAGGCTAAAGGGTGTGATGGAATGAAACTTATACATACTAATTTTTATTCTACAACAAGAAATGTAGAGACATGTAAGTTCACAATAGTAATGTGTATTTAACCCTAAAAATAAACCAACAAAAGTTGATTGCATTACCACTTGAGCATAAAGATAAAAGAAAGCCGGTCAAACATAATGAATCTATAGTTACAGGTAACACCACAATTCCACTTAAAGAATCAAGGAACAAGAAAGAGCCAAACCTTCTTCCTATCCTTCTTAGTTCCGTAAAGCTCAGTAAGCCCTCCCAGCTTGTCTAGCATGTCTTTTTTATCGGTAGTAAGTTCACTCTTTGCGGAAACTGAAGCATCTTCATTACCAGTCTCTGAGGTCCTAACTCTTGGTTCCAATCTAAATATCTACAATAATATCATACAAGCCAACAGATTAACCAAAACCACAAGAAACATCTTGTTCAATAGCAACATTAATAAAATTTCCCTTACTTCTCCACACCCCTTTTCCCCTTTCAATAATTAAAGAATTGATAAATAAACTAGCTCATCACAAAGATCTCCATCAGAAAACTAGAAATCCAATAGTTATACAGGTAATAAAATAAAAAGATTTAAGGTATAAACCCTCTACAATCCAATGCAGAGCAAGTAAAACAATTCAAGTTTCCATTTTCATTCATCGCCACATAAAAACAAAACAGAGAAAGCAAAAACAAATAAGAATAACGTAGTTCACTTCAATACACAGAAATGTTACCTTATTAGTAGCAATAGGATTATAACAAACCGAAGGTCAAAGTAAAATAATTTTGAGAGTCCCGGCTTCCTTATCAAGAACACCAAGTGAGTACCTGCAAACTTGTGCAGCAGCAGCCTCACCTACTCGATCCCACAAAATCGACATTCGATCCACCGGGGCTAACCACAACCTGCAGCCTATTACTCTTTCTCTGAGCCATGTTTCTAAAAACTTTGACCTTGGGTTTGTTGGCTCCTCCCTCTTGTTGGGTTTTGCAAGGATTATAAACATATGGGAAATAAGCAAGTAAAGGTGGAATCTTGTTTGATTGCTCTTGGAGAATCTGAATTTTGACTTGCAAATTCTCATGTTTTGCTCCAGGACTTTGTTTTACTGGTTCCATTGCCTCGTGGAGGTCCTCTTCAATGCTCCTTTTCTTGGACCTTTCTGTTCTTGATTTTGAGAGTGATTGTTCGTCATCCTCCATGGCTGTCGCCTAATAAGGAAACACCTCCTTTGAATACCTACAGCGAGAGGTAAAAGGAGAAAGAAGAGTTCCGGCTGTGGAGAGAAAATAAAGGACAGAGGAAGCTTCAAACAAACATCGAGCAATTGATCTCAGGGTTTATAAGGGTTGGACAATTTGGGTTTCGATAAGTGGAAAAAATCAGAAAAAACCTTCAGGCCCAAAATTCTTTTTGAAGAGTAAATTATAATTTTTTTATCATTTAACTATAAAAAATCATTATTAAACTTTTAAGTTTATAATTTTTTAACACAATTCGTTAAATATTGGCTAAATTAGAAGATATTATTTATGTTTATGTTGAAAAAATTGAGAGGGTTGGATACACGTGACACTTAATGGAGTTTTTTTACGGACGACACATAAAGTGGTAACGTTTGTAACGTTAGACATCTGGATTGAACGGAAAAAAAATTAAACACTTATTTAGAAAAAAAAAAGTATAATTTGTACACTTGTTTTTATGATTAAGTCCATAATTTAATGTATATAGATGGTTGGGGTCCAATTATATTTTAGTGAAAATGAACGACTAATAAGAGAAGAATAAAGTTGAATAAGTTTTAAAAAAAAAAGACTTATTTGAAGGAAGCAAGGTGGTTTTAGGCTTTATCTCATACCCTTAATGATTCGAATTGGAAGGTTTCATTGAAATCTAAGAAGGGTAATTCATTATTTTGGCACACTTGGTGGTGTTGTATATCCATTCCACTCAAATGACGAATTCTATAAAGCCAACAACATAGTTATTTTCAACTATCGTGGCTTCCGTCAATGGTTTTGATCATTTCATTGCAGACAAATTACTGGAAAATCAGTATAAATGGAAAACAAGGGCATGTCCACAAATCCCTTTTTCCCTCCGATATGGGTCTTTTTATCAGATTTAGAGGTCAACGTAAATATTGTCCGTCGCGCCCAGGTTTAGCAGGGGAAAGAGAAAGACGAAAGAATCAAAACTGGGGAATGACCTTAGTTCCCCAGGCTCTGTAAACGTTCCGAAACACGTTGTCATAGTTATGGATCGCCTCAAGGAGTTTACCACCCTGCTGCTCGAGTTGGTGCTTGAAAACATCAGTGCCTCCGGTCACATCGTCACCCTCTTGGGTTTTATGCCATGGTTGAATATCCCTTGTAAGCATTTTCTCACCACAGACATAGTCGAATTCGAGTTAAGTAGATCGAGTTTTGTGGTTTGGGTATTAAGTTGTTGTGAATGTTGCAGTGTCTTCGAAGACTTGGCAGGATGTATGGATGCTGGAGTTTGAGCACTTGTCTCTAATTAGAGAAAGAACGAGTGTATGAATGATGCCAAATATCTAAAGCTACAAGCAGTGCTGGACCTTTGTAGAGACCCTGGGGTAATTACATCTCAACTCTTTGGTTCATCTTCACACTCTGGTTTGGTTTTTGCAGTTGACAGTAATAACTGCAATTCAACAGGTTACGCTACAAAAGGAAATTGTAATGGGTTATCCTTTACCATCGCTTGTTGTGGAAAGGATCATTAGCCATCGAGCAACTTGGGTAGTTTTCGACAAGTGAGTTTTAAGTACACAACACAACATAATATTTGATTTGTTTGTTTTTAATTATGTTGATTCTAGTCATTTGCGGAATGCAGCGACCGATATTTGAGAAAGAACAGGGCCTACTTTGCTAAGAAAATACCCTGCAACATGGTAATGATGAGTGAGGAAGGGGACATGGACATGATCAAAGGGCGTCCGATGATCGATGACGGAGAGAACACCCCGAGCCAGTCCCCGGCCTGTTTGGTGCCTACTCCTTTGGTGATATGTTCTGAACCATTGAAGCGAATCCTGGAGGAGCAAGAACTGGAGAAGTACGATGATGATGAGCTCATTCTTTTGCTACCGCATAGTATGACTCGGCGTAGGATGTAAACATGAGGAAGCTGTATGTATATGGCCTATGGGCTAAGGCTTTGTTTCTTTTAACCAACCAGTGTTGTTCGTATCCCTTACAAAACTAGTCTACTTACTATTTCCTTTTGTGTTTCAACAATTTCCGGTAATAAAGCTCAGTGTTCCATTAGCAATAATGATAGCTTCATCTTGTAATAATAATTCCTCATGCATCCAATTGGTATTAGGTTAATAAAAATATAAATGCATTTGAACATTTAAATCAGTAGTAGCAATTGATACAACTTCTAACATCATTCACTTGGATTTTTAGTACTTTGGTTTTGAGTACCAAATTACCCTTATTTTTTGTTTTTTAATACCAGTAATAACAACATTCATACTCTTTGCACATCGTAATGCTGAGAAGATACTTTCAAGGGTAATAGCCACCCACTTCACCACCTCCACTTCCATATCCTCCTGCATGTGCACCTCCTCCACCATATGCACCACCACCTCCACCACCAGCATGACCGCCTGCACCTCCACCATAACCTCCTCCCGCTCCTTCTCCGCCTCCATATCCACCTGCATGTGCCCCACCAGCACCATATGCTCCTCCACCGCCGCTCCCACCGCCGCTTCCACCTCCTCCGTATCCACCTGCACTTGCTCCTCCTCCACCACCTTCACCGCCTCCACTTCCGTATCCAGAAGCTCCACCACCATATCCACCTGCACTTGCTCCTCCTCCACCACTGCCACCACCACCTCCATGTCCACCGGCTCCTCCATAACCGCCAGCACCAGCTCCACCTCCTTGGCCACCTCCATTTCCATATCCAGAAGCCCCACCCGCACTAGCTCCGCCACCACCATTTCCACCACCGCCTCCTCCTCCATGTCCGCCGGCTCCTCCATACCCACCTGCACTACCAGCTCCTTCTCCACCCCCGCTCCCATATCCGGAAGCTCCACCTCCATATCCACCTGCACTACCTCCACCACCACCTTTACCACCACCACCTCCACCAGCACCAGCTTCTCCATACCCACCAGCTCCGGCTCCACCTCCTTCGCCACCTCCACTGCCATATCCAGAAGCTCCACCACCATATCCACCTGCACTAGCTCCTCCACCACCACTTCCACCGCCACCTCCATGTCCACCTGCTCCTCCATACCCACCACCAGCTCCACCTCCTTCACCACCTCCACTGCCATATCCAGAAGCTCCTCCTCCATATCCACCTGCAGCACCTCCACCACCACCTTTGCCGCCGCCACCTCCATATCCACCTGCTCCTCCATACCCACCACCAGCTCCACCTCCTTCACCACCTCCACTTCCATATCCAGAAGCTCCAGCTGCACTAGCTCCACCACCACCACCTCCACTGCCACCTCCTCCTCCACCTCCATATCCAGCAACTCCCGCTTCTCCTAGATTTGCATAGCCACTACCAGCACCACCTCCTGAACCCCCACCTCCTCCATGGAAGCCAACACCAAGGGTGCCACCACCATGAGCAAAACCTGAGAGGTGAGCTACTTCATCAAGAGTGAGGAGAGCTCTAGTAGCAGAACAGATGCCTACACCTAACAACACAAAGAAAACTGCGCCAAATATCTTGTTGATAGTCATGGGAATGTTTTAGACCACCTTGGTTTAAAGTGCAAGTGAAGGTGGGTATATATAGGGATTGGCTTGGAGCCTAAAAGCGAAATACGCGTGTGGTACTGCTACATTCAATGGGGGTAATAGGAGGTAGCTTGCACATGAAAAAGGTAACTTTGTGGTTAGCCCCACAAACAAGATGGTCAAGTCGGCAGTAAGACACAAGTCTAAACTCACACAGTCACAGTAGTAGACCCAGTAGTGTGCTTTTGCTGGCGCCCAAATTCATTCATTTATTTATTTAAATTTAAACTTAATGCCACATTTTGTTTCAAGTAATAATGCCTACAAAAGAACATACTCTTCTTTATCCTTCTGGTATGATGGATGTCTGAGTCAGACCAATGGCAAGTATAGCATGTTAAAGCAGATTTGATATTGGCTGTTTGCATACAAAATTAGTAGCAACTTGTTGATCTCATTATCTGCTTAGATTCTCAGTAGTATTGTTTATTGCTAAGTGTAAGGAAAACCATTATTGCTTCTTAAGTCATTAAAGAAAATGAAACATAGATTCAACAGCTTCATAGTTGGGAATTAAATTGATTAGGAGGATGTTTGAGTTAACATTCATGAGAATGCTCGTTTCTATTTTCAAACCATCTATGTAATATAGTTACTTGTTGGTTTATTTTTATACATACAGTTACTCCTACTTCTCTCTATACAATCTTTACAAGATTAATAGCTCATCACCGTATATATTAGGGGGGGTGGGGAAATATTAGGGAGTACAATTACAACTTTTCATTTGCGCATATATAAATATTGGTGAATTTACGTGTTTATTCTAAAATTTAAAATTTTTCAATTAATTATCTATTATATAAAATTTTTATGTTATTAACGTAAGATATTTTTCCCCCTAAAAATTATTTATAGATCCAACAATCCATATATATATATATATATATATATATACTCCATCCAAGTGAAATTCGGTGCTCTCCAACCAAGCACAAAACAACGAGGAATGCAACTTTAATTCTTTGGAATACCTTAATTAGCCTTGTGGATAGGGATGGCAAACGGGTACAGTTTCGTGGATTCCGCACCGCATCCCCTCCAATTGGAGCGGGGATGGGCATAATTTTAGCGGGTAGTGGGCGGGTTTGGATTTATAAAGTGGTACCCGTCGTGGGTGGTGGGCGGGTAATGGGTTTGAGACATTACCCACCCCGCATCCGCCCGCCCCGCATCCGCCCGTCCAGCTAAATATCTATTAAATTTTGGACCATTATGAATTTAGGTGTAATTTTAGAGACTAATTTATAAATTTGAATATTATATAACATATAACATATAATTTAACTAAATATTAAGGATATTTAGTCTTTAATCTGATATTTAATTAGGGAAATATTCGGCTCTTTGATTAAACCCATAATCCCACTAACCACGTCACTTTCCATGTTCTTTAGCCCATGCTGCCCATCCAAACACAAATTAGCCGTACTATAAGCATTAACATCAAAAGCAGCAGTTTCCATGTTCTTTAGCCCCTCAAAACTCATATTAGGCGCACTATGAGCATTAACATCGAAAGCAACACAAACAATCCAGCTCTGCGACTACATGCTCCCTACAATATGTCTCCATAACATTCATAGAGCCACTCATCTGACAAATTGAAGCATGCGCTGCTACCCCATCACGAACTGTCTGCGAACCAACTCCAACATCTCATTAGTTTGTTGTCAGGCGGGTCTAGATGGGTATGTCGCTAGTGGGTAGTAGGTGTGGGGATGGATTTGAAAATGTACCCGCGTGGGCGGGTGTGAATTTGAAAATTTGTACCCATCATGGGTGGTGGGCGGGTGGTGGATTGAAAAATAGTAGGTGGGTATGGGGATGGGGAAGGGGTATCCGCACCCGACCCGCCCGTTTGCCATCCCTACTTGTGGATATGATAATATGGCCACCTTATTTTAAGAAAATCTTACTTGGCATTTTTCTTTTCTTAATACCCAAATTGAACCGAAACCAATTTATGTACCCTCAAAGGCAGAAAATAGCCATAAAAATTCAACCTATCAACCTAAACTCAAACCTTCACTCAATCTGATTAGCCCATAAAAAATCATCAATTAAATTCAACTTAACTCAGATGCAAAACAAGTCAGATATGATAATCAATATTGTAGTGATTTATATCAATTCTAAATCGATATCAATAAATTTAAGTATTGTTCTAATATAAATTTTGATATATTTTTTAGTTAATATCATCACACGTCCGTTGATATAAGATTTTAACATTTTATTTTTAATTTGTTGCACCATCTATTTTGTATAGTTACATTTAAAAATAAGATATGATCTTAGACTCATCAAGTGGTCTCGATGATTAAATGAAGTATTGTTCTCTCCAGATATCCTGTGGGTGTGGGTGTTGTCAATAATGACTTAGAAAAATTATGAACAAATACTACCTTATAGTTCAAACTAGAACTGCCCAAACTAAAATTATTTAACATTTTTAAACCTAAATTGATGTCACCCAAAACCAAATTGCGAATACTACACCATTACCTCATAGTGCTAAATTATGAGATTTGATAACCATTTTGAGGTCTCTTCTGTACACAATGCACAGGATCTGAAGATGATGGGTCCAATTTAAGATTGTGTTCTATTTTCTATACCATCTCTGCCGTATCATATCGAAAATTAACAGCATTATCCGATGATTTTCTTGAGCAAAAATGAGTTAACAACTATCTGGAAGCCATTATCATCTCTGTGTGTTTCTGCACTTTCAGGTCTGAAATATTTTGTTCATTTCAAGGATTGATATCTCCAACAAAACATAGAAAAAGAAAGGAATAAGCATGGCGCATGCATGAGAGTAGTGGGAAAGCACATGCAATATAGCACCTCCAATAATCTCATATCCCTCCATTAGCGAGTCCACTCCATTACACTTTGCTTGGCTAGTGGATCCTTTTTCTTTCCACCCCATATTCTTCACACTTCATCATCTCTGACGTATCCAACTACACATGCCGACTCCCTTTGCCTTTGAATTGTATGCAGGTTTGGGTTTATCTTTGGCATAATCATAAAATTACCCCCAACATTTGTATCAATGATCACTTTGTATTCTATTTTTTTTAGTATTTTAGCCTTCCAATATTTCAATTTTAGTCAAAATTGATCATGTTGGATGAAAATAATAAGTTGTCTAACAATCAAAAGATATTGCTAAGGTGATATTTTTAAATATGTCAATTGTTGAAGTGGTATGTGTCATGTCACCTAAAGTGATGATTTGATATATACCGTCAGCAATTAAACATATGCGAAAATGTCTTATAAAAACATGTATTGACTGAAAGTCAACTAATGATATCCATTCAACAAAATTTATTTTGACAGAAAATCGAAACGTTAAAATTTAATATACTCTAAAATAAAAATATGGGAAAATTTCATTATTTATATAAAACATTAAACAGTAATTTTATCTAAACTCGAATAGAGATAAAAAAAAATTGTTTATAATTATTAAGTTTCTATGAAAGATGAAATACATATTAAAATTAAGGTTTTAATTAAAAGAAAAAACTGATCCTATACCTACGAAGGACGCTACTCGAACCTAAAGTGGAAAAATGAAAAGAAAATGTTTGTACACAAATACCCGTCCCACATCTGGTGGTTGAAATGATTACCACTAGAAGCACCGAAAAGAACCATCGCCTATGGTTGGATTTTGAAGAAATATTCCCTTGCAATAACCTCGGAATATTCAAATAAATACTAAACATTCTTAAATGATCATATTAAACGCACCCAGAGGCGAGATCAAAAGTATTGATAATCTACTTGTTTCGGGATATGTTCAACAACCGCATTGTCAGTTTCAGGTTTTGAATAAGCTTGGTTGAGAATTACAAGGTATTTATCTTGTTGATTCAACAAATCAGACTACATTAATAATCTGGGCAGGAGTTTTATTAATTGCATCTTAAGTTTTGGTGATTGATTTATGAAAGAGATAAAGCGAATATATATTATCGATGGTTAAAAAATAATAAATAAATACTATATTTTAATCAATTTTTATGATAATAATAATAATAATCCTCACAGCAGCTGGGAAAGAAAGAGTCTAACATAAAACCAAACCCTTTCACTAATCATGCAATTATTAGATTGAAAACCCAAACCAAAGAGAAACAAAGACACTCATTAGTCATTACTGGTAAGAAATGAAGTAATATCACGAAGAAAATCAAATCCATGTGGCCGATCCTCTATCCTAACATACCCTTTTCCCTCTTCTTCTCCAAACTCAATCAAACCCACTTTCCCTTTCCTCTCCCAAGTCTCTCGCCGAAGCTCCTATGGCGAAATACGCCTCCGCACTAACCAAAACGCCTTCTTTGTCTCCTCCTTAACACACTTGAATAGGCAACCTCTCGTAATGCCCGATGCTGGTTCCCTCCAGTTGGTCCAGTCGGACTAGTCCACTGCCCGAAACAGAGTATAACTCGCCCCTTGACACGGTGGCCGTGGCCAGGGAGGTGATGAGTAGGGGATGCCGTGTGGTCCTATGACCAGTGGGTAGGGTTGGTGGGTAAAGTAAGAACCTAAAAAGACGGCTTCTTTTTGACGATGAGATTTGTGAAGGTGATGGTTTCCGTGTCCTTGTTTCAGTGTCCGTAGGTGAAGATCAGGATTTGTTTGGCTTCACCCATGTCAATTGGCGATGGAGATATAAGCTGCTGATGAGCAAACGCACAATGTAAGGTAATAAACAAGGGGTCTGGATTTATTGACATTTGGATTGGCTGCCATAAAATCATCTGGGCCCAAGCCCTGCCTTCGAAACGAGTCAGGACCTTTATCCCTTACCCAACCCAAAAATACACATTTTAGGCCTAAATCCATTAGTATTTTTTTTTGAAATTACAACTAATATAATAGTTTACACTTTATAATGACATATTCTGATTTTTTAATTGAAAGAGTTAAAGATAATATATTGCAAAGTAATTTTATTCAAAATATTTTTAATTGTTATAATATATTTTATATATATATATATATATATATATTTCAAACCTAAGATATTTAAAAAGAACAATATTCTCCTTTAACGAATCACTTAATGGGTTCGAGTTAAACTATAAATTTAAATAGCATCTTTCTAGTAAAGGGACAGAAATGTCTGGATCAAATAGGTCATGAAGGATTGACGATGGTGAATCAAAGAATAAAACCTTAGAAGAATCTAGGCCTATAATCTTGGTAAATTTGTCCACAACCATGTTATATTCTCGGGATACCCAAATAATTTTGTATACCCTTAACCCTATATTCATCGCATACAAGTTAAAGATGTCACACCAATTGTATAAAACGTTTTTTTATTTCAAAACCAATAAAATTTTGTTATTTCAAATCTTATTGGCGTTTTTTAACTAATAATCGCATAAAACCATAATGTAATATTTAAAAACATAATTTAATATTGTACTATTCCTTTATATTATTTTTAGTACTTAATATTTTCTGTTTTAAAACAGTTTAGATATTATATTACAAATCGTTATATAACTAAAATAAATATTAGAGTAGCTAAATCTTCATTAATATACATGCCACTAACTACAAATATAACAAAACAGGATGTCCTTACTGATTTTGGTGTCAAACTTGATATCCCTAAAATGAAGTTGGTACGCGTTCTACCTAGCTCACTTGTTTGTTACCTACGTGTGAATCACTCACACGTTAAATTTTCAATTAGTGAGGCATCAAACAAATTCTAATAAAATCAAATAGTAACTAAATTATCTTATAAAATCACAGTATATAAAATTATTAAAAATAACAAAATTTCATAACATAAAGATTTTAAAAGTTATTTCACATATAAAACATATTGAGTCAAGTTACGCATTTGGTTATCTACTTATTATTTTTCAATCCATATAGCTTGCGTTTTTCGTACTCCAGTCATAAAATTTTGTACATTTCTTGTATTTAATTCATAGCCCAATGTATTTTGACTGAGAATATTAAGTACGTGAGTTTCGTCGAGTGTGTGCACTATATGCATTCAAAAGTATCTCGTAGATAAATTTGCACTCGAAAGTGCCTCATAGATTTGCACCATGGGTGCAATAACATATATCATATAATCACTCCACCTCATGGCTTGCCATTTGTACCTCAAACTCTCAATCCATACACATTGGGCTTATGTCAAAATAATATATTGTTTTACATATAAAACATTCATATGATTGAATATAAATAAAATCGGTATTGGACAATTCATACCCAAAAATAATTATTGATCGTGGAATAAATAAAATTATAAATAAATCAAAATACGATTTGATAATCTTTTCATTTCAAATCAGTAGAGGTTGATTCAACGCAAGTCTTCCTTCTATTATTTTAATAAAAAGTTAGTTGCACTCACCTGATGCCTCACTAGCTTTAATACTACAATCACTTCACTCTCGAGCTTTATCCCCTTCTTTTAATTCACTTGGAGCTTGTTTTCGGTCGTGATCTGCACGTTAATTGATTTCCTGACATATATAATTTTAAACATATACTAGTACACGTACTAATATAATAAATTCTAATTAAATCAAAATTCCAAAAATACTATTCATATACGTTAGATACTAACTTATTACTAAACTGAAATCGACCTTAACTCTATCAAATTATCTTTTCAAATCCTTTAATAATTCACTTTAATCCATATCTATTATCATTTTTCTACTATATCCAACACTTCTCAATTAATATATTAGTATTATACTTTTGCAAATTTCACCACTTAATTTTTTGAAACTCCTGAATAGACCCTCTAAAATTACACAACTTTTCATTTCAATCCAAAATCAACATACCATCATTAATTTCCAGAATAGTGTCTCAATTTTCAATTGCTTACAACTTGATCCTTCCATTATTCAAAACTTACAAAAATGGCCTCCTATCTTATCATGGTTCCATAATGATCCAAAACTTAATTCCAAGGTGTGAAAATCATCCTTAAATCTAATCTAATCCCTATGACATTTTTATTAAATTTTACCAATTATTCCTCCTTATGGCCGAAAATTACAAAGTAGTCCCCTAATGGTCTCCAATTTGTTTTCAAGCTTGAATCATCATCCAACATTCATTTCTATTAAAGTCCAACCATTCTAAATCAATCCTAAATTCAACGTCTCATCACACTAATAATAAATTTCAGTATGGGACCATAACTTTCTCATTTGTGCTCATGGATCCTTCTAATTTCATTAATTTATGAAATGGCCCTCTAATTTATTCATGCTTTAATTTAATCCAAAACATTATTTCAGGTACATATGATCACTTCCAAAATCATTATAAGCCTTTAAGAATTTTTTTGAAAATTTTTTCAAATAATTTTCCTTATAGGTCGAATACTTTGAATCTTTACTAAATAGTCTCTAAATTTGTTTCAAGCTCAATTTCAACACCTACACATCAATTTCAACCATTCCAATCTATTTTCATATCAAATACACTTCAAACTCAACATTTCTTCATGAAACCCTTAGTGGTCAAACCTTATTCATGAACTTCTACTTGATTCCAATCAATTTTCACGCTTGATTATACTTCCATAACACTCCCAAAATCAAAATTTAATCTTAATTCTATCAAATATAGCTTTCTCTTCAACAACCGTAAATACCTACTTCATTATTTAAGCATGAAACAATGAAATACTTATACAATTTGTAGAGAAAGTGTAGAACATTTTTTTATTTCACACTTTAATCCAAATTCTCACTAAAATGGACCCCCAAAAAATATTGCTCACCTTGGCCATGGAGTCATGGCAGGTTGCTGGAGAAGAGAACAGTTCTCTTGAAATTTCTTACAAAATATCTCCTTAAAAGTCTAATTTAAAATGAATCAAAATTTATTTTATCCCAAAAGTCAAAATTACTCTTAATGAATCCTAATTTTTGTCAACATATCATCCTTTTATCTCCATTTTAATATCTTTAAATAAATATAAAAATCTCATTTATCAATTTCAACCTTTTTCCTTCCAATTTTCCAAAAATTCAATTTAGTCACTAAATTTTACTATTCCACTTTAACATGAAAATTCTTCCAAATTCCACTAATTCACATCAAATTCCACTAATTAAAAATATTAATAATATTTATAGCCCCAAACTACTTTCCTTTGATTTTTTTGTAAACTTCTGATTCGATGCGATTATCCAAATATTTTACCAGACTCTACCGCTTAATAAACTTTTATACCAACTTTAAATCCAAATTCTGAAACCATTATAATTCCATTCTTGGGCTGAACTACTCATTTATAGACTCAAAATATAACTTTTTAAAGTTTATATTTTTAGTTCTTAAGCTTTTACAAATTTACACTTTAATCCCTAGATTTTCAAAATTTACTTTTCAGTCACCAATCCAAAATTTAGGATATTACATTTTGGTCACCCAACACCTCTGTCGCAATATGACACGAACAAAGGAGTACATTAATTAATATGAAATATTGAACCATCCGATCCAAATTTTAATAAAGCAAAGTAGATTAATTTTGGATCGGATCAATAATGAGATAAAATAGTACAAAAATCAAATATTGAATAGATAATTGAATTGAATTTTATATCTAATGAAATTCGAATCAAATCTATTCAATTAAACATATAATTGGATCTTTAAAAAAATTAATGTAGATAGATATAATGAAACTATAATGGAAAAAGAAGCAAATTGCCAATTTGGTAGTTTAGGGTGGCATTTGAAATGACCATCCAGCTTAGTTGGTAGAGTACAAGGTTCTTAACCTTGAGCTCATGGGATCTAGTCCTATGGAGGGCATTTCATAATTTGGAGGTCTCCTACGGAAGCTGCTATCAACCTAGTGTTGGGGTCAACCTACTATCTTACCTCCCCTTACCTCATTACATATGAGAACAAAGAACATTCATTAAAGTAGTTTAGGGTGGCATTTGGAAGTGATTATTCATGAATTGGGTCTTCGATCAACTAATTGGCAGCCTTGAATTAACTCCAATACTATACCTGACAATGATTGATGTCATGGCTGAGTCATTTTACCTAAATCTTCACATTATTCAAGCACCATTTGCATGCCAATATTTTTAGTAAATTTGTCCTTTATTTACTACCACTTCTAAAATTCCAATAAAAACACTCTTCACACCCCTTCCTATTGTGAGTCACTAGAATTGAATATCAATAAGCGGATTTGATTATGATACGACAAAATATTTTTTTAATTTGATCCTAAATCATATCACAAGGGGAAAAATAATTTTAATTAGTATAGTTTAAGGTAATTATAATGTAATGTTTCTTTTAAAAAATTTTAATCATTGACAAAGAATGCTCAAACACCCATATAGATGATGTACTCGAATCTGAAGCTTCTAAAAATAACAGTCAACCTCTTAACTACTGAGATCACTTGATTCATACAAATATTAGATCTAAATGTGCAATAATTCCAAAGTTATTTGAATGCATGGTTTTGCCGACCAAACCCAAAGTCCAAGCTATCAGGGCCAACCTCGATATCAACCTCTCCCTATTCTAAGCTCTTATAATCTAAATGCCTAAGCTCTAGTAAATTAGGTTTCCTTTCCAACCATTTTGTCTTCATTTCTTTTCTTTTTTTCAGTCTAATATAATTGGCTAAATTATGAAAAAGAAGACTAAAAATAGATGAAATTTTTATCTAAGTACAAAATGAGGAATACAATCTCAACAACATTGGGTAACATCCATGAAACACCAAACATTAGGGGTCGAACTAAAAATTTAGAAAAATGAAAAAGTCAACGATAAAAGAACAACGAATATCTAGCTAGAAGAAGATCGAAATACACTTATTTCGATGCAAAAAATACAACATAAATAAAATTGAACAAAAAGAAAATACAAGTCAACTAAACCGTAGTAGCGGTCAGAATTTCATCACACAATACGCCGTCAGATGTCAATTATTAAGACAACGACAATGAACAACATATTTTTTTCTTTGTAACGCATTTATTCAAAATTGAGAAATGAGTATAGTTTTAAATTTTAGTTCCAGTCTATTTAAATTTGATAGTTTAATTAAATTTAGGTTCAAATAAGAATTACAAGTCTAATATATTTACTTTAGAATTCCTTTTCTATTGAATAATTTCTAAATAAATAAGGGAGAAAATGACTTTGTTTTTTTAAATAATTTAATTATATATATTAGAAAAATAATAGTCTTGCATTCATGTTAGAATAGGTATAAAAATACTAAATACTTTTAAATTAAATTAAAGATTACGATGTTAATTCATCACTGAAAATAGATTCATATCTATCCTCTCATCGCATGAAATGAAAGAAGTGAAGAGAAAGAATCACAAACACTGAACCCAATATGATAAATCAGCATTGAAATGAATGAATGTATATAAAATGTTGCCCATCAATAATGGCGGTCTATTATCGCATAAATAATCATACTTTATAAAATATTTACATAATGATAAGACCAAAGAGTGAATGAAAATGAAAGGAAGAAGAATTTGCCGAAGCTAGCCAGTTCCTTGCACTTCAACGCATCTCTCATTCACGAAGCTCAGCTTCGGACTTAGGTTCGGGTGTGACTTTGTATAGATAAGACGGCCTCTCTCTCTCTCACCTTCTCCATTTTCATTTTTAATCTCTCTCTTCTGTTTTGTTTCTCTCTAAAATCTCACTTGAAAAAAAAACAGAGTATACTTTCTCGAGTTGCAAGCTGGCGATCGACAATCAAGAATCCATTATCCGTGAAATAAAGCCTAAGAACAGAAGAATCATGGTATTATCCATCCTCCTCGACAAAGATGCATTATTTTTTCCTTTTTTTTATATGGGTATTCAACGGAAATGTGTGTTGATGGAATGGTGTTTAATTTCTTTTGGTTTTTTTTATAGGGAGCTGGTGGGCCTGATGAAGAAGACAACAGGTGGCCGCCATGGCTGAAACCTTTGTTAAGAGAGCAATTCTTCGTTCAATGCAAGCTTCATATTGATTCTCACAAGAGTGAATGTAATATGTATTGCTTGGATTGTATGAATGGCTCTCTCTGTTCTTGCTGTCTGGCTTATCACAGGGATCATCGTTATATTCAGGTAATCAACCATTGTTTAAATTTACCCCCTTTTTTCCATTTGAAATTTGTTTAAATTTCCTTTTATAGGACGAAGGGAATCCCGTTATTTCATTCCATTTCTGGCTTTTTGCTTTCCATTTCTGGGATTCTTCTGTTTTCAATTTAAATCACATTTCCCTAAAGCTTCTGAGATGTGTGTACTTGTGCAAGCCTTTCAATTTTCTTTTCCTACACATTTTCTGGGCATCCAAGCAGGCACTGACTCAATCTTCAAAGCCATTTTCTCTGTTTCTAACGACAAAGACAAATGTTTTCCTCGTGAATGAATGCATTACTTGACAGCTAAAACTGAAAACCCCCAACGAAATTCTCATGGGATTCGTCTGTTGATTTCATTTTACTAAAGCTGTTTACTCTGGTTTAAACAGATAAGGAGATCTTCGTACCATGATGTAATAGAGTCTCGGATACAAAAATACCTGGATATATCTGGAGTTCAAACGTACGTTATAAACAGTGCTAAGGTGTCTTCCTCAATGAAAGGCCTCAACCAAGGCCTGGAAAAGGTGTCATCAACACTTGTGATGTCTGTGATCGAAGCCTTGTGGATTCCTTCCGCTTTTGCTCTCTTGGTTGCAAGGTAAAAAAAACTTTTCTTCAACCATTTTCTTGGTAGACAAATGGTGCTGTTTGGTAGCCGAGAAACTGTAGGATCTTCGAAAGTTGAAGGTGTCAAATTATGATCCAGTTCTTTCAACAAAGATCAAATTTAAGATTCAGTCCCTATACTTTAAAATTTGATCCTTTTTGTGTGTGTGTATTGATGAAGTATGTAAACTGAAATGCAGATAGTTGGGACATCAAAGAATTTCCAGAAGAAGAAGAGGCAAATGTCAATGGAATCTGAATCGGAGGATTCATACAGCAGCAGCAGTAGCCATGGCAAGTCTAACAACAACAAAGTGCTAAGCTTTAGTCCTTCAACACCCCCTCCGAATTCGGTTAATTACAGAAGTGGCAAGCGTAGAAAGGGTATACCCCACCGAGCCCCAATGGGAGGACTAATCATACAATATTAGCCTTAAATTTTAGAGACACACACATATATATACACAAAGTGATGGTCACAATGCTCCCCCAACTCTTTCACGAAAAAGAGCGGGCACTGTCACAGTCCCCTCCCATTCTCCGTTATGGTGTAAATAGAAGCAGCACTAGTGGGATAACAAGCCCCCTTTCTTACATATAGCTTTTTCTATAAGATAAAAGTAGGGTGGTTTCCGTTTGTTTTCTCTTTTTCTAGGAGGGGATTGGGGAATGAGTGAAGTATGTAAATATTACTTTGTTATTTAGGACGATGTATGTGTTTATAAATAAAAATGATTCTACTTTGTATGTTGTATGATTGCATTTTTACGTAAATAAAGATAGTGTTTGATAAATTATTCATGAATTATTTGTATAATATTTTTAATGAATCATTTCTATAATATTTTTTTATTCTCGTTTATAAAATTAAATAAATGATAGGAATAATTTTATATTTATTTAATAAATAAATGGAGATGAGTAGATATTTTTCAGTTTGTTTATGTCATGGTATAATTTCACTATTTTTCTTTGCCTTACAAATAAAAGAGTTAAAAAAGAGTATTGTATGTCAAATATTATACAAACAATAAACGAATATGTTCACAAACTCTTAATGAACAGATATGAATATTTTAAAAAATAAATATATGAATACGATACTTAAAATTTTGATGAATACAAATTTAGGACAAATACATTTAAAAATATATAAATAGAAACGAATAAATTTTTGTTTTATCAGAACTCAATTCATTTATATTCCTAGAATGGTTAGTGACGAAAAATAAAATAAAACATAGTTGCAAATAAAAAAATAAGGCGGCAATGGAGGCTCGTACAAATAAAATTGATTTTGATCAAATGTTCGGTGGCCCCATATATGCAATTGGTGGTATGGCACGTGTGAGATATGAGTTTTACTTTTGGGGCTATTTAGTTTTCGCACGTGTCCAATGTGCAATGGTTTTAGTGTGGGTTTACTTTTTATTGTTAGCGGGTGGAATCATATTAGTTTGTTGGTAAATTACATGTTTAATACCTAAATTATTATTTTTATTCTGTTTTGACATTCAAACTTTAATTTTTTTTCTAAAATCATACGGTTTAGTTTAAGTTTCAATTTGATATAAAAAACTTAACATTGTTATTAACGTGTCACCGTAATATAATGTCACTTCCTCATTAAAAAAAATATCATGTCAATGATTTTGTTAAATTTTTATAACAGATGGATACTAAATTGAAACTTAAACCATTAACTATGGTTTTGAAAAAATAAGTTTAGGTACCAAAATAGAACAAAACTAATAGTTTAGGTATTAAACCTGTAGCTTACCCTTGTTTTTTATAATATAATTATTACTATTTGATTTTAATTGATTAATTTATATTAGATAGTATAAAAATTATTTTAAAATAGATTTTATTTTATTTATAACATTAAAATGTATTCATTTTTAGATTATAAAGTTTAATTATAAAATTAAAAATATATTCATTTAACCTGAAAAAATAATTTAAAAACAACTTAAATTTCCTGTAAAACATAATAGAAATACTTTAAATGACTTAAATATAATTACTAATCTAAATTTAAAATGAATTATTATTTGATCAATGATGCATCTTAGTAACCTTCAACTTTAAAATATAAAATAAAATTAAATTCCGTTGATTCTTGGAAGGATGAATGGGTCAGCCGCCTCTTGGGGGAAGTGAATGCTTGGGCAAGTGGGTATTTTCTTTTTCCTTCGAATGGGTCCCTCAAACTGCCGTACGATTCTGACCCTTGGATATGCTAACTGGTGGCTTAGAGCATGGTTTTGATGATTGATTTCTGGGCTCTGAAAATACAACTCCAAGACAAGTAGTACAATTTAGTAAGGTCGGTTCGTTGGGTGGGACCTCCACGCAATTTGATATTTTTTATGATTTAGGTCAGCAAATGCTGCGCCTGCGGTTTGCTTTTAGTAGGAGCCTACGGTTACATGTTATTTTTTTTCTAAATAAAATATCATTATTAAAATAATTAGTTTTAAATTAACATATTTATTTAATTATCTTCATGTCGCATGAGATACATACACATTTTGTCAATCACATTTTTGAAGTGTGATTAACTAAACAAATCTTTAACTTACATGACCCGTTATAATGTGTAATTGTGAATGATTCCGTAAATTTAGGAGGGTTTTTGTCTCTTGGGTAGGGTTTTATTTTGCTTGAACGATCCCATGCAGTCGATTGTAAGGACGGCTGGAATATCCTCCCCTCCGATTCTTGTGAGGTCGGGGTCACCCGTGGCGGTTGAGGATCAATGAACAAGAACAAAGAGTCGAAATGAGGGTATTGATGTAGGTTTGACTAATAGCACAGATTTAGGGTTTGGTCTACATGGGGACGAATGTGTGCGAGGTAAATTTACAAGATTGGCAATGGTGGTAGATCTCAACAAGCCTATATATGCTTCCGTGTACCAAAATCAATGGCTCCGTCCAACAGTTGGAATATAAAGGACTTCATAATATTTGCTTCAAGTGTGGGTTTATGGTCACTCGCAGGCGATATGCGGACTAAACAATGAGAAATAAGTGGAAACGGATGATGCCCCTCAAAGGCGAAGGGGAGAGACTCGCGCGTGTGATCAGGAATCATCGGATCTATATAGACCTTTGACGGTGGGTATGGATCGCCGGAGACTTCAAAAGAGGACGACTACGACAGGTACGTCAAAAGAGGACTCGTATGTATAGATAAAACATATCATTTAAAATTTAATTTAAATTAGGTTTCAAATTCAAATATGAATAATCTTTCTTTTATTATATATATATAAACTTAGATGCCACTGTGATTTCCACATTGCTCCACCACAGTGGACAAGTCTGACATAAGACTTTGCCGCCCTGGCAGTTCTTTGTGGTTTACACCATCTCACATGTTAAAATCACGTGACGATACCCACATTATCAATTTGGTGCCTTAAGTTAATTTCATATAATATATTTTCATTTTATTATTTAGAGTAAGTGGTTAACACCGTGACCACATTTTAAGGGAAATAAAAATCAAATATTTTAATTAAAATGCTTAATCGGTTAATATGCTAATAAAGTCTTTAAATTATTACGCTTTCTTAAAGTGAGTCTATTAATAAGTGAAATAGACAACAATAGTAATAATGGTTAGAGGGATTTTAGATGGTTTTGGTATAAGTTTATTGTTTGAGATTGTACGTACTCTTGTTCTCTGTTGCATGATTATTTTCTTATGTCCCGGAGATGTCAATCAGGAGTTGTCGTGACATTAATGTTGATGAGACGTTCTAAGAAAAATAATGATATCAACTTAGTTATCATCAAATATACACTTGCATCAACACGAAATCATAAGATATTATCGTAAAATGCGCTTGTAAGGTTGTAGATGAGATAGACGTGTTTGTTGGTAAGTATTTGCGGAATACGCTCCGTAGTTAAAGATTCACGTGGTCATAGGCGGCAGCTAGCGGGGCTTGCTGGTATGTAGGTAGCGAAACCAATAAACCCCATTCTTTGATTTATTTTTTTCATGATTCTAACTAAAGTACAAATACTTTTATTTTAAAATTATCATCATTTCATGCTAAACTACCAATGTGAGAGAATAATCTAATAACTCTTTTGATTTCGACTCACTTTAAATCTATATTTTAATCTTTACTATACTATATAAGTTAAATAAAGACATTCAAACAGTAAAAAAGTAAAACTAGATCGAATTAATAGTCTTCAAATTGAATCCCAAATTTGATTATAGTAGACGGACTTAAAATTAAATTTAATCAAACAAAAAATCAAATGAAATAATTGTTTATAAAAATTGGATTTGAGTTTTAGAGACAATTATTGAAAGGAGTAATCTAAATTTCAAACATAAATTGTAGAAAATAGATATAGAAACATAAATTGTAGAAAATAGATATAGAAATAAAATGACAATAAGCATCCTAACCCAAAACCATATAAGACTGACAAATTAAAACTTTGTCCGTAATTTGGTGAACAAAGAACCAAATTTATGAGAAGTTTGATCGATGTAGTTCATGTCGTATCCATACTAATTGTATTGTTTTAAACTGGTATTAGAATTTGCTTTCTGTTTCATTTAAAATACTTTTTATCAGTTTTATGTTGCAATTGTATTAATATGTTTCGATGCATTTCACTTGCACCAATATTTATCGATCAATACCATTGGTAAAATGCTCGAATGATATCAAAATTTTAATTAATATATATATAGAATTAGATTCACTTACAAAATATAAAACTCTTAGGTATGTATTAGTGGCTGCGGTGGTAGTGGCAGCTTTGTAGGATATCACAATATGAGCATATAGGATAAAAACAAATAAGTGCTTAAGGGGATATCCTGAACCACCCTTTTGAATTGATTTGATGGCGTTGCTGTTTATATGAAATACATACCAAATCCTAATATACCTTTTGATTCATCGCTTGCCTTTTATTGAATACAATTCACATCAAAACAGGGTCCCTTTCATCTTACCCTCCTTGTCCTTTATTTGTTTTAAATAATCCTTATCTCATGCTTATAAATTTGAGCATGGGTCCATTAGCACCAATGTCACATTGATAATTATTTCATTTGTCCTTGGTGATCGGTTCGCCAAAATATTTTCCTAATGTCCTTTATAAAGCATATTCCGGACATAAGTGACACTATTATGTATTACTTTAGTATCTTTGTTGACAAATGTTTGATATTTTTCATTGCCATCATTTATTTCGAATGTCTGCACTTCATCTACTTTGTATTCCTTAATGTGGTGTAGAAAGTAGTAGTAATGCTTATCTATAGGTTTTTTATCTCGAAATTTTATCTTTCACTGTTAAAAAGGTGTTGTGAGAGTACCTTGACGAAAGAGATCATAATCTGTCAATCGTTGAAGAGTCGTGGAGACTCGTTTTGAAGATTTACCTGTGGCGGGAATCGATACCATATCCTCGAGCTTAAAGGACATTTCGAATGATAACCTCCATGACTCTACAAACGATTGATGAATCATTTTCTTTGTCGTCAATGTGTTATGTATACTCTCTTAAGGGAGGTTCACTTGTGGAGGGAATCAATGCCATATCCTTAAGCTTATAGGACATTTTGAATGGAAACCTCCATTACTCTACAAATGATTAACGAATCATTTTCTTCGTAATTAAAGCCATTTTGTCACCCTCTTAAGAGTTAATCCAAATAATTAACAGCGTTATTTTTTTTGATTAGAATGCTTTCATAAATATAGGGACTAAAATCATAATTTAACCCTAAGTATTTCACATATAGAATTGGACACTGCGGTATCCACAACTTGTAAAATATTGGGCAACCCTAGTTTTGCCAAGGAGTTTTATGCGTGTGGTAAGAAGGAAGATGGTAGGCAGGCATACTGATGTTAGGTCCCTTTACGAAATGCCACAGTTGTTTAAAAAATTGGTAAATTACATGTTTAGTACCTAAATTATTACTTTTGTTCCGTTTTGGTACTTAAACTTTATTTTTTCAAATTCATACTTAAATTATTATTTTTATAAATATTAAAAAATAGAAATAAATTACTAATAAAAATATATAATAATTTAAAATTTTTAAATAGGATCTGTTTTCATTGTGTTTTATTATATGCATTTGGGTGGCCTTTGGTTTTGGTTGAACCACTTGTTATTTTGTTATTGGATAGGGTTTAGGGTGGGGAACATGTAACCACTATGAAGCCTGCAAGAGTCACCCCATAAAAGTTGTCCCACTTGTCATGTACGCTGGGGTGTTTATGTTTTTAGAATTTTCATAATTAGATATTCAATTTTAATCGAATCAACCTTAATTAAGATTGTCCAGTGTAGGAATATAAAAAGGTTGTACATAAAAATTGTGGATTATTAAAAGCTGACATACGTGGGCTGGAATTAAAATGAAATTATTTTCTGCTAATTATATCACTTTGACATCATTTAAGAACATATGAATTGTGGTTAGTTGGGAGTTGGTTTAACCAATTAATGATGTAAGGTACCGGTGACCAGACTACTGTGTTGTAATTAACTCACATTTCAGGACATGTACAGAATAGTAAACTCTGACTTAAATCTATTAATTTAAAGTCAAAACAGGTGTAATAATTACAACTGTAGCAGAGTTGATTTTGGTCATTGTTCCACTGTACGTAATCGGGGTCTGCTATGTTGCTAATGGGGCTAATCCAGTTTGTTGGGTTCACAAATGTGTATCCACACGCTGTTGGTGGCTTACAGCATCCAGACTGTAAACAAAACACATGCACAAAAATTTATGAAAAATGATTTAGGTGAAAATATGATTAGAATTTTGTCAACGGAAAAATAATTAAAGCGATATTAACTTAAAATAAGATATGATAGAAGAATCTAACCTCTATGGGAGACAAATGAGAATTAAAGAAATCTATAGCTGATGAATAACTCTGGTTCAGTTGAGGACATATCTGTGTTGAGCTCAGACATGTTTTTATCCTTTTCCACTTGTAAGAACTTCGGACTCTTCTTTGAAGCCATACCGAGAAATCTTCGAGATGATATTCCGAGTACGCCCGACTAGGTTCGGCGTGGCCCGAGCCTCTAATGGTTACAGCATAGATGAAAATAACCAAGCATGCAAGCAATATGATGAGGACGAGCATGGCAACAAGGTTAGCCATAAGGAGCACAGGGGTGCGCCAAAACGCTCCTATAAACCCTGCTAGAGCTACAACCAAGATTAAGACCCCCAATGTTATAACGGGCCATTGAAAGATCTTCATACACGAATTGTCTGGTTGATTGGCAAGCCAGATTCCGGCACCGATTATCGGGATCGAGAGCAGCGTAGCAACGAAGTTGATTGCACCTATCACATTGTTGCTCAACGCCATTTTCTGTTTGTTTGAAGAATTAGACCTATCTGGGGGTCTTGTTTTGTGATCAAGTAAGGAAAAAGACTTGAAAGAAAAAAAAACTCTTCAAGTATGAAAAAGAAAAGGGAATTGCTTGGTGTAAAGATATACGAGTTGAAAAAGAAGCAAAAGCGATTCGTTGTCCATAACTTCTTCTTCTTCTTTTTCAAGGGAAAAGAAAAGAATATCCCAAATTTATATAGAAAGAAAGACAGATGTCTCAAATGGGTGAAAGTAATTGGTCAATTTGATCGATTTTGAACCGAGTTTTGTTCACCCCAAATCTGTTAGACGCCTATAGGATTTAAGGCTGCAAAGATTGTGCTTTGGTTTTGGTTTCCCTGTTGCACTTTAAGGCTTGGCTTTGCTTCTTTCTATCAACTTTGATTACATACCATGCTTTCTTATTCAGCCAAATTTCACATCCTTAGATGCCATAGTGCATCATAGAAAATCACATCATGCAATGATACTCGTTAAATCAGGAAGGATATCAACTTTTCTCTTGCAGTAAAGCTCATATTTGCTGTTGTAGTTTTATGAGAAAAGCAAGTTATTTTTCTTACGACAACCATTGCAGAGCATAACAAATTTAACAAGGCAAGAGACACTTGCTTGAACACTTTAAGCCATCTCAAGTTTTCTTTACTTACGACCTGGGAATAAGCTCCATGGTTATGCAAGTAAGAGGTTGAATTAATTAAACTATTTTCGAATTATAATAACAATTCCATTTACTTGGGATTTTTCTACTAATACATAAGATTATTTGCAGTCCCATATCAATTAATCCGTTGTAGCATAATGGTTAAAATTTATCGATGATTTTCTTTCTTCGCTAAATTCAATTTATTGGGTTTAGACATTATAATCAAGAATAGAACAAATAAATGGGTAAAGCTTGACTCTTCAATCAAAGTTCCAGTTCGCATGGGGAATGGAGATGTGGTAAAGTCCATTGGAAAGGGCACGATTGCTGTACAAACAAAGAAATGTACAAAATGCATTAACGATGTTCTCCTTATTCTAGATTTGAATGAGAGTTTACTTAGTGTTGCTCAAATGGTCAGAAATGGTTATTCATTTGTCTTTGAAAATAACCATTATACTATCATGAACCCGGAGAAAAAGGAGATTGCAGTTGTCCCCATGGAAAACAAAAGCTTTTATTTGAAATGAGATTCTACAGCAGAAGGAGCACATGCAACTCACTCGAACGATACATGGCTATAACACAGGAGGTATGGACATTTAAATATGCGTGTTCTTTGTGAACTTCACAAGAAAAATATGGTGAGAGACTTTCCTTCAATTTCCTTAAGCAATGATCTATGTGAGCCTTGTAAACTTGGCAAGCACCATAGGTTACCTTTCCCGAAGGAGAAAGTCTGGAGAGCGTCAGAAAAATTACAACTAGTTCATACAAATGTTTGTGGACCTCACAGAACTTTGTCTCTTGATGGAAACAAGTATTTCATCCTCTTCATTGATGATTTCACTCGTATGACATGAGTTTATTTCATGAAAGAAAAGTAAAAAGTTTTCAATATCTTCAAAAAATTCAAAGCACTCGCAGAAACCCAAAGTTGATGTAAACTACAGAAACTCAGATCATATCAAGGCAAAGAGTATACTTCTACAGAATTTGGTGTTTTCTGTCAAGATGAAGGAATTTAGCATAAACTTACAGTGAGTTATACACCTCAGCAAAATGGAGTTTCTGAATGAAAAACAGAACAATTATGGAGATGGCTTAATGCATGCTAATAGAGAAGAATTTACCAAAGAAATTCTGGGCGGGAGTTGTGAGAACAACAATATATCTACTGAATAGATTGCTCATAAAGGCGGTTCAAGATAAAACTCGGTTTGAAGCATGGTTTGGAAGAAAGCCACCAGCGAAACACTTGAGAGTATTTTGCTCAATTTACTATGCTCATATTTCATCTCAAAAGAGAAGCAAACTAGATGCAAAGGCTGAAAGAGGAATCTTCATTGGCTATGATTCTCAAGCCAAAGGCTACCGAATTTTCAATCTTGACACTGAGAATATCATGATCAATAGAGATGTGCAGTTTAATGAAGATGCAAGCTGGATTTGGGATAAAGAGAAGGTTGAAAAATGAACTATGTGTTGTTTTTAATCCCAACTATGTAGTGAGTGATGAACATAGCAATGAGAATGATGAAGAAACTAGATATGATTCTCAAGCAAAAGGCTACCGAATTTTCAATCTTGACACTGGGAAGATCACGATCAGTAGAAATGTGGAGTTTAATGAAGATGCAAGTTGGAATTGGGATGAAGAGAAGGTTGAAAAAAGGAACTATATGCTGGTTTTTAATCCCAACGATGTAGTGATTGATGAACATAACAATGAGAATGATTAAGAAGCTAATAATAACAATCACATGCCACCTTTCTCTTAGATCTGGAGGAATATGAAAATGCTACCTTGGAGTTGAAGAGCCCCAAACATATAAGTAGGCTTCTGAAGACAAAAGGTCTTAGCAAGCGTTGAAAAATGAAATAAGCATGATCAAGAAAAATCAAACTTGAGAGTTGGTTGATAGACCAAACGATCGCAAAGTGATATGCATGAAATGGGTCTACAAGGTCAAATTGAATCATGATGGCTCTATAAGCAAGTACAAGGCTAGACTAGTCGTCAAAGGATACTCCCAGCAGGCAAAAATTGACTATAGAGATATATTTGCTCATGTTGAAAGACTTAACACAGTGAAAACTTTGATTTCTTTAGCAGCACATGAGCAATGGAAGATTTATCAACTTGATGTTAAGTTTGCCTTCCTCAATGGTGAACTCGAGGAGGAAATTTTCATTGAGCAACCTCCTGGATTTGTTGTCAAATGAAAAGAAAAGAAAAAGTGTGCAAGCTAAAAAGTCTTTTTATGGCATAAAACAAGCACCACGAGCATGGTATAGGAAAATTGACTCTTATCTCATTGACAAGGGGTTTGAGAGAAGAAAAAATGAGCACACTCTTTATGTGAAATATCAAGGCAATAATGATTTGCTCATCGTTTCACTTTATGTTGACGATCTTCTTGTCATAGGAAACTATTCAAAAATGATACTTTCATTCAAGGAGGAGATGAAGAAAAAGTTCGAAATGACAGACTTGGGCTTAATGAATTACTTTTTGGGGAAGGAATTTCATCAAGGAGATGATGGAATTTTTATCTCTCAAAGGAAGTATGCCAATGATATTCTTAAGAAGTTCAAGATGCAAAACTGCAAGTTGGTTAGTACACCTCTTATATTAAATGAGAAGCTGACAAGTTTGATGGTCAGATGAAAGTTGACGCTAAGGAATACATAAGCTTAGTTGGAAGTTTACTTTACCTCACAACAACCAGACTAGATTTAGTGTTTGTAGCAAGTTTGCTTTCAAGGTTCATGACTAAACCAAGTGATGTTCATATGGGTGCTGCAAGAAGAGTGCTCAGGTATTTAACAGGAACATCAGATTTTGGAGTTATGTTTAATCCATGTGCGGACTCAAAATTGTTTGCATATTCAGTTAGTGACTGGGGTGGATCAGTGGATGACATGAAAAGTACTCTTGGCTATGATTTTTCACTTGGGTCTGGAGTGTTTTTGTGGATTTCAAAGAAGAGAGAAATTGTGGCTCAATCCACGGCTGAAGCTGAGTATATTGCAGCAGTGAATCAAGCTATGTGGCTCAGAAAATATTGACGGACTTAAGACACAAACAAAGGGAAGCTATTGAAGTTCTAGTTGACAACAAATCAACAACAGACATTTCAGAGAATCTAGTTTGCTTCAGCAAAACAAAGCATATAAAGATTAATTTCTATACACTTCAAGAAGCTCCGTAACACAAAGAAGTGAAGTTGATCCATTGTCTTTCAGAGTACCAACTAGCTGACATTCTAAAAGGCTTTACCAAAAGGTATATTTGAGTTTCTAAGACTCAAACTTTGTATGATGGCCAAAAGTCTCAAGGAGGAGTGTTAGTAAATAAGACCTTTTAGCTTACTCAATAAATTATGTTCATGAATATGTCAAGTTTAATTAAGAGAATATGAAGTGTCTAGAGTTGATAGGAGTAGTCGAAATGCTAAATGGTTGTCACTATTCATTGTATCACAATTATTATAAGGCATCCCTCACTCCTATATAAATAACTCTTGTACTCATCAAATAGATATAAAAACAGTCAATCAAAGTCAGAATTCTCTCTACTTCTACTTCTTTTCCTCCACTTTTCTCCATATTTTTCCTACTTTGCTCCAACATATACAAAAGGATTAATCTTAATTATCACATATATGGATTATGTCTTAACTCATTTGATAAAACTTTTGTTGTAATAACCTCCTATTTAAAGGTTAACATAATGTTGAAAAATACATTGATATAATTATTTTGAATTCTTTTAGAATATTTTAACCTCTATCATTTTATTTTAGAGTAAACTTATCTCAACGTTTAATTAAATAATCACTTTTGTTTTGATTCTTTTTCAGAGCATTTTAAGATAAAAGACCCTAATTTTAGAGGGTTGATAGTTAAAGGTTTCCATCCATGGAATTATCTTTTTGTATTAAAATGAAATGTTATGGTCAAAATGCTTTAAAAAATCCAAAATGACTATAAAATTGAATGTTAAAATATTTTCTATCATTATACTTAAAGTCTTACGGATTAAATAATTTTAAAGATTACTTATATGAAAAAGATCACATAAGGTAGCCGTCATCAATTTAATAAAAATACATATTTTACAAAAATACAATATATATTATATATGTATTCAAAACATACAATATTATATCGCAAATTTATTATCGATTGAATAAAAGTTTGAACTTGCTTAACAAAAAACAAAGCACAATCTAAAATATACAGAGAGGTAGCTCAATTATAAGCTTCCTAGACGAATAAAATAAATGAAAGAACCCTGACAAAATAAAATGGAAAAAATATTGAATGAAAACTTTTTTTCCTCCATTAAGCCGAAAGGTGCTTTACCATGAGATGGGTGACGAGGTTGATGAATTGAAGCTGCAACAGAAATAAACAACTTGAATATAATTAATTAAGCAACAAATTAAAGAAATGAAAAATGAATGAAAGAATCCAAGAGGAGAAAACCTACTCCAGGATTTCTTTCCAGTAGGAACCACCATCGGCTTTATCTTCCATAAGTAGCTTCTCCCAAGCTTCATAGATACTGGAATCTTGTGCGGTCTCGGCCATGTTTTCCATCTCAGGAGATATTGAAACCAACCCAGGAAGTTGATTTTCATTTTGTTCAAAGGAATTGCTCAATATCTGATGATTCTTAATGTCAAGGTTTTCATAGTTTATCAATCCACCTTGAACATATCCCAATGGGTTTTCCACTCCCTGGTAATCACTTGATGTTTGAGGGACTGCACCAGCATTAATAGGGATATTTTGAGGTGTGGGATTTCGTTGATTCGTGTTCATAATCTTCATTAAGTTTTGCAATAGTTGGGTTTCGGCTAGTTCAGCAGCATCAGCCTGAAGTTTAAAAGCAGTGTCCAGAGGGTTCATCAAGTTGCCTAATTGAGCCACACAAAGCAATTGTGAAAGGTTCAAAAGGTGATCAAGATCAGTTCTTGGCTTGTGGGTGTGAGGGTCAATTCCCAGATTCAATAGCTTCCTCCTAATCTGTGTATTCCAAAAGTTTTTAATCTCGTTATCTGTTCGTCCAGGAAGATGAGTAGCAATCCTAGACCACCTGCAAAAAAACAAAACCATGTATCTTTTAAGAAACCTAAGCATGAGATCTAAGAAAAAAAGAAGAAAAGAAATATTTATAATATACTTGTTTCCAAGCACTGAATGAAGGTTAATGATAAGTCGCTCTTCTTCTTCAGTGAATTTGCCTCTCTTGATATCAGGCCTCAAATAATTAGTCCACCTTAATCTGCAACTTTTCCCACATCTGTTTAAGCCTGCCTGCTTTGGAAGAGACCTCCAACTTCCATGGCCATTTGTGTTAATGTAATCAACCAGTTTCTGATCCTCCTCTGGAGTCCAAGGCCCCTTTTTCACGTTGGCATCCTCAGCACAGCATGGAGACCTACCCATTTCAGCCGATCACAAAGGTAAATTAATCTCCTCTTGCTGATTAAGGTGTATATTGTGAGGGAGACGAGAGATGCAGGTCGTTTTTATAGGTGCATGCATGCGCTACGTGATTCAAAGTTCAAACCATTGATGTCATTAACATTCCTTTTTGGATTATAATATCTTTTACAAGTTTCCCAAGGAAAAACAAAGACCGGCAAGAATTTCAAATTCTCATATTATAATTTACATATATTTTTTATTAATAATTTATTTCATCCTTATAAATCCTTAAAATTTTATAAATTCACACTTAAACATCAAATATTACGTCCATTCGTGAACATCTAGATATCTTCTTATAGAGATGAGTTATAATTTCATAAACTCGATTCGAAAAAAATTCAAGTTCAAATAGAGTTGTAGAATACAACTTGAATAACTAGAAATTTTTAGTAATTAGTGAATTGATTTTCAAGTTTGAGTATCACATAAAAAATGAAGAAATATATATGTATTATATATGATTATAAAAAACCATTTAAATTGGAATCAAATAATATCATAATATTATAAATATTTACAATTAAATTTAAATAGAAACTCAAAAATTCAACTCGACTCGACTCAAAAAAATTTAAAGTCAACTTCGAGTTATAAAATAAGACTCATCAACTCGAATAACTCGAATTTTTTTACTCGACTCAATCACACGATCACCTACTATACTATGAAAAACCCTAAAACCGGGATTAGGTAAATATTCAAAATTGTAATTTATTTGAAGGATGAAACTGGTTGAATTTTTATTCAGCACGTGTCACTATGAAGCCTAGCTAGGGCTTATTTTTGGCCAACAAGAAACCTTAACCTCGGTTTACAGTTATATAATACAGAGTTGACAACTCGATATGTTGTAGATTACATTATTGACTAGCAAAAGTTAAATATTAGTAATTGATAATGATCTCAAGTCAATTTTTCCCCCGTAGTCGCATGCCTTAATATTCAATTTTGTTGATAGATTATATCAAGTAATTTCATATATCTAATTAATATATAGTAAAATGGGAAAGACTTGGGAAAATTAAGGATTGATTGAGGAGCATTGAGTACGATCGTAATTTCTGAAAATTTCAAATACTCATACAATTTATGTATTTTTTTAATATTTTCTATTGATGATATAATATCATCCTCTTGAAATTTTACAATTTCATATCCTCTAAATTTTTAAGTTCGTATCTCCTAACACATAATCTTATATCAACCCCTTAAGAGATTACTATACGGTATTTAAGCAAATGCAATCTATAGAGTTTTGAGTATCTTTTAAATTGATAAAAAAATAGTTTTATTATTTATTATATTACTATATTTCTATTAAATTTATAATTTCTTGTTCATGTAAATTACATTTTCACTGTAAATCTTTTTCTCATTCAAATGAACTATTATATTGTTATATTTAATAATCTTTGAGGGATGCAGGAGTATCATATTGTATATGTTTGGCTTAACAACTGACTTCTAAGCAGTTTCCTTAAGTGTATGGCCTCACCATATGAGTCAGCAAAATTGTCAATTTCCAGCAATATTTGGCATCCATAATTTCTGATATGGTCAATGTTCATATAATTTCCACCAAAAAATCTGCAGCAGTCTCCAACTGCTCTTTCACTACTTTATAGGTACATCACCCAACCAACAAAGCAGCAGCCTTTCCTTTTTTGTAAATTAGCCTCTCTTTTTATTTAATTCCTGTCTGTGATTCTCCTTCTGTTCAACCAACATGTGACTTTGAAATTGCAGTAAAACAATTACCAATTTGATAAAAACGAGGATGTGGGTGACTCTGCGATTTCAATTCAAACTAACACGGCAAATATAACAATTTGAACTGAACAATCGATTTTTATATTAGAGATTTCACATTTGATTTGATTGGTCAAAACACATCGGTTTCCGACTTCAAAACCAAAAATTTACGAACCCTTAAAACTCTAAGGATAAAACAACGTTATTTAAGCTAATTTATTGTTTAAGAAAAATGTTAGAATAATCAAGAGGAGATAGATTGGCCTTTAGAAACATTATGAGAGAAAAATATACATCATGATTTATAATGATTCGACATTTACGTTAAAGTCTACATTCCTTACTTTAACTTTACAATATTAATTTTTCCTTTCAAAATACATTTGTGGACAATACTTAACCTTGTAACTCCTAGAAATTGCTGCTCAAATAACGAAACTTAAACTCTCTCAAAAGAGAGAAAAAAATAAGTAAATCTCACTTAATTTGTATAAAAGTGAGCACACGTCTAAAATATTTGAATGAATGAACAACTATAAATATGGACATTTTACTTTTAACAGGTGTTGAACGTATAACCTAAAAGAGAGAAGAAATGTTAATTGAAAACTTTTAATAACTTACTCTATTGATTGTTAATACTCATCATCTTGATATTCCTTATTACTTGTAGAAGCTGTGGGCAGTTATATTTTTATTCTTCCATTGATTTACAACTCATGAAGTTGTTGGGATTTGAATATAATCGTTGGAGAGTTATTTTTTTACATTAAATGTGGGTGAGAAACTTTATATATCGATAGTCATTGAGGAGTATAGACGTTCTATACAACAAATGTGAGTATCGATATTAAAATTGAGGCACCAACATTAGTACCCATTTAGTACACTAGAATTTGTCAAAAACTTTTGAAAGTATAAGGGTATCAATACTTCAAGGGAAGATATTGATATTCATAAATGAGTATCGATATTCAAAACCGATATCAATATTTAATGTGAAAATTTTTCTATAGAGTATGATATTATTATTAAAGTAATATTGGAATTTTATAGAGAGTATTGATACAGTATTCTGCAATGTATATTAGTATTATTTTCTTCGAATGGAAACAATGCCTCTAGCTCAGATAAATTCATATTCGGCGAAGCAAAATTAAATGAAAAATATTAATCAAAGCAGCTGCGTAACCTGTTTCTTCTTCTTGTTATTCTCTTATTGACACTATTGTTCCAGCTGCTGTTGCTGAAGGTTGATCAACTTATAATACGGTCCGTTTTTGTTTTCCACTAGGCTTGAATGCGTCCCTTGCTCAATTATTCATCCTCCCCGTATAACCGATATCCTATCCGCATTTTTAATCGTGGACAGCCTGTGCGCCACCATCACCGATGTTCGATTCCTCATTAACCGGTCTAGAGCTTGCTGCACCACACGCTTCGACTCCACGTCGAGAGCGCTGGTGGCTTCGTCGAGCAACAAGATTTCGGGGTTCTTGAGAACGGCTCGAGCGATGGCTACTCTTTGTTTCTGACCGCCGGAGAGTTGCACCCCTCGTTCACCAACTTTGGTGGAGTAACCCTGAGGGAGGGAACTTATGAAAGGAAAGTATGAGCGTTAGCAAGTTTAGCAGCTTCGATCACTTCGGATTCTGAAGCTCCTTCTTTGCCATATAGGATGTTTTCGTACATGGATGTGGCAAAAAGGGCTGGTTCCCGAAGGGATTTAAAAATTAGCTGACCCTTATTTCCATATGTAATGGGGTAAAGGAAGGTAAGATAGTAGGCTGCCCTCAACGCCAGGTTGAGAGCAGCTTCCGTTTTGATATCTAAACTATTATTTTGATTCCGTTTTGATATTTGATCTTTACTTTTTTTTCAAAACCATACTTAATGTTTAGTTTAAAACTTTAAGTTTTAATTTGGTATCTCACCGTTAAAAAAATAACAGAATTGCTAATGTGGCATTTGAAAATTTTTCTCAAAGATGATGTGGCATTATCTTATGGTAACATGTCAATATCACCGTTAAAATTTTAACGGTAGTGTATCAAAATGAAATTCAAACTAAACGTTATGTATGCTTTTGAAAAAATATAAAGTTTAGATACCAAAACGGAATCAAAATAATAGTTTAATTACAAAAACCCTTGACTTTTGTATGATCAGGTAAAATCATTAAAATTAACTGAATCTTATATTAAGATGTGAATCAAAGTGAAACGGGAGATTTCTGAAATAAACTTACCATCAATCATCACGTTCCCGGATGTTGGATCGTAGAACCGAAGTATAAGAGCAAGAACCCAGCTCTTACCGGAGCCGATTTGCCCCACAAGTGCCATACTCTTGCCTGAACGTACTTTCAGATCAAAGTCCTTGAAAATGACTACGTCTGGTCTTGATGGATAACTAACGTGAACTCCCCTTAGCTCAATGCTGCCTTCCACATTACGTAGTTCTTCTCCGACATCCCCGACAACCTGCGTCTTCCAGTCCATGATCTCGAACGCAGACGCCACCATTTGGTTTCCTTTCAGAAGGTCTGGGACCAGTGCCAGAGTTTCTCCCATGGCTAATGCCGTTACAATCAAAACCATAAACGATTTAATGACGGATTTAAAGGTAGATAGCTCCTTCCCCATTAAAGTAGAACCATACCTACACAAATTACATATATTCACTGATTGTGTCTATATATGTGTGTATGTATGTACCAGGGTTTCAAATCGCGGTCGCGGTCGCGTTTTCGGTTATTTCGGATTTACCGTGATTGCGACCGTCGCGGGTGTTATTGCGGTCGTGACGGGTAACTCGGACGACGGCGAAACCGCTATATCGCGGCCGAAATCACGGTCGCGGACCTATTTTTGAAACCCTGGTATGTACATTATAGCTCAAGTTTCATACCATAAGGCAAGGCCATAAGATGAGAAGATGAAGAACTGGGAAACGTCATAGAATTACCCTGCAATTTGACCTCGTTTAAATGAACTCTTCGAAGGCTGTATGAGCTCAATGGAATAGAGATCGAGGATCTTTTCCTCTGCACAAAACGCAGCAACGGTGCGCATATTAGTATATTACTCACAGCCTCACCGGCGAGCATGTTTGCTTTTAGATATGCTTTGCTCAAGTTACCACCATAGCCTTGCATGAAGAGTTTCTGAATCATAGGAAGAACAACAGTATATTACTAAATATGCATTGTGTATATATAAATTCATGGTGGGAAGGGCGTGCAAACCTCGCTAATGTGACCGCTTATGATCAACGGATAAGTGGCCAAGACAACAAGTGTGATTCTCCAGTTTAAGATGAATGCAATTATGAAGGCTGCAATCACCAAACATACATTCTGAATGAGAATCGATGTTCGGTCGACGACTACACCTCTTAGAAAAGTTGTATCGGTTTCAAGGCGCGATGCAAGCGTGGAACTTGGGTTGTTTAGGTCATCGAACCAACCAATCTCATTCTTCAAAATGGCTGCAAATTTCAGATTTGAGAATAGAATAAGAATTCAAACACCGTAGTAGCACAATGTTAAGTGATTGCTAAGATTAGATAACATGTTACCAGAAAACATTACTTCACGCACCACAACAATGAGTGAGTCGCTCTCCCATGATACCGAAACATAGGTGCTCGATTGCATGAACAATGAATGTTATAACCGCACCACAACAAAACAGGATGGCGATCTTCTTGACTTCACGGCACGTTGTCTCCCAGTCCATGTAGTAGGCTACAAGAGCTTGAGAAACCCCAAGAGCAAATAGAGGCATCTGAGCTCCAGCAATCAACGCAGTAATGGTACCAAAGACCCCATAGTACCAGCATAGAATACAGTCTTCCAGGTGAAACATAAGTTGGCTTCCCTGCATCAATTGCATCAGCACCAGCACGGCTAATCGAGTCCTTTTCAGAACAAAAACTTGCGCCAAAGTTCGTCCTTGTTCGGGATAGTTCTCTTGAATAACTCAAGCTGAGTGGCCTACTCAAAGTAGGACCTTGTGAGGGGTAGCGTTGCAAAGGTGATGTCTCTTGAAGCTGAACGAGTGAAGAATAGGCACTGATGATTAAATTTATTTAATAAACCAACTTACAAGTGATCATAATTATTTTATACTTGACATTATCAGTTATGGTCACTTAACTACGACTGAAAAGGGTTTTTTTTCTCTCTCTCTTTGTCCACATTATTCAGCTTCTCTTTCACATCTTCTTTTTTCTTCTTTCTCCATGGAAGAATCACCGACTAATAATTATTCTTACATTTTGTGGGTTTTCATCCAAATAAGGAGTGAATCATCAATAATCAAAGCAATCCATTTTTTCTATCAACAAGTCACATTAGAAATCTTAAAAAATAAATTATTTCTTAATTTATTAGATATTTTAATTTTAAATTTTCAAAAATCAATATTCCAAAAAAAAAATTTATAATTTAAATTAATTTGGATGAAATTAATACAATAAATCAAAATTCAGAAGTTGAGATGAGAATCAAGGAGTTTAAACATCAACCAATCTCACATAGGCGGAAACCTGATAGCATCATATTGTATCGGCCCATTTGCCTAAAAGGCCATAATTTTAAAGCAGCGAAAACCTCCCTTAACCCCCCAAATCCACACCCAAGCTCTCTGCAAACACTGATTATGGCTCTGTTGATCCACCGAGCCCTCTCCAACAAAACCCTCCACCTCCGCTTCTTCTCCTGCTCTCCCCCTCGACCTTTCACATACACCATCGCCTTTGATCTACCTCGAAGGTTTCCCCAGGCCCGACCCCAAATACGCCGAGACTATACTCGCTGTCCCACGCGCCACCTCCGGCAAAAACATCTCCTCCAAAGAAAGAAAAGTGGGTCGGGTCCCCAGCATCGTTTTCGAGCAAGAAGATGGGCAACACGGAGGCAACAAGAGGCTCATTTCTGTTCAGACCAATCAGATCAGAAAACTTGTAAAGCATCTGGGCGAGTCGTTTTTCGTGTCTAGGCTTTTTCATCTTGAGGCTCGATCGGAGTTTGGGACCGGTGATTTGATTGAAAAAGTCCGGGTTCTCCCTAGGAAGGTAATTGAGTTTTTTTTTTCCTTTTCAGTTCTCTTAAATTTTATTAATATTTTTTTAATCAGCTGTGTTCTCCGTTGGATTTGAATATATTTATATATCTTTACATTCACTTTTCAGCTTCACTTACATGCGGGGACTGATGCACCTCTTAATGTGACCTTCATACGGGCGCCTTTCAATGCTTTGTTGAAGGTGGATATTCCTCTTGTTTTTAGAGGAGAAGATGTATGCCCTGGACTAAGGAAAGGTAAAATGTTGCAATCAACTTCTCTTTGGTCAGTATAATTTCATTGGATTATATACTTAAATCCTATATGTTTGTTCATGATTCCATTGGCCAAAAGATATGATGACACTGAACCCTCAGTGTGAAATGTTCACTCATACGATTGGTAATTGCATTCTTTTGGTGTTTAATTTCAGCTCTGTTGACCAAAATTTATTTGAATTGCTACGTAAGGATGTTCAGTTAGATAGACATTTGGCGATTGCTTGATGGGAAAACTTGCTAGGTTTTGGCGTTGTTTCTTGACGTGAAAACTTGTTAAGTTTTGGCATTATTTCCTCACTCTCTAGTCTCTAGTAGTATACTCGGTGCTCACAGCCTCACACTATCACAGTTAATAGTTTGAGATGGAATGGAACGAGTACAGTACTACTGGGTATGGTTTCAGATGTAGCATATTGTCTGATGTTTCTTTTATCTATTCAATTATATTCGGCTTATTTTAATTACCATTATCATGTATTGTAGCCTAGAGGGAGTTAAATATTTGTCTCAAAATCTTACGATGCATTCTATAAATCCTGAATTTAAAGGTTATTGTAAATCTGCTCTAGGGTGAGTTGGGGCAGCCTCCTGGTCGACCTATCATACCCCGTTCAGCTGCTTCTGAAGTTATTAATGGAGTCTTAATATGTTTCGCAAGTTTACTTTATCCTTATGAATCTTAATTGTTGCATCCCCTTATTTTAATAACTAATATCCTCTTCCATGCATATATGTTAAATATTTAACAGGGTTGTACTTGAACACTATTAAGAGGACCGTTAAGTTCTTATGCCCGGTGGATATTATTCCTCCATACATTGATGTTGATTTAAGTGAGTTGGATGGTGGTCAGAAGTTGGTAATGGGAGACCTCAAGGTTCATCCTGCTCGAAAGCTTATGCAGTCTAAAGATGAGCCTGTTTGTAAGATTATGGGAGCCAAAGTTTCAGACCAACAGAAGAAGAAATAAGGCCTTGGGTTCGGATTTTGGCAAGCATAGCATTAATAATATTTACCTCCACTTTTCGAACAGATCGTTGGGTGAGCTTAAAATCGATGTTCTCATCCTTATCATTGATCATGGCACTCTATAGTTTTTTTTAATACCAGTGGAGAACCAAGCATGGAGTGGTGGTGCAGTGACTTCTTTATTTCCTCACTTGCGATTGAAATTCTGCAAGAAAGTGGAATCCTTTTGCATTACATGCTCTTTCAATTTTCTATTTACATTCCATTGACTGATATAAATTCTTCCGATTGAACTGTAGTTCTTAGAAAAGGTGTTTAGGATACATGGAATTGGTGTAAACTTTAAATTTGAACCATGTTATAAATGATTAAAGGTTCATGATCGATCATATGTTGCGTCAGTTTATATCAATTTGGAGATGGCGTCTTTAGATTCTTAGTATTTTTTGGTAAGCTACATGTTTAGTACCTAAACTATCACTTTTGTTTCGTTTTGTTCATCCAATTATTATTTTTTCAAAATCATACTTAACGTTTAGTTTTGGTTTCATTTTAGTCACTATTAAAAAATTAACGGTGATGTTGATATATTTCTATAAGTTAATGTTACGTCATCATTGAAAAAATTTAAAAATATCATGTCGATAGTGTTGTTAATCTTTTAACGGTGAGTGTTTTGTTAGTTTTTTATCGGTGAGTGATCATATATTCAACTTTGATCAAAAAAGTTAATTGAGTGAACAAAACTGAACAAAAGTACTTATTGAGGTAATAATATAATTTATCTTATTTTTTTTTAATAATATGGAGCAAAGGTAATTATTTTTCAGTCTTGTGAGGATCAAATGTATGATAATTGGTGTTGTTACTTCTGATTCGAACTTGCTCAATTCAAATCCGAGCAACTGAACGAAATGAAATGGCTAAACACAAATTTGATCAGATCTAGATTAACATGATTCAAAACCAATTCGATACATCATTCTATCAAGTGGCCTCAATGATCAAGGGGTATTATTCTCTTTATAGATTTTGTGTTCGAGCAATTACGTTTGCTGAGTGTATATATTGTCGATGGTTAAGAAAAATTATGAATTGATATTACCTTATAATCACCTTATATTAATAAAAAAAATAGCCCTACAGATACAATGATAATAAATAAGAACAAATTAATAAGAATATAAATCATTTACCTGAGTGACGACATCATAAAAACCAAACCAAAAAGGCCAGAGGTTGGGATTGAAGGGGGAATCCTTAGTGCCGCCATTTTCTAAAACTTAATTTAATGATTATTAGATTATAATAGTTCAGAATTATATCCGATTGCAATGACCATAAAATTATTCTCTACAACTCCATAAATAAAAGCATAGCAGCCTTGGACTTCAATACCATATAATATACCAATGGGGAATGCTTCGTTCAACTTTGGTTTATGGGTCGTCGTGTTGCTTATTTCATCCAGTTAGTCCTCTTAATTACCCTCATCTTCTTTGCATTATAAATTCATCTTAAGTGTATGATTTTTTTTAAGTGCAGGCAGTTTAGTTTCGGTCTCCCGGAGAGAAGTAATGATCTGTGATTGTCTCCCTTGTTGTTTACCTTGCCCTTGCCATAACGGCGATCCAACGGCGGCCGATAATGTCTTCGTCGGCAACGAACCTACAACATGTTCCGCTCATGCAGGATGTGCTGCTGATAATAAGCCGATTGGACCCTAGGTCTTGTGGTGGTGGTATCTGAACATGTTCCCAAGGCAGAAACAAGCTTCAAAACTAATACTATAATTCTCTATATATGAAAATAACAACCCGTCATTGATGATAGGGAGAGCCATAGTTTCTGGCTGTACAACTTAGAAAAGGATACATGAAAATATCCCTTAATAAACTATGTTTCTTTGCTTCAAAGCCATAGTTTCATCAATTGTTTATAGAAAAATAATGTGATCAATAGAAAATGACTTATAAATCAACGAAAAATAAGATCGTTTTTATAGTGATGTTACGGAATTCAAAAGCGTAATATAGATATTATGTCATGATCTATTATAAAATATGAACGCATATTTATATTATGTTATTCAGTCTATTTAGTTTTAAAATATTTTAATAAATATATTAATTTATCATAAAACATGAATACATATTTATGTAGTCTTATTAAATGTATTTAGTTAAAAAAAATCGTTTTTATAAATAAGAGAACATGTGTGCAAGTCTCACGTAACAATTGATTTTATGTGATGTATACATCGGTGGGGAGGGATTGAAGTTGTGTCGTTCTTGGTGACTTACGGTGATAGCCCTGGTAACCCAGTTCATTTCATGCACCTTGGACAACCATGTTGGGATGAAGGGAAGCTTCGCAGGTTCTCCATCCCATTGATGCCGAGGCTCTATTACGAGTAACCATTGGGACGCTAGTGTGTGGGGTCACCATTGCCTACCCCGTTAGATCAGGGTCTCTTGGGCTTCTACGCCCTTACATGATCCTGAGCGACCATCGAAACTTTGGGAAATAATGGCAAAGTTGAAGGTTTTACCTAAAAGTAATCTTTTGTTTTTCAATTAAAATATTTTAATTTATTAACTGAACTTGTTATATAGGACAAAGATACATCATATTAATTATAAAAATTCGATAAACAAAACATATTTTCACACAAGTAATATAAATAGATATTGTTTTTAAAATATAGGGTAATCTATGTTAAATACCACTCACCTTTAAGCTCTGGCTCGAAAATATCACTGACGTTTCAATTTTGCCAATTTTAACACAGACGTTTATGTTTCATTGCAATTTTTTCACTCCGCCGTTAATCCGTTAACAGGACGATAACATGTCAATTTTATTTCGTGACGACGATGACATGGTAAAACGACGTCGTTTTGTTGATAAAATTTTATTCCTACCATAAAACACTATACACAACAACGAAATTTACCATTTTCACACTACTGAAACATAAAATAGAAAGAAAAAGAAGTCTCTCCTAGTGTTTATCTGCTGAAAATTTTCACTTTGCAAGCCAACACTCATCGTATTGTTGTTTTTTCACCATCGTTATCAGATAATCATTTGGACGCCGAATTCTCACATCTCCAAGACCCATCTTTAGATAAACTCGGTGACAGTCAGTCGTTGCTTAAACTGTCACTCAAAATCGCCGGCGATAACGATGAAGACGACGAACACGGTTCACTTAACTTCAGGGGAGGAAGCAGCAGCAGTAGGAGGGCTATTGGAGACCTTTTTAGATTTCTTTTTAGCTCTCTCTCTTTTCAGCTTTTCATAAATGGCCTGAATCTTAGAATCCACTAAGTTCTTAGCGCATTCAACCGAGCACCGTCATCAGAACCTAGTTTACTTGGATCCTTGAGGTTTTGAAAATTCAACCTCACGTATTCCCCTCTAAGCTTATAAGCAGCACGATCGTACGCATAAGCGGCGGCTTCAGCTATTTCGTAAGTCCCTACCCACACCCGTATTCTGTTCTGCAAGAGTCTAATTTCGGCCACCCATTTCCCCACTGTCTTTGCCTCACCCCTTTGTCAGCGAGACCTGCATTTATTTTTGCCGGTGAGCCATGCAGATCAAGTTTGCTAGTCAAGATGCATACACAGAACAAAAATACTGGCCGATATAAGCTTTTATCATATTCGGTCAATCAGGGTCAGTGCATGACGCTTTGATCTCATGATCGTTTCATCGCTGTGTTTGATCCATTCTGATAGTTTCCATGGCTTCTGCTACTTCCATCTGAATTGAAGTAGCCATTGGTGATGATTTCTCTTCCACCTCCAGAGTTTTCCAGTTTGCTCCTTGGTTGTCAATTTCTTCATTGACAAATGTCCAGCTGGTACCATCTGCACCGAAAATGTCTACTTTCTTGATCAATCAGAAAGACAATAATCTACAAGTCTTCATTGATAAGATATTTCACCTTTCGTGTCTGATCTAGAAATGCTACCGAGTCTCTAATGGACCCATTAACAAACCCAGGTGTAAATTTCAGTTGCCGAGAGTGACACCGGTGAAAGGGGATCACTCAAATCATCAGCAAAGTGTTTAGATGAACCACGAGAGTTTCCCTGTGGAAATCCGTTTCACTCAAATCGCCAGCTGTTTAGTAGTTGCTCGTCAACACCAGAGAAGGAAAAGGAAGCGAGTTGCAGGAAAAGGAATTGTTCCGTTTGTTATGTTGGCTAAACTTTTGAAGCAGGTTTCGATAGCGAAGATAGACTGAAGAGTCTAATGACTCGGTGGTGATGGTCGTGAATGGTGCGTAATAATGAACATTTATAATAGTTTTGTCACTATTGTTTCAAGTTCTTAAGTTAATTTGATGGTTGGGTATTTAATTTTATAGTTAAAATGTCTATGGTTCAAATTTCATAAAAAATATTTTTTAATTAATAAAACGACGTCGTTTTGAGATTTTTGAACATTAAAACGGTAGTGTCAAAACGATATCGTTTTTATGGAGTCATATTATCGCCGTTACGGAATAAAATTATCATGTCATTGTCCCGTTAACGTATTAACGGCGTAGTGACAAAATTACAGTGAAATATAAATATTCGTGCTAAAATTGATAAAATTAAAACATTTTTGATCTCAAACATAAAAATAAGTGGTATTTAACTTATCCATATATTATGAGTAAAAAGCTCCAATCATTGCGGCGGCTAGAGATTAATTCTACACAAATTAGAAAAAGGAAAGGAAACACATCGTCATTGAGGTACAATGGTGAGCAACCCACCCTACCCACAACCTTATCTTCAAAGGATTTATTGTTTAATATTTAATCTAAGAAAAAGGAAGGCCGTGAAAGTGACAAATGACCAACTAATATTTCTGCTGTTGTGTTTTAAATAATTTTCATTATCATATATTTTTTAATAATTTAAAATTATATATTATTTTAAGTAATTACATATTACAATATATCATTTTCACCTCATAAAATTATAAATAATTAATATTATAAATATTATAAATATAAAATAATTTTAACTATTCAAATTTATTAATATTTTATTAAATCAAAATTTTTTATATTATTATTATTGTTATTATTATGTTTATAATTTTGAGTGAAACATGAAGAAAAAAAATTAAGAATGATCCATATAAAAAGAATTCATTATTCCAAAGTTATTTTCGTCCAAAGTGACGATAATTGAGTAGTACCTAAGAATTTAGAGTTAATGGCATTCCCTCCATTTAAACAAAAAAATAGTATTATTGGTAATAAATTATTATTTGATAATGATATTTTTCGTAAACCAAACATAAAAATATAATTTCAAAAAAAATTATTCTATTTGATAATGATATTTTCTGTAGGATAATCTAAAACACGACTTGTTTATGTAAAATGTTATTAAGAGTGTAATTTTTTAAGTTACACATAGTAATAATTTTAGTTGAATCAAAATTATTATTTTCTTATAACATTTTTAATTATAACTAAAATTATTATAAACTGAATGGTTTTTTATTATAAAATCTAAAACCTTATAATATAATATTTTCTGTTACAACTGAAAATATTATAAATTTATACAATTTTTAAAATTTAAAACAAAAATATTTTAATTAAAATTCATCTTAAATTAATTACCACCCAGCACATTCACCTTAATTATTATGATTTTTACCAAACAGTAACGTCGAAAGAGAAAAGAAAAGGAATACAAGGTAATTGAGCCAATAGGACTCTGGTAACCACCGACAACTTTTGTGGCTTGTTGTTGACTTAATATAATGTTAAACTTTTGACACGTGTTTTATCCAAACAGCATTGCTTTCTCCACCAACAAAAACTTAAAATTCACCAAAAACCCACTAATTACCAATTTTTTATAAGAAAATAACTAAACATACTTTAATTACACGCGTAATAGAAAAAACAAGAAGAGCAAAGATATTCACCGCTGGAGGAATCAGTACAGCTTTCTAGCTGGCATCCCCAACCGCATCACGAGGAGCAATAACGGTCCGAGTTTCCAGCTGGATTCCACCCTTAGTCCCTCACTAACTTACACCTCCCGAGGCGTACATTAGCCAATTTGAAATTTTAAAAACAATAATTCTAAAGTTTCTTCGATTTTTATTTTCTTCTATAACTTATATACAGAAAACATAAATTTATGTGAACAAAGATGGTAAAACAACTGATCAAGAGCTACACACGTAGCGCCAGCTAAGATATTTGCTTCACAAGCCAACAAATTAACATGCAATTTAAATTTACATCTTCAACCAAAAAAATGCCTCCCACGTGCAAGTATGACCGGCACGTGTTGGCTTATAGTCAGCTAGAGCATGAGCCAACACCGGAATCGTAAGAGAGAGAGAGATAAACCGATCGATGCAAAACTCAAGGAGGTCGCCTAGAAATCGGCGATTTTCCGATGCGGACGATACTTCGAAACGTACTTATCAAGTTCCTGCAAATTCCTTTGGCTTCGAACAGCCAAAACATTGTCTCTCTGAGTCTCCATAAATCGGCCTAAATCGCCGATTTCACGTGAATCTGTGAATAACGAAAGCATAAAACGAAATAGGCAGCAAAAGAAGAAGTCGCTAAACCGAAAATACAAGAACTAAAGAGATAAAAGGTTAGCTGAAGCTACATTATACCTAGATGCTTTGAGGAATACTTGAATCCGTTAAAAGCTGCCAAATCTGAAACAAAAAGATAAGAATAAACCATGAAGATTACACTTGAATAACCTAGCTTGTTAATGATGCTGGTTGTTGAAGAAAACGAAAAATGTACCGGATTGTGAAGGACTGTGAGAATTAAGGTAAAGTATGAGGAAGCAAAGGAGAGTGAGAACAGGAATGAGATGAATTAGCTTCTCAGACTTAGGAGTCAACGGAAACGACGGCGATGAAGGCGAAAACGACAATCGGCGAGGCTTACTGTCTTTGCGGTCCTCGCCGTCGATGATTACTCGGAGTTTATGATCATCGGCACCGTTAATCTCTTCTCGTCCATGGATGTCGCGCTTGGAGGTAGGCGAGCCTAAGGATTGTCTTTGCATGTTTGTAGTTAGAGGAAAGTGAGAAACAAGGCTTAGAATTAGATGCGCTTTGGCCTTTGCTTATTTCAGTATTTTCTTAAAGAACTATCGGAGAGTTGGTTCTGTTTTAGGTTTTCCTTAAGCCGCCGTTTAGCAGAGCAGCTTAGCTTAACTAAGCATTAATTATTCGCCGGGTCTTTTTAACAAAACGGAAAGTGTAATTTTAAAATTAATTAATATAAAAATAAAGATACCAATTAATATTATGGATTCATTTTTATTCGGAAGGATTGGAATGATATGCTACCATATTTGTATAGGAAATATTTATTGTTTTGATTGAGTTTGATTTGATTTAATTTAGTTACTACAATTTGAAAAACATAATTTAAATTTTAAAATAAAATATATAATTATAGCTAAATTTATATTGTTTATTATTTTAAATATATTTGATTTTTTTTTACATTTTTAGCATGTTTGAAGTTTCTTTAATTATTTCCTAAAAAAAAGTTTCCATATATTTTGTTTTGGTGAAACATGAAAGCATAATAACTTAGACCGTGCTGACAGCGTCAGCCTGTAACAGCGGCAACACCTCGAAAGGGGAGTTTCAAATGTGATTAAATCCGAAACATCTGCAGTGGCTATCTTCGCCAAGCGATCCGCTACTTTGTTATCATCGCGAGATACATGTTGCAGCTCCACAATCCATTCCAGCCGCAACAAATCAGTAATATGTTCAATAATCGTCAAAAAAACAATACCCTCTCCAGCCATTCGGATTGCCTTGAGAGCTTCCATACTATCGACTCAACCAAAACTAAGATTCATCTCCCGAGCAAGCGACAGACCCAAGTAAACTCCCCAAAGTTCAGCCTCCAAAATCGAACAAATACCAATGTATTTAGCGAAACCCATCCGCCAAACACCACCGTTGGTCCTGACCACACCCCCGCACGTTGCTTGACCCGAATCCACTTTCCCAGCCCCATCCGAGTTAATCTTAATCCATCCAAACGGTTGAGACTGCCAACGCTTCGATCCAACTACCTCAAGAGATCTAAAGCTCAACTGGTTCGAACGCAGCAGCCATGCACGACAAAAAGAAGCTTGCAACTGTTTACTCCGTTCCAACATTGAACCACTATCATCCAACGGGGAGTCGAAAGCTACAGAATTTCGATAGAGCCAAATATTCCATAGAATCGCTCCAAATAAAATATCCCAGTTATTAACTTATTATCCCGAATAGCATAATCCTTAGCATTCTTTAAATTCATTGCTACCCACCCCTGCAAATCCATCGCCATGAAATCCTGAATACGTTCTCGAAAAATACAAGACACCCAGATTGAAAGAGCAGAAGGACAAAGCCTTAATAAGTTATTCAAGTCTTCCACGGATGCGAAACACATAGGGCACCTGCTGTCGTTTGTATGATGTTTCCGGGTGCGCTCAGCATTAGTCAAAACCCGGTCAGGGCAAACAAGCCACAAAAACAACTTGATCTTTAGAGGACCCATGAAATGATAAAAAAAAAACAAGCCCCAGCATTATTCGTCCGACCAGCCAAGAAATCATAGGCAGATTTAACAGTGAACCGACGATCTTCTCTAAGTTGCCACTCCACCGCATCATCCTTAAATTAAGCTTTAGGACCTTTTTTTGCCGCTATCTTCAACAAAATGTGCAATGGGAGGAATTGGTCAAAAAGAGACCAACGCCAGTTTCCAAGAGCATCGGACATATCAGCAACCGTGACCCGACTCATCCCTAACGCCCCAGCGGCAGTGACATGGTTAATAAGAGGACCACACTAATTCAACCAAGCGTCAAACCAGAAGTCAATCGAGCGACCATTGCCAACACACCAATTGATATTCTGATGAACATCCTGCCAAATACAAGCCAAACCTCTCCATAGTTTAGAACAATTAGAACCATGAAGAGAGTCTGTAATTCCATCCCTACAGTGATATTTAGCTCGAAGAAACCTCACCCAAAGATGATCCTGCTCGGTCAAAATATTAAACGCAAATTTCATTAAAAAAGCGTCAGTATGTTTTACTAAATGATGAAATCTAAGACCACCAAGCTTAGTCGATGCACAAATATCGCTCCATTTGACAAGATGAAGGCCTCTACTGCCCTCTTGGATTCCCCAAATAAAATGTTTTATAAGGCTCTCTATTTCCACACACCCGCCTCGGAAGAGAGGCCGATTCCACCGTGTAAATAGGAAGAGCGGCTAAAACAGATTTTGCAGTAGTCACTCTCCTTGCAAAAGAAAGAGACCGCATTTTCCATCCGCTCAACATGTTTCAATCCATCTGAACCAAATACTGATACGAAGCAGCTGAGACATGCCCATGCAATAAAGGAACCCCTACAAAAATCCAAAAGCACCAAAAGAATAGCTTCTCCTTGAGAATCATATCATCGGCAAACATTAAATGGGAAATAGTAGGCCCAGAAGACGAAGTGCAGAACAGACACCAACTACCATCGGTCACCCTTTGAGTGATGGCTTGGGCTAGCCTTTCCATGCAAAGCACAAACAAATAAGGCGAAAACGGATCCCCTGGACGAATACCACGAGAAGGTGTAATTCTTCAGTCATGCTCCCATTCCACAAGATACGAGTACAAACCGAAGAAACACAACGCATGATAATATGGATTAAAGAGTCAAGAATACCCAGGTCAACTAGATTGTCCTCAATAAAAGTCCACTCGAAACGATCATAATCCTTTTCAAGATCTATTTTAATCGACATCCAACCATTTAGCCCTTTCTTTTTATTCATGGAGTGAATAACATCTTGAGTGATAACAATGTTATCCACAATTGAACGGCCCGACACGAAACTAGTTTGATTCTCATATACCCATAACGGAAGAAGTGGCTTCAAACTATTCACAATCAACTTGGTAATAGCCTTATAACCTCTTTATAACTTTGTCCGCTTTCGTACCACTTATACGAGGCTCAAAAAGCGCTATGAGCTTCGGTTTAAACTCCCGAACAAAACCCTGTAAATAACGACAGAAAGTAGGGCTCGCCGCACCCTAACAATTCCAAAACATACAACTAGTCATTATTAAATAAATTAAATATAGAGGAGAAACCATAAGGTTCAAGCTAGAACCTAACATCCTGAACGTCCGTGGCATCCAAATCTTCCATAGACTCATCATCGCTTATTAGACCGGCTTCCACCAAACGACCATTAATCGCATCTTTTCCATTCCCTGCGACAATGACATCTATTTGATGCGACAGGGATTGCGTCCATGCATGGGTCTGAATATTCAGATTCGAATTTTCGTCACCCGAACCACGCCCACAACGATTCTTATCGCTCGAACTCATAGCAACCATGCCTTGTTTCTTGGAAATCCGGATCCCATTACCACCCTTGGTCATACAACCTTGCTCCTTAATAACTAACGCTGAGTGATCACCAGGTACATGATCCATAGCATGAAATGAAGTCGTAATATTTTGATATGCCATCAAAGATAGAAATGGATCTCCATTTGTTTAGGACCTTGTTTCTTCTTCTTCTCTGGGTTCGAGGCTAAATAAGCTGCATTAGGCTTGAAAGCACGCTGCTGTTAGAGAGGCTTAGGAGGACCCACAGTTTCTTTGCCTTTAGATGACTGCCCTATTTCCACATTGGGATCCTTACCAGTATCTTTGTCTAAACTATGCACTTGTTCATTCTCCTTACCATGATCTTGTAGAACCGCAAATCTAGAAGCTTCACCCCCACGAGAGGTACTAGCAGCAGCGGAACCTTCCTTAACCTTACCCTTCGCCTTGTGTTTTGGCTGCTCAACAACCATCCATTGACCAAATAATTCCACACCCCGAGACTCAAAGGTTGGAGAGCTCCGAACTTCTGGAATATCACAGCTTCTGGCTGTTGAGCAGTAACCAAATTGACCTCCCTTTTACTGCAGTTATCTTAGGAGTGACCATATGTACCACAGGAAAAACAAATATTGGTTAAACCTTCATATTCCAGCTTCTGGATAAAGCCATCGTTCCCAATACAAGACTTAAGAGGTTTGTTAAGGTCGACAATTATAGCCAGTCGACCAAACTTCCCCCTACCACCCGCCTGAGTATTATAATCAACTCGCACAACCCGTCCAACCGAAGCAGTAATCCTACGAAATAAGGATTTGGAGTAGCACTTATACGGTAAACTCGGTAACCGAACACACACTAAAACTTGTTCCTCTGTTAACCTTTGTATCTTGTGCTCTTATGTTTCAAGAAGGGAAGAGCAGGGAGAATGTTAACAATATACTTGCGGTTAAACAATTATCAAGAATTAGTTAATTTGTTATTCATTTTTAGTCCACCATATAAACTAATATGAATCAACCATAGAAATAAGATTGAATTGAATGAGGATCGGTTTTGTATAGATAATTTCTGCATCAAGTTTCTTTATACTGCACTTTTACCGCCTTTGTTTCTTGCACATCTTTAAAGTTCTTGTTGTTCACATGTTACAAGTCTTGAATACCTTTCATTATCAATGAGAATTCTCACATTCTTCTACTAACATAAAACTTCTATAATATTATTGGTAATACATTTTTATCAAATTATTATAATTATAATTTATAATTTTTTCAACATCATATATATAAATTATAATATTTTTATCATAAATTTTGAGAATTTTTAGACTAAAAAATAATGAATGAAGTTTATATTTGAAAACAAATCATATAACAATCACAATTTAACAAAATGTATTTCTATATAACTTTATATTTTTAACTAAATAAATCAAATCAAATAATATAATATAATATTATTATAATTTTATTCAATAATTTTTTTATATATAATATTATTATTAAAAATAATTTAATGTTTTATATTTTTTAAATTTATATCGATACAATTTGTACATTTATCGCATGACTTAACTAAACACTTAAGAGAACTCATTAAGTGAATTAAATGGTAAAAGAAAATGTTATTCTTCTTAAAAATCTCGGGCTCAAAAGACACATCCAAGATTTATGTGGGTTATCAATCGATTAATAAAATTATGAATAAAAAATATTTCGTAAACATCTCATATTATTAAAAAAAAAGCTAAACACCTAATATTGGGCCCAAAAATGGTACAGGCTCACCTAAAATTGGGCCATAAATATTCTAGAAATATCTCAACGGCAGCGATCGTGATGTTAGCACTGATCTCAAACAATTAATTAAGAAATAATAATAAGATCGAGTCATCAGTGAGAGTTTGGAAAATTCTGACGCCTCCCAATGCCCTCAGTTTTTAACTTGCTGCAAAAGAAAATCCATGGTCAAAGATTTATAAAGAGAGGTAAAAAAAAGGAATGAAGCTTGCTAGAAAGAGAGACTAAAGAGGGAAAAAATGGTGCTGTGGGAGATCGCACTGGGAACGGCTTATTTCTTGGGGCTTAAACGAACTTACAGGCTTGCTTTGAAGATTCAGCGACGGATTATTAGCCGCAACCATCCTAGATTCCAACAATTTGCTCAAAGGTAAAGAGATTTCTCTCTTCTTTTACTGTTCCTTTATCTATTGCATAATATCTTTCAGGCTTTGATTGCTTTAGCGTTGTATTAAGACTTGTTATTGCACCCTGAAGTACTATTTATCAGTGGGCGCTGGAGTTACTGAAATGAATGTTATGAAATTTAATTGAATAGGTATTTCTCAGTGGGCGCTTGAATATATATTCATCAAAAACTTCATCCTTAGTTATTAACTGCATTTTCTCAATATTTGCTCCGCTGGGTGTCTGTTTCCATGTTCTTTTGATGTTTTAAAATTACTTGCATTTCTTCCTAAAGAAATTCGGAGAATTGAAGTCTGCAAACTGTGACAAATGTTGGAGAGTCTTTTCGAATAGATGCTGCATTGTAATCACTCAGACTAATCTAAAAAATAATAATCATTGATAGAATTGCATTCGTCACAAACTCTAGTTTGGACAAATGGACAACTTGAAGCTGTCACAGGACTTGGGGGATGGTTTGCATTTCTCCCATTATTTTCTGTACTTGATTCCATTTTTTGGTATAGTATGGGTTTAGTTTCATCATTTCTTACGAGGTAAATTGTAAATGCATTCGTGATGAAGAGTCACATAATCAGGCAGAGTTAGTCCCAACGTCTACTGACGTGAATTGCTAGCGAGTCATATTCTTCTAACCAGCACATTAGTTTTTGAGAAATGATTTCAGTTTGAGATAATCATGTGAATACTGTGTATTTTTTGTTCTATTTAACAAAACTTTCCCTACATACATGCCTATGAGTGTTAACCGAACATATCAATCTACTACGAAGGCAGAATACCATAACAATCAATATTTTTCTGACAGTTATGACTAAATAGTCAGTTACATATGTCAAAAAGGGTCAATTTTTTTTCTCTTTTAAGTTGAAAGAATGTGACTTAGAAGTTTTATCATATTTGTACATCAATCAACCTCTCTTTTCTTTTGCCTTTCCAATTAGATGCTTGGATGTTCATTGAAAATGTATAGAAATAGTCCATGTTTACTTGAAACTTCTGATTGATATCTAGACATGGAGCAAGTTGTATATTTTCTCTCGGCAATCAATTAGTGAATTGATTATTTAGCTAATGAGGTGCAGGATGAGAATATACACCTCCTTGAGTTTCCTTACTACACTATTTAAACATCCCACTAGTCCATCATTTCTATGAGCTACAGATATTAGTGAAACATGTTGTCATTCTCGTAATGTTTGATTCATTCCTAGATTTCCATCAGAGTTACAGGAGCTTTAATTTTGCGATCCTGTTGTTCCTCCAATTTTTAATTTTTCCAATTTCAGCCTGTTTTATACGTGGGTATCAACCTTGCCTTGCTAAATGAAGCCACTAAGGTAGAACCTTTCTTACTCTGTGACAGGTAGTAGTTGACTTACCAATTCTTTGTGAGCTTCATTTCCAAGTGGGAGCACAATCCTGAATGTCAAATGTTTTGCAACTACTAACATTGAAGAATTAGGACATTAAAAGACATTCTTTGACTTTTGTTGTCTTTCGTAATCTGTTATCTTTTTCTTCCAGCAGACGAACACGTGCCATATTTGATGTAGCACTCACGGTTAACAGGAGCATACAGCACAGAGACATGGAAGTTGGTCGGAATCTTGGTAACTGGATCCTCCGCTGGCTCAATAAAATGAAACCGTCATTGCAGATCCGTGCTCCAACTCACAAGAAACCCCACCATGATGCTGGCAGAGCATTCATGAACATTCCAAAGCACGTGAGGAACTCAACATCGTTAAAAATTTCACGAATCATCAAGTCACCTCGAAACAATGTAGCTGATAGACACCTTTATAGATCATCAACAAATATGTGGGCCAATTCCTTCCCTACAATTGCAATGATGATGCGGCGACCAAGTGCTGCTGGAAACATGACTCAATGCAGGCATTTAAGCACTAATGGACCTTACATATCGAGGCTGAACTATGTGAGAGGCGATGGAGTTATTAGGAAGGATATAATGCAGTGGATGTTGCGGTAGTGCAGATGAAAACCTATATCTGTTAGCATTTTTGGACTTTGAAAACTATCAAGCTTTCATGAGAAGCACTAAACTGGGTGCTGCAAGACTCTTATTATGAAGAGACTCGTTGCTTTGGATTCTGCATGATTTCTGAAGTGGTTAATATGGGATAATAAGTCTTTTCCTTGCCAACAACTGCTTTTTTTTTTCTGGCATTCCGTTGGTTAGAGAATGGACTGCTTGATTGTTTAGTGCACTGTTCTTGCATTGTTATCGTCTTAAATAAAATATGTCCATGCTCGTGTTATTTTTTTTTATCAGAGCATTTTAGTAGAATTATGAGGTCTATTATAGTTTTCTTGCGAGTGAGTGATATAAGCATTCGGTAGACATCTAAAAAATGCAGGCATTTTGTTCTCATATCGAATTCTAAATTCAGCCAGCTTGAACAATCAATCAAGATAAAGCCGCAGCTATAATCAAGTTCTTTCTGGAGTATTGGGGTGTTCATGCATCACTCAACTGTTGAAGTATTGTCTATTTGAAGTAAGACCAAAGTTTGTTTGGTCGGATAATAGTTAACTATACAAGAGTTGTGTGTTTAGTCATTGAATTAAGACCTAGAATTTGTAACCCTTGTCGGAAAACAAGGAAATTAAATCCAAAACTCTTTGTATACAACTTAGTAAATGAGCACGAATCGAGTTACCCAATGGTTAAAAGGATAGTTATTAATCTTAAAGGTTTTAAGCTTAAGTACGACGTCTGTATCAGTGTTTGAGCGTTTATAGTCAGAATAATTGATGATTTTTTGAACATATATTATTTTATAATGACCCATTGTTTAAAATTTATATTTAAATTTATTAAATATAACCAGATTAAATAAGTTATCCCGTTAAAGAGAAAGGGAAGTATGCAGTTAGTAATTAAATTAGGTTCGAAATTTGTTAAATGTTATTAAATTAATATTTAAGTAAAGTTTTATCAAATTAATATTTTAAGTAATAATTTTTTTTTTAAAAATCGTTTTTAAAAATATATTTAATTTCACAATTTATTTTTGAAATTCTAAATAAAATTTTAAAACTATATATAAACTTATTAAACAAAAATTAAATAGTTGAATCACATTGCTTAACAAAAAATAATAATAATAACTTCACTTTGTGATAATTGAAATTGGTGGATTTGGAAAATTATAAAATTATAAAATTTAATCATAACTAAATAAAATTTGTTTATAAAATAACTTGATGAATTAACAAGTTCATAAAGTTATAATTTTAAAAAATACTTTTATAATTTTTAAATGAATTATGAATTCTATGTATTCTTAAAAAAAAATAATTTTTTAATTGTTACTTAAAATATTGAAAAATCTCAAAAAAATTAATTACAATTAAAGGGTCAAATGGCATTTTTTTATTAATTTAATGTCACTTTACCTCTTATATGGCAATTAAAGATACAATATTTATTTTATAAATAAAATTAAACTTTAACGCTTATTATATAATTTTTAAAAATATAATATCAAAAAAAATATTTTAACATAATTTATTATCCATTTTAAAACTTATCTTATTAACTTAATAATATATCTCGATATGTGACATCCCTATACAAGACCTTATTATCATCATATAAAAAAAATCATTAAGCGATTCCAAAACCAAGAACTTATTCACCTGAAATAACAAATGCGATTAAAACAAAAATATTGAAAAATGTCCCTTATTAACTACGCGGGTAACCGGAACATAAACAAGTCCAACATAGCAAACTAGTCCTTTACGGCTTAAAATTCAATCAACCCCATGAATTATCAAACGCAGCGTTAGAGACGGCCTGTGAGAACTCCTCAAAACTAATCATCCCGTCTCTATCGGTATCCGCCTCCTTGATCATCCCCGTCAACTCCTCTGCCGTCAGCGCGTGCCCAAGCTTCGCCATCGAATGCGCCAACTCGGCAGCACTGATATATCCGTTCCCATCCCTATCGAACATCTTGAACAACTGCCTCAGCTGCTGCTCACTGTAGGGCGACTTCTCCGACATCAGCTCCGGCGCCACCAGAGATACAAACTCCGAGAACTCAACCAACCCGTTGTTGTTGGTGTCGGCCTTTTGTATTAAGGCTTCGACTTGGTCGGAGCTGGGTTTTAGGCCTAAGGACCGCAAAAGCGAACAGAGTTCCAGCTGCGTTAGGCTGCCATCGTTGTTTCGATCGAAAGATCGAAAGATTTCTCGTAGTTCGGTGATTTGCTCATCGTCTAGCTTGACTGGTTCCTTGCCGCTCATTTTCATATACCAGAAACCTCAAATCTTAAAACAATCGCTTCTATTGTATAACCAAACACAAGAAAGTCAAGACTAAAGCAGCACAAAATGATTGAGCAAAACTCTCTTGAAAATACAAGGATTCTTATTCATACATATTTAAAAGATTATGAACAGGTCCACGTTGTGTAGACAAAGTTTATTATTATATTTAGGGTAACCTATACCCATTATCACTTAATTATTGTCTGATTTCATTTTGACCATTAATCTTTTTAATTTTGTCAATCAAATCACTTAATTATTAAGTATTATCCTTCAAGCCACTAGCCATTGACATTTAATGGAGGAGCTGACGTGGCTATTAAAAATAGTATAATTACACATTTAATCTTTAATATTTACATGTATCACCATCTAATTGGAGATTAAATTTATTAAATTGAATTAAAATTATTAAAAAAATTGATAGCATGTGTAAATATTGAGGATTAAATTTATAATTATGCCATTATTTCAATAACCACTTCAGCTCCTCCATTAAATTCTAACATTTGATGGCTTGATTGTCAATACTTAAATAGTTAAGGGATATGATTGACAAAATTAAAGATCAACATGATCAAAATAAAATCGGGCAATAGTTAAGTGGTCATGGGTGTAATTTACCCTTGTATTTACCACAAATGAATAATTAGAACCTTCCCAATGTCTTGTCTTCATATCTCCTCATTTGATTTTAGAAAATTCGGATGAAAAAATACGTGCAAAGCGGCGGAAATTCCGTGATTGGTGCACGTATTTCTTGCTCATCTGGTCAACCTTTACATCCTTACTCATTTTTAATATAAAATATAAAAAATATCTAAAATATATAAAAATTTAAATTTTTTAAGAAACGGCTCTCCGTCTAAATTTATCCCTGAGTATACTCGAGACAATTACACATGTTATTATTAATTATTAGAATTATAAACAAATATAAAATGTTCTAAAAATAAAAAAGATAATTATTTATTTTTCAAATGACATCACGTTATCTGTGAACGGTCTCTATAAAACCATATTTAAACATTTTTATTTAATTTGAAACAATTATGTGTAAAAGATAATTATTTATTTGAATTTAGTTACCAATTATAAGATGTATCAAAGTTTGTATCATTATTTTTATTTGAAAGAAATGTATGCGACATATTGTTGAATTAATGGGAATTGGGAGGAAGAATTGAGGGTTTAATTGGAATCATATGACGTTAATTTTGGTGAATTCTTAAGTAGTTTTGAAACAATTTGGAAGTGAAAAAATATGTTAAAAGTATTTTTAGTTCTTTAATTTTTCTGTCTTTTATGTAAAATGAAAAAAATAAATAATACAAGTATCAAAATAAAATAAATTAATAATTAACGTTACTTTAATAAGTAGTATATTTTTTTCTCGAAAAATCAACATAATTTAAAAAAATATTAAAAACTTCTTTTATAGTTAAGGAGCAGATGCAAACATGTGTTGGGTTGGCACAATTTTGTAGTTTATTAGTGGACGTCGACTCAGGGATAGATTCGGGATGGATGAGGCAATCGTTCTCTTAAGAGTTACGTGTTGAATGGGTTCTGGGCCTCTGGCAGACATTTAATTAATTTGGACCGAAAAATAAGACTTGAATTTAATATGAAAAATTAATTAATTGAAAATTTGAAGGGATAGTTGAGTATTCAGATGTTACAGAATTGCATAGATACAACTCAACGCTGTCCATACATGAAATGTGATTTATGAATATTCTAACTTCACCCCCATCAACTGACTTAAGATGTTTGAAGACAGGAATGGATCGAGAAGCAGGTATATAATTAAGTAGAGGCAAACATAATTGAATTAATTAGAAGTCTAAAAGCAGGCATTCAAATTAAACAAGAAGGGCAATAACGCAGAAGTCAATACCCGAACCAGTACTACCACCCCTGTAATTGGTGAGAACCCAACCAGAAAGCAAGGGTCACAACAGGTGCGCTCTTGACTTCCTCTACCTTTTGCCGCTACAGTCTTTACCCACAACAAATATTACATCTTTATTTACCACATTAATTTACTGAACCTGCTACTACCTAGACAATTTCACTACTTGATTTTCAACAAATTACCAATAACTTCCCCCATTTGTCATCCCATCTTCAACTCCATTAAAAAATGGGGATGTTACGGGTAATTCACGAAGAACCAAGACCCTATTTTTCTGGTGCATTAGCAGCCTCACTGCAAGAACCTGAGCCTGGACCATTCCCTTTATCGGGGCAGCTAAGGGTGCCACTGCTACTACTCAGAGCAGCACTGATTTGGTGAACGGTTGTGCGTAAATGGTTGTTGATGGCTGCAATGCTCGAGAGATTGATCTTTGCTGATGGAATTGTGCTGGCAAGAACTTCAAGTCCAACGGTGAGTAAACTGCCTGCACACATATGCCCATTTGCCTCTTCAGTATTGTGGGCATCTTTGATGAGTTCCATTGGGGTTATGAAAAAGCCTAAGGGAAGCAATGGGATGCAAGATGGGTCCTCCCCGCTCATCGCAAGCTGAACGGAATTAACATCCACAGTTGAGTAAACAACGAGGCTACCGGATCGGTCTGTGCAGCTCTCTTGCAGCATCAGCTCTACGTTCTGGGAGGAGTTGCCCGCAACCTGCGTTTAACGTATTTAGAAACTATAGGGTTAATTTTATATAAAAGAGGGGAAATATGTGGAAATGTAACATTTAACAATCCGAGAAGGAAATTATTACATTGATTCTAAGAAGTGAGATGCAGTTCCCAGGGTGGGCGCCATTAGCAATGTGAGCCACCTCATGTAAATCATTCCCATTTGAAAGAACCTCCAGCTGCATAATGTTACATTAAAATACAGCATTTTGAGAGGAAGCTAAAAGATGCATATGCAATATGTGTGTGTTTGTGTGCATATATATATATATAGAGAGAGAGAGAGAGAGAGAGAGAGGAAACTAAATGGAACCTGAGCTCTGCGGCGTTCATCCCTCAAAAGGTCAAAGACATGGTGGTGAGGATATGGCAGCCAAGTAGTCGAAACAGCACAAAGAATGAGTCCATTGGGCTGGCCTGGTTCACTGACCTTTCCTTGTAGTGATTCTAACAGTATCGTCGGAGGAATCTGGAATAGCCGTCCATAACTGACCGTTGGAGCTGCTGATGTTGACACAGAATGTTCTTATCATCCTTTGAGCTAGTCTCATTAGATTCTTCCTTGCTTCTGGAGAAGGTATCACTGAAAGTGAAAGAATATATGGCCGTAAAATCTGATTGTAATGGAAACCAAATCATAAAAAAAAAAGTGGAATTTTTTGAACCTCCAATGTCAGTGATGTTTCTGGCCATGAGGCTAGCAATCCTTTCGCAATGTCTCTCTAAAACAGCTAACCAACGATTTGCTCCAAATGCCATTCCAGAGTGAACAAAGTGAGTAAATATGTGATGGATTGGTTTCTCCTCTATCTCTGCATGTTCAACCCAAGTAACCATTGAGAGTAGCCGTTAGGCATGTCATGAATCAAACAGCCAGAGGGCCTTCTCTTGTATAAGGGAAATGAAGATTGTAAGTTATTATGAAAGCCATCCAGTGGGAAATCAACAATTGCCCAATACGTTTCGTCCTCCAGATTTTGTTGTTGGCAATAACGAAGGAAATATGCCTCTCGTGTGGGCACCAATGGAGATAGAACATGCAATTCTGCATACATCTGCTCAAATAGACAAAAGCAACTTATCAGATGGACGACTAAGTTTAATGAATATGATGTAGACATTGCATGAAATGCGAGTGTATACCAGCAGGAGGCATCCATTAGTCCCTGAAACACCTGGTGATATAACTTGAATACTTTTAGCTCTAGCAACTATTGAGGGAAAGAGCTCGGTCCATTTGTTCTACAATTGTAATGAAATCATTTCAAAACGAGATTTCTGTCATTAACAATAGCGCTATCGAATGAAATTGTTAGATAAAAATTCAAGGAAAGGAAGCGTACGGCATCAAGAAATGCTTCTACCAAAGTGATGCTATTCATTATAACGACTGCACTGTCACGGCTAGCTTCAGTCCTGAACTCACTTGAGCGCTGCTTGAGATTTAATGGCCAATGGAACACCTTGGCATGCTCTTCGAGGTTAAGTAATTCCTTCCCATTTTTGTTGTTTCGAATCCAAAGAGGCTCATTTGCTCGGCACATCTTCACCAGTTCATCCACGGCGGACATAGCAAGCTCCATTGCAATAGTTTTCTCCTCCTCCATTAAATATAGATTGTTATTCTCGGGAAAGGAGTCTGCTTCAGACAGTATAGGAGCCATGGGCTCTGGGAATTGCCTTGGATATATGTTCATGTCCAAATCTAATGAAGGTGGCATCAATGAACCCATTGTTTGGATTGGCCGTCCCATATATCGTGAAGCAATGGCGCAGACCCGTTCCAACTGTTAAAACATATCAACATCGGCACTATATTAATTGATAATGTATGTATAATACATAGAGAAAATTAATATCGTGATGAATAACCTCTTCTGCAAGTCTTGCGTTCTCCATACGAAGTTCTTCGAAGGAAACACCTCCAGGCACAGGTGGTCCACCACAATTCGGACAAACGAGTTTACTGAGTTCCGCTTCAAGCCGGTAAAACTCATTCTTGAGTGACTCATTCTCAGTTCTAAGTATGACGTTCTCAGATCGATCTTGTTGAGCCTGACAATTAATTTAAACCAAGAATTAATTACATCCTTAAGAACCAAAATGAGTATACATAAATTAGTAAATTACATAATCTGCATTAACTGTGAGAACCCTTTGGGAAGAAGCACATGAGCAGGTAAATGAGTTTAATGCTGAATCCAGTCCACATTTATGAAGACAGACTGTAGTTGCAGTGGCCCCAAAATTAAAGAAAGAATCCTTCTCATCAGTTTAGGGTTTGAGCTGGTTTTTTCATGCAAACCCATCATCAACGCGTTTCCTTGGGATTCGGGTTTTTCTTTTCTGTTTTCCGGTACATGTAGAGAGAGAGAGAGAGAGAGAGAGATGAAAATAAGTTGGTTTTGATTTCACCTTCATCTGAGTGCGGCGATTTTGGAACCAAAACTTGACTTGGCGAGGCTTAAGGCCAAGTTCTTGGCTTAGTCTCATCCTTTGTTTGTCATCAGGATGTGGACATTCCTTAAAAACACTGCAAAATACCAAATATTTCTCTATATAAACATTACGAAGGGCTTAAAAAAAAGAGTTAGAGATAAGTGGAAATACGCTTCCATTTCTTGGATCTGGCGAGCAGTGTGTCGATGGTAACGTTTTTTCTTGACGGATTTCTCAACACCATTCTCTTCACTCTTGTCTTCAGCTTGTAGTTCACTACCAGACCCGCTTTCCATATCCTCTTTTAACCCATTTTCTTCTTTCTGTTTAATCCCAGGAAAAATAACATACAATGAATAAACAGTGCAACTTACGCAAGAAGAAGGGAAGATGGGAGACTTACAGGGATCATAGGAGGTAATGCTTCGAATGGCAAGAAGTTGAAATTAGGGTTTTGAAATGTTGATGAAAACAAGGCTTCTGAAGAAACCACGTTCCCTCCCATTGATGACATCACTTGACAATCTCCATACATTTTTCTTTTACTTTGGACTCACTTCCACTTGACACTGCAACAATCAAATCGTGTAAGACCAAAACATCTTCATCAAAGAAAAAAAAACATCAACTACTTGAACCATATATAGAAGAACAATGCATCAACCCATATATATGTATATACAAGCATAAAAATGAGAAGTAGCAGACTGTAACCTACAGGAAAAGAGAAATTTACTCTAAAATTAAATGCAAAGCGAAAAAGAAGTGAAACTTGAAAAATGAAGGATGTGATCTTTTTTTCCAAAAAAAAAAACCATAGCTTCACCCTGGAAACCACTCTACTTCAACCCAGAAATTGTTTTGAACGAAGGTTCTTGGACATATACAATGAAAACCCACCATGAACAAAAAGCTTCAGAAATTGAACCAAGCACCAACGAAAGAAGGTAAAAAAAATATAAAATAAAATATTGTAAAAGAGAGAATAATAATTTTAAAAAAATCAATGTAGGAGTAAATACCACAACCAATGTTGTCGGTGTTTCCTTTGCAGACGAAGATGAAGAAGTCGAGGAAGAAGAGAAAGAAGACAACTCTCCGTTTTCTTCTATTTTCTTTTACTTTGATTTCTATACCTAAAATAGACACGCACTTCTATGTCCTCTGTATTTCTTCTTGTAATAAACTTTTAGGTGAAACTATTATGTCAGTCCTTAATCTTTAATAAAGTTAAAAAGTAAATCCTCTTACCTTTCTTTTTAAAGTTCTAATTCAATTGTTGATACATTTACACCTATTCGATAAAACCAACTTAAGAAGCAAATCAGTATAAATATTATTGTTGAAGATTTAGCTTTTAGTTTCTTAAATATATGAACAAAATATTAAACTTTATCAAAATAAAGGGACTAATTATTGATTTGGAGCTAAAGTTTATTTTTTTACCGTTTCATAGAAATCAAGCAACGCCACATTTATTGTCTTTTTCTTTTTCACAACGCCTCCGTTTTGGTAATAAAGGGATTGTATGATCTCCCATCCATACGTTTCCCAAAATGAAAAGATAATTATTTACAATTTTACCTTTGAATTTACTACCGATGTTGGTTGAATAATTTTTAAACTTTTAAGAGTTTAATTTAATATTTTAAGTTTTTTTAATTTTAACCCAAAAAATTTACTACAAATTGAGTATCTCAATTATCACTTTTGTTTCATTTTAATCACTTAACTATTAACATCTTATGATGATGTGGTATCATCTTACGATGACACATCACCATCACCATTATTATTTTTAAATGGTGAGTGACCAAAATAAAATCAAAACATAACGATATGTATGATTTTGAAACAATAGATAATTGGGGAGCTAAATTTGTAGTTTACCCAAACATTTTTAATAAACTTCTTCTTCACCCGCATGACGATGGCGTGAGTTTAGAAAGTTCATTTGAGTTGGTTCCTTATTAACTTTCACGCTCCTTTTCCGATGCGTTATTTTTGGTTGCGTACATTTTTATTTGGGTTTGAAAGTCAAAAAGAAAATTTTAGAAAGGAAATGTCAAAAGATCAAAGCCGTCCAACAGTAAATGCGGGGCCCCCAATTTTGGGTAGTACCCGAGATATCTTCAAATTATCACACTTATTTAAATTCATCTTCAAATTTAATTATATTCTTTATCGATATTTAAATTATGATCTTCATTTTAAATTGATTAATAAATTTTAAAATATTTCACAATAATTTTTTAATTATAAATATCATTTCATTCTTATCATTTTGCTAATGTATCGTTAATTTAAATACAGCCAGTAAAATTAACGGCACATGAGGAGTAATATAGAATATTTTAAAGTTTAGAGATTAATTTAGCACAAGGTCGTGATTTGAAAACTTTCTATGCAATTGACTCTCGAAGATTTTATAATTAAATTTGTTTTTTTAGAAATAATATGTAATAGATACATTAAACGTATATGAATTTAAATACAGCCAATAAATATTTTTTGATCACCATCGACAATCCTTTCATCGTCTTCATCTCCTTCATTTTGATAATTTTTCTAATTATATGTTGAAAACAAAATTTTGATCATGTAGGAATTTTTTTTAATTAGGGTATTTGTTATAGTATTTATTGAAAGTTGCTTGGATCACACAACAACTTTTGGAAGTCGTATAGATTATAAGATTTTTTATCAGATTTTTATCAGATTTTCGAATAATCTGAAATTGCAATTTACACGATTCGTACCCGATCCGTTTATTTGACTTTTTTCTTTGATATCCGATCGAAATTATCCAAAAATTTAAAATGGATCAAATATTCGAATTTTCAGATAAAATCAACGAATCAGATCAATGTACTCAAATATTTTTTCACACCCCTAGTTTATAGGTAAAAGAAGACACATTTATATATTCAGATTGAGGGTTGATCTTTAAGAGGTGATTTACACAAGGCATGAACTTTTCAAATTGATCAAATAAGAGATTCTATGAACATTTGTAATTAATTGCATCAAGTATATTTAATTAAAGTTCGGATTCTAAACTGGCTTCTCATTAACGTAACATAACATTTTAAAATAAGGATAAACTACACATTTAGTACCTAAACTATTACTTTTGTTCCATTTAAGTACCCAAATTTTATATTTTTTTCAAAATCATACCTAACATTAGTATAAGTTTTATTTTGGTACTCCGTTGTTTAAAACTTAACGGTGATGTTAAAGTGTCATAATAAGATCATGTCACATCATCATTAAAAAATAAAAAAAATGTCATATCAGTAGTTCTATTAAGTTTTTTAAGGGCGATGTATCAAAATTAAACCTAAAGTCCTAAGTTAAACATTAAGTATGATATTGAAAATAAATAAAGTTTAGATATCAAAACGAAAACTAAACGTGTTGTTTAGCCTTAAAATAATTGATGATATGAGGTCAGTTAACCCATGGTTGATTTTAACAGGTGGGATGGATGTTTACGTGCGTTATAAAAGGTGTAGTAATGGAGGGGGAAGCTTATTGATTCCATGATATTTAATGTTAGTGCATGAATTTAATTGATGAAATCATATGACAAGCGAATCAGAAATAAATTAAGAATAAACGTAGAGAGTTGGACACAAACCAAGTTATTGGTGTGGATGATTGTGATACGACAACCTACCCTCGTTAATTAATTTCTATATGAGATTACATTATGTTGTGTCCTACTTCTAGGGTTGTACTATATTAAACAATATACTTGAGAGTTCAACTGCCAAATAGGGGGGTTGAAAATAAATGGCCCACAACCGTAGCTGTTTAGCTGACTTTGCTTGTTGCATCCCTGTCCTTCCAACCAGCACCTATATATTCAATTACACTTCCCTCCTAACATTTACTTTGCTACAGCGTTTTTCACCCACCCCATTTTCTCTTTGCTTTGCTTTGGAAGAAATTTTTTGGTCAATTGGACCAACACCCAGCCTTTGTAGTTCTAAGTCTTGATGTCGAAATGATCTTTAAGCTGGACAATTCTCAATTAATTTTAAAAAATATTTCAGGCTTATTTGGAAACTCGATTTTAAAAATTTCAGAATGAAGTCGCAATCGATCAGTTGATGTTGCGTATGACTGAACAACTATAAAATCGTCTTTTGAAAGAAAATATCTTTTTAAAAACAATTCTAAGATTCACGGTTATTATAGATACATTAAAAACGAGTTCTGGAGTCAATTACAAGTGGGAGAATGTGAGCATCCCCGCGACGTCCAAATTTGTACATAATCAATTATATATGTTGTCTTGATATCAGAAGTTATGAGTTTAAATTTTACTTTAAAATATGACAATTTTTATAAATGAAAATTTATTTAACAAACTGAACTTTTATTTATAAAAACTTGATTGATTCCTTTTAAAAATTGATTCAGCTACTCGAATTTTTTGTAAAAAGGATGTCCTTCTAATTTGAAAAGTCAACGAGAGTCATTCTTCAACAATTTTGAAATCTATCTAATCAACTATATAATAGAACAACAATACCTCGATGCTTGTATAAACAACATTCTTAAGACATATTTGTCCTCTCATCGATGTTTGAAAACGTTGAACGTCTATCTCCTAAGATACAATAACATCTTGTTGTTGGTTGAACAAAATATGTTAATCAGGCTTAAACAAGTTTATGTTGGTTAACATTGCTATAGCTGTAAATTAGTCATTGAAATATCAGGTTAGAATCAAGTATCGATTTGATAACCTTTTCCCTAATTCATGCCCTAAATTAAAAGGGGAAAAAGTAAATTATTATTTTAAAATTACCAACTTTGCATGCCGATTTGTTTATTTTCTAACCGAAATTGATGGACGGCTTCGATCGTTTGACAACTTTTGATATTCCCTTCTCTAAATTTCCTTTTTGACTTATTTTCAAACCGAAGTAAAAGGTTTACGAAACAAACATAACGCACGCGAGGGGAGGGCGTGAAGGTAAATAAGGAATCAAAATCAAATGAAAGTTAACTTCACGACACTCGTCATGCGCGTGTATTAAGGAAGATATACTAAAAACGTTGTTTGACTTTTTTAATTTTCTATATTTAATTTGGGAAACGTATGGAAGAGTTGATCCTTTTATTATCGAAACGAGCACGTGCCTGTGACTTTGAGCGTTGCTTGATTTTTATGAAACAGCAGTCAGCATCATAAAATTTTAGGATAGATTGTACGTTTAGTACCTTAACTATCATTTTTATTCCATACTGAGCATTAAACTATTATTTTTTTAAAATCATACTTAATATTATATTTTGGTTTCATTTTGATCACCCAACGTTAAAATAAAAACAAAATGATGACATTTTTTAATTTTTTTCAATGATGACATGACATTATCTTATGGTGACATATTAGAATCACCTTTAATCTTTTGCTTAATGAAAAATTATGTGCCCAAAATATGTCCTTTGCTAAAATTGGGTGCCTAAAGATTTTTTGGCTTAAAATAGATGCATAACGTTTTCTCCAATACACTTTTAGGTGCCTATGTAGTAACAACTGTTAAAAAATATCATCATCTAACACATGTAATGTTTATATTTTTTTTGAATTTTTAAAAATATTATTAATTTTAAAAAATTGTGGCCAGGGATGACATACGACAGTTGATAATGGGGGTTTGGAATGAGAGATTTTTTTTATATTTTTTAAAAAAATAGATTTTCTTGAAATATTAGAAAAATGTATTTTCTTAAAATTAATAATATTTTTAAGTTTTTCTTTTAAAAATAAATATTTCAAAAAAAATATAATTGTGACAAAGTTTTAGATAACGATAAATTTCTCGATCATTACAACGTATGCACTTAAAAGTGTAACGTTAGAAATGTTAAACACTTACTTTGAGTAAAAATTATTTAGGCACTTAAAGTTAAGTTTATGTATAGTTTGAACACTTATTTTTGCATTAAGCCTTAATTTTTTTAATGGTGGGTGGACAAAATGAAACTAAAATGTAATATTGGGTATGATTTTGAAACAAAAAATAGTTGGATGACTAAAACGAAATAAAAGTAATAGTTTAGATACTAGACTTGTAGTTTAACCTAATATTTTATTACAAGGGCGTAGCTGTGACTGTGAGTGTCTATTTTAGGTATAAAAATCAAAGTAAAAAAGCAAAGAAAAGAAGAGAAAGGGAAGTGTTTTGGTTCTCTTATTATTCTTCTTCTTCAAAGAAAACACTGATCGCTTGCGGTATTTACTCCTTTTCATTAATTATTACTTAACTCTAATATTCTTCCCTTTTTTTTGTGTGTGTGTGTGTTTGCTCTAATTTCTGAAGCTTTGGTTTTCTTCTCAGGATTTCTTTTACATATGTAATTGGATAGAAGCAGATTCTTCTAAGGTTAAACGTCAACCAGTGCATGTTTACTTTGCCTTGAAGGGTATTTTCTCTTCTTTTATTTCCTTTTGAAAATGTTTGTCTTACACTATTTGATTGGTGCAGGTTCAACAGGAGAACTATTTTAGTCTAGTTGAGAAAATGTATGAAGATTGCTCAGTCCTTTCATCAATGGGAGGGAACGAGGTCTGTTCAGAAACCTTGTTTTCATCAACATTTCAAAGCCCTAATTTCAACTTCATGCCATTTGAACCTTTACTTCCTATGATCCCTGTAAGTCATTCATCTTCCCTTGTTATTGCTTGAACTGTACTGTTTATTCATTGTAAGTTACTTTTCCTGGGATTAAATAGAAAAGAAGAAAATGGGTTAAAAGAGGATATGGAAAGCGGGTCTGGGAGTGAACTACAAGCTGAAGACAAGCCCGGGAATGAAGAGAATTGTAGTGAGCAGCCACTCAAGAGAAAACGTTACCATCGTCATACAGCTCGCCAGATTCAAGAGTTGGAAGCGTATTTCCCACTTTCTTTAACTCTTTTTTCTACCCATTTATAACATTGCCTTCGTTTACAGAGAGCAATGTTTGGTGTTTTGCAGTGTTTTTAAGGAATGTCCACATCCGGATGACAAGCAAAGGATGAGACTAAGCCAAGAACTTGGCCTTAAGCCTCGACAAGTCAAGTTCTGGTTCCAAAATCGCCGCACTCAAATGAAGGTGAAATCAGAACTAGTTATTTTCATATCTCTCCCTCTCGTCTCTCTCTACACATACTGAAAATGAATCGTTTGAGAGATTTATCACAAAACAAAAAAAAACCCCGTGTACCAAGGAAACGCGTTGACTGGTTTGCATGAAAAAAACAGCTCAAATCCTAAGGTCTAAACTGCTGAAAAAGAAGGATCTTCTTTAATTTGGGGCCACTGCAACTACAGTCTGTATTCATAAATGTGGACTGTGTTCTGCATTAAACTCATTTACCCGCTCATGTGCTTCCCAAAGGTTTCGCACAGTTAATGCAAATTATACTCATTATGGCCATTAAGGATATAGTTGATGTTTGATTTTGAATCTTTAATTGTCAGGCTCAACAAGATCGATCTGAGAATGTCATACTTAGAGCTGAGAATGAATCTCTTAAGAATGAGTTTTACCGGCTTCAGGTGGAACTCATCAAATTTTTTTGTCCCAATTGTGGTGGTCCAACTGTCCCTGGAGGAGTTTCCTTTGAAGAACTTCGTGTAGAAAATGCAAGACTAGCAGAAGAGGTTATTTCAAAATGATATTACTTTTCTCTACTTTATATACACAGGAGGAAATTAAATTAAAATTTACTGTTGATAATTTTGATATGTTTTTACAGTTAGAACGGGTCTGCGCCATTTCTTCACAATATATGGGGCATCCTATCCAAACAGCGGGTTCATTAATCCCACCTTCACTGGATTTGAACATGAACATTTATCCAAGGCAATTCTCAGAGCCTATAGCTCCTACATTGGCTGAAACAGCCTCCTTTCCCCTGAATGATAACCCGGTTTTATTGGACGAGGAGAAAACTATTGCAGTGGAGATTGCTATGTCTGCCGTGGATGAACTGGTGAAGATGTGCCGAGCAAATGAGCCTCTCTGGAAACAAAACAAAGAAAATGGAAAGGAACTACTCGACCTCAAAGAGCATGCCAAGTTGTTCCATTGGCCACTAAATCTCGAGCAGTGCTCAAGTGAGATCAGGACTGAAGCTAGCCGTGACAGTGCAGTCGTTATAATGAATAGCATCACTTTGGTAGAAGCATTTCTTGATGCCGTACGCTTCCTTTCCTTGAATTTTTATCTAACAATTTCATTCGATAGCGCTATTGTTAATGGCAGAAATCTCGTTTTGAAATGATTTCTTTACAATTGTAGAACAAATGGACCGAGCTCTTTCCCTCAATAGTTGCCAGAGCTAAAAGTATTCAAGTTATATCACCGGGTGTTTCAGGGACAAATGGTTGTCTCCAGCTGGTATACACTCGCATTTCATGCCATGTCTACATTATATTCATTATGCTTAGTCGTCCATCTGATAAGTTGCTTTTGTTTATTTGAGCAGATGTATGCAGAATTTCATGTTCTATCTCCATTGGTGCCCACACGAGAGGCATATTTCCTTCGTTATTGCCAACAACAAAATCTGGAGGACGAAACGTATTGGGCAATTGTTGATTTCCCACTGGATGGCTTTCATAATAACTTACAGTCTTCATTTCCCTTATACAAGAGAAGGCCCTCTGGCTGGTTTGATTCATGACATGCCTAACGGCTACTCAATGGTTACTTGGGTTGAACATGCAGAGATAGAGGAGAAACCAATCCATCACATATTTACTCACTTTGTTAACTCTGGAATGGCATTTGGAGCAAATCGTTGGTTAGCTGTTTTAGAGAGACAATGCGAAAGGAATGCTAGCCTCATGGCCAGAAACATCACTGACATTGGAGGTTAAAAAATTTCCACTTTTTTTTATGATTTGGTTTCCATTATATTCAGATTTTACACCCATTTATACTTTCACTTTCAGTGATACCTTCTCCAGAAGCAAGGAAGAATCTAATGGGACTATCTCAAAGGATGATAAGAACATTCTGTGTCAACATCAGCAGCTCCAGCGGTCAGTTATGGACGGCTATTCCAGATTCCTCCGACGATACTGTTAGAATCACTACAAGGAAAGTCAGTGAACCAGGTCAGCACAATGGACTTTTTCTTTGTGCTGTTTCCACTACTTGGCTGCCAAATCCTCACCACCAAGTCTTTGACCTTCTGAGGGATGAACGCCGCAGAGCTCAGGTTCCATCTCTCTCTATATATATTATTGGTGCCTCTTTTTGCTTCCTCTTAAAATGCTGGATTTTAATATAATATTATGCAGCTGGAGATTCTTTCAAATGGAAGTGCTTTACATGAGGTGGCTCACATTGCTAATAGCGCCCACCATGGGAACTGCATTTCACTTCTTAGAATCGATGTAATAATTTCCTTCTCGGATTGTTAAATGCTACATTTCCACATCTTTCCCCTCTTTTACATAAAATTAACCCTATGGTTTCTAAATACGTTAAACGCAGGTTGCTGGCAACTCCTCCCATAACGTAGAGCTGATGCTGCAAGAGAGCTGCACAGACCGATCCGGTAGCCTCGTTGTTTACTCAACTGTGGATGTTGATTCAGTTCAGCTTGCGATGAGCGGGGAGGACCTATCTTCCATCCCATTGCTTCCCTTGGGATTTTTCATAACTCCAATGGAACTCATCAAAGATGCTCACAATACTGAAGAGGCAAATGGAAATATGTCTGCAGGCAGTTTACTCACCGTTGGACTTCAAGTTCTTGCCAGCACAATTCCAACAGCAAAAATCAAACTCTCAAGCATTGCAGCCATCAACAACCATTTATCCACAACCGTTCACCAAATAAGTACCGCTCTGAGTAGTAGCAGTGGCACCCTTAGCTGCCCCGATAAAGGGAATGGTGCAGGCTTAGGTTCTTGCAGTGAGGCTGCTAATGCACCAGAAAAATAGGGTCTTGGCTCTTCGTGAATTGCCCGTAAAACCCTCACTTTTTTTTAATGATTTTTACGATGGATGATAAATCGGGGAAGTTATTAGTAATTTATCGAAAACCAAGTAGGGGAAATTTCTTGTTGGAGTAACAGTTGTAGTAATTTTGTGGCAAATGAGAGTGTAATATAAGGTGTGGAGGAAGTCAAGAGCCCACATGTTGTGTGACGCTTGCTTTCTGGTAAGCCCTAAAATATAAACCGTGCTTCAAATATATTAAGTCAGTTGATACAATGGAAACAAATTATATACAACTATCCTCTCATTCATGGTTCAAATCTTCTCGACAACACATATTGACAATTGCCCAACATCTTTGTTTCCTTAGTCCAGGAGTTGTAGCTTAGATAAATAGCATTGGACAAAATTGCTTAGTCGTTGGTATTGCAATTTCCCTCTACTTAGTCCAGCATTGGACAAAATTTTTATTCTAATCAATATGAGTCGACTCAGTTTGAGTATTCATTAATGCCTTCGTTAAAATTAAACTTTTAATTACTAACAATAAGTTGACATAGTGAAACGATGCATTAGATTTCTAACCTTTTAAGTGAAATCAGAAGGTCGAATCATTTATGGACGAAACTGGAACTTTCTTTAGTATAGCTGGAACCTTTTGATCTGCCTACCTTTTGCTAGCTTTGTTTTTATGCCGCCATCTACTCATGTTCCATATAATATTGCTCCACCCAAGCAGGGAACATTGCCGAACCATCGGTGTTAAGGTGAGATAGTTGCTGCTCCTATTGCTCGTTTTCGAACTTTAACTTCTCGGACAGGGTGTCCATGTCCTTTTCCAAAGACTGGATCCAGGACACATTTGGCTCGTCTGAAATTGACGACATTGATTGTGTTGGATCTCCTAAATTGCTGCTACTGCTTCGGAATGCAAAACTCGAAGCTTGTGTTAGTTTATTCAGCTCTTCTCCCTGTATACCCCAGTCTAGTTTTCCAACAGGCGAATTTGAGAAGTTAGAAGACACTACACTTGGTGAAGAAAACCCCGAGTAGTGATTTACGGTAGTAAGTTCTATAAATCTTGGGCTCTGGTTTGCAAAGGCAGCTGGCATTTGACTTAAAATTGTACCTCCAGTCGACCTAGATGGTTCGACCCCAAAGGATTGAGATGCCTTCGAGGGATAGGATGGTAGGTTTGTCATGTAGCTAACTCCAGTGGGAGACTGCAGATGATGAGTTGAAGTATCAAGTGAGATTCCTCCAAACCAATTTGATTGTTCCGTTTGTAGTAGATGCAGAAAAGGTTGAAGTAGTGGACAAGGGATTTTTCCAATTTATGGTGGAGGAAAGACCAGGTATCTCATCAATTAGCCGTTGAGTTTGGCTGCGGTGACACCTTTCCGATCCAAGTTGTTCCTTGTCCAAGTCCATATTCCGAACACATCGAGCAGTTTTCAGCCTACTACCATGAGGCTGCAATGACGGTACGGTGTTGGACTGACTAGGCCACATCACTCCAGCCATAGGTGAAGATGTACTACCAGTAGGGGTCAAGGGTGGTGTTGATGTTGAAGGTAACAATAGAGATGGGGATCCAAGACCATGTGGGCTCATTGAACCCATGTCTAAAGAGGAATCGATAGCTGAATAAGATCTTGGGGAATGCATTGCTGAACCTGTTGAAGCATACACGGTGCGAAGCTCTTCAGGCTTGTGAGCAAAGAAACAAACCTTCCTGTTGCAGTTAGTCTCGTCCTTGCAAAAACGAGTTCGCTATTGGGCAGGATGAAGCCAGCACTCGAAAATACCATGTGTGTACTCACAATTATCGCCTTGCTTGCAGGGACCCTTACGAAATTCAGGGCAAGGAACACAACTGTAAATGTCTTTCCTAGGATCACGTCTCCTTTCATTTTCCATGGGATGAACAAAAGGACACTCGGTCCAGTCATGAGAGTACGCCCTTGAACAAGGCGTGACCTTGAAATTATACATCCTAAACTCGTCTGTGCCATACATGTCACTTTTATTATCTGGAAGAGTAAAATAATTTGTATACACTTTCTTTTCAGTTCCATCTTTCAGAACACAGGCCATTAACAACCTTCTATTTCCGCGGGTAAACCTTCTATTTCACCGTCACATGGGCTTCCTTTCAACAAAGACTCCAATATCTTTTTCTTCAAGCTGAAAGTTAAATTACGAGCCGGTGTACTCAAATCAATAGGTCGGTTTCCATTAGCATCAAGAGAATTGGTAATCAGCAGCTGCATCAAGCAAGATTTTTACAATCTCAATCGAACAATATGATCCACCAGCAGCAGCACAGTGAAGAGCAGTGGCGCCATCGAACCATGCGTCCGGTTAACATCAACATGTCCACTTTTGACAATATAATTCACCACATTCTTGCTCCCAAAGAGGGAAGCAATCAAAAGGGGTGTTCTTTCTTCAAACCCCATCTTTCTCGAACCAATTCTCCTTCCGTACCATAAGCTCGGCTCATCGATATCAGAACACCCTTCTTCAATGGCACTTTTGAAGCCAACGAGATCATTCGAAGCCGACAACTCCAATAAAAATGATAACTTTTGAGGAACCTTATCCAGATAAAATACCAAACAATCAGATATGTAACAAATAACCTTATCCAAAAAATAAAAGACAAAATCATATAAGAAACAGAGAATCAATTGCGAAAGTGAAAAAAGAAAAACCTCAACAAAAATTAACTACACATGTCAAATAGCCTAACGTAGTACTAACATAGAAAGCTAACTACCTACAGGTCCCCAACAATGACAACACTTCAGAGTTTTTTCTATCACACCAGCTAACAAATACGAGAAGAAAACAAACCCAAAATGTGCCTTATACAAAATAATCATCATAATAATAAGCTTTATGCCTTTTTACCTTCAAAATATGGGAGATATTTTGTATGGTTATCACCTTTATGTTTTTATTTAAGGGTTAGGATTAAATTATTTTTGTAATCTCAATATACATACATTCACATCTTATCATTATTATTTTCTTGAATTTCATATTATTTTCTATTATTTTGTCATGTCTTATTTCTTATAATAAATGTTATTTTTGTTTCTTACCCACATCAATATTGGTGTATTACGGACTCTACTGGTATATGGCTCATGTGGTTTATGAAAGTTATGTTTTTATATGGCTCATGTAGAGTTCTGGGGTGTGTATGAGGGACTGGGTGTTACATGGGGATGGCGATGCAGGCTATCATTGTGGAGATTGATAATAAGGACGTTTTGTCTTTACTAGAACAGGGTGCAACAATGGAGGGTGTATCCCCTATGGTTCTGCACATTGTTGATCAACATGATTGACGTTTGAAGTTCACTTATGTGACTCGAGAAAGAAATAAAATTGTGGATGGCATGAAAAAACTGGTATGGACTCTTCCGTTTGATGTTCGAACTTTCCAACACCCACCTAATGCAATAGGATTACTGCTGCATGGGGATGCTCATAGCTACGCTCAGCAAAACGATGGGTGCTTAGCTTAGGTTCTCATGTCTTTAATCTCCTTTGTGTATTAAAGAAAAGATTTAGATTGAAATTTTATAAATAAAAAACTATACTAAATTAAAATTGCTTTGCTCCTTGTCCAGAAAAACAAAATACTAAAACTATTGTGTATTTGTGGACCAATTTCGTAATTAATGGACTGAACTCCCAAAACTTAGAGAGAGAAAAAGAAGAAGCTAACAGTAATAAAATTCCCAACAATTTTTATTTGGGTTCAATAGGAAGAAACCCAATCCATTAACCCAACTCCAATTTCTTAGATTCAGAAGGGTTTAAGAAAAAGGAGAAAAACCTCTGCACATCGTTGTTCAGTTCCCCCGCACCTCCCACTAATGGAACCGCTGCCAGGGTTTGAAGAGGAAGCTATTGAAGCTTATAATCAAGAGTCTTCGTCATCCACACCTTCCGGTGACTACAAATTGGTCCCCTGGTTGAACTGGGCCGAATGGGAATCCGTTAGAAAATCCCTCTTCTCTTCTTCTCCACGCAAGATTTCCTTTGCCCTCTCAAGAGTACATAGAATTCTCTCTTCTCTTCCATTTTTCTTTGTTGGTTTCTCATAAAGTATCCATTTTTAGATATCAACGTGGCGGAGCAGAGGTTGTTTACCAGTTGTGATTGATGTCACTGCTTCAATCGTTGAAATTCAACAGTCCGATCCTTTCTTCCGGTAACCATTTACTCATTAAAATTTCCCTTACTTTTTCCAACAGAGTTATGCATAGTTTCCTTATTTCTGTAGAGGTGACAAATCAAATGATGGTTCACATTCAGAACAAATGCTAGCTATGTTGTATTGCATGGCAATCTTGAGGTGAATTTCTTTCTTTTTCTTAGTAATTGGGGAACCTTTGGGGGTCTATAGTTAATGCCTTCATAGTTTTATGCTTTGATATTTTTTTAATGTTAACCTTTGAAGGCTTGTTAACTGTGTCATCGAGAAGACACGTAAGAGAACTGGGATTTCGATTGCTGATGCAGCTGATGCCATTGGTATTCCAAGAAGACTGATTGATGTTCGTCATGGTAAGCACAGTTTTAATAATTAGTATGGTGGTAGTGTGAAAGATATCTTCATCTAGTCACTCAGCTCCAACAAGAAAAAAAATGATTTGATTTCTTTGTTTCTTTATATTGGCAGAGGGTTCTCACCGTGACCTACCAGCCCTCACAATTGCTCGGGATTCATCAGTCGTGGTAGGCGCTTCATTTGTTCTTTTCATCTTCTTCATCTTTATCTTATAGTCGTTTTCTTTCCTTTGTATTTTTTGTTTTTCAAATTGTGCTGTGTTCTGTGGTTCTTACTAATTTCAGGCACTTAATTGGCTGAAATCCTATTATTGGGAACCTCAGAAGAAGCTAATTTCATTTCATAGAGATGGAATTGTTCATACTCAAAGAGAAATCAAATCCAAACTCCGTGAATTGGCTTTATGCATAAAAGTCCAGCAGAATCCTGAACTTAGATCTTTGCTTGTCAAAGGAAAAGGTGCTTTTGTCTCTTCCTTAACTTTCACATAATATTTGAGCCTTTTTTCTCTCTCCTGCAACTAATATAAGTGTAAGTGATTTCTTCCATGGATTATTTATCAGACTGTTTTTCTGTCCTGCATCAAACATAGCATGGTTCCCATTACCTGGTACCTTTTGTAATATTTTCCTCCTAATCTTTAGGGTTCATCTGAAAACACCATAGTTTATATTTTCTTCTTTTTACAGGTGGAAGACAGGTCAAACACCTTTGCGGCCGTAGTAAATTCTTTTCACTCATGGCAGGGAAGGTTCATTCATGCCAATCTGGAGGTATATCCTCCCTGATCAGTTACTTTTAGATGCATTTTTTGTACAGAAGAATTGTGATGTTTAGTATCAGAAACCAAATGATTTAATTAAACTATTCTTCGGTTGACCTGTTTAGAACATGTTGCTTCATTATTTCATCTTAAAGAATATTGAAATTATCTTCCCCATGAAAGTTACTTCTATTATTCTATACGATTATCAATTATTAGAAAGCATTTGTTTCACCTGAAATGTCGGACAGATTCTTTTAGATCTATAGGTCAAAGAGAAGCATATATTTACACCCTAAGTTGAGTTTAGGAAAAATGTGTTCTTTCCTAAATTCTCTTTGTCTATGTTGTTTCATTTTCACCCTTTCCTTCCCTGTCCTTGTTTAGCTCAAAATATAGGAGATGAAGAGCATTGGTTTTTCTTGAAACTTTGCAGTATTTTTAATGAAATTTCCACTGAAAAGTGAAATTGAGTGGTGTATAATCTATGCAGAGTTTACAGGCTTTTTTTCTTTTTATGTGCTCTGACTGGAATGCGTTGAGATATTGCTTTCTAGAATGTGCACTTCATGTCTAATAAAATTACTCATTTTCTGATGAGTGTGTCTGTATTTTCAGGTGCTAAGAAACGGATTAGCAAAACCTTAAAAAGTCTTGTAAGCTTATATTCTACTTCGTCCTCAGAAGTAGTGTCTGTATTATTGGAATTCTTGCTGAAGGCTTTAGATTCGTCAAGCTCCATGAACATTTCAAAAGGGACCGAAGATGGCCTAGATAAACATGCTGCATTGGATGATTGGCAGCCTGTCATAAAAAAAATTTCAAAGAAGGAACCAGAATTGCTTCTTGCCCTTCTTCAGAGGATTCTTGATATGATTGGGACAAAGGATGCATCAAAATATGAAACAGGTAAACACGTAATTATATCGACTAGGTTGTGCATCCCTTTTGAATGTCGCTTTTTGTCTTTGCCTGTCAATTGCTAGCTTAGTGGAACACTTCTACCTAATTTGGCATTTGTTTACTTTCTATCTATCTCCTTTTTCTGATTCTTATTTAGAAGGTCATTCGGCATCATTAGAGAGTAGACAAGAGGCTTACGAAATAGAGCATCTCTCATCTTTGTTTGCATGGCTGGTTAGACATTTGGAATTAAAAGCCCACGCCAAAGGTTCTGTTGAAATAGGCATGTCAAATTCAATTCTACTGGAGCTACTGCGTACCTGTCTTTTGGTGTCGGCTTTCTGTAATGACCATCTCTTGGATTCAGCCCTTCATATTGCACAGCTGGTCGGAAACAGTGTTTTGATGGAGAAACTCAACAAAATTCGTTCCTTAGGTTTGTCAAGTACAGAGGTTATGGAAGAAAATACTTCAAACGAGATTTCAAGAAGTTTTAGTCAAAATGAGGAATATATCAATCAAGCAGCTAAGAAGCTAGAACTTGTGAAGCTTCATGGAAGGAAGAACGCTGTCATGAAAACAGCAGACGATGATAGAAACTTGAACAGATGGGTTGTGGCAAAATCATGGAATCCATGTCCACTCGGTATGCTGCCACGTACTCTTGGGTCTTCTGGTCGCATTCCGGTTCTTGACGGTGATAGTGATTGCCAAAAGGATACAGAATCAATGGAAGGGAAGAACAAGCGAGAACATAAGGGACAAAGTGGCAAGAGAGAAGCCAGCGATGATATCCAGCTAATGAATATCTCAAGCCCTAAGAAACTAAAGGAAACGGTGGAGAAGTACCATGAACTGGGTAGCGAAGATGTTTCTTCGAGCAGCACTTGTGGACACCTAATGATGGATGGAGTGTGGAAGAAAGTAGGGGAAACAGAGGTGCAGGCTATAGCGTCTGCTGTAAGGATTTTTGGTATAGGATTCTGCCTGCATATTTGGACCTGCTTTAGTGTTTGCTGTGATCTATTCAAAAACTGTGGCTAAAGTCGTCATCCCATCAATAACCCTTCCCGACTGGGTGGATATTATTTTTGTTTTTGTTTTTTGGTAAATGTTTTTAATATTTTTCTATTATTTAGTTAACCAGGATACTAATTTAGTTAAGTATTTATATTATATCGATAAAGTAATATAATTCTAATTGAAAATATTTAATTTAATCAAGTTATATAATTCTAAACTTTATTATTAATAAATTATTTTCCATATAAATCCAGTTAAAATTTTGTGAAGCACTCAATTGATAAATCAATTGACCACTTTGATGGAGTCAACCTCCATGCCTTGGAAGATGTTCTTCTGATGGGTCTTTCCCCTTTTAATGGTAGGTACTTCAGTAGTGCCCCTTCCTGGGAAACTAAGAAGAAATCGTGTGGTGAAGAAAATCAAGCAAAAGTTTTAGGGTGTTTGTTTTCTTTTTTATTATGTCCTTTTGCGGTTTTTTTTTCGTTGCTGGAGGTGTAACTTAGAAATAAGGTGGTTGTCTTTGGAGTTTTGTGGATGTGATAGTTTTAGGTGATTCTTTTTTGTAACGGTGTATGAGGGTATTTCGTGTTTTTATATGTATTGGGTGTTCTATTCAATAAACTATTTGGTACTCTTTTCTTCCTTCCAATGTTCGTTAACATACTTCTTAATATGTGGACGAATACTAAGAAAATTTTTAATGATACCTCTAACTTTCATTAAAAAAATGAAAAGTTTGAATCAACACTCTAATAAAATTTTCATATGTCATCTTTGTATGGCCTCATCGGAAAAAGAAGCTTCATTGCGTCACACGATCACTGTGACAAAATTCAATAATATTTCCTTAGCCAATAAAACCAAAATGTAGACATGAAAATACTTTTACTTAAAATCTCAACTAAATTTAACGTAAACAATGTCAAGCATGGAGGTGCGTACCAAATATTTTAGTGGTCAAAGCTTTAAAAATATAATTGTTATCTCGAGGGATTTCAAACTCGAGCATCAGAGATTACAAACTTGTTTGAGCTTTTATTGTCAAATAATTGTGAATTTTTATAATATATACTAAATTATATTATTAATAAAAAAATGTCAAGTGTTGAAATGATTTTCTCCTTAAAATTATTTTTAAAAAATTGGTGTCTATAAACTCAATTTATTAATAATAAAAAATTGTTTTTAAATTAAGAAAATGTATTTATAAAAATTTCTATATAAATTTATGTATGAATTTATTTATATTTTTAATATTATTTAATAGAAATTACAAAAAAAATATATAGAGAAAATAATATTATAATTTTATTCATATATATTATTATTTAAATATTTGATTGAATTTCATATCAATAATTATTTTAACCGTACTTTTATTTTTTATATTATATAATCTTTAAATAAACTAAATTTAAAACTACGATTATAATATTAATATAAAAAACATTTATCACTATATCTAATATTATTTATTACGTAAATTTTAATAACATATTTTTATTTTTATTTTTTTATTTGATATATTATTAATAATTTTTAAAATTTCAAATACAATTAAAAAATATTTCACTGTATCGAATATTGTGAAATTATTTTAGTTTAGTCATCCCGGGCCCCGAGTAAATGAAGGTCCAATTTAATAGATAGTAGTAGAGACTTGAGCGACTGGGTACAATTTACAAACAAGTTTAGCAGTAGGAGTGTAGATCCGAACGAGAGGCAGAGCAATTGAATTAGGGCAAAAACATGGGGAGAACATCGAGCAAGGAAGACGCCGGAGCCCTCTTCCATTCTCTTCGATCTGCTTACGCTGCAACCCCTGTCAATCTCAAGGTTCTCTCCTTCTTTCCCCCTTTTTAAATTGATCCAAATCTTGAGTTTTTGATCCCTTTTACCTCTTTAATTGAATCTGGGGTTTTCTATTTACAGATCATTGATCTATATGTGGGTTTCGCAATCTTCACCGCCCTGATCCAGGTACTTCCATTCATCTTCAGAAACGCGTTTCCTAAATCTTTGCTTTCTCACTATATTTCATCCGCTCAAACTTCACTTTTTTAAAATACATCAAACTTAACAAAGAATAAGGTAATGCATAATTATTTTTTAGAAAATGCAAGTATATTTTTAAATGTATTTTGAAAGTCCATGAGAACCTAATTAGAGTATAATGCTCCCTGGAACCATTTAATTGTTGGATTAAGGTAATTGTATCTTTTGATTTTGCTCGCCTACTCTTTATATTTCTTCCAAAAACCATTGTTGCAATGTTTTGATTATTTCTGTGCTAATATTCCAATATACTTAATTTAGTTGCATATATTTTCAAAACTTCTAATTGAGGACCGCAGGTAGTTTACATGGCTATCGTGGGATCATTTCCTTTCAACTCATTTCTTTCTGGGGTGCTTTCTTGCTTTGGAACAGCAGTCCTTGCTGGTAAGTCGGCTTTTTATGGTATCTCTTTGCAAGGTAAATGATTGCATATGACACGGGTTTCGTTTCTCTTGATTCAGTTTGTCTTCGTATTCAAGTGAACAAAGAAAACAAGGAATTCAAGGTAAGGTTGTTCATAGTCTCTTTGGCTTTACTACATGAGTTACAAGGCAGAGGAATCGATACAAAATGGAATGTTCTTATTATCTTTCTAAAATTCAAATGATATTGAAACTGTAAATCTTTCTAAACTTTGTTAGACTTTAAATCGATGCATAATGCATTTGATCTGCCTTAAACCTCCAAAAATTACTTATTGTCTCCTTGAGGTGGTTATTGGGTGATGGGTATATGTATATTTATATTTATATCCTCTTACCACGTGATAAATACTTAACTTGAAAATGCTCATATCAATTGCAGGATCTACCACCTGAACGAGCTTTTGCAGATTTTGTTCTTTGCAATTTGGTGCTTCATTTAGTGATAATGAATTTCCTTGGATAAATCAAGCCTCCAGGTTTGCTGGACTGCTGGTCCTCTGTTTCTGGCTGTGATTCATATTTATGGTATGAAACAAGACTCTTAGGTCAATGTTACGAGTTTATGCATATAGCATATATAATTGGGAACTGTAGTAAGAATTTGATCTTGCCTTTAGGTAAAGAGTTTGGAAGTTACTTGGAGGGGGGGGAGACGTTTGAGTGTCATTTTGTTTGTTCTGATTAGTTTCAGTGTTTTCCTTTCATGCAAAGGTGTTTTATAGACTTTAGATCTCTCATCTGCTGTCTTTGCATCATCAAATTGTCACATTTTCTTATGGCTATATTATGAGAACTATTTGTACGTCTAACATGCAATTCCAATATGTTTTCTTTATTCCAATTGTTGAATTGATCAGTTTCAAATGCACTACCATCTCTCTTGCTCTTGTTAGTAAAAATGTAGCAACATAAACAAAACACATCATCTTTTCAAATACTATACTCTAGCCAATTCTCATTGTCTTTATATCAAGAATTTGGAAATCTTCGCTCCATTCCTGTAATTGTTTTTTGAAGTTATGGTTATGAGGTTAGAAAGATCTTTTTTGTTGGTACTGTCGGCACATCTTATGACGTAACGGAAAAAATAATTAAGCGATCTTCATTAGAAATGAATCCGGGTAAAAAGGATGAAATATTACCTTTTTAGAAATCTAAAAAATGCTGAGATATTGTTACAAAATTAATCGTCTCCAACAATGGATGACTTGAAAAGAAAGAAAGTGAGAGAATTGGGAAGAGAAGAGTGCACAGCTGAGGAAAAAGAGGAAAGAGCGGTTATCATAAGGTATTTGGAACATTTATAAGAAATTAAGAATGTCATAGGATTATGAGAATAATGAAATTAGCCAAATTACAATTTATAAGGAGAAAAGAGCATGTACTACACCACAATTTATCCTTGGTGCTTATAGCAATATTACCGTTGGGACTGTCTGCAGCCATCATAATCATAATTGGAGTAACAATCATCAACCCTAGTTATGATGCATAGGTTTTCTTTCTTTGTTTGATGATTATTGACCACATTTTGGATTTGAAAAGTTAATCCAGTTTTATAAATCAGCTAATTAATGGATCTTGGGTGTTGCATGATAAAGTATCTGATCCATGCAAAGCGCAGATCAGACTTTATCTCTTATGATTTTCATATAAGCTTTATTATATACGATGATGAACTCAACAAGTGATCTTAGTAGTTCAAGGGAGTATTATTCTCTTTAGAAATTTTGAGTTCGAACAACTATCTGCAGAGTGTGTTTTGTCAATTATTTAAAAAAAATTCTAAATAGATACTATTTAAAAAAATATTTATGTAAAAAATGGTTGACTACACTTGTAGATATTGATTGTATCGTAACTTCATGTTGACGAAAATGGCTACCTCAAAGATTTTGCTTGAATGTGTCATAAACACGAATGGAAATAGAATTTTATATTAAAAACAAATTTGTAATATTTTAAAAGATGAAAATATATTGTCAATAAAAATATAATATGAATTTAAAATTATTAGATAAGCGATTGTACTGGCCATAACAATTATTCACATAATTTCTATGTTCTAGAAAACTCTAGATAATTACTGTCCAATATGTCTGTGCTTGTTGATCTCTTTAGTAAGAATTGACTTTAATTTTGGGCAGGCTAAAGATGCATACGCACAAGCTCCGTATACATCTATGACTGAGCGATACAATGTCCTCAAACGTGCCATACATGGCAAACAAGGGTTAGAGGCGCATTAACAGGGTGGCGCGTGGATCATATTCCACTTATATATATTACTCTCCACGAATGACTAGAGTCTAACTGAACAGAGTGGGAAGTCTCGTGATATGATGGTGCATGCAAGGATATACTCGATCACCTTTATACTAAAGAATAATATTAAAAACTACCGCTAATGTTTCATTGTACAGTTATTTTGATTTGTATTTTTTTAGTAATTTTACCTTCTGCGTTTTAATTTAGGATAAAATATCTTTTAATGTTTGATTAAACATTCATTTTATCTCTTATTCCTTTTTTTGGAATCATTTTAGCCCCTAACATTTCATTTAAAGACAAAATGCATCTATTTTATAACGTTCATAGTTTGTTGACCAGATATTCATCCACATAGAATCCTTTTTACCCCAAAATCAAATGTTTGAGTTTAAATGTTAAAAAAAAAACTATTTCATCCAACATTAATGATATTTTTTATGAGATTATGCCTACACAATATTAAATATAAACAGTTGAGCACAGCAGTACTAGTAAGCAGTACTTGTTTATTAGCTAGGTTAAATCTCCACCTCACGTGAGCGCTGAATTAAAATACTGAAAAGATGTCGTTGGATGGATAGATCTAGTGGCTTATACATATATTTTGATGTGCAGAAGGGAGGATCACATGCACTCTCCCCACGCCATCTTCCCATTTGTTGAATCTATTCAAACTAAAACACAGTGCACGACGATGCTTTCCCTTTTTAATGTTATTTATATGCATGGATTACAACAAGCCAAATTAATATAATAAGACTGTAATAAAATAAAGAAAGAAACATAGATAGAATACAAAAACAAGTGCATGCATTCCCTTCTCTATGTATTATTTGATTACTGTTTTGCATTCCCAATGTTTTCGAATCATCTCACATTTCTTAGATTGGATGCTCAAATTTTCTATTCCCATTTCTTGTAATCAAGAGTGTCATACCAACGTTTTAAATTGTGCCCGTCTCTTGGAAATTAAACTTTAATGTATATGGACCGTCTCCCACCAGGTCACCACCTCGATATTCATTGTTCTTTTCATTTTATTATTTTATTATGTTATTAGAGTTTAGTCCCTAATGTTTTCTTTTTCATCCCCTGAAGTTTAATTACATGCATCAACTTTCGAATTAGAGGTTTAATTTTGGGAACTGCGTATAAAACGAATAAAAGATTGGCAAGGGACAACTAATTTAGTTGCCGAAAATATTCTCTGCTAGGACCGTAGTGAGATGAATCGAGCTCGATTATTATTTAAAATTCAGTTTGATTCGATCTAAAAGTTCGCAAGTGTAAAATTATCGAAATCCATCGAGTTTAAAATCAAAAATTAAAGTTTAATTTGAACTCGAAAAAAACTTAAATTCAAAACATTCCAAGACTTAGTTCGGTTGAATATCAAATAATTCATTTTAAAATTTTGAGTCAAATTTAAGTTTTGACCAAATTTATATAACTCAAATACCGATAGAGTTAAACCCAAATAACTTTTCATCTGTCATTTATATGCAATTCCCTGCCCATTCCGATTGCATCCAGCGTGGACTCTGTGCCTACTAAGATTAGTAAGGACGACGTGGGGTCTGGACAGCCGTCAATTATAGAAAATATTAAATTGGATGAGGCATCACCATCCGTTGATTTTCCTAACTCGGATGAGAAATCTAAAGGTTGGGCCTGACCTGAAACCTCAGAAATATTGATGATGTAGCCTGGCAAGTGTGTTTTGAGGTCCACGCGCCACCCTGTTTATGCTCTTCCATTGGCAAACTTGTGAGGTTTACACGTGGAGGAGCCGTTGGAATATGATCAGAGACACGTCAGGATGATAATGGCTTGTTTTCAACTTAAAATTTACAAGTTTATAACTAATTTTGATTTGTTTCTAATTTTAGTACAATTTAATTTGGCTCAACTAAGACTCAATGCAATGAAAGCGTAACAAAATCCCATTCCAATCTTAAAACTTTAACAAAAGATTTAATCCGTTTTGGTATGATCTTAAAATTTTAATAAATGGACTCATCAAGTGATTAAGTGGTTAAAAAGATTATTATTATTCCTAGAGATATTGAATTCGAGCAAATGCGTCTGGTATGTGTTATCAATGATTAAGAAAAATTCTAAACATATACTATTTTATAATCACTTTAGACTATTAAAAAAATAATTATTATTTTAAAATATATTATGTAAAACTATTATAAAATATTTAATAAATATATGAGACCAGATAAAACATATATCATTTAAATCTAGTATTATATAACTTTGAATTTTTTAATACAAAACACATTCTATTTTGACTAATTTTGATTTTTAATCTAAAAAAATAAAAAACTCTCAGACATTCAACGCTTGTACCCATGTATATATGATACTGAAACTATATATATATATATATATATATACATATATATTAATAAATTTATATAATTTTTATTACTTTATTTGTAATTATTTTATTAAATGGAGTTTGTAACTATATATTTTATATAAAGTTGTATTAAGAAAGTGGAAAATCTCATCAAAGAAGGTTAAAAGAAAAAGTCTCTGAGAAAGAATTTTACAACTGAATTCCCAATGCATCAATTAATTGTAGGGTAAACTATACATTTAGTACTCCAACTATAAATTTTGTTTTATTTTAGTAACTCAATTATTTTTTATTTCAAAATCATACCTAGTGTTACCGTTAAAATATTACAAGTGATGTTGACGTGTCATCATAATATAATGTCACATCATCAGTGAAAAAAAGATAAAAAATGACGCATCAACAATTATGTTAATTTTTTAACGAACAGTGACCAAAATGAAACCAAAACATAACGTTTGGCATAATTTAAAAAATAATAATTTGACGACTAAAACGGAAAAAATAATAGTTGAGGTACTAAATGTATAGTTTACCCTTAAGTGTATAGAAAATTTCCATTCATGTTGTATTATGTTCAACACTATATATATTGGGATAATCTATATTTTTTCTATTTTGTTACTTGAAAGTATTAGCACTTAATTAGTTAGATAAAATCACTTAAAAATGAATTTAATGTTTTAATTAAAAAAAACTCAAAGGACGATGCATATCTTTCTTCGATTATTTATGGCTTTGTCAGCATCATCATAATTAATGTAACCTAAAATAATATTTCATGCGAAATACACATTTTTTAGTGTGATTCTTTTATCAATAAAACAAATGTTAAATTAACTGAATTTTATTTTGATCAACATTATTAATATTATAATAAATTAGAAGATATAAATTAAACATGTTTTAATATATAGTTTTCTTAAATAAAGATTATAAATAATTTAATCATCGTATTAAAAACGAAAATGAAATGATAAAATTATTTATTCCAATATACATTCTATACATATCTAACATTGAAATTATTAAGGCTTAACATTTGATATTAATCATCAATTGAGATTATTTTTTTTATAGTAAATATCTTTTCATACTGTTAATTTCAATCATCTAATAGTCTTAAATCTGTGAAAAACCAGAAAGAATGTGCAAGTTGATCATAACTCTTAAGATAGTAATTTACTTAATGATAGAAAATAGGGTAAGTACACAAATGGTCTCGGGCTTCAGAATGTTGTTTTATTGAGTCATTCAACTATTAAAAGTTACAAAAGAGTTTTCTAACTATAGGACGTTTTGTTGAGCTTCCCGACTATTAAAAGTTACAAAATAGTAACTCAACTATTCATATATTCCAAACTTGTCATTTTCCATTAAAAATTTAACGGTCGTCTAAGTTGGATGTTAATATATTGATTATGACATGACAAAATTATATTTTAATGATGTCTAGTGGCACCGCCATTATTCAAGTACTGACTCAATGATATAATGTTTCAAGCACTAGTTCGATGACGTAATATAAACGAATAGTCGATCCAAAAAATACAGCTCAAACGATTCTAAGATCATATTTTATCATATCTTAGTCAATATGTTAACGTACAACTTATACGGCCGCCAAATTTTTAACGGAAAAGGATGAGTTTGAAACATATGAATAGTTGAATACTTATTTTATAACTTTTAATAGTAAGGGGACTCAACAAAATAACACTGTATAATCGGACACCATTTGTTTAACTTACAGTGTTCCATAGAAAATATTCTAACAAATCCATAAAAGAAAGTGAGTGGATTTCTCTTTGGTGAGATTTGACACAAGCATTTTTTTGACTAACTTGTTCACTCTTTATATGATTATGTCTTAAATCTAAATGAAATCATTAAAGACCAACAAGGATAAAGATTGTGCTCAAATACCTAATAGCATTAGTCTTAGGAATCAACACAAAGCTAATTTTTTTATATATAAAAAAAAGTCCAGATAATGATCAAGCCTCGACTTTACAAAAATCCAATTACTTTAAATAAATGTCTAAAACCAAATTTTATCATTTTTACTTTACAAAAATTGAAAACTTCATTAGAATCAACTTCATTTTTACTTAATCTTATATCAATATGACAGTTAAAAATAAGTATTTCCTTATGAAATAATCGGGATCTCAGTATCCAAAACTGTCATACTGATACTAGTTTAATCAAGTTTAAGAAATTTCATTCAAAATCAACAAGTTTTTGTCACGACATTATGAAATCACACATTGCTTATAATATGAGGCTTTTTAAGTGTTTAAATATATTCTTTTAAACATACACTCATTGAGTGTTGAAGACTAAACATATACGCGTGTATCGCTATCGACATCTGACTCGTGTTTATGCTCATGCGATTACGTATCTTTTACATGTATCACGTGCGTTGTTTCATTTTCTTTTTTTAAATAAAATTCGTACATTTTTTGTTAAATATTTTTTTATTTATTTTCATTTTAATCCTAGTGACGTCAGTGTTGGAGAAATTGTCCAAATGATCTACAATGTAGGCAAAACTCTTCCTAAAAACCCCTTTTAAAATACGCTCCCACGTAAATAGGGATGGCAAAAAAATCCGAATTCGACGGGGAAAATTGAATTAAACAGGGATGGAAAAAAATCGTTTATGCTAAACGGGGACGGGTTTGGTAATCCCCGCCCCGATTACCCGGCCCGATAAATATTAAAAATAATTATATATATATATTATTAATAAATTTAAATTAAATTAATATAAATATATATAATATTTATATATTTAATTTAAATATATATATACCCGGCCTGATACCTGTTTAAATAACCATTTATGCTAAACGGAGATACTCGTTTCCCCGCGGTTTTCACCGATTACCCGATGAGGATCTCCGTTTAAATCCCCGCGATTTTTTAAACGGGGAAAATCCACGGGGATGGGTATGAATTTTTTAAACGGAGATGGGGACAGGGACGGGGGACCAATACCCGACCCGTTGCCATCCCTACACATAAATGTGTTTTTGTCAAAAGGGTGTTATTTTGATAAAAGAAATATTGTTTGGTTATCATTTTAACAAAAATATTAAAAAATAATTTTAATAAATTAATCATAATTTATTTTGAGGTCAGTTGGTAGAGCACAATGTTATTAATTTTGAGGTCGTGGGATCGAGTCTCACGAAGGGCATTTCATAATTCGGAGGTCTCTTACGGAAGCTGTTCTCAACCTGGTGTTAGGGATAGTCTACTATCTTACCTCCCCCTTATCCCATACATATGGGAAAAAGGGACAGCCATTTTATTCAATAAATTGTATTCAATGAATTATTAAATATTAATAATTTATTTTCATGTATTCACCAACAAATGAAGTAATTTCTCAGATTTAATAAAGTTTGAGGATAAAATTCAAAATTAGACCAGAAATCAGAAAAGTAAAAACTGAAGAGAAGCGAGTATCAGAGATTGATACCCGCATGAGAGTGGAGAAAAGGAGAAATAACAAAAAGACAAAACAGAAAATTGTCTTATTGATGTAGCAGAACTGGTAGCAAGCAAAGACCGAAGATAGAGATTGTACGAATTCACTCCGCTGTTCAAACTGACACGCATACGCAATGAAGTTATGCACAACAACAGATTCACATCTATGCCTGTCTGATATGTTTTTCATTTTCTTTTTTTGCATCATTTTGAAAGTTCATAGCTTTAAGTGAAGGAGAGCCCATTAATTAAAATCCAGTTCTTCCAAATCTGGTGTCATGCACTCAAGCTTGCTCATTTTTCAATGACTTGGGGTTGTCTTAGCTCTTCTTGTTGGGGGGGTTGAATGGGGTGTATGTGTTCTCAGTTGGCTGCAAAGTTTGCTTTCTTTCCACCATCTCCGCCCACGTATCAGATAAAGAAGCGTGACAATGGGAAGCTCACTGTGGTTTCATCTTCCTCCTCCTCTTCTTCTTCAGCGCTTGCTGGTGTTTCTGATGATCCTTCTTTGGATGTGCTTTTGATTGACACCAAACTTGGAAACAAGATAGTTGGTTTTTATTTGCGAAACCCATACGCTCGCCTTACTGTGCTTTACTCTCATGGCAATGCCACTGACCTTGGCCAGCTCCATGACCTCTTTGTCCAGCTCAAGGCCAACCTCAGAGTCAATCTTATGGGGTACAGTCTTCTTCTTATTCTTCTCATTTTATTTTTTAGTTCAAAATTTCGTCACCTGCACTTATCTGTGCTTTACCTGAGTAACTTGGTTGTTCTTGTTGATGCTGTCTTCAATATGTAAATATCATGTTTTCTTCTTGTTTTGGGTCCGAATGGTCTTATTTGGCTTAGATCTGTAATCAGTCTCTTCTTTAGCTAATTCCTCTATTTCTAAGTATATGGCACTATTCAGTGGGTAAAATCCCTCATAGATGGTTTGTAGGCGTAGCCATTAAAAGTGCAAGTAAAAATGGGGTTCCTCTTCTGCATGCACTTTTTACTTTTTCCTGCAAGTCCTAGACTTTAGTGCAATGTGGCAGCAGATGAGGTTCTACATCTCTCTTCTGATTCATTTGGAGAGATATATTGCTTGTCACTTGAGCTACAAGTTTTTAAACAATGAGATCTTTGAGCAAATGCATGATGCACATTTTATTGGGTTGTTTGCTGAATGCTAAACTGCAGGTATGACTATTCTGGCTATGGAGCATCAACTGGTAAGGTAGGTCGATTATTTTTTCTTATTATTTCGTTTTGTTGATGTTAAAGTGTTAAACCTGATGTTGATTTTGCTAATGTTTTGATTGTATGATTTACAGCCAAGTGAATCCAACACTTATGCTGACATAGAAGCTGTGTACCAATGTCTTCAGACTGAGTATGGAATTAGCCAGGAAGACTTAATTCTATATGGCCAATCGGTCGGAAGTGGACCGACGTTACATTTGGCAGCTAAACTTCCAAGGCTGAGAGGTGTAGTTCTGCATAGCGGCATTCTTTCCGGCCTTCGTGTGCTTTGCCATGTTAAATTTACATTCTGCTACGACATTTTCGAGGTAATAATCCGTAAATCGACTGCCTTGTGAGAACGATATCTAATCGTATTGATTTCAGGACAGTCTGATGATTGGTATTTCAGTTCGCTGCTTGAGCTAATTATTGTTCTTAAAACTGCAGAATATCAACAAAGTAAAAAAGGTGAAGTGCCCTGTGCTTGTAATACATGTAAGTACCTTTCGAATTCAGCAAATCTTCTTATTGTCTATTTAAACCATATAGTTGTGCTAATATCAAATATTATCATTAATCAGGGCACAGAAGATGATGTTGTCAACTGGCTGCATGGAAACGGACTGTGGAAAAAGGCAAGGGAACCGTATGAGCCTTTGTGGGTGAAAGGGGGTGGTCACTGCAACTTAGAGCAATACCCCGACTACATACGTCATCTTTACAAGTTCGTTTATGAAATGGAGAACATGACAACGGAAATTCGCCTTAAAAGTATACGGCAGAGTTTGCGTCTACCAACAAGGTCAAATACTAGTTCCTCGGTTACAAGTGACAGATGCTGTGAGATTAAATCATGCCAACCCAAATGCCTCAGATGTCCAAAGCCAAGATGCAGTAGATGTTGCTGGTGGCCTAAGTGCTGGCCACCGAGCTGTGTGAAATGTTGCCGGAAACCGAAATGCCTGTCCGGGTGTTGCTGCTGCTGCATCAAATATTCATGGGGGAGATGTGTGGGTACACATAGTAATAAGAATAATGAGTTAAATAGTAGAAAGACTAGAGGGCTAATGTGATTTGTACAGCCCTCTAATCTAATCTAGTGTACAAAACGAGAGAAAGTACTTTATTTATTTCTGGAAATTTGATTGTGTTTTCCATTTTTTGTTATAATTTCAAATAAAAGAAGCTTCCCTTTCCTTTCGATACAAAAGGATATGAATTAGATAAATTGGAATTTAGTATAAGTGGAGCATTGATTTCGACCGAGACGTATAATGCTTATATATTGCCATTTTAAAGGCATGTTATAATTTACAAATGTAATCTTAAAATGAAAGATGAAAGATGATAACAAAATGGTTCTATGGTGTAGTGGTTAGCACTCTGGACTTTGAATCCAGCGACCTGGGTTCGACTCCCGGTAGGACCTGCTTTATTTCTACTGTCTTTTTGCTTAAAAAGGTGCGCAAAATTGGATGAACTTCAAACTGAAAAATACAGTCAAAATACCATGTTTTTGGAACAACGTGAGTTTCAGTATTTATTCTTTTTCTGCAGCATTGTTTACATGTTCCGAACTTGTTCAAACTTGCAACGTCACATTCCCTCGAAATTAGCATGTAATATAACTTTTTAACCATTCATCCTGCTTGATATATCTGCAACGGGAATCGTTCATTGCACAACAATTGCAAAGATGCTGGTTAGCTCTTAAGAAAATGATACTTCGATTCGACATAGCTCTCTGCATCCCATAGGAACGAACCAAATGCCACCGCTTCCAAGACTAGCATTGTCAACCCAGAGAAAGTGATGGAAACTATTTCATCATTCGATGTATCAACTGAACCATCATCAAGAATCCGAATGTCAGGCCTCCCGAACAGTGCTTGTGTTTGCTTTTCAATCAATGAAATAGCTTCTTTGGATCTTATGGTTGCATATCTCTGAAGTGTCTCAGAATCCAAATACATGACGTAGGATCTCAGTCTATATGATTTCCCTTCAGCGTCAGTGTATCCTCCTCCATCACCATCATCAGGTGGGATCATGATCAAAGAATCTGGATCCCAGAGCTGCTTCTCCGGATTTGGAAACTCAAATCTTGCTTGGTCCTTAGTGAAATCCTCAGGAAGGGTTTTCATAGTTCTCTCAAGTTGAAAGCGTTGATCAACTCTTCTAAGGAAATATCCATACATTATCGAAGCAGCATAGAGCTTTCCAAGTTTGATCTTGGTAATTTCAACAATGGTGCTGAGGGGACCGACCACTCGGTCTCCAAGTACAAGGGATACATGGCTTTGAATCATTTCCAATGCTTCAGGAGAATGAACAGATTCCAATTTCTCTTCCTGGTTTGGCCAAAAGTCCACACGTCGGGTAGGATCTGAAGTTGCTGTTACCTTGGGAATCATTGAAATCTCATTGTCAACAAATTTCTGTACAATCAAGCAGTATATTATTTCCTTCAATGTTTTCCGCCTCTCCTTTTCTTTAATTTCAGCTATTCTCCTACAGTTCAATTGTTTCAGTTATATCAGTAATTTCATAATGGACTAATAGCAAACGAACAATAAACTAATCACTAGTAGAAACTTGAAATAACCAAGTCAAAAACCAAATTTTTTTTATAAGGAACTTAGCATAACATAAACCGATTCACTGGTAAATGCCTATTATCCTGTTAATATACAAAACCAAAAACCTTTTCGTTTAGTCTAACTCACATGCGTGTGCACACACATCCAAATGTTAAGTGTGATAGAATTTTTCAACTTACAACAACTGCACAATAAAAGGAACTAACATGGAAAGAGATGCTCACTTGTAGAGGAGATCTTGGTTTGGCGGAGTTTCTTCTTTCTGGTCATCTTTATCACTCTGAAGGTTATCCAGCTGTTGATCAACGGCTGCAGGCAGTAAATGAGGATGAGTTCTCAATATTTGTGCCAAAAGCTGGCCAACTGGGGACTCGAATTCTACAGGAGCAATTGGTGACAAATTATCACCCGACTCCCCTGAGGCTCTCACAGTTAAGCATCTTCCTCCTCGGTACTTATCAGGGACCATTGCTAACTTTGGAGTGCAGAACGAAGGACATCTCTGGATAGAAAAGATTCTTTGAGAGCTAAGAAGACAAGTGAAAGTATCAAAAGACTGAAGATTCTATGCTTAGTCACACAGCTCAAGCCTCCAGGCATTGCCTTATAATGCAAGGCTTTTTTCTATAACATACATGCTTTAGGAGCGAGTATTCCGGAACAGGTAACGTATATACTCTACAGTTGACTTTTACTCGAACAGAAATTTGCACGAACAAGAGACTATTGTCTTAACCAGATTGCTTTCAGCTACTCGGTATTTCACAATTACAACGTCATGTTTTAAAAATCAAAATTACATTATTTCCTAATAATGGTAAACCATCGAACAATCAGAGAAGAAAAGGCTTCTTGGTCTAGGGTGCACCTACTAAAGCATGAAGATCCAAAGGCCATCTAAACTCAAGGACTGTTTAAACTACTTGATAAAAGAAACATGCTACAGAGATTTTCCATATTTATTTCTTTAGGATTCACCAAGACAAGTACAAGATCAAAGTAGAATCCGAGCATTTCATCTTCCAATCTTTCAATAAAGTATCCAACTGACTTATGTTATCATGGCAGAAAATATGAACAAAGATTATGCAGTTGCCAGCGGATTGCATCCAGTGGGAAAGAAAGCTCTAACAGGCAGCGGCCTTGGCCCCTCAAGAAAATTTTCTAGCTTCAACACTCAACAGATTCCTAATAACCATCAACCAAGCTGGATTTTGCAAACCACTAACGTAACCCTAGTATCAAGAAACGAAAAAGAAAAAGAGGAGAAACCACGAAACTCATCAGCAATTCGTATCAACTATCTAATTAACTACCAACTTTTATGTTCTCTATGTCACAAAGAAACAACTATTTCAAGGGACAAAAAAACCCAGAATTTAGAATCTTGTCCTGAATTCTCAAATGAAAGAAATAAGTAAGCAAGTTATGACCTTTTTGTTTTGGAAAAATCAATGCAACAGAAACATACATATAAACACCTATATTAAGAAAAGGAAAAGAAAAGAAAAGGGTCATACTTTGAAGAAAGGAGAAGATGAGCAGAAGTGGTTGGAATTAAAGTGTCTGAAACTGAGGGTTCCAGCTGAAGGGATTGCTACCAACACCTCGGTTGTTACTCCTGCAATATGCATTTCTTACTCTGCTTATTTCCTTTTTAGTAAAACCCTAAACCAAAACTCTCAAGTTTAAGAGGAAAGAAGGGCTGAAGAGACTTTTGATAATGGTGACAATACTGCAAGATGGATGGAGTGTGGTGGTTGTTAAAGCTGGTTTCTTTGTGGACTTCTCTTTCTTTCTTTTTTATTTTTTTTTTAAAGTTTATTCTATTTTATTTTTTTAGGTCTTTTGTCGTTTTATATTATTCTAAATTATTATTATTTAAAAAAAATCATGTACATTTTTCTTGTTTAGCAAGAAGTGTACATTTTTAATGAGTTGTAAGTATTTTGAATATAAAAAAAATTCAATAATCTCTATATTGTGAGTTATTTCTTTTAAGGTGTGAGTTTAATACTCAATAGAATAAAATATTTTCACTAATGATATGTGTCCTCTTATTAAAATGACACATATCATAATTCGATTAATTGAAAAAATATAAAAAAATAAAATATCTGCCTTCGAGGGTTAGACTTGAGTTCGAAAAATCTCTAGACTACTTTACTATCAAACCCGTTTGTTGTATTTGTTAAATGGTATAGAACATAATATTTGTTAAATAGTAACTCATGGGATGATATCAATACCTATGTACATATATCAATACCATTAGTGATAGGATCTTAATTTTTAGTTGCGACTCAAGTGTGACAAATCTAATAGCTAAGGAGATCAATTAATAAACTAATAAGTGAAAACTTGATAGTGAGAACTTGACACTATGTGAATGTTAATAAGTTTGAAGTGAGAACTTGATTATTTGTGTTTGATAAGCATAAAGATATTGTGTGATAAGATTCTAAAAGGCTTATATCTTTGTTAGACACTATGTAGGTAGTGATAAAACTCGAGTTACTAATGTATGAATATCGTCTAGTATTGTGTGAGCAAATATATGGATATTCCAAGAGTAGTGGTATTAAGGCATTGAAAGAATGCTAGTTGGATGTTACTATAATACTATTACGACTTAGATACATCTAGATAGCCTAGAGGCGTAGGCTATTAGATGTACGTTCTTGATGTGTATGTGACCTAAGTCTCACATGAGGTATTTAGCCATTTTTATTAAGTTTGAGGTCAAATTACATTAATATCTTATTCAAAATTTATGAATATTCTGTCTAAATATCAACGTCAAATTAAAATTTAATCACTTTTACTAACATGTCACATTAACATATTAATAGAAGCCAACGACTCAATATCTAAAATACGACATATAAAAAATAAAAGTGATTATAATATGATTTTTTAATAATGAATTACAAAATCAAATATACCGAAAACAAAAAGGATCATTATTATTGTTTACCCTAACTTTATTTTAGTAAACCAAATGTGCCGTAAATGTTTTTCACAACTTATAAATTGTGGAACACAACAAGAGAAACAAACGCTGATAGAAAATAGTAGTTTTGAATATTAGCGGACCCGAACGGGTTAGACAAAAATTTTAAAGAAGAAGAAGGTTTAAAATTGGGCCGGATTTGGACCGACTTGGCGGGTGAAATTATATTTCATCCCCGCTGACGCTCAGCTGACATTAACGAACTTCTCCGTCTCTCCATTCGCCTATACAAAGTATTAGAAACACGCACACAAAATCAAAGAAATTCAACTGTGTGCCTGTGATTGATCTCCTTCGCCATGGACTCGTAAGATTTCTCTCACCTTTACCTTGAATTCAAGGCTTAAAATTTTGACAAAAAAGTTTTATAAAAAAATTTAGGGTTTACACATGTTGATTATCTGTTTTGGTTCGTTTATAGTTATCGCGATGAGGAAGGAGAACCGATTATGGACTATGATGACATTCGGTCGGATCCTGGTTCACCGGAGCCAAGGCAAGATCTTCTTGATGACTTGGAAGATTGGGGCCAACGAGAACGATGCAGACGCCGGTTTACGATACCGATAAGGTAGGGAAGCCCAGAAAAAGGCTGGTCAAGAAAGGTGGCTCTATGGGAAAAGAGAGTATGGATGAAGAGGCCAATTTTGGGAGGGAAGGATCGGAGTCGGATGGGAATAAGAGGAAGAAAAAGGAGAAGAGGCACAAGGATAAACATTTTGGTGGTGGTGGTGTTGAGAAAGGGACTGTTAAAAAGTTGGGGAAGTCTGAGGAAGTTAATGAGATGTGGAACTGGGTTAATCCTGAGGTATTTTTTTCCTTCACTTTAGAATTATCGAATGTTGTCTGATTGATCTTGTGGTTTAAGAAATCTGGGTTTTCATTTTATAGATTTACAATAGGTTCAGTTGCATAAAAAGTGATAAACTATGTTGTCGTTGTTTACCGGTCTTAGGTAAATTCCTAAGTTGTTTACTGAACTTTGTAATCAGTATATTTATTGGTTTGTATTTATTTTAAGTCCAAAGCTTGTTTATAAGGTAAAGCAGAAAAGGATAAGGCAACATGATTTCAGTTGCTACTGTTCTTTCTTCCTTTCTGTTTAGCTTCATTTTATTAGAGAACTTTGTGATATGTAATAGTTCTCTGTGAAAATACCCAAGATTTGTTTCTAGCATTTTCTTATTATAAACGGTATTGAACATTTTATTTATTAGTGTTGGAAAGCAAAATTTTGTGCGAGCATGCTAAAATGGGTGGTTTTTAATCCATTCAGTTCATGGATTAAAGGAAGTTACGGTTTACTAGTTTATGAATCATTTTTGAAAATACTGGCTTCCGGACTTATCATTGTCATTTTTTTTATCAAATAAGCCAATTTTATCCTGTAATTGATCCGCTAACTAATTGATGAATCTGTTTATCTCCTCTATATTTCTATTTGATTTATGTATGAAGTGGCCTGCTAAGATAAGCTTGTTGATTTATCAAATTTCTTCATTAAAATTAATGAAACTAGGTCAAAAGCTTGTTGATTTATCAAATTTCTTCATTAAAATTAATGAAACTAGGTCAAAGGCTAACCAAGATTTTTTTTGTTCATCTGTCTCTTCTCTGGAATAGAATGATCAAGAGGGTCATAGGACTATGAATGATCAAGAATGGTGTTGACCCTGCAGATAGATACGGGAGTGACAATGAAGCAAGGTCGCCTGGTGCTGCCCCTCAGGTTGTCAATCATCTTTATATGGCTTTCATGCATGTTTGTCTTCATGTTGATAAAGAGTTATAGGAAACTGGTTGTGCTATGATATTTTTAGGTTTATGTACTTTGAAATTCAAATTTATTGGTAGCTCAAATGTGATATGAAGTTATTTTTATAGATTTTTGGTTTACTTTAATGATCTTTTGGGTAGAAGAAGATGATGAGGATCCAGAGATTAAGGAGTTTTTTAAGGTGGGTAAAAAACGGAAGAAGAATGAGATAAGTCCTGCAGAAATTGCATTGCTAGTTGACAGTGTCATGGCTGAGCTTGAGGTAACTGCTGAAGAAGATGCAGAGCTTAATAGACAAGGGAAGCCTGCAATTAATAAACTCAAGAAGTTACCACTTCTCACTGAGGTTCTCTCAAAGTAAGCTGCTTCCCAAGTTTAAAACCTTTGCTTGAATTTATCAAGAAATGACCATTCTCGTATTTTTAAATTTCTCTTTATGCAGGAAGCAGCTTCAACCAGAATTCCTAGATCATGGAGTTTTAACCTTGTTGAAAAATTGGCTTGAACCCCTTCCTGATGGCAGCTTACCAAATATAAATATCCGTGCCGCTATTTTGCAGATTTTAACTGACGTATAAATTGGCATCTTTCTATAATAATTGCCAATCCCCTGATGTTTATTTGGCATGGATACTGAAATGTTGTCTTTCATGCAGTTTCCAATTGATCTAGAACAGCATGATAGAAGGGAGCAGCTAAAGAGAAATGGTCTTGGAAAAGTAAGAAACTTCCTTACAACAACAATCCTGTTCAGCTTTGTATTTTGAAACATCTTTCGGTTTTGATTCTTTCAACGCAGGTCATCATGTTCTTATCAAAATCTGATGAGGAAACCACTTCCAACAGGAAACTTGCTAAGGATTTGGTTGATAAATGGGTAATGTTCCGGTTTAAACTCCAGCTGCTTATATTCTAAAGTTGTCCCCTGCTTCATTCTTATCATCTTTGGATCTATATCAGCAATGACCATTCCTTGTGACCTTTATGTTTTATCTTTTTCACTGATAAGTACGTGGCCTTAGGTGTATAGTTTTGATTTCTGAATTTTTAGTGCTTGTGATTTCAGTGAAAACTTAATGCTCCGTTTGGAAACTTGGATTTCAGAATTTGGATTTTATTGACTATGTGAATGATAATAAAAAAAGTACATATGTTATGGATATAAAGTTAAGATTCAATTGAAAATATAGTTGAAAAGCATCAAAACATGCATTTATCAAATCCAAATGTATATTAGGAATCTCAAAATCACTACTAAATAGGCATCGAACAAATCCATGAATTTGAGAAATAATCATGAATGTTTCATTCTCAAGTATTTTATTACGCAATTGTCACTATGTTTGAAATTCAAATTCTGAAATCCAATTTCCCAAATGCTACATAAGCTTATTTTAATCCAATTTTGTTTGTTAAATTAATATTTCACGATGTCTTAAAAGTCTTTTTTCCAGATATCAATGGTCTTTTTTTTGTCTAATTCTATTAAGTCCCTTTTATTAATAATTTTGAACATAATGCAGAGTAGGCCAATCTTTAATAAGAGCACTAGGTTTAAAGACATGAGAAATGTTGATGATGATAGGGTTCCAATGTGAAGGCCACCAGTGAAGAGGTACCCCTTTAGTTACTTTTATGCAAAGTACGATTTCATGTTTGCTTACAATGTGCGTGTGTTTTCATGTTGTAGTTTCTTACTGATTTTCAAAAATTCCTTTGTAGGCCTGCAAATAGATATCAATGGACTCTAGAGATGGTGATTTTGATTTGGATATTTCTCGGTATGATGTGTGACCAAATGTGTGACCAAACATTTGGTTTATAACATTGTTATTCTGGTCATATATGTTATTGACTATTTTTTTTTTAATTTATGCTATTGACGATTGTTGGTTATAAAATACAGGGACTACAAGTCTGGTCGATCATCATCAGGTCAAAATGCTTCCAGGTCTGAATCTTCTTCAAGGCAACATGCTTCATGACCAGATGCAACACCAATGGATTTTGTTGTGCGTCCCCAGTCTAAGATTGATCCAGATGAAATTAGGGCTCGTGCAAAATAAGTTGCACAAGATCAGCGTCGTTTAAAGGTTTTGTCTTCTCTCTCTAGTATTAAATTGAGTTAGTTTTATTATTTGGATAAGGTTGGTTAACAAAACCAAAGGGGGGATGTTTATCTTATATTGTTCCTTTAGTAGTCAGAACGCCTAACATAATACCCTCTTAATGCCTCCTTAATTCGAGTTCATAGTGGTACAGATTGAATGAGATGCAACAACCATTCCTAGACCCTAACGCCCTTTAATCTGTTCTCTACATTTTCTGAAATGCTAATGTTTTAACTTTTCTTTCATGGCCAGATGAATAAGAAGTTGCAGCAGTTGAAAGCCCCAAAAAAGAAGCAGCTGCAGGCGACTAAACTTAGTGTTGAGGGTCGTGGTATGCTCAAGTACCTGTAAATGATAACCCAACAGTCCACATACCCAAACCATAACCTCTATATTTCGCTGAAGAACGGTTCTTTGATGCAAATGTTTCTGATTTACATATCCAATTGATTCTAGGGATTCATTGTGGGGCTATCATGACGTTCCATTGATTGTCTTGGAAAAATGCCTTGAGTTCAGTTCAAATAAATATGGTAATGTAATGTTTCAAGTGCTTGCTTGCGTAAATGGCATTTGATTTTATTTTCCCCCTGTTCACCACCTCCATATATGGTTATGTATATAAACAGAAAAAAGGTCAGTTTTAAAAACCCTTTTATCTTTCACTACCTATAACAAAAACGAGTTTCATGATAACCATGAAGTATTTAACTTTTGGCACGGAAGTACAATGTGGTTTCTCTTTTTTCAATTGGGTACCTAGTTTTTTGGTTCTCCTCCCAGTTTTAAGGCTTCGTTTTGATTAAACCAGATTCAATAAGAATTTTTTGCATACACAAGGATTCGAACTCGAGACCTTAAGCGATATCAAACTGTTTATTACTTGAACCAACACTTTTTTGTTTGGGTACCTATTTTTTTTAATGATGCAATTAGCAATTACGTACTTAACCTCTTTTGGTATATTATTGACCACAACGGCAATATCATCTGAACTATTCAGTTCAACAAGTTATTTGATTTGATCGAACATCTGGTTGGCCAAGGCAACTGGCTCATCTAATACAATCGAGTCATCCATTGGTTTCTTCCAAAGATCCATCAATGTTTAGATTTTGTCCCCTCTAACTTTTAGGTTTAAATCCGTAGTAGGGAAACAAAACAAATTGGTCCCTCCCGATCTTTAATCTTAACTCTGTCCTGATTTGTGCATGAGTAATAGTGAAAGAGAAACAACAATTCTTAGGCACCCAATAGGATTGAAAATAATCCATGAAGGCAGTTTGATCAACAAAATCTTTAGTTAATTTTCCCACAAGGAACAATTGTAGCGAACGAAGCTTCTGCATTCATATTTTTAACAAATAATCCATAAAATTTAACAAATGAAACTTCAAAAATCATAAAATTTTACAATATTCACATATATAAGGGAAAACATGAGAAGATGTTTAATCTCCAGTAGAACTCATATTAATGAGAGAATTTCCATATTATCCAGCACTTAAAAGACACATCATGGTTTGTAGTACATAGAATGAAATCAATCAATATGCCCAGAAAGTGGAGGAACAAAAGAGCACACAGTGGAAAACATTATTAAGCATGGACATTGGAAGGAAATATAGAAGACTGGTGGAGAATGATATTTACTTAAACAAATATCCTCTTGTGCTCATCAATAGTTCTTAAGATAAGGTTAGAGTTGAAAATAAAACCTTTGGAGCAGAGGCAAGCTAGCAAAATCTATGAAATAAAACTATGAAAAGAGAGGGAGAAAGATGGAGGCTTTTTGGCAATATTTTGTGGAAGAAAGGACAAAGGAGGTACGTGACAGGAAAGAGACGAACGAAAAAAAATTATGTTAAGATGAACGGAAGATGAAATTATAAAATTTTAGAGAAGAAAAATAAATTATCAATACAAACACAGAGAAAATATCTAAATTATATGAAAATGTAAATTCATCTCAATATCTCTTGATACAGGTACAGCTGGGATCAGTACAGGTTTCGGTTGTCTGTTTTTGGGGCTTGGCAATTTGCAATTGCATCCTCCATGTTTATTTGCAAATGCTATAGATACTGATTTACCAACTTTTTGTGAATTTTTATTATTTTAGGCATTAAAGAGAGACTGATTGCAAGAAATAACCCCTTCCATTTCCCGCTATTAACTGGTTTTTACTGTAAAAGAGAAGTAAATATTTAGTTCAGATCAAATGCTCCTGTCCAGGACCAAGGATGTGTAATATTCCAACAGGCTTGGTTTTCAACATATTTCAACAAATATCAGTTACCAACAGGCTGCAGGGTTCCTGATTAATGTTCTTATGATCAATAGGCAATAGGTTGCCTTGCCCCTGAACGCCAATTGAATGAATCATTATACAGAGAATTTTATGCCTTCATCATCAGTTGAAGTTCCCTTAAAAATTGCAAGCTTCCCCTTCTGTTCCAGTAATTTCAAAGCCCGCATTAGAATCGTTCGGTCTATCCCATGAAGCTCTGCAGGAAAAGGAAATTTCTCTAAGTCAAGTTCGTTTACATGATTAAATGTGCGCATAGATGAATATGGATTATGATATATGCTCTTGTTTCCTTTTCCGGATGGAGAAGTTCTACTGTGGTGAGGAAGACTTACAAACCAAAGATTAAAAAAGAAAAAAGTTTTGCTGAATATGAATGACATAGATTCTTTAAATTCATTCCCTGTCATTGGATAAGAACCATAACTCATATGTCAATAAGTTGATACTTAATTTGAATAGCATAGATTCTTTCAATATGAAACGCTAACAAGAAGTTAAGGGACCTTGCCTCAGACCTACAGGAACTTGTGAGAAATTGAAAGTGTATATACATAACTGCAGTCCAATACATAGTTCCCCATGGAAATCCTATTACAATCTATTAGGATAGGTATAACTTCTATACAGCAGTCACCGATTTCATTTTCGTTCTTTTACATGGGGATATGCAGTTTATAGATATTATATATAGCACTCCAAACCAGCATAATCCACAAGCCAGACCCTCTATTAAAACTATGGACAGGCAAGAGAAAAGAAGGAAAATGAACCATCTCCAATAACTATCAAGCAGCAGGATTCAATAACCTGCTTAATCTAAAGAAGTGTATATTTTACCTGTCCCTCGTGATTCAATCCCTGATCGTATTTCCTCAACAGTCATAACACTGTCCTCAAAGCCATTATCTTTCACCTTATAACATACAGAAATAATATCATAAAATAAGGTTTGGAAGATGCCATGTAAAACTAAGAATTTATGACCTGAATAGTGAAAGAACCAAGGATAACTCACAAAATTCACAATAATGTCAGCCCAATCTTGAATTCGGTGCCAAAGGATAAGGCAACTCCTACGTCCTTTATCCAACCATTCTGAGCGTCCTGTTGCAAAAGAACAAAAATTTAAGAGCTTCCAATGAATTAAGAATGCTGAAGTATACAATTGGAGTAGTCAACCGGTAGAACCAGCGAAGACCTTCTGCAACCAAGGCCGAGAGGAATGCTTCCCTGGCTTCGTGGCTGAGAGTGCCTGCACCAAGGCCAGAAGAAAGTATCTTCTTATGTATATACTACTCAAGAAAACAAAGTAGAATTGTTTTATAAGCACAATGGCCACAGACAAATGCACCATTACAGTTTGATAGCTCTAATCAGATTGCTTAACCAGAATTTAAGCAAAACAGTTCTTACGTTCTATCACAGAATTTGAGAAGAGAGGAAATTCTTCCTCAAGCTTAATTACAAATATCTTCTGAGTCCTGCAGTAATCCAGAATCAGTTCCTTCCAAAGTTGTATCTGTTTCTCACGAGTCTCCTTCACCGGCTGCAAACTGCATAAAAATCAACCCCAATTCTTAAAGTGCTCATTAACAATCAAGGTGAAATAAAACGAAAAAAGATTCAAATAGGTGTTGATAACGGAAGAAATATTATATATACATACATATACAAACTAATACAAATTTGAAATACCAACATTCGTCTGATTTGTTAGAGTGCTCATTCTTAGTTCTAGTAAACAAGTTTCAATCTCTGATAACCTCAAATACTAACTATACACACACACACACACACTATACCAGGGATCAAATATGGTTTTCTAACACCAGGCGGAGGTAAAAGATCTGGTTGTTCCAGGCTCCTACGGACCTGGTTTGATAAAGCCAGGTGTCGGGGTTGATCTGTTTGTTCAAGAAAGAAAGAGGTTACCGTAGATAAAACGTATGAGGTAAACATAACCCTCAACCTGATCTCATTCACTTGAATGAATCTAGAACCCAGGTGGAGGAAAGGAAAGCGTGCAAGCCAGGCGTAGTTTGGATCCACTACAATCTTATTATAAGATATTTAGTGAACGAAAAAGCCCAAGGCAAAACAGAGTTTCAGGAATGCGCGTTTGTCAAAAGCTCTGATTTGGTTAGGGGTCTGTACGAGTAGAGGAAAGCCGTCGCATGGAAAGCTAAATGCCTTCGTAAGCAAGATAAAGTTAGTGTATATCAATCATATACAGGCACAACTTAACACAAATTTGAAATGCCAACATTCATCTGATTTGGGACTGCTCACTCTTAATTCCAATTGCCAAGGTTTCATCTCTAGTAACCTCCAATACCATAAATATCATACATATATAAAAAATTTGAACTAAAGTATCCAGCATACTTCACAGGTGAAGATCAACCTTCTTCATGGACATTTAAAATTATTACTGTTCTTCATTTCTTAAAATGAGAAACTAGAAGGAACAATAAATCAGCGACAGTGCTAGTAGCAAATGAATAAAGCAAACACTGAAAGGAAAATGAGAGGTGAATACGTGAAGTATGGAGGGTAATTGAAAAAGTGTGGAAGCTTGAAATCACCCAATTTCTGCATCTCTCGGGCCTTCACAGTAGATGCTGCATAAAAACATATCAGTAATTGATAGGAAAAGGAAAGAAGTGAAAAGGGGGGTAAGAGAAATTTAGCAGAACAACAAAACAAGCTTTATTGCACATTTGGCGCATTAGTTTCCAATAATTAAAGAGAGAAATATTAAGATGGGAGAATCTCATCTTGTAAACTCTGTAAAACAATGAGCAAAGACCCACTAATATGCTAAGGGATAAGTAAAAATTAACATTGATTTTGTATCACATGGTAACCCAAATATTAAATCTTTATTTGTTAACTGAGAATGGAATAAACTACTAATTCTAATACAAAAAAGAAGAAAAGATGTAGCTCAGATTTGCGTTTGGATTCAAATAAATACTCAAAATTTCTAATGAAAGCATCAAATATTCAAATAAGAAAAAGGGGAAGAAAATTATACCTGATCAAAGAGAAGGTTTTGGCTTTCAAGTCTAAATTTCAACTCTGAGTTTGCGATTTTCCTTTTCTTATATTCTTTTTAGCTCGGAGATTTTGACGGTCAGATTTATGATCTTCGATTCGGAACCTTTCGTCTTTTGATGCAAAATCTAATTAGCTTAAGAATTAATGTCGCATTTAGCCTCTGAAATTTAAGCAAAAGTGCAATATGTTAATGTCCGACAAAATGGTAAAATTAGGCGGAATTGAACGTCGAAGAAAAAAAGTTGTATCTAAAAATAAGATTTATTTAATTAAGCAAATAAAGATATTTTTATAATTAGCGTACAATATACAAATGATCTCCGATTATAGAATATTATTTTGTTAAATCATCTTAAAAATTATAAATTGGTCTCCGACTATATGACATTACTTTGTTAAGTTTTCGATTATTAAAAGTTATAAAATTGTTTCTACTATTTATATGTTCCAAACTCGTTATTTTCTATTAAAAAATTGAATGCAGTATGAATCGAACGTTAACATGTTGACTGAGATATAAGTTTTTGAGATTTTGGCATCATATATTATCATGTTACAGTCAGAAAGTTAACGTTCAACTCAAACTGTCATCGATGTTTTTAACATAAATGGATGAGTTGAAACATAAAAATAGTCGGGATCATTTTAGAACTTTTAATAATCAGATGAATTAACAAAATAACATCCTATAATTAGGGACCCTTTATATAATTTACCCTTATAATTATTGATAAAGTCGTAAATGGAAAAAAAGTAATTTTGATAAAATATTGAGAAGTGAACATAACTTTTAATAAAATTACTGATAAATTTTTTATAAAATTTTATTATAACCTCTATACTTTCATGTTTTTTAATTTAATATAAAGTATAAAAACAAAATTAAAGTAAAATCGTCAGTTATTGAAGACGATTTTACCAAAGTCGATTTTTGTTATCAGACGTTTACACATACAATATAGAAGGATACTTATTCGTTAAAATTGATTTTATATTATACTTAAATCTCTAATTTTTTCTCAACGTCTCTTTCCCGTGCCTAGGAATGTTCACTATCAAAAACCACATGTTGGGAAAATTGCCAAACATATAGTGTATTACGTAAACGTGCATTTTGGAGACTTATGAGAAGTTTTATTGCGTGACAGTCTTAATATACGGTTAAAGAAAATCGTTAATAATTTTGTTATTATTATTTTAACAAAATCAGTAAAAAAATTACCTAAAACATTATTATTTCTACTTAAAACATTAATGTTTTTCAACATTTCCGGTAACGTGCCCAATAATAACAAAATTGGTAGAAAAAATAACAAAAGCAGTAGCGCTTTACCGGATATGTTTACAAAATCGGTAAAACGCCTAATAATAACAAAATCGGTATAAATAATAATGTTTCCGGTAATATTTTATCAATTTTGTTAAAAAAATAATAATAAAATCGATAACGTCTTTTCTTAAACGTATATTAAGGCTACCGCACTTGAGATTTTCCCGATAACTATGCTTTTAGCAAAACTGGACGTCACAGTGATGTAGTGCTGTCTTAACTTGCCAAAATGTCGTTTAGCTTCAGAGTAAGTAAGAATAAGCTATAAGGATGCACCCATGTCACCAAAAATATATTTGGATGCAATATTGCTCCTCTCCAACAGGTACCTCTTTTGACCAAGGCTTTAAAGTGACAGCTCATACCAAGGAACTCATCAGAAAGCAAATGGAAAAGGAAATCTATGTCCCCAAGTTCATTTGTCCTTCGGGTGTAAATAAACCGAACATTCAACAAGTCGTTTATGTTTTTATTTGTTTAATTAAATGAATGAACACAAATGAATAGCTCGTTCGTTTATTTATATTCATGAACGTTCAATAATCTATTTGTTTATGTTCTTTCATTTATATTCGTTAATATGATCGTTTATATTTGTTTGTTTAATTAAATTTATATTTTATGTTCATTTATTTATATTTTTAAAGAATTTTTGTTTCATTTATAAAAAAATAATATTTTATATTTGTTCTTTTATATTTATTTGTGTTCGTTTATCATTTTAACAAACAAACACGAACAAATCTTCTTGTTTGACAGGTGAGGTTACACAAGTTGAGCAGTTTATCTCTGTAAAACTGTTTAGTGGTTTGATTATATCGTCTTGAACCTTGAACCATCCTAGGAAAACATTGAAGTAAGAGAAAAATAGGAAAACAAGTATCCTTAGGCATGCCAGTGCCACTGTTACATCCAACAAATGACTAAAACGTGAAATTACAGAGGACTCGCTCCTTTCAGAAGCATAGTTCGAGAATCAACTTATAATACCCCACTATCCTCATTGTCACCATGGATTGATTTTTCCTTTCTTTTTCTTTTTCTTTTCGAATAACAAAATTGTTACAATGGGAATAAACAAACTCGAGGGGAAAAAATCATGATGCAATAAGATCAGGTTTCAGTTACAATCGATAATGAAGCGGTTGTACTTGCCCACCCAATTATCCAACCACTCACGTAACTATTTGATCTGTGGTATTCCCAAAATCTTGGTTGCACCCAGGTGACATGAATTATTCCCTCAACTTTATCAATTGTGCCCTCAATCAGATGAACCTGTAGCAGTGATTCACGTAAAGGTCATACAAGTGATCTTCAGGCGTTTTATCTTTCTACAATGGCTAGAAGTTGTAGGCAGAGGTGCAATTAAATGTATCCAATGATGCAAAGGAACGTTTGAGAAGGAAATAGAAAGATTGGACTTGTACAAGTTCACTTACATACAAGCTCTTCATAAAAAGGTGCTCAACATTCTCAATTGACAGTTTTATTCGCTCAGCAATAACATTTAATGGAACGGTTTGGTCCCCAGATGGGCGGCTGTAAGGAAACATATTGTAGTTCAGTGTTTAACTACACATACAGTTGTCAGCCACTAACCCTGGAGTCTAAACTGATCCATCAACGGACTTTGCAAACGCACACCTGATATAATCTCCATTAAGCAAAAATATTGACTTTTTCCAAGAGCTTTTTCTCATTCTATACAAGGCTTGTTGTACCCTCATTGCAGTATTGTGCAAATGACACAACTTTTGATAGTGAGCTAAATCGCCTGAGTTGAAGGACTGAAGAATACGGTAAAGCCACTCAAACCTCGTCCCCATAATACTTGTTATCTGTAAACAATGCCAAGGATGTAAAAGACTTTAGACGATTCATAATGGTTTTGGACACAACTTTATATATGATCGAACAAAGGCTAATCGGTCTAAAATTTTTCATTGACTTTGGACTGTTTACTTTGGGAACTAACACAATTATAGTTCGGTTTACAAAATCAAAGTTCGAAGATCCATTCAACAAACTTAAACATAGTTCAACAAAATTACAACCAATAACATCCCAAAAAGAATGGAAAAATGACCAGAAAGACCATCATAACCTGGTGCTTTTGAAGGATTAACCTGAGAAAAGGTTTGAGTGACTTCCTCAGCAGTGAAGTTGCGGCAAAGCTTTTCATTATTCACCAGCGTCACACAACGATCTATGACTCGCAGGATCTCCTCATCAGGCGCAGCTCCTGATGACCGAAAGAGAGAGGTAAAGTAGCTCGCTACATCAAAATGTCATCTAGTTGATCACACCACACCCCCTCACTCTCCAACCCCTCAACCCAATTCTTTTTCCTACGACCATTCACTCTAGCATCGAAAAAGGTTGAATTTCGGCCCTCGTCTTTAAGCCACGCAACCCTTGATCTCTACAGCCAATATGTCTCATCTTTGTCCTAAGATCCTTTAGCTCCGCTAAGGCCTTGCTTCGTTGTTCGCAGACATCATCCGAAATAGGCGCCAATCAAGTAATAGAATTTGGTCTCTTAGTGCGTCTCCTCACGCTTTGCTTGCCCTCTACGAACCCTTTGCAATTTATCAAGTTGATCCCCCACCTTCTAAACTTTGCCAGATAATGACTCCTTTTTGTTCTCCCAAATCTCACGAACAATGTGTCTACACTGTTCCTCAGACGCCAAGCAAGCGTCAAATTTGAAGTAGTCACCCCTATGTGTTCGATTTGGAGAATAATTCTCTAAACTAAGTAGAAGAGCACAGTGATCTGAAGAAGCTATCAAAATAGACACTGAATAACCAGGAACTTAAGTAGCCAAAATTCTTAGCCACAAACCGATCAATACGCTCTTACACAAAAGAATGTGCCCTTGTACCACACGCCCATGAAAACCACCCCCTCTTGGGTCGAATATCCCACAATCTGCAGCTCTAAGACACCTTCGAAAATCATCTATGTGCACCTTCACCCGTCTTCGGCCTCCTTTTTTCTCAGAAAGATGGATAATCTCATTAAATCTCCTCCCACACACCAAGGGAGTGAGGTATAACATATGTGAAAGTCCATGCACTTCGACCATAAAATCCAGTAAATCTGAACCTGTGCTCGTTCTATTGAACCTTCGCATCAATGTGAAGGCCAAAAACTCTGTAGAGAACATTAATACCTTTCTTCCAAAGTAAAAGCAACCCAACACAATCTTCTGCTCTTTCAACAAAAAACAACCGAACATCCTCGTTGCAAGTTGTATCGACTCCACTTTATTTTTCCTTAGCTTAGTTTCCGAGATAAAGGTAAGTAGCAGGTCTTTTTCGGAGATGATCCTCCGTAGCTCTCAAACTGTCGCAGGGTTCCCAAGCCCCCGACAATTCCAGCACAAAATCGTCATGGCGATTGGCGGGGCTGAACCTTAGCCACCGCCATCAGTAAAACGACTTATGTATTTTCCGTCGGAATCTCGCTTGGATCCTCCTCTTCACTTGTACCAGCCCTAGCATGGTTTTTGTGATGTTCGCCTCTTGAATTTTTTATTTCCTTTACTCGGCTTTCCATCCTTCCTCTTTCCGGCGCTTGAAGATCTCACCTCTACCCACACAGGAGTTCGGGCCTGCTGTTGCTCCTCTTCCCTTGTAGGATCCCAAACCAAAAATATATTCGGGAACATACGCGGAAGTGAACTATCTAGTCCGAAGGGTCAGTAGGGTTGGAGTCCTCCTCTTGGAATATGCTAGATGAGTACAGTAGGTCCCTCTCCGGAACCCACGGTTTGCCACGAGGGAATCTAGTTGGCCGATCCGATAACGGGTTGTTTCTCGTACTCGTCATGGATCTCTCATGATTCTCATTTTCAACATCAACTATTCATTCCATTCTTCTTCTGCTACCTTCCTCTGTCCGTTTGTTAGTCGCCACTCATAGTCACTCTCCGAACTGGAGGGTACTGCAGTTGTTCCAATCGAGCAATCGATCTCAACTCTAACTTGGAGATAGTCACTCATCCATTCATCCCTGGACCTCGTGTCAGTTGCAATCGTCTTCCCTATTTTGTTGCCAATTTTTTCTGCAGTTTCCAGCCTCATAAGTCCTAAGGAAAGCTCACAGATTCTCACCCAGACTGCTAAAGGCCGAAAGTCAAATCCTTCCAGACTTAGCGTGGGGTCGAAATGTGCTAATGCCAGAAGAGTTCCTTCGAAACTCCAGGGTGTACGTTTGAAGATAGTGTGCTTATCGCTGAGGGTCTTGAACTTAAATAGGAACATGTTATCTTTCAGTATGTTGGACTCCAAAAGTCTATCGTAACCCTATATGGACCTGAAAACCTCAACACCACATCGCAATCCACCTTCTTTAGCCGATGATTTTAGCTACTACCCACTTATCCATTTCCAAAGATCATCTTCAGAAATGACCCTCGACGGAGAGATGTCCTCCGATTCTTCTTCAGTAAACATCAGAGGCTTCATCAAATCCGCAACCTCCTCCGACATGCTTAAAGTAATAAGGCTTTGAACAATTTTGAACCAAAGCACTCACACAATCTCACAGAATTTGACTTTCGGCCTTTAGCAATCTGGGTGAGAATCTATGAGCTTCCCTTGGGACTTATGAGGCTAGAAATGCAAAAATTGGCAATAAAATAGGAATATGATTGCAATTGACACGAGGTGGGGAAGGAAGGATGGTGACTATCTCCGAGTTAGATTGATCGATTGCTCGAAGTCGTTGCGGAGATGCGCCAAATGGGGCAGCTTGCGAATGGTCAGCCGAGAAAGTGTTTGTTGAAATATGAGAGGTTGTCTTCCTTTTGTCATCGATGTGGGATTATCGAGCATTTCTTACAGAGTGCCCGGGATTCTCGGAACAATTGCAGCAACCCCTCCAGTTCGGAGAGTGGCTACGAGTGACGACTAACAACAGAGAGGAAGGTAGTAGAAGAAGAAGTGAGGAATAGTTTATGTAGAAAATGAGAATCATGAGAGATCCATGACAATACGGGAAACAGCCCTTTATCGGATCGGCCAGCTAGAGTCCCCTGTGCATATAATTTCTTCGTTTAATCATTGTTGACAAATACTACTAAGATGAACTAAGTATCATTGTTGAAAATCACCAACAAAGCTGAAATTATTTTGTAAAATGGTATATAATAATTATTCGTTTAATCATTGTGGTTAAAGATTTTCCAACAGATGATTAAATATAATGAAATCTCAAACAACTCATTCACCTCTCAGTCTCTTTCGTTCACATGCACTCTCATTTGGTTTTTGTTCTTCATTTTCCGCCATGTAAATTGTAAACCCAAGTAGTGTTGTCTTTTAGCTTTTTATTTACAAAGAAAAATGGAGGAAGAATTGCTGGAACGCAACACCGATTGCGTTTATTTCTTAGCCTCTCCCCTCACTTGCAAAAAGATATTTATTCTTTTTGGGCTATCCGGAAGTAAGCTTTTTCTCTTTCGCACTTTCCCATTTACAACTCGCATTATGTGTTTTTGTTTAAATTTTTATGTTTTTGGAACTGTATGTCAATGATCTGGATATTCAGTGTTAGTTTTGAACCAAACCATCTAATTTTCTTTCTTTCTTCTTAATAAACTTTTAGTACTCCTTATGAAAGATATTCAGTGCATCATAATAGAAGTGAAAGAGGGCATAGGCTAAATTTTTTTGATCTTTTGTTTGGTTTTTCTTTAAATCAGGGAATTGGTTGTGAGTATCGACATAGTGAAATCGCAAGGCTTAATCCGAGAGACGTTGGTACTAGTTTACTGGGAATTGTATTGATTTGATCGTATTCTTTTTAATATTTCATGTTGATTATGAGACTGATATCGTGAACGAATTGGATTTTTTACATGTTTTGGAAATTGAGGACTGTGTTGCAAGTTTTAAAGTTGGGGACCTAAATACAAGTGCCTGAAAGTTCAGTGACCATATTGCAAACGTACTAACGGAAGTGTAACGACGTCAAACAGTCGGTTAAGTCGGAGATCAATTGCAAACGACTAAATATTAGAGGACTGTATTGCACGTTTTAAAAATTGGAATAAATAAAAAAAGTTTTAGAAAAATTTAGTAATATACTATACTTTACCCTAAATAATTAATATATGAACTCTGAATGAAAAAATTAGAGTAATATGTTTTACTCGTGTCTTGTGCTCAAAGAAAAGAATTAATGGACCGAGAAAAGGCAAAAGTATAATTCGGGACGGGATAAAAGGCAAAATGGGTAGCGTTATGCAAGAGTTGGTTCATAGTGGGCCTTTCCCGAGTTTCCTTGCTGCACAAGTTCAATGGAATTTATTGTTTAAAGGGATGTTTCGCTGGTCATAGGATGTAAACGACAAAATATTATAGGTTATTCGAGTTTGATTCAATAAAAATTCAGTTAATATTTAATTTAAAAGAATTTGACTCGAATTTATATCGATTTTTAACAAGTCAAGTGACTACTCAATATTCGACTCGAAAAATTAGAGACCAACTCGAAAAAAATATATATTGAAATTTTATTTTTTTAAATTAAATTATTAATAATATTAATATTTATATGTTTTTCTTTAAAATGCAATATAAGATTTCATGTATTTAAGTATTAGGTTCAACTCAGTTCGAGCTTCAACCAAGCTAAATATGAAATGTTTCAAGATCAAATTTTTTTCGAAATGAAATCTAACTTCAAATTTTTATTTTAAATTTGAGCCAAGGTTGACAATTTTAAGCTCGTCATCTTTCAAGCCAAACTCGAGCTTTCAATTTTTTTAAATTCAAATCGAGCTCAATATCAAACTCAACTCATCTCATTTATAATCTTAGTCATATATTAAAAGTTTACGGTCGTACATTTAAAAATTTCAAATTTTTATATAATTAAGTAATCTTTTTAAATTTTTATTGAAAATTAAATTTCTATTTATAAAAATGGATACGACTAACAAAATTTGAAGCAAAATGTAAAGATGGATCGGAACTCGGATGTTTATTACACATATACAAGTGAGGTGAGGTACTATTTTCATTCCGTTTCCATGATGTATAATATATTCAACCAAGTGGTAGGCAAAAAAACAAATACAGTTTTGGAGTTTATAGATGATGGGCAAATTATTGGAATGAAGGTGAAGTATGTTCCGGTTGATAGCAGGGTTTAGATCCCAGATGCGCCGCATTCTTTGAGGAGATTTAATAAATCATGTTCTGGGGCGCTTACAGACGGTAATATCATGCGATTCAAGGTCGGCCGGGTTTGGTTCCGGTAGTAGCTTCGTCTCGGATGGATCCTTCATTGCCGGCAAATCAGCTCTCCGTCGTACACTAGCCGTAGCCGATACTCGCTCTTTCCATATTCTTCCATCCTGATTTCACAACACATGTACAAAACATATATGCACAATCAATGACAAGCTCATGAGAAGTTATATGGCCCCTTTACCATAACCGTGACAAGCTATGCTAACAGGTACACAAGTCATGTTTGATTGGATTGGGAATGAAGACTTGGATATCCCAACTCCATATGAAGAACATGAACCGAAAACAAAAGATGAGTTCCCAAAGCTTACATTTAGAATCGAAGGCTCCGGTAGCTGGCATTGGATTGGTTGGTCATCATCCAAAGGTTCGATCGGATGTTCTACTGGTTTAAACTCGATCACTACTTCGATTCCATGAGCCGAAGCGTAGCCACAGCTGGTGCAAACAACATCCGGATTCGGAGCACGACTTCCCTTTCCACCTGAACCACAATTAGTAACTCATTAGCCGTACTCATGTATGTGCAACAACTCAATTCAACATATTAATAATAAGGAACATCTGCTTTAGCTTCTATAATAATTTTTGGGTTTGGATCATCATAGTCATCAAATGAATCCCAAAATTAAGGCAACTAAATGGCATATTGGGATAGAGAAACTCTCAAAAAAGTATCACATCATAAGAAAGGTCAGATCACAAATTGATATCAAATTTGACATCTTAAAGTACATCAACCAATTCCAACATGTCATCAATCAAATAGAATTCACTGATCAACAAAAGAAGATATAAAGTAATCTTTAGATTTACATGTTTCATGATTCCACTCAACAAATCCTTGGGGAAAAAAGAAAAAAATTCTTACAAGAGAACTATGGGATCGTCGATGGCCAGCCTTCCGAACAGAAAATCTAGGAAAATACCAACCATGTTGAAACTGTATTTCAGACAAAAGGTCTTCCGATCTTAGATTCGGTCAAGACAAAAAGTGAAATGTCAACTGAGAACCAAAGTTCATAAAAAGACAGTGAAAGGGAAGAAGATTATAAGAGTGGGGACTGCTTTAGGTTAGGGTTGGCTTTAGGTTAAGTTGGCTTGGAGTCATGGGTTTTTGTCTGTTTAGATTATTTTTTTTTTGGTACACTTGAACAAAGCAGTAAACTAGTGTCTCAGCTGGTGCTCCTCGTTCTTATCCGCTCCCAACAACGCCTGAATTTCAGGTGGAGGCACTTTAGAATAGCGGAATCATCTCCTTGTAGAAGTGCAAGATTCGCAGTTTATCGCGCATTTATTTCCTTCACGCCAGATGTGCCGAACTTCAACCCCATCCTTCCTTAAGGATTCTAAACATCATTTACCAAATTAATTTCAGAGGCGTCAACCATTTTGTCTCCATTAAAGAGGTCCATAATCTATTTTGCATCCATCTCTAGGATTAGGTTTCTAAGCCCTAGACTTTTCGCTAACAGAGACCCTGTCGAGCCCCCCAAATTCAGCGAGCGAGTTATTAATCCTCCCTAGTCTAAGCAATCCCTAGTCGTTTAGATTAGATTCTTTGTCATTTGGATGTAATTTTTTTAGGGGTAAACTACTTGTTTAGCATCTAAACTATCAATTTTTTTTCATTTCAGTGCCTAAACTTAACGCCATTAATTCGTATCCTAAATTTCGGATAGTTAAAATAGTGATCCAATTCCAATCTGAAAAAACTAAATATCCGAATGTTCGATAGCTAAAACAATGATTTAAATTTAATCCAAAAAATTAAATATCCGATTTTTTCGAATAAAATAATATCTGAAAATCTGATCCAAACATATCACTTAAAAAACGAAGAGAAGTAGATTTATTGTCTGAAAACACATATGAATGTGATTGAGCTTCCACCTCATGTACCTAAAGTTTAAGATTTTAGGGGCTATTTGTTTGTCTCTTAACGTTAAATCGTTCAGCGCTGAATGTTAAAACCGTTCAGCATACAGCGCGTTTGTTTCGTACCTCTAATGATCCAGTGCTGACTGATTCAACAAACAATGTTGAATGATTCAACACATAATACATTATGATCATTCAGAGCCAGTTATCAAACAGCATGTCACATTCAGAGCCTCTGAATCATTCATTTAAATCATTTAGAGCTTAACCATATAAGTAGACAAACATCCCCTAACTTAGAAAATCCAATATTATGTGTATATGTGTATTTCAACTGGAAGAGCAAGGGATACAGTTGGTTATGGACTATTGTAGTTATATTATTAAGAATTATTTCGAACTCTTTATAAATAAGATTACATAGTATATTAGGTTCATATATTTTTTATTAAATGATATATAATATTAATAATTTATAGTAGATAAGATCCCTTGTTTGCTATCTAAAACTATGAAATTTCGGGTAAATATTTGATCCATGGGGACCCTTTATTTCACCGCAGTGTTCATTCCTAATTTATCAAGTCAGTGAGCATATTTGGATAACATGAATCTTCTATAAACAAGGTTCTATTTGCCCTTTGGTGGGTTTATAAATAAGATTTGCATCAATAAATTTAAAATAATAATTAACGATATTAATCCCATATTTTCTAACCGGTTGAAGACATAATAATAATATAATAATAATAATAAATAATAATAATAATAATAGAAGAATTGAAAATGTCTCAGCTACTAGGCCTATAGCTAAAAGCACATTATTATAATATGAAATCGAAAATTTTCAAGTACATATTAAATTTGATTATACAATATTTTTCATATATCCAATATGAATTATTCAAAATTCAGATCAATATTTGAATACTCAGATCAATCATCGGATAAATAAATTGATTAATTTCAATCATGTTTTTTTGCACGCCCCTAATGTCCATATAGGATCAAAACAATCTTCTCCATATCAATCATAACTAAACTCATTAATGTTAATGTATACAAGCAAAATGTAGATAATGATATAGATCAATTATGGGCAATAGCATGAAAATTATATACAATATGAACCAAACATACTATTGGTCCTATTTAAACATTAATGAGACCAAAAATTTTACCAAAATTAGAATGTAATAAATGAAAAAAAAAAAAACTTTATTTTCTGCATAAGTAACCTTACAATATCCTTAACACAAGTAATTAAATTGTATCTATAACACAAGAACATTTTAAAAATTGCAAACTATTATTTAAACTAAATATCCTCGAATGATATTATATCTGCATGACTAGTGTGTTCATAATAACTAGAGTAATAATCCCTTGATAAACGTACAACCATAAGTTTATACTCATGCCCGGGACTAGGACGTTAGAGGTCCTGTGCAAATTCTTAAAACAAAAACAAATAGAGGCCTAAACTTCTTCCTGAACTCCTTTCTCGTAAAGTGGAGTTAGACCCAAAAAAATGAGATAAGCTTTACAGTTGTAGCACAATACTAATTATTAATATTTCTCATATGACTTCAACAAGATTTGATCGCAGGTTCTGTGGTTTTGTGCCCAAAAATTTTACCACTTATCCATAATACTTTGTTTGTTTTTTTATTGTAACAATAGCAATAAATCTAATTTTTTGGGGCCCTTTCTATTCCGGAGCCCTGTCCCGTCGCGCACGTTGCGCTGTCCTAGCCCCACCTCAGTTTATACCAATACGTTTTATGAACACCTTACTCTAAATTTTCTTTAATAACAAAACTTAATATCTATATGCTTAGACTTTAAAATATTTTTGTTAGTTGTCATAAAACAAATTATCTTTCTATTCAATCCAGAACTAATTGTCCATGTAACCAAATTGTTTAAATATATGCTTAATATCTTAAAATACATTGTGTCTGAATGCATACAAAACTGGTTAAAATGAAAATAAAAATGGTGGAAAAACATAGAATAAAAAAATCAGTTCTACATATTTTACTTCAGGCCATGTATATCAGTTTTCATCATCTGAGTCATCAAATGTTATTTTTTTAGCCTTTGGAGCATCAGCAGCGATTTCCTTGAAGTGAGCCCCATATAGCTTGGATTACTGTATTAAGACGATGATCAAACATGCATACTAGTTCAAAGTTCAAGACGGTTTTGCCCTTCACTAATACAGAAGGCACACAAGGATGCATGCAAGAGAGGGGTAAAAAAACAAACCACCTTCTTGACATGAGTTCCAAATTTCAACAGTGCTGGTGGTACAACCTGCCCAGCTTCTTTGAGAACATTTACCAGTTCTCCAGCGAGTCCCTGCCATAAGCTTGTCACTGTTTGAAAGAAATAAAATTGACCATGTTCCACTCACCAATCCTTATCGAAACCAACTTGTTTAATTTAAGGGTGTAAAATAAATTTGCACTAGTTTACCTTGTTCTGCTTAGTGAAGATATGTGAGCAACACCCTTCCTACCAGCTCTTCCTGTCCTCCCTATCCGGTGTACATAATCTTCTGTAGTGAGAGGAAAACTATAATTGATCACTACTACATCTGGAATATCCAATCCCCTAGCAGCAACATCCATAGCTACCTGAATCACAAGGTGTTAATAAGTATCAATATGCCTAATATTACTTACCAATCAAATTTTGCAAAGGCCTATAGTCAAAATCAACATAAAACCCCAGGCTCCAAGTGTGCTTTCGTTTTTTATCTGGTTGGACCATAGTAGTACTGCAATCTAGTCTAGAGATCCAACTAATCTTTGCACACATTGGCTTTCCGCAGAAAGTTGTAACAATATTTAAAAACAAAATATAATTTGCAGGAGTATACCATCAAAGGGCAGCTTCCTTTCTTGAATGATAAAGCCTTAGTGCGATCATTTTGTGCTTTGCGACCATGTATAGAAACAACATTCCAGCCACCAGGAAAAAATAAAACAAAATAAACTAAAAAAGCAAGAAGTCGAAATAAAATGATAGTTAAATTCTGACGCAATCACGTGTGCAAGACTGATTTTGAACTTTTAACCCCAACCAGCTTGAACCATCAATAATTCTTATGATATTTAATTGCACAACTCCACATTAATATCACCCAATGACATGTTGGACTAATATCATCAAATTAGATGATTACCATTCTTGCAGATTTTAATAGCTCAGGTGATTAATTAAAGTCAAAACTAAGATGAGACCTATAATAATATCAAAGTTCAAGGGCCATTTTAATTAAAGGAATGAATTTTCAAACTTATTTATTTAACATGCATCCCATTTTAAAAAACAAATTTCAAATTTTAAATGCCACCCATTCTATTTTGCCAATTAAGAGATAACTTATTTTTTAAATACAAGGGAAGTAAAATTTACCTTCTCTTGAGCACAATTTCTATACGATCAGCTTCTGCCTGGTACAAGACAAATACCAACACTCTGTTCCTGATGGAAATGAAAACCTCTATGTCAAGACTCAACAGAGTATAAAATTACCAGAAGTCAAAATATATAAAGATAAAAAATAACAGAATAATACAAGTCTAGTCAACTTAGAGTAACAGTATGGGCTTAGTATCCCCGTAAAGGTTAATGCCAACAAAATGAAGCAATAATATAATAAAAAATCCTATTAGATAAATCAATATTCATAATCTACTAGAGAACATAAGGATGTCTCGGATATATCTAAATTCTAATATTTTGGGCAGATCTTTGGGTTTAAACGAATTGTCTAACCCTTGAACAAGTTTAAGATGACACGTTAATAATAATTTAAATTTTATATATTTATATTAAAAATAACAGCTTTAATTGTAAATCACCCCTTGAAAAGTTCTTTGTTCACTTTCACCCTTGATATAATATTATTCTTAATATTTATATATTTATTTATATTTTTGTCCAATAAGATGATGACACGTGTTAATACCATATTTGTTTAAATTTAAACTAAACAACAAAATATGCTTTCGCTCAGGAGAAACTCACGAACAAAGCCTTCTCCTCCTCCTTTTAAAGGCTCCGATGAGGAGCTAACAATCGCCAAACACCCTCCTTTAACCACCATGATTTCTAAACGAAATCCTAAATCACCTATCCTCTCAATCGAATAAAAAGCAGGTTCTGAATCTTAAAAACTCAACCTTTCAAGACCTAAAAAGATGACTTGGACATGCCACGTTAGTGTTTGGGTCTATTTCTATTTGGTCAACATCATGTATTGATCGTCAGTTGATTAATAATTTTCATCTAACCAATGTATTTTTTAATTCAAAATAAAATATTTTGAGATCAAATGTTTAAAAATAATAATATGGATAAATTTGACAATAAAATCAAACGTTAAAATTATTTTATTATATTATGTGGATTTTAAATATAGAGTAGATATTTATAATTTTTCTTTTAATGGACAGGAAAATGGAAAGGGGACCCTCGCGAAAGCTGGAAACACGTGATTTTCACCCGTCTTCGCAACCAGTGAATTACCAATTTTAAGGTGTAATCACAGTGGTATTGCCACGTGTACTACCACTAGAGATAATCTGTTACCTTACCCAGTCTAGTGTCTACCAATAGCGGGTCCAAACTCGTAAATATTTCAAAATAAAAAGGGCAAATATTGAATTGCGCACAATATCCCGCGTCACTCCCAAGCCAAGCCAATTTACGAAAAGAGTAAAGTAGAAGTTCATTATTTCAAGTCTCAACAAAAACTGGCCTTACTTTGGAGAAAATTTTGGATCTGAAACAGAGAGAGAGAACGAGAGTATGAATCGCCACCACGATCCAAATCCTTTCGATGAAGAAGAAGTCAATCCATTTTCGGTATTGTTTTTCTTTATTTCCCTTTTTTGCCCTTTTCAGATTTACATTTTTTCGTTCTGTTTTTTGTGTGCGTTAGTCGGTTTCTCGACTTCTCAAGGCTAGTTTCGGAATTAGGTTTGGAGAATACTGGATCTGAAAACTTTGATTGCTGACATTTCGGTGATGAATGCTTCTAGTTGATTTTTTTTCTTTTGTTGTAATTAATGAAAAAAACTATATATTTTAGCTGCTGAACTTTCTGTGTGTATTTTTTAGGTGTTTTTTTTTCGATTCTCAAAACGTAATATAAATTAAAATGTTTTCTTAATAATATATATTGAATGTAGTTTCAAAATTGGTTACTATGATTTGGAAATTTATGGACCACACAAGTTCAATTTAAGCTGAACGTGAACCTATTTCTTCATTGTTAACCGTGAGACCATCTATGTAATAACTCGGGGTATTTATCGAGCCAGTCAATCATGAATTGAACAATGTTTGACTCGATAAAAATATGTCTCGATTCGTTGCTCGTTAAGCTCAATTAAATTTTACTTGTTACTAGACTCTACGTTCATTACTCAACTCGTTGCTTGTTAAGCTCACCAAAATTTTTCACTTAACTATATGTAAAATCTAGTAAATTATTAGTTAATAATTTAGTATCTTTCTTATTGTTTATTATAGAATTAATAAATTAAGTAATTATTAATTATAATTCAATATCTTTCTTATTATTAGAAAATTAATAATTATTAATTAGACTTTCTTTTCTTAATGGAATGATTGTTTAAGGTAATTATTAAAAAATATAAAAAAGTTAATGAATTGTTCGCTAACTTATCAAGTTAGATCTTGCTCGACTCAACTCGTTATGGTCTCAAGTCAAGCTCGAGTTTGAGTCGAATCAACCCGAATGTTGACCGAGTTTTGACCAACTCAAGTTCAAGCTACTCATGAGTTGTTCAACTCATTAAGCACCCCTAGTAATAACGTTGATACACACTAGTCACATTTATAGTATACACCATGTTAAGTGCTGTTATTTGGACAATTAATGCTTATTTGGCATGATTTATATCTCTTGATACTGATGTTTCCCATCTTATTCCGTCGTCTTTTGGTGTGCATTAAATTTAAAATTTTAAATATATTAGACCATGTTGTTTAGTGTTTTTACTTATTTGAGTTTCATTGCAGAATGGTGGTGGTGTTGCTCCTGCACGACCGCTTGCATCTGAACCTCGGGGTTTTGGGCAGAAACATGATGCTACTGTAGATATACCTCTGGATACAATGAACGTAATGAAGTTTCCGTGTCCTTTACATTTCAATAGCATTAATACTTACTGATTATTTTGTTTTATTGACTTTCTTAATTGCAGGATTCCAAGAAAAGAGAAAAGGAACTTGCAACTTGGGAAGCTGATCTCAAAAGAAGGGAAAAGGTTGTTTTTAACTCTGTGCTTGTTTAGAAGCATAAATCTCTTGCTTTCTTTTTTCTTCAAGTAAATACATATATTCACTAGATTATATCCTGTGATGCCTCCTTTCGCGGGCACAACATTAATTGTTCTTATGATGCTACCTCAACTTGAGTTTTGAGTTCTTTATTTAAACTTATGTTCTATTTTTTCGTTTTTATTTTCAGGATATAAAGCGAAGGGAAGCTGCCGTTTCACAAAGTAAGAGAACTGGACCACAAGCAACTTTCTAACTTTACTTTCTTTTCTAGTGGTCTGAAAAAGTACTAAATGATGCCTCTTTTTTGTCATGGTATATCAGCTGGTGTTTCCACAGATAATAAAAACTGGCCACCAATTTTCCCAATTATACATCATGATATAGCTAATGAGATACCAGTTCATGCTCAGAGGCTGCAATATCTTGCATTTGCAAGTTGGCTTGGTATGGAGGTTTATCTTTTCATGGATTTTTCTCCGCTACTCTCCATTCTTGCCTTTTTAATGTAAATTGTTCGAGTGTATATACAAAAGACTATCTTGTAAACTTTATGTGTTCAATTTTTTGCAACTGAATTTTGTTGTTGTATTAGTCTCTGTCCTTTTTATACTTGAATGTATCTAAAAATATCTTATTCGCTTGTAGTTCTTTTTCCAGTTTAATCCTTAAGAAAAACAATAATAATACTATTATTTTGTGCATACATGCATGTAAAAAAGTGATGACCAAATTTATGCAGTTTGTCTAGATGCCATTATCGTGTAATGTATTCAGAGTATTTATCTCTCTCTCTTCTTTTAGGATTTTCTTTTAATCTTCATTTAATAGTTACAGTATGGTATTAATTTTGGCAATTATGCCAAAGTTTGTGCCTTATCACCTCTCCATGTTTTGTATTACTGACATGCTTTAATTTATCATATGTCAGGCGTAGTTCTTTGCCTTGTTTTTAATGTTATTGCGGTGATTGTTTGTTGGATTCAAGGTGGTGGTAAGTATTTTCTGATTCTCCGATATTTTGCCTTTATTCTGGAATGTGGTCTAGGCATGCAGTAGTGTTTATATTCTAACTCGGTTCATACGTTTTAGGTGTTAAAATTTTTTTCCTTGCTGTAATCTACATGTTGCTTGGATGCCCTCTTTCATATGTGTTGTGGTACAGACCTCTCTACCGAGGAATGAGGTAAATATTTAGTGCTTGGTTTGAATATTCTATTTTTAGCTTGAAAAAAGATAAAATTTTGTGCTGATGGTTGTTCTAATGGGTTTCATCTTACAGGACAGAGTTGTTCTAATGGGTTTCATCTTACAGGACAGATAGTGCCTTGAATTTTGGTTGGTTTTTCATGTTCTACTTGGTGAGTTTTAGTAGTGATTGGGAGCATTATTGTTATTTATTGCTTTCGTTTAACCTGTCTATCTGCTTTGTGTAGCTCCACCTTGGGTTTTGCATTTTTGCTGCAATTGCTCCTCCTGTTGTCTTTCATGGGAAATCATTAACGTAAGTTCTTCACTCCCTAATTTGCTCTTGCGGAAAGACCTTGAGTTGGCATAGTTGTTGATTGTCCAAGCAATTTTGTATGTATAGTTGTGATTGAATGTATAGATGTTCGAGCCTGTTTAGATGCTGTTATAGCTACTTCTGGATGTTCCAAATTCTAACCTCTTTTTGTTAGTTACCGGACATTCTAACCTCTTTTTTTCTGTTTTGCTTTGTCAAGATGCTGCTTATTTGGTTGAAATTTTTTTATGATTTGTATTTTCTGATGCCTGTAGTGTATCTCCTTTTTTGTTAGTTACCAGGCATTCTACCTCTTTGTATTAGATTTAAATATATTCCTATTCAAAAGTACGTGTTTTAGTGAGAGAAGCTCAGCTTCTCTCTAACCTAGGCGTTTTCAAAATTCAAATTCAAATTTCCACGAGCCCCAGGCTCTCTCCACCGACAACCACCAGTCGTCCGCCGCCTTCGTCCGCCACCGCCGCCGCCGTCGTCATCCATCATCCGCCACACTCCGACCACCGTTTGAAGCCGTTTTTTTCCTGGGAAGATCGCCAGGTGTTTCCTATTCTGGGTTTGGTTTTCCGATTAGACTCTTTTCGTTGTAGATCTAAACGCCGCTCACGGCCGTTTTCGTCTCATCACCGTTGAACGTACACCGGACATCGCATCTCCTCTGTACTCAGAGCCTTTCGCGACCATAACCATTTTTCTTAGTGTCGAGAAATAGTTGCATCTCTCTCCATGATTTTGTAGTGAGCAGTTTCAGCTAGAACAGACTCTCACTACTCCAAACCTTCTGCTTTCTCCTCCTCTGCCGACCCAGTCTTCAACTCATCTATTGGTGGATTTCCTCCGACACGCCCATTTAGCTTTGAGCTCTTGTTCTGGAAATTTTTATTCCAGGGGTTATACGTAACTTCAGTTTACTTCGTCGGTAGAACAGACGCAGTGAGCAGTTTTGTAGTAAGCAGTTTCAGCAAGAACAAACGTTCACTGCTCTAAACCTTCTGCTTTCCTCCTCTGCTGTCCCAGTCTTCAGACTCATTTATTGGTGGATTTCCTCCGACACTGCCGATTCAACTCTGAGCTCTTATTCTGGGAATTTTTTTTCCAGATTATTCGTCAAGTATCTAGGTTTTTCACTTCATCAGTCTTTCATCACTTGCCGGTGTTGGAATCCACTCTTCTCTCCAGCAGAGACCTTCGTCCATGCTCATACACCCTCTGCAGCTGCACCTTCTCCCCCATCTCACCCTTCTAATCCTGACGAGGTTCGTACTATCTTCATTATGGTCTGCCTGAAGACGTCAAAGAGAGAGAGCTACAAAATCTACTTAGATGGCTTCCAGGTTATGAAGATTCGCAATTGAACTTCAAGGGAGAAAAGCCTAAGGGTTTTGCTCTCTTCTAATGCAAATTTGCGGTTGCTGCCAAGGATGTCCTTCAGAAAATGGTTTTTGATGCTAAGTTGAAGTCTCTTTTGCACATTGAGATGGCAAGGAAGAATCTTGTTGTTAAAAGAGTTTTCTGATTCTGATGCTTTGACAATGGACGTTTTCCTGTTCATCCAGTATTGCCATTGCCAAATCCAGCTTCTGTAGGATCTCCTAGTACTCATGTGCCTGTTAAAACTGGGTGTTGCGTTAAAAAGTCTGCAGTAGATGGTGTCCACGAGGGAATCGGGAGTCCACCACAAAGGGGTGCAGTAATGACAAGTCTGGATGTATACGTTATTTATTGAGAATTTACCAGAGAAGATCCATTGGAAGAGGTTTGGATATTTATTTTGCTCTCACGGTCGGGTACTGATGCTTTTATTCAAATAAAGAAATTCAAAAGGAGTTCACTTGGTTTCATTCGCTTCGCATCAATCGAAGAGCAGGAGAGCGATCTCAAAAATGAAGGCTATCATATCGACGGCAGCAAAATTGAAGTTTCTTTCGCTAAATTCAAACCTCGACATTCCTATTGGAGAAATCCTCGACAGGTGTTTTTCGTAAGTCCGAGATGGGAGATGATTCGAGGAAGAATCATTATAAAGCTGAAGGGTTATAGATGAAGAAAAACTTCAGGTGTTGAGCAATTGTCTAGTGGGAGGTGCAAAGAATTTATCAAAATCGGTCATCTCGCTAGACAAATGCATGCAAAGGGCCTCACTGCTTCTCCTTAATGAGAGCTGCTGGTAGCAGTATTAATGATTTTCGAGACTCTGCTTCATTGAGAAGTGTTGAGAACGATAAATCAAAGACTCTCGCAGAGTGGTTCTCCATGTCGAAGCTAGGTCAGAGTTTGGTAATGGAGTGTCGCCGAGTATTGTTAGTTTGCGAGGGTGTTCCGTTTCACGTATGGAATTGGGATACTTTCAGAACATTGCTGATTGTTGGGGTCAGTTACTAGCAATCGATGAAGCTGTCAGTCACCATCATCCTTTGATCGGGCAAAATTCAAGTCCTCGCAAAGGCTGGTGCGAGAATTGATGCGACGTTGGAATTGAAGGTTGGTGACAACTCCTTCAAGATCATGGTGCATGAGATAGAGCCTTCATTCAAGCCAAACTCTTGGACCTGAAGAAGACGTCTCATAGATCTTGTCTCTCTAATTGTGTTTTGATTTAGTTTATATGGTTGCAGGTGTTGCGTCCCTTTTGTATTATGTTCTGTTGCGTTGTTTAATTCTATTGCTGGAGGTGTATTTAGAAATAAGTGATTCGATTGCGACTTGGATGAGGTTTTATGAGCTTAAGGTGTTTGTTGTAATGGTGAATATCACCATAGGAGGATATTCCGTGTTATCTTTGTATTGGGTATATTATTAATAAACTTTGAGGTACTCTTTTTTCCTTCCAATGTTCGTTAACATACTTCTTAGTATGTGAAAGAATACGAAGGAGTTTTTAATGAGACCTCCAACTTCTATAAAAAAAACCTTTGTATTTTACTATATTTTTCTGTTGCCTCTAATTGCAGTGGTATCCTGGCGGCAATTGATTTATCGGATGATATGATAGCAGGGGTAAGTTGCACTTCTTTTGCATGTTGGAATTATTTCCCTCTTATTGGCAGCTAGTTGTAGCAACCTAAGGGATGTACATTGTTGTCCTCAATTTTTTGACAAATAAAATTTACCAAGTACCATTGTTCTCAGGAGAGTATTGAGAGATATATGATAATCCATGGATGCTTTTGCTTTTGATAGAGTCTAACCCTTTTCTCAACATTATGTTATTAACTATTTGGGCTTAACTAATTTATTTGTGTTTTACAGATTTCTACTTGTTGGTTTTGGACTGTTTTGCTTGGAGTCCCTGCTGAGCTTGTGGGTTATTCAGGTTTAGATACAGCATTTCTCTTGATTCATAATAGTTAGTTATTTAATTAATGTATTTTTATTTTAATAAAAAGGATATGTGGCTATGTCATCTGATTTAATTATTAATGCTGCTCATGAAATCTGCACAGTTGTTTTTACAAGTTTAGGTGAATATATGAAAACTGAGATCTATACGCTATCAAATCAGTGTCATGATAGATTAAATAATTTATGCGTTTGATTATGTTGCTGCTGCTGTTAATTTTTCTTACACATAGCTGTAACTGCTTTGCCTTGATATTTAGTTGCTCAACTATTTTGTGTTGTCTGTGCAGAAAATTTACTTGTACTTTAGGGGGCACAAGTAAAGATATTAAAGCGAGGCTGTGCTGTGGTCGTATTTGGTGGGGGGCACAAAGTAAAGAGATACAAAAATGCGGCTATGCTGTGGTCATATCTGGATGTTTGTTGACGGTGCTTCTCTCCATCTAATTGGTTTTTTATATATAAATAGTATACCTTGTTATTGTATGTCGTTTTATGATTGTGGAATGGATTGATACAATAACGGTTTGTATGTCATTACAACTGTGTAGTTCGACGAAATCATAGTTCTTACTGGCTTTTGAGAGTTGGAAGAGGGTTCAAGTAATTTCGAATTTGTAATCATCGAAATTTATTTCCAATTATTGGTTTATACTTTCATGTGGCATGTCCTCAAACATGTTTTAAATAAATTAATCCATCTTTGAATGTAAAACCTTAATTTATTAATAACTCAAATCAGTGTAGAAGTCGGGTTACAATCATTCTTCGAAGTCACTCTTTTTTGGGCCAATCATCATGATATGGCCGCACGTTCCACAATTAAAATGTAACATATGTAGAGATTCAATTTACCATTCTATTTAATCCTCACTGGTATATCAACATCTTAAAAGATTATAAGAATATAATGATCATATGATAAATAAATGTATTATCTAAAAAATTATTTTGGAAAATGGACAAAAATATAAAATCTTCATGAATAAATTTCCGTAGTATCTACTTACATGATTAGTTGATTAAAAAAACTACATTATAAGAAATATATTCAAATTTGTTTCATACTCAATCAGCAGAAAATAAATTAAACATCCTATTTTTAATCAAACTAAATTTTATATTTTCTCAAAAACAATTTGAATCATATCTATTTCAGATCAATCTCTAACAAAATAGAATAAACCCAATGATTATACATGGTAATTATCAAACCAAAGAGCCTAATCTATTCCATAATCTCTAAATATGACTATGAAGGTTGAAAGTTACTTGACCAAGCTCGACTGTCAAAAAGTACCAAAAAATAATCCAGGACCATATAAGAGGACTTTTAAATAATCGCTTCTAACATAAAATTGATTAAGAAATAAGTCATTTTCTATTAATGAACTTTAGTAGGGTAGGAGGGTTTTAATTTTTATTAATCTGACTATGTATAGTATTGCAATTGATGTTCCCTCGTATGATTTTACCATGTTTTATCTCTCGATCAATATGAGAAAATAAAATTTTCACTTTCAATCAAGTTAATTTTTTTTATTTTTCTTAATCGATAAATCGAATTCAAATCAACTAACGAAATAGAATGAACTCGATAATTTTCCGTTTGATAATCAGTAAAGCTTTAGCAGGTAGGATGGTTTTAATATATAATAAATCTGATCATGCATAGTATTGTAACTGTGCTCCCTACAAATACCTTAACAACATGGGTAAAATCCGTACTTTGGAGGACGAGAAGGCATATTGTCAATCTCACCACAATCATGTTTTCATCAAAGAGTTGAATGTCTTCCATCATCCAAAATGGCTTGATGTTCATCAGGATCTTCCTTGGAATTACCCACCACTTTGTCTTTATACGAGATCACCCAAGGCCACCGAAATCCTTCGTTCACCCATAAGATTTGAGTTAAGAACGGTCCTCTAAAAGATCCAACTAGCTTTACACATATAAGCCCAACTTGAAGAGCTTAGAAAGGAGCCATTGTGGCCTAACATCAGTAACCACACCAGTTGTTTGATTTTGAAATAAGGTAGGTCGAGAAGCTTTGTACTTACATGAAAATAAAACAAGCAGCTGCAAGAGCGTATTTTGCAAACGGTAGGCTGTTGTTATTCTTCACTCCTAGTTTTTTCGCCCATTATTTCTTTGTGCATATGAAATGAATGACCCCTTAAACATTACTTCACAAAGGAACAGTCCAAAGATTGACTTGCATAATGCATGGCATAGGCTGCATATCACCTCCACCCCCAAACCCCTCATCTTTAAAAAGCCAGTCCCTCCATGCCACGTGGCACACAAGAATATCCAAAACTACAAAAAAAATAGCACCCCATGCCCTGTAGCAAATGAATTTGGAAATGACTCTTTTATCCATGGCCAATTGAATAGAGTCCATTCATATCACCTCCAAAACTAGGGGCAGTTAGAGGAATCCAGAAACAAAAGACACCTCAGCTTTCCATCACCTTAGCAATTCCATTTCTCCCTTCAACCCTTCCTCTTCTTTTTGTGTTCCAAAATTTTCCTTGGAAGTAAAACAATCCAAACTCTCTTTTATGTGGTCTCTGAGGACCATTTTAGCAACCTCTTCCTGCCTTAAAAGCTCTCTAAATTCTCTTCCTCTAGCAGGCAGACCAAGAGAGAGCAATGGTAGTTTGCACAGTTTACACCACTGGATCTCTCAGTTCAACATGTTCAATCTCCCACCATCGAAAAAAACTTAAGTTCTCACCAAAAGCACCTAGTTTTCTACAGCGCTGGAAAGAGAAGCAGCAGCAGCCCCTGGGTGATAAGCTGCTCTCTAGGCTGTTGGGCCTGCATATACTTTTTGAAGGACTTATTTGACCAACAATAATTTAAGGACTTAAAACAAAAAAGGGGGCATGGTTTAGGGGCTTATTTTTACTTAAGCCTTTTTTTAAACTACAACTGTTGATGCAAATTGGGGTGCTTCAATATAGGTTTGATGAGCGTGTGAGGGATCTGTTAGACTTCAGTATCTATTTGGACATCAGCAATGAGGTCAAGTTTGCATGAAAATCCAGGTGAAGTACTTTGTATTGTAATGTAAAAAAAAAATGTTGTTCCAAGCCTGGATTTTGCTGGTTAGCGTCATCTTACTTTTGTCATGGAAACATAGAGGGACATGGGCTGAGAGAGGACACAGCCTTGAGAGCATTAAAGCCGCATCGAAGCCAGGAAGCCCGATTTCGATGCCTATAGCGGTATAATTTACCCTACCTATATAATTCCATATTTAATTTTATTTACAAGTAACCGTACACATCTAGGAATGGCAGCTACATGTATACAAACTTACAATAATCTTGTGTTTGGTGGGTGCACTGCAGATCCTCAGAAGCAATACGCGGATGCAGTGATCGAAGTGCTGCCGACTCAGTTGATTCCGGACGACAACGAGGGGAAGGTTTTGAGAGTTAGGTTGATAATGAAAGAAGGGGTGGAGTATTTCAGTCCAGTTTACCTGTTTGATGAAGGCTCAACCGTCTCATGGATACCATGCGGCAGGAAACTCACTTGCTCTTACCCTGGCATCAAATTCGCCTACGGACCCGATTCATACTTCGGGAACGAGGTATGCTTCCTTCTCTGTCCATAAATGAACTCTGGAGTTGTTAAATCTTCCATGTAAACGTAAATGTTTAATCTCTTTAGGTATCTATTCTGGAAATGGACGGGCAATTTGACAGATTAGATGAACTGATTTACGTTGAAAGCCATTTGAGCAACCTATCTACCAAGTTCTATGGGAAGTCACCCAACAAATGTTGAAGCATTCTGATTTCCTGGAAGTAACAACGGAACCGGCCTCTTCCAGACTATTGTCGGGTTGAAGATAAGAGACCTCTACGAGCAATTACCACTACCAAAACTGCTGCTCCACTTGAAGCAACAAAGCCTAAGACTTTCCTCATTAATTGGACAAAGTTTTGGCTTCCTCTTTTAGCTTCCCACAGTTTCCACTTCATATTTCAACTTTCATTTTGAGCCTTAGGCCTTTGCTCTCCTAAGAACAAGCATGCTCCTATATATTTTCTTCTGTTGTAATCTAGAAAAATGAATCCCAGATCAAATTCAAGTTAAAGAAGTTCATACAAGGCTGATATCCCCACGTTGTTAGCCATAATGATGCTTACGATTTTACCTTTTGTTGGAACAAGAGGATTTGTATAACGTTGTTTGTAGCGACCGGGTTGGGCCCAAAGTGAAAGCTAACACGAAATTAAATAATAAAAAAAATTATAACTCTCGGGGTTAAATTTGAAAGATTTGAGATGTTTGTTCGAAAATTTAAATACTGAGAATCATTATTTCATGAAGATGAACAACGTACTTTAAAATTAGTTTCATTGACGACCATCGTCAGAGTATTAACACATTTAACCTTTAGTTAGATTTTCATCAATTTCTAGTGAGTTTTGTGAAAAACGAATCCGATGATAAGAAAGATGAGTGAAATATGAATGTGCTAATACTGATTTTGCTTTGAATGACAATCCGTGACAGGCTTCAATTGATAACCAAAAGTGGTAAAAGTTTAGTGCCTAAAATTAAAATATTTAAAATTTAGTGACAAAACCGAAATACAAAAGAAATGGTTAATAAAATCTTAAAACAGTTTCATTTTGAGTATCAAATATCTAAAATAAAATGATATCATTTTGACCATATCATTACATGGACAAAAATTATAGTTCAGTGAGATCGATATAGTTTACCCTTTTATATAATATTCTTTAGGATGAATTCGTTTTCATTTTTTTTTTGGATGACATTTAAGAATGAAGCAAAGCGAGAGCATTTTATACAAAGAAATTTGGAAAACACGAATGATCATACGATGATTTCATCCGCAACATCATTGTTTAGAGTTGAAATACTGCTGTAAATATAATGATTCTGGAGGGGACATGCAAGTGTGCAGAATTGTTGCAACCGATAGTGTCAACCTTAGCCAACAATCGCGATCAAGCTTTGCCTGATTACCGGGACAGAGCAAAACAATGTGCCAAATATACCAGTGAGACCATAAGCAATGGCACAAAATGGAAGGGCTTCAGGTTCCTTGGCTGACAGTGCAGCTGTTCCCAATCCATGGGCACTGGAACAACACAAAAAGAAAATATGTCAACAAAATGAGACTAAGACTAGTCGTAAAATCGAGTATAGTGAGCTCTCACTGGTTTCATTATTGACCATGGAGGTACATACCTAGATGCCGTAGCTATCCCTCGAGCAATAGGATCACGGAAACGTAATTTGTCAAGCGTTGCTTGCACAAAGTTTGCGCCAATTAGACCAGTCACTACAACTGCAGCAGCCGTGAGAGATGAATTGGTGCCTACAAGCAACATAGACAAGCTATCATATCCACTGAAACTAATCCAATAATTGCAACCGGCAACTCTGAAGCGTGGTTTATCTTCCATTTATGTGCTCAGAGTCGAACTTTTTTGTTTAGTTATGTTATGTCAGAAATGAATCAGAAAACAAAGTTGCCTGCAATCTTCTGCAAAGTGTAGAAGGCAAGTTCTCTTACCCTCAAAAAAGGAAACAATGCTGAGAGCTAATGCCACGGTTATACATCTTGGTAGAATCGAAATAGTCAGGCTTGGTTCTAATCCAAGAAGACGTCCAACAAGGGCGGTTGAATACAAAGAAAAAAAGGCTTGACAGGATGATTGATATGAAGATCTCAGCTGCATGTCTCTTAACAAGCTGAAAAAGTAAATAGAATTTCATTGATTGGGGCTTACGTTACTCGTACTCGAGGGTGAGTGTTAAATACACATATCTATCTGACATTACCTTTCTCTGTTTGAACATTGAGAAAGCAAAAGAAAGAATAACAGAGCCCAAAAATCCCATGAGAATATCACCAGCTCCAGGATTAGATGACACCTTTGTAAGGTAATCTCCTGCAGGAACCAAGACCAACATTGTCATATCCACATAGAGTAACAATCATATGTACAAACAAAGAGCACAAACATAAAGCAATGAACTTGTCAAGAATTGCAAATCTGAGGATCGGATGCATATGTGACAGTTGCATATCAGTTTTCGTCATAACTAAAAAGGAGAAAGATTAATGTTTAACTTTTACCTAATACTGAATCAACTCCAGACCCAGATAAGTACCCAAAAGCCACTGCTGCCAGATCTGCTGATAGCGCACAGCAAATAATCGGATGGAAAACCTTTTTCAAACCAGAAGGCAACCTGAAAATCAGAAGAATGCAAATTGGTAAAAAATTCAAAAGGGTAGATATAGAAAGCATGTTTGTTATTGTTGTTATTACGAAAACTTTGTCCAAACAAATCTTCTGAAAAGAGGAAATGGAAATTTACCCTGAACCAATCATGTAGCCTAGCACAGTGGAGGCAAGTAGGAAGGGGAGGCATGTTCGGGCGGCTGTCCCTAAAGCTGTAGGATAGAACAATGCACTAACAAATGATGCAAGAAAGATACCACCCCAAGTCCAGAATTCTATAGGAGCAAATGGGGAAGGTTTTTTGCATAGGCTCAGCATCTATCATTTCTGTCTTCACAATTTTTCGAACGGCAATGGCTGTAAAACCCGCCACACAAAGCGAAGCTAACCATCCTCCAGCTGCATAAGGAATCAATATTTGTAACTATATTAAAGATTAAAATCAGTAACAAATGAGAAACCATGCATTAAAGCTTTAACAGTAGACATTCATGATAAATGAACATAAAACAGAGGCCTTATTGCCTAACTTTATAATAGCGAGTTCAAGATGAACTCATAAAATATCACCCAGTTTTCTCCTGGTGGAATAGTGATTTATTTCAAAGTAAAATGAACAACTTTCTAAAGACATGTACCTACATCCTAGACTTGCTAAAGAAAAGGTTAAAACTTCTATTTTACATTTAGAAGCAACAATGGCAAGTGATTTTCAAGGCCTAATCTCCGATTTTCGGAAGAGAACAGTAATTTACTATAACAAATCCATCCATAAAGAATCAACAATTCAGAAACAATCATAGAAGCCATAACAAAATTTATAATTCATCAAAGCTTTATAGTATATACCTATGATGAAGCATATCTTGAGGCCTGAAGCAGCAGGAATATCTCTAACAGAAAGTGGCAGAACCACCAAAGCTGGAACATAGAACAAAGGAAGCCATCTCTGAATGAACATGAGGGCTGGCTCAAAAAAGTTCATCAAGCTTGTTGCGGCAGCAGGGATAGTGGAATCAAGTATGACCAAAACAGAAAATGTACAAAACATTCCAAATAATGCACTTGGAAACTTTATAGCAGCAGCCACAAAAGCTTTTTTCAAGAAGTTATCCATTGCCAGAACTATACTAAGCGAAACAACCAAGTGTAAAACACCAAATACCTATATAAACAACAACAAAAATGTCAAGAAACATTTGATCAAGTTTTCTTTTTTGATTAAAAACAAAGAAGATTTACTCACTTTCTGAGAGAGAGTGGAGGTGGTACTGCTGCTACTATCTGAAGCAGAAGCTTTGAGTAAAGTTTCTCTGTAAGAGCTGGTCTCTGGAGTACCCATTTGCAGGAAATTGGATTTGGGTCCAAGAACACTGGTGGACTTATGGGGAGCAGGAGCAGTGGAATGATTGTCTCCATGCTTAAATAACTGTGGGTTCCCATGTGAAGCAACAGGTGTTCGGTGTCTACGGCTCCTGTGGAAGGATGGAGTAAAAGGAAACATGTAAAGGAAAAGGATCTGCAAAGAAGGTGGCGATGGTTAAGAAGAGAAAGACAAATTTGCGGGTGTGATGGTCACCAATGGAGAAGCCATTGAAAAATGTGAGTGTACAAAGTTCCCAGGAAAGTTCCATTTTCACCATGTGAGGTGACGCGTACGATCAAAAGTTTGTATGGACGTAAACTGCCGTCTCATCGAAACATGATGAGATTTCCCCCCCCCCCCCCCCCCCGAATACTTTTGGGGAGAGTGATTAATCATCAAGGTAACCGGAACAAGTTTCATTTTCCTCTATTCATTTCGTTGATCTAAATCGTAAAAGGTTTTCTTTGGGCCTTTATTGCAATATGGAACCATTCTAAAGATTGCAATATTGAGCCCAACCCACTTTAAGAAACTAAAGCCTTTTGCTATTTCCCTTCAACGGTAAATATATAAGATCAAAGGTCTGATTATATGAAAGACATCATGTTCAAATTAATCCTAACATTTATTAAAACGATCATTTTAATTTTTATTCCTTTTTGGAGTATTTTAATTTTTATTCCTTTTTGGAGTATTTTAAATTATAATATTTTAATTTTTGATGAAAATGATCATGATGAAAATTATTAATCACGTGATATTTACACATATAATTACTATGTCATATTATTATCTTGAGTGACGTAATATGTATTATGTGATCATCTTGAATGATATGATATATGTCACGTAATCACCTTAAGTATCACATCTTTATTTTAAGTGATATGACACATGTGATGTTATTATCTTATACAATATTTTGAGTGATTTAACACGTCACATCACCATCTTAAGCTATATGGAGTGTGACACGTCAATAATTTAGCACATGAAAAAATGTCATGTTAATAACATATTTTGATCTTTAGTCAATTAACGATTTTCATCCGATAGGGGCCATTTTAACTAAAAATTAAAATGTTGGAAGATTACAATACTCTAAAAAGAATAAATATCAAAAGATTTATTTGGACACATTGAGCACTAATTGTATCATTATGACTATAAAAAATTGACATCTTTTAGTTATTTTAAAAAGTAATCTAACAATTCTCCGCTATAAAAGTTATTGACTTCACCTCGACATTGATCCAAATTGATTGTAATATTTGATTTTCCGTGCAAAAGTAACTCTTTCATTTCTCTGCAAGCAAGATTAAAAGATAACTCCCATGGAGAAGAATGGATTACTGTTTAAAGAAATCATGCGATGATGACATAATGGAAGGAATTTTCCTGCAATTTTTGCTGGTGTTTACTTAGAGTAGACTAGACAGGCAATTTGATTCAGATAATTTGGTTTTAAAGGGCAGGAACAAAGATCTTAAAGTCTACAATTTAACAACTTTCTAAGCTCTCTTCGGAGGATCTTGCCTGCAGCAGACTTTGGTATTGAACTTGTAAACACCACCTTTCTTATTTTCTTGTAAGGTGCAACCTAATGATGATAACACAAACAGAGAAGAAAGTATATGGTAAGTGTTTAATCTAAAGACGTCAGTAAAGAAAAGAGCTGAGAATAGATGGTAACTGCATGTTCGAAAGGGATTATTATTATTATTATTATTATTATTATGTATAGACATACTCTTGAAATTAACCTCTAACGTTTACTTAAATGGTTAATTTAGTTTTTATTCTGTTTTTGGAGCATTTCAATTCCTATCGTTTTAATTATTGGTCAAGATAACCCCTATTGAATGAAAATTATTAATTGACTAACAGTCAACATGATATTCTCACATGTATTAGACTGCTAACGTGTCACATGTAACATTATCATTTTATGTGATATGTACATCAATATTATGTGTCACATCGTCGTCTTGGTGACGTAACATGTATCACATCAATAATTTAATATATATGAGAATATCACGTCAACAACGACGGATGTTGATCGTTAATCAATTAAGGGTTTCCATCTGGATCATTTTAACTAAAAATTAAAATGTTGAGAGTTAAAATAATAAACAAAAGGATATGAAAAAAATAATCATTTTACAGACGTTTGGAGGTTAATTTTGATGTCTTATGTATATATGGCACCTGCTTAGCCACGAAGTCCTTCACAGCTTCCTCGGTCAGTGGGATACCATGTCTCCTCACCACAAATGCCACCGGAATCTCCCCAAATACGTCGTCGTTCTCCCTGAGGCACTCAAAGTAAACAAATAGGACAGTAGGTCATTAAGGTTCATTATCCTATAAGACATATCCTTGACAAAAACAGTACTTACGCAGTTACAGCAGCATCAAGTATCTCAGGATGGGAAATCAATATTGCCTCTAAATCAGCAGGGGCTATCTGATATAACACATAAAACTATAAATTCCATGCTAATTATGATTGATTATAAAATATCGAAGTCATAGGGAAAAAAGAGCCATACCTGATAGCCATTGTACTTTATGATCTCTTTTAACCGGTCGGACAAATACAAATACCCATCTTCATCGAAACAAACTATGTCACCGGTACGTAGCCAACCGTCTTTGTCGATTGTCATCGCGGTGGCCTCAACATTATTCAAGTATCCTGCAAAATTGGAGTAGTGTCATCCTCGTATTCAAAGCAACTCAAAGATGAGACCACACCATATTTGAGGGAAGAGTTAAATTAATTACGTTGCATAATTGCAGGTCCTCTTAGCCAAAGCTCGCCGTAACATCCCGGAGGCAGTGTAGAGCCAGAGTTCCAATCCATCACTTTAGCTTCCATATTTGGTGCCAACAGTCCTATTGACGAATATTTATGAAATTGTTGTGTGTTGTAGCCACGAGTTCCTACAGCAGTTGTTTCAGTCATGCCATAACCCTATGAACAGATCAAATTCAAGGTTTGCATCAATAAGAACTGTAAGGAATGCCATCGAAATGGAGGATAGTATGTGTTAGAACTTAGGCCTTAATACCTGAATGAAATCAACGTGAGGAAGAACCTGAAGGAAGTCATCTATGATTTTCCTGCTCGTCGGAGCAGCACCGCAGCAAATCTGTTTCAAACTCCTGAGGCTATGTTCACAGGCACCTTTGGCTCTCATTGTCAATGTTGCCAGCATAGGTGGAACAACTGGAAAGTGAGTAACTCCGTAGTCATCGACCAGTTTCATCGCTTCACCAGCATCGAATCTCCGCATAATAACGATGGTAGTACCCAAAGATAACAGTCCAACCACAAAGAGTGATAAGCCATAGATATGGAACATAGGTACTACAGCCAAATAAACGTTCTTTGAACTTGGATACTTGTACTGTGAAGCCTCAAATTTTACAAATAGCTCAACCATTGCTATTAAGTTCCCATGCGTCAAAACAACTCCCTTACTAACACCTGTAGTACCCGATGAATACATTATTGCAGCTGTGTCTTGCTGCCTGATCACCGGCCTCGACGCCTTACCGAATCGACACCCGATAAGCTTATGGAAAGGGGAAAAACCAATACTTTCTGAATCCAAGTCAATGTTTTCCGGTACCCCAATTGCATGAACACCCAAGTTCTGAAGTTGCTCACTCTTTTCAAGCGAAGTGAAAGCAAAACGCACACTACAATGGGAAATCTGTTTCTCGATCTCAAACATGCTACTTAGCGGATTCATGGTGCTAACAACAGCACCTAAATATAAAACGCTCAAGAAAATAATGGGAAAGTAAACAGAATTTGGCAACAGAAGCAAGACCACATCACCTTGAGAAACACCCAGGTGGTGGAGGCCAGAGGCCATGGATTGGACTAAAGGTAAAACCTTTGAATAAGGTATTGAAAACCCAGACGAGGGATCGATCAAAGCAGTGACCCCGTCGTGCTGGTGAGAGAAAAGGAAGGAAACAATATCAAGAAATGGATCAGTGGGGAGAGATATAGAGGGATGCTTACTGGAATAGATTCCAGTTTCCGGTGAATACCAGTTAGGAAAATGAATAGCTTTGGATTCTGAAGTTTCGAGGCTGAAATGTGAGTTCAAGCTCGTTGCCATTGATGCAGAGCTTAGAGGAATATTGGGTATAGTAGGTTTGCAGTTTGAGCTTCGTCAAGGGCTGCAAAATGGACCGCTATGTTTTTTTTTTTTTAGGCTCTGATCACCTTTGCTTTGCCTTTTGATTTGAGTTTTCCAATGTTCGAAGGTCTGGCTTATTAATAACAATGAGTGGCACTGTGGCAATGGAAAAAGGAAATATTGATGGGGAGTGTGCGGACTTGACTCAGCAGTCAGCACAGAAATGTTGGACTAAATTATTCAATTTTCCAGTTCTATAGATACAAGATAACAAGAAGACAAAAAAGAATGAGTACAAACTAAATGTTTACCATACTTAACTGTAATAAAAAATAATGACTACTAATAAATAAATAATATAAATGGTTTTAATATAAAGAAATTGAGAAAAATGTATAAATAAGTAGAGATACAGAAAAGGAAATTATCCCTTAAAATATTATAAAAAATTTAAAATGTGAACCATGATAAAAAAAAAGGTCTAATTACATTTTTGTCCTATAATGATAATGAAGCAGAATTTTCGATCGTTTTAATCCCTTATTAAATTTAAAAATTATTAGTAAAGGATTAATGATTCGATTAAAAAAAGAGAGGATGTTTCGAGGGATAAAAAACCCTAGAAGGATAAAAACATATGTTTCGAGGGATAAAAAATCAACTCTATAAAGATGTTTCAGTTTAATAATCTAGACGAGGATTTTGCGTTGAGAAAGATTAAATCTAACCTTCAAAGATGTATTTGTCTAGACAACCTAAACAAAATAGAACAACAACTCAACATGTTGCAACGTACTTGAATATTCACACTATAAAATAAGAAAAAATTAAATATTAAATAAATAAGAAAAAGTTTAAACATACTTTCTCACATGCGAATTCATTTTTTTGGCAGCAGTTAATACCATAACAAAATTTATATTATTCTTTTTATTTTTTTAATTGTTCAATTAGTGTAAAAAATTAAAAAGTTCAAAGATAACTTTTAACCATTAAATATTGAACGTTCATATCTTTGACATTTTTAATGCTCGAGCTCGGGACTTCAAAAAATAAAAAATTATTCATTTACCACCAAAGTTATTTAATTCGTGCATATTCTTCTATAATTTAATGGGAAAATGTGATTTTTTTGAGAGTCAAGTCATGATAATCATTTTATTTTTCTATAAGCATAGTAACCATTTTCTCTCTCCAGCTACATATGCCTCTTATTCCCACAAAAATGATTAATTCAGCGGGTTTCAATTATATTAAATTATATTAAAATAATTTATAATATGGCTGAGTATAGTAAAAGATGTAATTTTTTACATAATAGGCACAGGGTTTACAATTCTTGATGACCATCTTATTTTACAATAAGCATAAGTCAACCATTTTCTCTCTTCAGCTTACATATGCCTCTAATTCCTACAAAAATGATTAATTCAGTGTGATTCAATTATATTATATTATATTATATATATATTTATATTATATTATATTATATTATATTATATTATATTATATTATATTATATTATATTATATTATATTATATTATAGGTATGACATAATGTATTAAAAATGATCATTAATTATTAGGTTTAGATTTGGAATAGGTAAGATTGAAGACGCAGACTCGCATTATAGCCGCCCAATGCCGCATGTAGTCGGGCATTGATAGTCCAATTAACGTGAGGCAAATTTTTTTTTTTTTTATAAAAAACACTTTTTAAAAAATAAAATAAATTCTGAATTTTATTAAAATTAAAATATAATTTTATCATTAAATTGAACCGTTGTGATTATGGAATGAGATGTGGGAGTAATCTAAAAACTATTGACTAGACCGCCCCAATCCAATTCCAAAATCCTTTGGTGGACTTGGAATTTCAGTCTAAAATGGCATTCAAAAGGAAATTGCCTGGCCAGCAAACGGTCACCCCAAGTCATCTACTATTTGATTAATAATTTCAGTCCCCATTTTCTTTTTCATCTTTTCCTAGACTTATAGTACAATCTTTTGTTGGATTAAAATTTGAAATTGTATATACATATGTATAATGTACGATGTTATTATAAAATATGACATAAAATTAAATGATCAACTATTTTATAGGTGCTATAAGTATTAAAGTGTCATAGAAATAATAATGTAGATTCATAAGTTGTATTTATAATTTGACGAGAGATAAAATTTTAGATACTTAATAGACTAATCTAATATTCAGTCTACATAAAAAATAATGGTCCCTAATAAATATGTTAACTTGTATTATAATGGACTTTTACGGAAAGGACAAACCTATCTTCTTGGAGAATCACAATCATCTTTTAGGTGATCTCCGTCAATAAATTTAAATACGCTTTCACATATCTAATGTTATATTTTTATCTTGATGATCTAACATGATTAGATTTTGAGTTTTGATTTCATATTTATTATGATTTGGTTCTGACACATTTTTTAAGTATATGGAGATGAACAAAAGGGACAAAAAGAACATGGATATAAATTTATGCTCATTATATATGTTAATATTTTTATGAAGATATTTAAAGATTATATTCATATTTATATATATTTATATCAAATAATAGAAAATTAAATATAATACACATGTTTTATTTTTATATCTTTTTATTATCACATGATTTTTAATCAAATTAATGTTATGAGTTGATTAGATAATAAATTATTTAAAAATATATATTTAAATAATAATTAATATTATTTTATCTAATCATTTAAGCGGACTGAATCGGATGTAGCGTCTTGGACTGGCCGGTAATAATTCATTCTAATTCCGAGTGTTGGTCAAGCAGCCATTGCGTTGTGACGCTGCTATCAATTGTTGAATCAGTATGGTCTATGTTTCACTTTACAATTGTGCGTTCAATTTCTAAACACCCACAACATACCGCTACTGATGTTTTTCATTTTTTTTATTCATGTTTGAATAAAATAATTACGTAAGTAGCAAATTTGAGAGAGCAATTAATTAAAAAGCAAACATACGTGTGACTTTAACCAAGGATCAATTTAGAATGAGGTCATAATTTGTGGACTGCTATGGAATATTTAAAAAAAATATGAATCAATTTAGAATAAGTCATAGATTAAGGACCTCCTATGAAATTAACTCTTTATAATACTTCGATTTAGAGAAATTCAAAGACAAGGAAGCCTCTTAAATATTTTACTTTGTCATTTTATATCATTTGGTTATAAGGTTTACGGAAATTAGAGAATATTCAGTTTCAATTTTAAAATTTGACTGAAATTATATATAATACTTAAGTTTTACCCGACCATTTTAAAACTATTTATATATCATTTGGTTACACCAAATGTTTTCATATTTTTTATACTTGCATATTTAAAAATTATATATTTATTCAAAATTTTGAATTTCAGTTTTTCAATTATAATTTTAACAAATAAAAATTACTAATTTTATAGGTGGGGTTTTCCAAAATTTTCTATCATTAATAATAAACAACTTAAATTTAATTAAAAAATTACAAAATTAAATTGAATCACTTTAATTATGAATCTTAAATTGATTCATGAATTAATGTTTATCATTTTTTTAAGTTCGAGTGAATTGAATAACAATACTAAGGGGTCGTTTGTTTATTGTTGAATGGAACCATTCAGCGCTGAATATTGAACTGTTCAACATTTAGCGTGTTTGATTCTCACCTCTGAATGAAGACTATGCTGAATGAAACAGTAAAACACTGCTGAATGATTCAGCATTAAAGTACATTCTGAATCATTAAGCACCCGATATTTTACCATAATACATATTTTTTCACATGTTGTCTTATTAAAGAATCATATCTTATAATATAATAAATCATTATGAAGGTAAAAATGAAAATATTCATAATTCAGATTGTACATTCAGAACCATTATCAAACAGCATGTCACATTCAGAGCTAATTTATACAGAGCCTTTGAATCATTCAGGTCATTGAATCATTCAGCGCTTAATCATTTTATTTTATCAAACAGCCCCTAATTTTGTATGCAAGTAAATAGATCAACTCTTTTAAATATATCATTTGAAAATAATTAAAATATTATTTTACAACTAAATCAAGTACAAATTCTAAATCAATAAGAGATAATATTCCAATCGGGCTCCCAAAATACTGATGCAAATATTTTTTTCCTAAAAAAACCAAAACATTATAATGAATTGTATAATTTTTAAAAATGTATGTTAAATTCTATATAAAACCAAATTTTTAGATGTAAAATTATAGAGAAAAAGAGTTTAAACGTGTTGTGCATGTATAAAAAATCATAAAATGATCATTTATAAACAACATGTAAAATAGTATATTCCATTTGTCTCATTAAATATGTTCTTGATTGTTTTTTCTTTTGGTCATTTTTAACATTAACTTATTATTATTTAAAATTTATTATTGATAAAAATATAAAAAATATTTTTTTTAAAAAACCTTAAATCAAGTAATTTTTAAATACAAATTTTAAAAAATTTAATTATTTAAAATAATCGTGATCAAAATTTTTAATTTTTAATTTTTAAAAAGTTAATAAGAGAGGGACAAATAAAGTAACAAAATCTCTAAAAAATAATAATTTTTACTTGTAAATATAAAAATGAATTTGAATATTAAAATTTTATGAAATATATTGCAATTCGCATTGATAAATTTACTATACTATACAAATACATTAAAAATTAAAATCACAAAACGAATACAAAAATTCCCTTATGTATCCTTAAAACTACAACCTCCTTTAATAAATAAAAAGAAATAAATAACACAAACCAATTAATTATGCACGTATAAATATTGATTTGGACGTTCACCCGTTGGATTGAATTAAAGCAAGGTGTACTTTTGAGGTGAGATGCATGAACCCTGCAAAGCACCCACCCTCTTCATTTCTTCTATATGAACATACTTGTATTTTCCATTAACAAATAGCCAGCCAGAAATTGAATTAATAAAATTTTCATCTCCTTTAACTACATTTTTAGAAAATCCTATTTGTAAAAGAAATGATGGCTTCTTCCGTAAACATTAAATGACAGAAAATACTAATGGAAATATGAATATCAGAACAAATAAATCGTATAAAATCAGCTGTGGTCTGTCAAAACAATCACGATGGATCACTGCTGAGCTTCGGAACTATGGCAGACGATAGCTCTATATGAGAAACACGCACTGCACCAATTAGCCGCTCTGGCAGCTCATCCGTTGTATTTGCCTAAAGTGGGGAAAAGAAAAGGATTTTTTTATATATAAAAAAAAAAATTATGCAACCAATTTTAAGCCAACATAAAATTTGCTACAAGTAAATCACAAATGTGACTTCAATGCCCCCATCCAGCACTGTACAGTTAAATATTATGTGAAAACTATTATGAATCTACTCTTTGCCCCAAACATGTCATTAGTAATGAAAACAACCATTTATGCTGTTTCCTACTAAATCCGATTGCTTGTAAGTCAGTGTATCGTATAGTATAGCCTATCAATACAGGGTTATAGGGCAAGTTCTGTTTTAGAAGCGTACCTGTACGAGAAAAGCCATGTCAACTACCAATGACGTAATTACACCAATGACAAGCCCCAGAACTCCATTAGCTATGTCAATATCAACCTACATAGAGAAATGAACAGATAGACCCATATCAATAAAAAAGATCCTTACATAGTGCTACATTTAGGTTTTAAAGATACCATAAGGATCCTTACTTCTAAGTACTTGGGACACGGATGTAGTTGCAATCAACGGCTTTTCCCAACAAACAAGGGGTGCTCCCAACGCTTTGTCGCACAATCCATGAGCCCTGCAAGATTCAATGTGAACGATTCAAGAACAAGTTTTATAAGAGTCGAAGCAAATAATAAACAAAAAGAACAATGGAGGGACAATTAGAATGAAGACTGCTTCCAACTGTCTCAAACATGTTGATTTGAACTTTAATCCAAAAACAATAAAGAGAGATACCTTTGGCACTGATGGAATAAGCTTCAGCCTACTATTGCGGAATTCATCATCACCATCAAGAAATCGCTGCAAAAGGGAACCGGGTACTAGTTCCCTAGTTACAAAATAAAACACCATACTATAGTGTGTTGAGCCAGGAACCTGGAGCAAAAACAACATAATCCACTCAGCGTCCAGATCCATCAGTATTAATATAAAACACCTCCTGCATCATGATGACTTACTTGAACATTGAAGACCAAAGAGAAAAGCCCCTTTTGTGAAGCAATCTACAACCAGAAGCAACAAGGATCAGAGAACCGTAAATATACTCCACAAATGAATTAACTGATTTTCCACATCAACATAAAGAAAACTTAACCGTTGAAACTTGGTCAAGGCAGAACATGGTTCTTATAAGTATAATGTGATTCCCAACTTGATCCATTTTACGACATTAAGTTAGCATGATCACTGCAGTAACATAAAAGTGTTACCCTGATTTGAAGTTCTACTAACTCCATTGGTTCAAGTTAATCCTACTTCATTTCCAACCAAAAAAAGGCTTCCTGTTTAGCCTTGTACAAAATCCATCATAAAAAAACAGAGACCGAGAATAGAAAATGAAACAGAAATAACTTAATATACCAATGATACAGTAACAATAAGCTTCCTATGGAAATAAGATACAGCTTACTGAAGCAGAACAGTACAGAGGCAAACAACATAAAAGGTAAGTTCTCAGACTCACTTGCGCAGCACAGCCTTGACGCCTAACAACATGATCCATTCTTCTCATATCTTTAAACCAATCAACAGCAACAAGATCCATTAAATACTTCCCTGCAGGGATCTTCATTGCATATTGGGGGAAGTTGAAACAAACAAACACATAAGATACTGATTTGGATGTGCAAAGTGTATTAGAATAACAAAGCACAAGAATGAGAACCTTTGTTTTGTTGTAACCGAAATGCTGACTGCGGACTCTGAAATTGTTACCATTGGAGATTGTCCAACAGTTACGAGAATTATCACGATCATCACGTCGTAGATTACCAGAAAAGCACGACAAATCAATTTTCTGAATTGATTCTTCTTCCAGGGCTTCAATTCATAAAAATATTTTATATTTGATACGAGAAGTCAGTCCCACAAATTTATCTGATCCAATTACATAAAGAGTCCAATATAACATTTTTAGGACCCCACCTGTTCTCTTGACATCTTTGTCACTTTTAGATGGATATGCCTAGAAATTTTAAAGAAATAAGAAATCTCCAGTTAGGAATAATCAAGCAAAAAATATGCAAAGATAATGGTAATTTAAAACCTCTTGTTCTGTCTCAGGCATTTGTTCTTCATCGTCATCAGAGTATTCATCCATCAACACAGAGTTTCGGTTTGCAGCATTTATTTGATCAAGTGAAGGAGCAGGGGGAGCAGACAACTCATTTATCTTTTGAATCTTCTTTGAGGAAACTGAAGATGAGGCCATATTGACCATAACTGGGGGAGGAGGACCTCTCTCATCTGTTTGGGCAAACCATTCACGCAATCCTGTAATAAGGTAAAACAATGTTTAAAAAATGTAATGAATAGAGCCAGGATAAAACATGAAAGGAATGGCGTTTTCTTAACATCCCCTCACACCATTAATTTTATTTCTTCAACCTGTTTATTTGGACAAGACTCACCGGCAACACTATTTAACATCTGAAGAAGACAATGTTGCTGAAATGATGAAATACAACCCACGCCCCATCCTTTTAAATCAATGTGCGTGAGATGCTGCACCTGTGTTCTAGGCTTTCCATTCCGTGATTTCATAGGGGAAATGTTGAACCCTCCACCTGAGGAAATTATATACTACAAATTAAGTACTAGTCTTTCAAGTCTCAACATCACCAAGGGATTCACATAAGCTTACTCTCAACATGAGCCCGCACATATCCTGGTTGTGGGCCACAATTCTCATGCTCCCTAGAACGAAATAATACAACTGCACCATAACGGAAACAAGAGAAAAGGGGAAATATCTGAATCTAGAAAATAAATATATAGTTCTACATAGGTAAATCTGCAAAGACTTACCATAACTGCCATCATCATTTCGACGCCAGTAACGCACATAGCATAGGTCACGAGGCCATACAAACCTGCAAAAATATGGAGTCATACATTTTAAAATTTCCCATACTTAAATGAACAAAGAAGAAACGAGATTTCATTTGAAAATCAATGCACAATTTTAGAAATGCTCTACAAGGTTGCAAAAATAATGCACAATGAAGAGAACAAAGTGTTTTAATTAAAGCTTAACAATAAGTAGGCCCGTACAAGTAAGTTCATACAAAGGTTTATATGAAGAAATTTTAGCAGGCAATACCACCAACTTCTCATCAATCTTTTCTAAAGCTATTCTAAATTACAAGCCAATACTTCAGTCAATAAGATATCAAAGCTAGAAAAAAAAAACAACCAAATGCAGAGGTTCAATTCCTCATTTCTCGTAAATGCACCTACAAATAATCATTTCTCCCCATCTCTGGACCTTTTCTATTGTTTCTGTTACAATCGCTCAATGCCCCCCTCCCCGACTTTTATTCATTCAGCGAAGTTTTATCTTTTCTCATTCCCTCTTTTGGTGCTTACTGCTTACCAACATGCATCCAGCATACTTAGCTTAACCCGTCATCTTTTCAGAATTTTCTAAATGCTTTGGCAGATAAAATATAGTGTCCACAACCAAAGCTTGCATAAAAAGACAAACGTGATAAAAGGGGGTTCAGAATTTCTGATTTGTGTTTTCCTAAGAATTTTGGCTCCCAAAACAGAAATATGATGGTACTTCTTCAAAAGATAAATAATTACTAAATGAAAACAGAAATTTAAATTGGAGAGAACATATTACACAGGGAACCAGTCCAACTGAAGCCTGTGATAAAGTATAGCTGTATGCCCATCTACCTCTTCAACTAAACTACCATACTGAAAGCTACAATCCCACCTGCAGAAGGTAAATAATATAAATAAGCAATATGGAAAGTTCCCAAAGTATCACAAGCAAAAAAACTTTTGAACAGTCTCACAAATTCAGTGGATTGACGGGGTACACATCTGTCTCATGCATAGAGAAAATTAAATGGTATATATTTTAACAGTTAAAATATGAAACCTACTCAAATCGAGTCCCGTCCATGCTCATTATAAGACCAAATATTTCTTCACAAGTAGCTTCCACAACACCTACAGCCTTCATTGCTCTACTACAGCTCCTTGGCTACATAAAGAAAATATAAACCATAATTATCACCCAAAAGATATTGAGGCCCTGAGAAAATAAATAAATAAATAAATAAATAGAAGGCATAGAGCAAGAAATGAAACAGCTCCATACAAGATAATCAACTTCAAGAAGCTCTTCAAAAATGCGAAGTCCTGTCATATCAAGTAAAAGGTTCGAGTTCATAATGATCCATTGACGCGACTGAACATTGTGATAACTGAAAACCTACTTGGGTTGAACTTTAAAGCCAATAAAATGGAATGTTAAATTTAAAGATGACCATTTTGAAATTGAAGGAGGCGCCAATGTTTCCTAGAAAATGATTGGTTGTTGGCATTTTGATTTGATAATTCTGAGTCAAACTCCTGTGTCCAGTCAAATATTGCATCTGGGGGACCTGACATTTTGTTTAAATGTTGTGTTTCTGATCACTGCACTAAATAATGTGGAAAAGATGTGAAAAGGAAATCAAATGAGAACCATTTCCAATTGTCGTTCTCCTGAGAAAATCTGGAGGAGCATCATCTTCATCCTCTTGGGCACTAAACCTGAAGAAAATATTAAGAAATAAAGTTTGGCTAAAGATCACAAATCACTTGTCTTATCATTTACCAAACTAGGGAATATGCCAACAAAAAATATGAAACAAGGTGATTCAATTCATTTTAATTTTACAACCAGTTGTATAGAGCTACATCAAATGAACTGGGCTTTATTCAGATTGTCAGTAAAGAGGCAGTTCAATCATGCATTAAACCAGCATTAATGCAAGGATGATGAACTACTTGATATTCATCTATGATCAGCAAAGTAGTCCCACAAGAGTCAAGACCTGAGCTGACATTGAAATTAGCAAAACATATTCAACTGTTCCAACCATGAAATATTTATAGAATTCATCCATTAATGTATTTTAAAAGTTATAACACCGGGGAAGATGCAAGACATGTAAGAAATCATACAAAACATAACACACAATTAATGATTCTTCCTTCGCCCACTCATTTATGACAATAACTCTCTACCCATGAGGATTTGATGATCCAAAGAGTTCAAGGAGTCCAAGTACCTTGAAAGCCCAGAGCCCCACACCCACCAGACTCACCACAAAAACAACATTCTCTTTTATTAACACACATAGCCAACAGCAAATAGAAATCTGATGGTAAATTGGCACTTACTGACTTTCGTGATCAGATGAAGAAGCAGTCCTCCCATTATCCATCCCAGATTTATATTCAAAAGAAACATATTTATTGCCATTTTCAACTTGTGACTCTTGATGCTGGACATGAAAATAATATAACTAGACAATTGAAACAATCTGGGTAACAGATTAACATATAAAAACAATATACTCAATTCATGAAGAAAATATAAAAGTATGATCCTAACTTCAAAATGCAAATTTGAAACAGGGAAAGAAAGCAAGAATTAAGCTACAAACTCGGAGATGCACCTGATCAATTACAGACTCTATTTTTTCCTTCCACATCAGGGCCTCCTGTATGTTGAATGCTGCCATCTAGAAAGACGTATGAAGACATGAATTTATTTCAGGTTCCTAAAGTTCAAAAGCATAAGATTTTGCAACTGGATGTAAAAAAACATAGGGATCAAAGAGGCCACATAGTAAATCTCAAAAAAGTGTCACTTATGCTTTCACAATGACAGAAACATGGTGCCATTTAAACATATATCACTCTACCTTCGTCATATATAGTTTTCAGTTCCATTTAACAACAAATTCGTTCATAAAAAGAGGCTAACTCAATTTAGGATGTACCAAACCATCAAGAGCAAACAAAGGGGAACCCAAGTATATGTCTACATATTAAAGCCAAGTGCATTATCAATCTATGCTAATGTGACCGAAGTCCTTCAGCATATGACCTCCAAAACCACTGTTCATTTGTCAAAGTACATGATAAAGTAATTTGGTGATAGCAAAGTAGCAACGGGGGTTAATTCCTTGGGACTCCCCTCCCAGTGGCAGGTAAGAACCTAAGAGAGAGAAAAAGAAGAAGCCAAAAGCCTGTTTGATTTCTCCAAATTGAATAACCAACAATGCTATACGAGGTTATTAAGCATCAAAGAATACACATTCATTTGCTATTTTCTATAAATTAAAATAAGAACAAACCGTTATTCTGTGGGACTTCTCTTTCTTATTGTAAACAGATAAAACATAAACCATCTGCAAAAACATAAACCAAGAGAAAGTCAAAATGAAGACTAAATGAGGTTCTATCAGAAGGAATGCATTTCACCATTACCAGAATATAACTCCTAATGGAGCATAATAGTGGTCAATAGCCAAGCATGAGTCTCTTGACAGAAGAGAGTGAGGTGGGGGAAGATAGAAATAAAATATACTAAGCAAATAAACATTACAGTTGGTCAATAAGGTGACTACTAAATCACTAGAAGAAAACAATATAAAATATAGTAATTATTGGCATAAGAATGCTGATTGTTTTTGGCCAGGAAAAAAATAATCCTGGTTATTTCTGATTTGATTATATGCTTATGTTTACACATATGTTCACATACATCTATGTAAAGACGATATAGGACATTCTCAGCTCATGGCTACTGACAGCAACATTTTTCACGGTCATTACCATTAAAAAAACGGCGGGTTAAAATAGAATACAAGCAAACACACACACAAACAAATGAAGAGACAACTCACGTGTCCATGGTGAGTCTTCAAGCCTCGATCCTCCACTCTACAGTTTCCGTCTATCAACATGGTCTTTATTGGAACCTGATTTTGAAAACACGAGAATTCTTAATCGTTAACGACATTGCACAAAAGAGAATAGTCAAAAGAAACCCAAAGATTCTTCCAAAAAGGAAAATAGAAATTAATCGGTTCACTTTTCATAAACAGCAAGAATTCAAAGATATCAGACACCTTTTCAATAAGATGCTCCTGCTTTTGCTAAAAACACAGCATCATTAAAAATACAAGTTTAATTACTGAAAATAATATTAAACAAAACTGAATTTCTCTTAATTTAATATTTTAAAAGCAACTTTTCTCTCTACTGAACCCAAAAGCAAATACTATAAAACACTGCAATATTCTAAGAAGCTAAAAAATGGCTAAGCAAAACGAAGAAGTCCAAAACAAAATAGTTGAAGACCTGATTATCCTGTGGCTTTCTCTTGTAGTAAGCCAGAAGCCGATTTTCGAGCACGAAATACCGCATGTGTATGAAGGAACGGCCGATCTTCCTTCGTCCATATCTCACCATCCATCCTTCGTACACCACCTTTGGCATTCTTGTCCTTTCGACAACAGCCGAAATTCCAACTTAGTATGCAAAATCGGAAGCTTAGATCCTAATCTTTGCTTACGCAAGATCAGATCCGCCTAAGTCATTTGATCTCTAACCTTCAGTCACTTTATCTTTGAAATTGGGAAGAATCAGAGATGCTAAATTCTCATTTCAAAAACAGTTTTCTTAATTCAACATTGCGGAGAACACGGGAATCACAGAAGAGAATTTTGATTGTGTATACTACGATAAAGAGATAAGAAATAACAAAGCGGCAATAAGAAAACAAGTAAACTTAAGAGGAGGGAAAAGCGAGAGAGAGAGAGAGAGAGAGAGAGAGAGAGAGAGAGACAAGTGCAAACGGGATCGATTACAGTGCACAACTAATTAGATTTTAAAAAATTAAATATTTTTTTTAAAAAAAATTGATGTTGTGATAATAAAAAGGAAAAAAAATAATTGATATTATTGTAGTGTTATTATTGTTTATAAGATAGTAATTGTTTATAATTTTTCTTAATTAATTGACAATGTAAGTATATTCTATAAATATAATTGTACAAATTTAAATTTTCTTTAAAAAATATTTATATTGCATGATATTTTATTGGGATAATTAGGCATTATTTTTCATAATTTGCAATGGATTTGGTAATATTCAGGTACAAATAGTTACGGTACGCTTGAATCTATATTAAAACAAAAATAAAACTTAAAAACAGCAGGACTTGGACTTTTTCTTGTCGGGGGTCGATACATTGGTTGTTTCACGGTGTTCTTCGAGGATGTATGGTCGTTCTTCTTATTCAGATGATTTAGGGAAGAGGATGCATAACAACTGCTTGTTCGAAATATGAGACATATTATGATGTCATATCATGAAAAAAAATTGCCAAGGCAATTTTGATTGAAAACTACTAGATTTGAGGACTAGTGTTGAACCAACTTTCAGAATAATTTTGATATCTTACTAAATTATATTGTGTCTCTTCAATTTTAAGGAACCCAGGAAACAGTAGATTATTTAATTGATTTTCTTTCATTAAAAAAATACTAAAGGTACCCATATGGATCCAGTATAGTAATAAATTGTCACGGGGCTGAGGATTGAATTATGGGACAAAGATATTTCTTGTTAATAATTGTCGTGGTAAGTTGTTATATTCATTGTTTGAGGATAAGTAATAGTTTAAGTTTGGAGTTGTAATAACTCGATAAAAGAGATATAATTTATATCTCTTTATAGAGATTATTGTTTGAATTTAAGTCCATTTAGTTGCATAATTACAATTTTTTTTCCTGCATATGTTCAAAGTTTATGCTTCTCGTATTGTTTTTATGATTTTAGTGGGAATAAGTGGTGGTGTTGTGTCTTTCTTATTTTTAGGATGAATGTAGGCTGAAGGAAAGAGACTTCAAGGGAGGAAAAGAGAATCTGCTAGTTGATAGCCATGACTTATCATTCCGGCCGCCTTTGGTGTGACCCAAGAATCTCTCTTGACTTGTTGGAGATTTGAATCGGAGATAAGGCAGAATGATCGAACAGGAGATAAAAAAGAACTTTTGAATTTTGAATTATCTCCTTAAATAGACAGAGACACAAATCATTAGGGATCAAACCAGAAATTATAATTCCATATTTTTCCCATCATTTTCATCATAGGTTAAACTCTAGCTTCCTCTCAAGTTTACGTCGTTGTCCCTTTTTATTTTTTTCATCTTTGTTGACATAATTCTACCGTAGCACAAATCTTTTTAGTTTCAGATAATTTTAACTTTGTGGCACGTTTTTACAATTTTTATGATATATTTTTCTCTGGTTTTATAGTTAGGGATGGACATGGGGTGGTTCGGGTCAAGTTTTTGGCCTCCTCGATCTCGACCTGAAAACATATTTCTTATGCTGGCGCAGCCTTGAATCCACCCCGGTTTTTAGATTAAAACTTCGGTCCGATCCGATTCAAATATATTAATATTTTAAACTAATTAAAATAATATATTTTATAATAATTTTTATATTTTGAATAATTAATATTTTAATAATATAAATTAAAATTATGAAAATATTAAATATATTTTATATAAAAAATATAAATTAACCAGGTTTGGTCGGGTTAGTAATTTTTCACCTTAAACCCTGCCCCGCCCTGAGTCCTGAATTTTCAAAAAAAAAAAACTCTACCCCTATAGGGTCGAATCGAGATCCATCGGATTCGGTTATTTTGACCATCCCTATTTATGGCATTTTTTCCCGTCTTTTGGAACATATTTGGTCTTCTTTATATGATCTCAAGTGACTAATTTTTTATGTTAATGATTATAAAAAAATATTCTAATTATATGTATATTTTACGTTTATAATTATAAATCTTTATTATATAATTTTAGATATTTTTGTTTTTACTTTTTCAATTAAATTAACCGTTTTAATTTACATAAAAAAAAATCTATGAAAATCTAAGGCGTTGCGTACAACCCTTTGTCCCCAACGAGTTCTCTTTGGTGGCATGATTCAAGCAATGAAATACGCACAATCGACGGAAGAAATCAACAATGATAATGTTTCAATAAACCAACCATTTCCAACAACAAAATTCAACCAACCAAAGAGCACACTTCTTCAAATAAATATTTTTTTATAGAACTAAAAAGATAATGGAATTAGGTTACCCAAATGGAGAAAACTTCTCACTAGAATCTTTAATAGCACCTTGGAAGATTTTCTTCTTAAAGAAAAAAATTCTTATAAATAATAACATATTTAAAAATATTTTTCAAGATAAACACGTAAATATTAACTGTATCAAACTTTGTTGAATATACATAAACGAAGTTTAAGAATATTTCAAAAAGCCGTCAACTTGATCTACATGCCCTCATGCATCCATCATAAGCTTGCTGCAAGCCGACCACACATCATCCATAATTTGGTAAATTACATAATCGATTAAATACCTATTTAAATACTAGACTATAGAATCAATTATATTTTGATTACTCTACGTTTCAATTAGATCACTAATATTTTATTTTAGGGTCAATCAGTCAAGCCATTAATTGTTGAAAACTAACGGATATGGTAACATGACCTGATATAATAATTGTTTTAGTATCCAAAACTTATACATTTTATTGACTAGTCATAATTTAAAATAATTTAATAAATTTAACTCATTATACGTACATATTCAATTAATTTAGTCTTCCTTTATTCCTCTCAAATCTTAGGTGGTGTTTGTTTTTACAGAGGTAAAAGGTCTGTAGTTTGCGGGCCACGTCTGCAGGCATCTGCAGCATAAGAGGTGGACCAAAAGTCTGCAGTCTGCAAGAAAGAAGACAAGAAGACTGTTTGTTTTTTAACGTCTGCAGACTGCTAAAATGAACTGAAATTTAAATAAACTGATTTTTTAAACTAAAAAGAGTTTTGTAATATTGAAATTTAAATAATTTTAGTTTTACAATACTGAAATTTAAATAATCCATACAACTACAATAATAAATTATTTAAAATAAATCAATCCATATTTTAAAATAAATCAATCCATACTAATAAATTATTTAAAATAAATCAATCTATACAACTACAATAATAAATCAATCTATGTTTTAAAATAAATCAATCCATACTAATAAATTATTTAAAACAAATCAATCCATATTTTAAAATAAATCAATTCATAGTAATAAATTATTTAAAATAAATCAATCCATACAACTACAATAATAAATCAATCCATATTTTAAAATAAATCAATCCATAGTAATAAATTATTTAAAATAAATCAATCCATATTTTAAAATAAATCAATCCATACTAATAAATTATTTAAAATAAATTATTTAAAAATAAATAACCTTATTAAATTATTTAAAATTATTTTAATAAATAACCATATTTTATAATTATTCTTAAAGAGGTTTGAAGACCTTTAAATACATAAAACCATGTCTGCACCAAGAAGAGCTCGCGCAGACGTTAGAAGAGCTCGCGCAGACGTTAGAAGAGCTTCCGTTTTCTAAAAAACAAACGGTCTGCGAAGCCTAATGTCTGCGCGTGGTCTGCACGACGCAGACATAAGAGGTTTAAAGAGGTTGAACAGTGAAAACAAACACAGGCTTAACCCTCCGTGGTTAAGAATCCTATTAATTTAGTTTACAAACACATAGAATACAATACAATAATTTAGGTACTAAAAAGTTAAATAATTATAAAATCTTATAATTTACTTAAAATGTCTCATAATTTGGTAGTAAAAATAAAATATGTAATATACTAATTATATATCAAAGAAAATTTAATAAAGTTACATATAAATATCGATATGATCTGAACAGTCAGAATTATATGAAAAAAATATAAATATGTGAATAAATTAAAAAAAAATTATTGTGATATGAAAATGTAAACAGAAAACAAAATATTAAGTAAAAAATATGAACGAAGCATTCAACATAATAAACATACATAATATATTAAAATAATTGAGCAATATAAACATTCAACAGAATAAAACAACATAATATGTAGACAATACATTGGTAACACCAAATAGAGCAAGTACTCCAAGATCCAATAAACTTTTAACATTATAATCTAACGAGACAGTTCAAATAATAAAAATAACGAGTCACAACATGACATGTTTACAAATTTCAGAGTGTCTTTCGGATATATACATAAATAGATACTAACCAAATATAAAATATACTTTATATAGTCTTAATATAAAAAAATTGTCTAAATTACACTTCTTTTCCTATTTAGGTGTTTTTTTTCTTTTCAAAGTAGACGTCTAACATTATTGTTTTAAGTGATTAGTCCCTCACAATTGTTAAAAAATATGTTATTTTAACACGTGTTGTGTTTATATTTTTTTTTGAAAATTTTTATTTAAAAAACTTAATTTAAAAAAATGGAAATTTTAAAATCTCTAATTCTAATCTCCTTTACTCTCACTACTGACCATCTCTGGAGATACATCCGTCGCTAGTCATCCATTGACTGGCCAGCACCCTTGTCGTCGTCTCAAACCCCTAAATTTAAATCTCTAAAATCTAAAATACTAAATCCTTATAAATAATCATTGGTTGTCGACAAACCTTCGGTGAAAATAGAAGTCATGTTACCTCCACATTCATTTGTGACATTGGTGGTGGTCGATCGACAATGTCGATGGCGGGCAGCAATAATAAGAGATTAAAATTAAGAATTAAGGGATTTGGAGTGTTTTTGAAATTTTAGAAAAAAAATTAGGATTTTTAAAATAATAATATTTGAAGGTTTTTTAAAATAAATTTTTAAAAATATAAACGAGACACATGTCATATAACATATTTTTAATGTTTTTCATGTTCGAAACATTTAAAATGATAACATCAGTAACTTTAGATATTTATATTGACTAAAAAATTTGAAACACCTAAATAAGGAAAGAGGTATAATTTGATTTTTTTTAATAATTTACCCTTCATAGAAGAAGTAAATGATTATAAGAAAATACCTTAAACAATGAATCGAAAATGTTCTGGTTACTAAAGAATTTTTTTATTAAAAATAGGTGTCTAACATTTTCTTAGTTACACTTTTAAGTGTTTACCGTTATATTTTTTAAAATTTTTAATAATAAAAATATTATTAAAAAAACTTTAAAAAATTAATTTATTTATAAAAAAATCCGAACTTTTAATGAAATTATAAAAAAATCTAAAAAAATATCTCATTTCAACTCCCATTACCAACTGTCGCCAGCAATTTCTGGCCACCATTATCGTCGAACACTTGGATTTTGATCAGAATGGCACGGTGGTTCGAATAGTGGTGTCAATGTGGCTTATAGACGCGAGATCAACCAAAATTGACAAAAAACAATGATGGTCGGGACCGAAACCGACGAACCTTTGAACGATTCTCTACGATAAATGGTGACACTTTATAACGAAAATCCAACGAGGGCTTGGTCAGGGGTCGATGTCAGTGTCGATAAATATGACAATAACAGTCACGGATAACCAGCTGACTACCATGGAAAGGAGAAGAAAAAGGGGGAGGGGACACGAGGCTGGGTTGTATTTTTTTTAATAAAAATATTTTTTTTAAAATAAATTATCAAAATTATCAAAACGCGACACGTGTTATTTAACGATCAAATTTAACAGTCGTTATGGTCTAGACACCTAAAAATCTCCGATGAAAACGTTAGAAAATTATTTTTAATGAAATTTTTTAAGCACTAAAATATTTTTTGATACAAAATTTAAAATTTTATTTTTGTATTAATCCCTATAAAAAGTATAAAATTCCCCAAGGACTCTTTTCAAATCTACTTGATAGAAGAAACGGAAGAGACACTACTGATCACCCCTATATGTAATGAATATTTTTCCCTCCGGTGGATGCCACAAATCGACGAAGATATTTTTCACAGTAAAAAACAGCTTCATTCCACAATAGACCTTTTAAGAGTGCGTTCATTATATTTCGTCAAAATTCAGGTACCAAATGCGATATTATGCCTTTAATTTATTAAGGATCAAATTTATGTATGTTCCGGTCCCAGTTCCGCTTGGAAAAATGGGACAACGATCCCTAGTGCAGATTGCTTCTCATTTATTCTCTGTTCTGACTCTACAAAAGTCTCTGATAACCGGATAAATGGTCCCGGTGACCGGCCCACTCACTGGAAAATTGTCTAGCTTCTTTTGATTGTTGATTTTGAGTATATGGATTCTCAAGAACTCCCCGATAATGGAAACAAGGGTTTTTGCTACATGTTACTTCGAATCGCCTTTGCCCTTATCTTCCCCATCTTCGCTTTCTTTTCCTTATCTTTTTTCGTCGGACTCCTTGCCATTTTCATGGGAGAATTATCAATTTCCAATCCTATTTTTGTCCCCACACAGTGCAAGATAGTCTCTAGCAGTATGCTTCTCTCTATTTCTTTTTACTTATCTAACTTTGACTTCTCTTCCTATAATGTTTTTGTCATAACCATTTTTTTTTAGGTAAAACAATTTAATATTATTTTAAAAACGATTACGACTTTATTTTGGAAAAATTGATGATTTTGAACGGATTTGAATAAAATTTAAAAGAGTCGCCATCGACCTTTGGGTTAGGTAGGTCGAATACCCAAAAACGTCTTTTAAAAACAATTTTAAGAAAAATAATTTTATAAGACAAAAATTTGGTCTACGTTACCAAAGATTCATTTAATACAGGTTCGGGAGTCGGTTACGTGTGGGGAAGGATAAACACCCCCACAACGCCCAAAATTGGTACTGTGTCGCTTACACATCGTCGTAAATGGTGGAAATTACAATTGGAATATGAAGGAAAAAATATGATCTATTTATTGAATATTTGTTAAAATAAAATAATAGAAATACTTCACTTGGTAAGAAATCTCAAGATTTGCAATCCTCCAACGGGAAAGCTATCTCATCTATTTCTTATCTATAAAGTATATCATATCTTTGAATTACCACTAAATAATATCGTCATGAGTAGAAAATACAATATGCTTAATTTATGTATCATTAATAGATCTGTTTTTTAAATGGATTCTAGGATTTAGGCTACTGTTTTTACAAGAACCGGTTACTGTTCATGCAGGAGAACAGTCGGCGGCGACGGGACACCTCGGCTTGGTGGCTCGGTGATTGGCTCACGGTTGCTCACGCGGCTCAGGCATGACTGGTGAAGATCAACGTGCGGCTGAGGGATTGGACTCTGGCTTGAGCGGCGGCTGTGCAGTTGGGGATTAGGGTTTGAAACCCTAAACTGATTTAGGGTTTGAAACCCTAAACTGATTTAGGGTTTGAAACCCTAAACTGATTTTAGGGTTTGAAACCCTAAACTGATTTTAGGGTTTGAAACCCTAAACTGATTTAGGGTTTGAAACCCTAATCTGGTGGGTTGTTGGGCTCCGGGATTGGGCCAATTGTAATCTGAATTGGGCTTCTAAGCCTACAAAAAATGTAATATGTAAAATAATTAATAATAACAATTAATAATAATAAAATAAAATAAATAAAAAAAATAAAAAAAATAAATATAAAAGACCCGGACAAAAACGGGTGTCTACAGTTTTGATTATCTTTCTCACACTTAATCTCTCTTTTTTGGCATAATTTTCAACTGTAGCTAACAATTTCACCTGTTATCGTTATTTCTTGTCAATTCTTATTATTTCAAATCAGGTGTAGATATTAGGTCAAGTAAGGTTTGCGAGCTTGGATTGTTGAATTATAAGGCAAAGCATGTGTTTTATCCTTTCGAGAAAAGCAAATTTAGATGCCGATATGATTATTACTGGACCTCAGTGTTCAAGGTAAATATTATCTTATCGAAGTCATCAGCCCTTCTTTTTTTTTTAAAAAATGCAAAATATGGATGTTCTTTAATTGTGGCAATTATGCAGTTTCATCGTGATTATTTTCCATTGTTACATATTATTTGCATTTTTTTCTTGATTATTTTCCTAAGATTTATTGGTTCGTTTCTGGGATTTGCAAATCTTGTAATTTAGTTGTATTACTGAAACTGATCAGATTTGTGAAAATAGGAAGGCATCAATAGTAAGTTCTCTAAAATATCGCTATTTCCATATTATTGTCTGCGAAGCAATTGCAGGTGGAGTACAGAGACCATTCTTTGGGTCAGACGCAACTTGCCTTAGCAGAGGCACCGAATGAGGCCCTTCCTCTTAGTTGCAGACCTAACTTTGGCGCTGCATGGTTGACCAAAGATAAGTTTAAGGTGGTTTTTTCAATTTCCTATTATTCCTTATGATGATGTGCAGACTAAATGGTTTTTTTATGTTAATTTTTTTAAACTGCAATTATATTTATATATCTAACAAATCCTTCTTTTCAGGTTAATGAAACCTATGACTGCTGGTATAATTTAGGTATTTCCACAGTAAAGTTGTATGATGATGGTTTTTTCATTTGCCAAGCAAAAGGTCCATCCTCAATTTAAATGATGAAACGATATCTAATAATGTTAGTTTATTACTTAAGTCCCTTTTTTCCCGTTTCCTTTTACATTTTATTTTATATAGTTACCGGAAGTTGTTTCCTGTCCTTCTTCTGAACAATGCGCTTATCATGTAGTTAAATTGTTTGGTTGGGATGAACTAGATTTACATTCTGGTCCATTGCCTTTTTGAACTTGGGTTTCTAGTTAATATTTTTTACCCTCGGTGTTACAAATGAGATTCATTTTGTTTCAAGCCTTATAAGGGTTACAACAGCAAGAGAAAAAGGGCTTTCCTCTGTAAAATTTGAGGATCTGTGTGTGGAAAACTTGTTTTATGGCAGTGTAGCTATAGAGGAAGTGTGTGGTTTATATTTTCTGATGAGTGCAAAGCTGAAGTTGTTATGCTGTTTTGAATGTAATGAATAGTATTCTGGGAAACAGCAGCTGAGCTCTTACGGAATTTTGGAAGAGAGAACATGAACATGTGAATATAGGTTTCCAGTGAGATAGGACTTGAAAATTCTAAGAAGGTGATGGACTCTGTTAGAAGGAAAAGAAGTGAAAGAGAGAGGGTAGGGGTTTATAGTGAAGTGGACTAATGAAAATTGAATGGTTGAATAATTTCTCTAGCTTTAGATTGCAGTTGATATTTTGCGGAGAATGATGCAAGCATTTTTATGCCGTATTTTTTATCATTAAGCTAATGTGAAGTAATCTTATTTGCTAATTACTTTTGTTGATCATAGTTGCAGAATAGTTGAGTAGGGCACGTTGTCTATTTTGATGTCTTGGTGTGTTAATGCTGCTTTGCTCTGTTTTTAATTATTCATTGTTTTGATGGCATCAGATCCACCAAGAATTTACGGTCTTGGTTTTCAATAGAGGGGAGAGGTAGATACTTGAGGTGGGAAACAATAGCAGGTGTTGTCACTGGTTTTTCAACATCTATAATCACCATCAGCTTAGTTAGAATCCTACAACATATGAAGTCTTCATTGCCTGAAGCCATTAACACAGCCCGTATCAAGCGTGTTTGTTTTCTAGTAGTGTTCTCTTCTGGTGTATGTTGGTTAGCATCGCAATACTGGAGGAGGCTAAATATCCCATTTATTAGAGTTTACGAGTACTACTACTAGGTAGCAGTTTGTGTTTTATTTACAAGTGCAAGTTCTCCCTGGGTACTGGGTATGTATGGAATGATGTATGCTTGAGTTGAGTGGGTATCTGATGTATCGGGTTAACCGGCAAGGAGCAGAGAGAGAGTGGTGTACAGATGATTTTGTGTATGATGTATTATGATGTATGATATGTGTAAGTGTACCTGAGAGATTCAACTCAGGAGCTCACGGTGCATGTTCTAGTCTCTGCATTCTGTACTCTATGGCACAGGGTTATCATGATTTACAAACAAATTCACTTTTCTTTGTGTTTGCTTGCATTGGGGGGATTATTTTTTAATGATCGAAAATTGAAAGGCAACAGCTGATGATTATATTATATAAATGTTTATGTGCATATAGTGTGAGAGTGGAGCTTGGGTGTAATTTAGCCAGTTAGGCGTTGCATGGGTGTCAGAAAGGCAAAGCCGTGCTCCACGGCCCTGTATAATCCAAACAAGAAGTCACGTTATATGTTCTGAAACGGTTGCTGGATTTTGATATTTAAATGTAATCTGAACCTAAAAGAGGCTGAAATTAGTCCTTTTTGTTGTATTAATTTTAGTTTTAGGGTAAATTACATTTATGGTCACTTTTGTTTAATTTTTTTACTCTGTATACTCAACTTCCAGAAGTTATATTTTGGTCACTTTATCGAATTATCACAAAATTATAAATCAAACGTTAACTTCTGTTACATAGATGATGTGACGTTATTTTAGGTGTGCGACTTGCTAAATACACAATACATGCCCCACATCTTCCCTGTCATTCTTATAAAAATTTTAGGGACTTCAAGTCGCCAAATAGTCTTCGGTCGTTCATCCATGGTATACTCACCTTGCGAATCCAGTGTTCGATATGACGACTTAATTCAGAACCTTTGCTTTTAATACCATTTCCAACCAGGAGTATCGCCCCCTAATAATGCCTCTTGCGGCAGCTTAACCACAAAGATTTTGCGTATCAAATCCTCTGGTATCATTAGCAGCAATCTGTCCCAATCCAATGCCTCATTTTCCGTTATCATTGAAGCCACCGCCAATGGATCTCATAATTTACAGTACCAAATAATAGATGAAAAACCATCTTCATTATAAAAGCATTATTATGGTATTTTGAACTTTTAAAGCCTAGTCCTCCCAATTCCATTGGTCTCTGTATCGTAATAACAATTAATAAGATTAATCCCTCGATTCATATTGGTGGAACTCCACAAACAGCTACGGACCAGACGTTACATTAAATATAACAGAACAATATATATATAAACTTTAACGATTCAAAATAAACAGAACAATATGTGCAATCAAACATTCATTAACTTCATATTATCATATTCTATATCAAATGATTTTTAATAACGTTATTATAGATTCCATGCATAGTTAATATTTTCTCTTCTAGTTTACTTTCCTAGTTTTCTCTTGTTGATAATCCGTTCATCTCTCTTTTTTTTGTCTTTGTTGATTGACGGCAATACCATGTAATGTTGGTTGCCGACCATCGATATTTTTTATTGTCATTTTATTTTCTTTTGTTTTTATTTTCAATGAGTCTGCATGTATGACACGTTTTCCTCTGCCTTTATGGTACGCTTTTCTCTGCTTTTATGACACGTTTTTTATGTCGTTTGACACATTTTACGGCCGTTTGGTCTTTGTTCACTTATTTTTTTCTTAAGGGTTGATTACACATTGTCACGATCAAGATGGCGCTTATCTAATATATTGTTGATATTCCCTTCTTTGGACCTTCGGATTGGATTTGAATATCCGTTATGTGTTAATGGATAGCTTTTCATGTCACTCGAGTCTGATTTGCGGTTTGTCGATGTTTTTTCAGTAGCTTAATCCCCTTTTATGGTTCGTTTACCTGTGCGATCAGATCTGTTTGTATCTATCTTTGTTCAAGTTTTCTTGGTTAAATTTTAATCTTTCCTTGTATAGTCTTTATGTGATCTTAAGTTGCTAGTTTTGTTTCAATGATTATAGGAAATTATCCTAATTATATGATCAATTTACGATTATGATTTTAAATATTTATTATAAGGTAGGATATTTCATATTTTGAATAAAATTAGCGATTTATTAAAAAAATCCATGCATAATTTATGCTAAACTTCAATCAAATTATTACAAGTTTGAACAATGTTAAATATTTACTATATCCATCGTACAAGTTCTTTGCAATACAATCAAAACATTTCTTCATCAACTTCTATGTCAAATTATTCCAATTACCACTATCTCCGTCGCCGAAATATCACTTACTTATTGAAGCTCAATCATTGACCGATTATCGTCCTTAACATTACCCCCAAAACCCTAAATCTCTAAACCTTTTAAATTTCTAATCTATTTTAAAATTTTCGACGACATGTGGCATTTATGCTCTCACACTGCATCGTAAATCCAATTCTTGCATTCACACCAGGATTGTTATTCAGTCCTTGCGTTCACAATAAACTCGTTAAATCCTTGTTGAACGTGGGACACGGGAGAGGCGAGAGGTGGCGGATGACGCCGCCTCAAAGGGATGGCGGGGATGTTAACACAGGGTTAAAAAATAAATTGTTTTTAAATAATATTTTTATTTATTTTTTAAAAATAAAAATTCTAAAAATTATATGAGTACGACACATGTTATATAATAATTTATTTTGACAATCATTACAGCTAATGTACTTAAGGTTGTAATGTTGAAAACGTTAGATAATTTTAACGAAAAAAATTTAAAAACTTAAAATTAAATTAAAATATAGTTTAGGTAGTTTTCTATATTAAATTTTTGAAAAATAATGAACGAATAAAACCGACCCGAATTGAAAGCCACAATTTTATGTGATTCGATTTCGATTATGCTTTCGGTTTTTTAAAAACCCAAAAGGACGATTCAATTATCTTTTATTGAAAAACCGAATGAAAAACCGAGCCGAATACACTCCTATTTAGAATCTAAACCGAGAATTGCAACGACGCCATTTACGATGCTCGGCAATTTCCCGGTACAAATAGCTGAAAATATTCCACTGTGTAGATGCAGCAGGAGTAAGCCTTAGGATTAGAATATTCAAGGATCAGAATCAAGAGTTATTTTCTTTTGTTTCTTTGATTACGAAGAGAAAGAGATTCGCCGCAGTTTTCTTCGGTTAGGAGATGGCGAGCGATTCTTGGTCGAATTCCAAAAATGCAGGGGACTTGTTGCTAGGAAGTTTCATTAGTGTCATCTCTAAGTATGAGGTACGCTACGAAGGTGTTCTTTATCATATCAACGTCAAAGATTCCACCGTTGGCCTCCGAAACGGTAGCCCTAGCTAGTTTTCTCACTCTCTCACTACGCGTGCTATGCAATGCATCTCTTTGCCTCTTATGTATCTTCTTTTTTATTTTGTATTTACTGTTTGGCGAATGGATGATGCTCTGTCCTTCGGATGATGACTTTACGAGTTAGGTTAGGTGAGGTTAATATCTGTTCTGTAATGTAGTTTGAATTTATAATTTGAGAATTTTTTTCGTACTTTCCCCCCCTCTATTTTAGATTGATTTTTTGCTGAAAGTTTGATAGGGCATTTGTTTCAAGGTGATTATTTGTTAAATATGATGTTACTTCTGCTGTTTTCCGAGTTCGCTTATGTATATTGTCTTCCTTTTGATGTTGCAGTAAGATCTTATGGAACAGAGGGTCGGAAGAAGGATGGTGCACAAGTGCCACCAAGCAATGAAGTTTATGAACTCATTCTCTTCAGTGGAAGTGACATTGAAGTAAGTGAGAGCATTTCATAGATATGTCCCCTAGGTTCTAATTTTGAATCCGCTACCAATCTCGTGCCATATGTTTTTGCTAGAGCGTCTTAACCCAGTGATTGTGCATCCTTGTAGATTGAATCATTTGTAAAGATGCATTATCCTTTATGACTCCTATGAAAACAGTTCTTGTTTCCTAACTTTTTATGAAGTTTACATGTTGGGATTTGACTGTCTGTAATGACCTATGCATGTTCTTTTTAACTTTTTGCCAATGCTTTTGTTAGTATTAAAAAAATTAATTCCAATGCTTTTGTTATTTCAATAGCCTTTATGAATTAAAGAACAGAAAACTAATATTGAAGTATTAACAAGGTTTGTTGGCTCGAGGAGTTCGATGCCCCTTAAACAATGTTTCGGGCTCGAGTCTTGTGGGTGAAGTAAACAACGATGGGAGAGCTTGGGTCTGACCCCACTCAACTTTGCATTTAGTTGGGGCCTAATATGGCTACCGATATCAAGGTGTATCAGACCCAAAAAAGTTTAAATATATTATGCTTGCTTTTATTCAAAATATTAGATCTCAAAGGAGAAGGATATGTTCTGGTATTTACAAAATGTGACAGAAAAGGCTATTGTTTGTAGTGAAAGCATCTAAGGTATACCATTTAAAAATAGGGTTTGGCTTGACTCCTGTACTCAAGGTAATGTTATATCTTATGGCTGGCCAGTGGGAGCTCTTCAATTTTTTGCTCCTTGAATCTGATTGTGCTATCTAATCATATGGGTATATGATCATGTGTATGCATGCACTCGACCATCCATATTAAAAATATTAGTTTTATGGTGTAAGCTGATTTCTATTGAGACATTCAATTCCAGGATTTGCAGGTTAAGTCCTTCCCTCCTGTGCAAATAGATGAGCAGCTTCACAACGACCCTGCCATTATTCAGGTATTGACATTTAAATTTTTTCATGGGTCAAATTTCAGTGTAATTGATTTTCTTGTTTTGTGTTACTTCCCTTCGAAGTCACAGTTTTCAGGTGTGCCACTTAGGTCCTCTCCATCAACTTCAATTGGCGGTAGAACTTCAATAGAATCACCTCAGGGGCAGGATACCCCTGCATTAGCTAGTAGAGCTCATCAGAGTGCTTTATCAACACATCTATTGGCCTACTAGGTCGATCAATCAAATCAATCCCAGTGTGCTGAAAACACTGGTTCTCCATTATTTTCCACACCGTTGAATTGCCATGGATGCAGTAGCGAACTAATCAATGTTTCTCAAACACAACAGATTATTTCATTCCAATCTCCTTCAATATTGTCATCTCCTATGACTGTGCAGAGTCATGTAAACAGTCCTAATTTTCACTCTTCTCCCATTATGGGATTGATAGATGCACCAGAACCTGTTAACCCTATCCTTTCATCTACTGCATCCAGTTCATCGCATTCTACCGTTGCAGGCTCTTTTACTCCAGTACAACGTTCCATGTCCTCTGGACCTCTGGTATGCCATGCTGCTCACCAATAAGAGCACAAGCCTCACAGGCTGCAAATGTATCACTAACAATGATTTCATTTCCTTCATCTTTCGAAGATACAAACATTATTGAACTTCAACCTGTTGGCAAAGCTGTTAATAGCCCTGCTGATGATGCCTATCCTTCATCTGTTCTTCCCAACTCCATGCCTTCTCATGCATTTTCTTCATATTCCTCGCAAGCATCATCTCCATCTTCGTTAACTCCTGGTCAGTTAGCACAGACCGGATCTAATGTGATTTCTTCAACACAGAATATGTATCCTGGTCATAAGGATACAACTGCTTTTGCATCTGGATTCTTTCGCTCTCCGTCTGTGAATTCTGCGCAACGGGCTCATTTTTGTTTCTACGAAGTTTCTTTTACTTTGTTGAGCCTGAATGCTGATGCTTGTGAATATCGATGCATTAATATTGTGATTTGTTTCTATTAGTTGAAAACTAAAAGATTTCCTTTCTTTATATAATTAGATTAATATGTAGTTCAAGGCTGTGTTTAATATTCATTTGTGTAGATAGTATTGGATAGGTTGAAATTTTAGTAATAACTGTTATATATTATTGAATTTTTGCAGTCTCTGTACTCCATACAGTTTACTGAAGAATTTGACTTTGAAGCCACGTATGAGAAGTTTAAAAAGGATGAACTGTGGGGCTATCTTGGGAAGGAAAAACAAAAGGATGACGTGTCAAGTCAGAGCTTTGTAGACAAACAGGCTCTTGGAATACTGTCAAAATATGATCCCAAGGTTTTCCTCTTTATGCTCTATATACTACAGTTATAGTTCATAGAAGTTTGTATGAATTCTAATGGGTGTTTTTTTTCCTGCAGCCTGCTTATATGAAGGATGAGTTCTATGACACAATATCCTGTAATTCTCAATCTCGTGGTTCAAGAAATGGACAATCATTTTTTTGAGAGATCGAAGTTAGAGAGTGAGGTCTGTTAAAATTCTCTCTTTTTTTTTTTTTGAGGCTGTGTTATATTTTTCGCACATGTGCAGAGAGAGGGCGGAGAGAGAGAGAGAGAGAGAGAGAGGCACATAACATGGAAAAAATAAGGTTTGTTAAATAATTTGATTTCAATTTTTACTTTCCAGACTTTTGGCAACTTCCAACAGAGATCCCACGTCAATCATGGGCCTTTTAGTGGCTATGGTGCTGGGTGCAGTCAGAACTACACTTGCAACCGGGGCAGGGGACATGTCCATGGTTTGAGAGGCGATGGGAAGATATGAGTTTTCGGTACTCATTAAATCCAATGGTTTCTACAGACTTCATCAACTATCATCTCAATTTACCATATTAATCTTTGGGTTTAACAAGGCTTTATCTCGAGGTGAATGAATGTGGTTGTTTGGGAATCTTGCAGAAATGCTTGGTAGGAACTACTAAACTGATGCAGTGGGACAGGTTCGTGTTTGTTTGTTTTTTGCTGGCCTTTTTGCTATACTTTTTTTTACAGAAAAGAATCATAATAGCTTGTTGATACATATAATGTCATGACGATGATGGTGTTCCTAGGTAATTTGCATCTATTACACTAACCGACCATTTGTATTGCATGGAAGCGTCCTTGTTCATAATAGTTTGTTGATTTTTGTTATACTAATCCAAGAAGAAGACTTAAACAATCATATAAGATTACGACTGATAACCTTTTAAGCATGTATTACATGTATAGTTTCCGAATGATATATCCCCCGTTACATACATAACAAACTAGCAGGAACAACCCCTTGTATCTAACATACATGTATATAAAGAAGAGAAAACTTAGTCTCATGTAGGGCCATTGAGCTTAGATAGCAAAAACAGGCAACCGGAGGATAGAAGTACAGAAGCCGAGAAACAAAGCAAATCCAGTGTAGTGTGTATGACATTCTTCTTGCACTTGTCAAAAAATCCTATCAGAAGAAGCATCACTATTACATGACCGAGTTTGGTTTTTAGTTCACTCACTGATTTGATTTCCAACCATCTTGGTCGTTCCTGGGCACCGAGTCAGCCACATCAGAAATCAAATTATATTTGACAAGCTAATAAATGCATTCGTTAATCCCACAATCAAATGGTATTAAAGATCCTCAAGACAGCAAATAGAAAAGACCAACAAGAAAACGTAGCCAAAAAATTCGACTGACCTTTAAAGCAAACATGCCGAAGAGATTTGATGTCGATGTACCCTTTTCCTTCGATTGTGCTTTTGCTATATCAAGATTGGAAACAAAGAGCTCATAGAGACCCATTCCAAAAACCAGCATTACTTTTCCCAGTAGATAGACATCTGGAAGAACAATACAGTGGATAGTGGCCTCATCTTAATAGGATCTAACCACTCACACAAGAATGATGAAACAATGCTAACTGATTAAGAACATAATGCTAAGTCTACTACTCATGCAAAACCCTAAGTTGCCACACAAGAAAAGTATCAGCATGCCAATCTAGACTCCAAATCAATATCAGTGTATGGAAACAAAAAAGAAGATCCGAATGAAATTATACGAGATAGGATCGCTAACTGATTAAACAGATTAGGTCATATCGAATCAATACCATGATTTCTTTTTATTGAATCAATGGTTTCAAAAAGTTTCTAAAAGATAAATTGAAAGAGAGAAAAAGGGAATCGATTTAATGAACATTGATGCTGATGCAACTGTTCTTATGTAAAACCTAAATGAACTTTGAATAGGGAACTTGCTTTCTGCCTGGAAATTTAAGCATTACTTGTATGCGTTGCTGTAGAACAAGTTTAACCTATGTATATCATTCCTAGCAGTAAGTTCCTAATTTCAATCGATGGCCTAATGACCGGAGATTGTAGCAGTAGTAATTGAGATTGCATCAAATAAATAGTGGATAAGAAACAAAGAAAAGCTCTGTAGCATCTCTGATTTATACTCTCTATCATCCATAACCATAAGAGCAAAAAATATTGAGCTTTCAGTAACGAACAAACCCTCACCTATGGCCTCAACCAGCAACAAAATCACTTTGCTCCGATCGACAAAATATTCCATGAAAGATGACACAATAGAAGTAGAGCCCTGCATATCATAAGTGCATTTAAGATAACAGATTAATGCAATGTTATAAGTCACCTCGTCTAACAAGTGGAACATGGAATAAAACATGATAAATTATGTTTTCTACAGGACATATTATCAGCTCTTTATATTACATCCCTGACATTTATTGCAATGTTTAGAATCTCAAAACCTCAGGTGTAAGTAAACAATATTACATCCATGAAACCAAATCTTGAAGTCGATTAAGATTAGAAGACAACCAAGTAAACATGAGAAGAGAAAATCAAGTACCTTGATGAAACAAAGGATTGATCCTGTTAAAGACCCAAAAACAGCCAGGAGAGTCATAAACCGACGTCGATAAACGACCTGTAAAATTACATCAAAAAAATGGAGATAAGTCCAAGAAACCATATCTTATCTAAAGAATCATATATATAAAATCAGACCTTCTCTATACGCTCTTCTGTAGCTTCCAAGCAACTGGACGAGGTCTGGGTGTCCAAATGGGAATTGGCTGCAACAAAGGCCACTGATGGGATTCGCGTTGGATGAAGAGATGTTCCGGTGAGTGGGAATTTAGCGGCGGCACAAGGAGGGTGAAGTACAGAAACCCTTTTGAAATTCGGTGCCAAATCGTGAGAATTGAGGCCGAATTGCATCGACGGCGCGGTGGTTCTGAGGGGTCTGGGGGTGAAATGTAGAGGAGTTGGTGATTTCATCTTCATGGTTTGGGTGGCATCAAGAGTGAGCGAAGAAGAAGGATGGAAGGAAGTGAAGCGATTGGACTGGAGCTGGACAATTTGCATCCAACTTCGAAAGAAAGATGGAAGCATTGGAGCCCCACACAATCAGCCATGTACAGATGCATTGTACACTTTTAAGTTCCGCCGAACCTCTTGAGTCAGTCAAGTGGTGACAGGTGACTGAAAGAATAAATATTAAATAACTCTGATTAATATTTTTAAGAAAAAAAACTAAACTAATAACTTTTCATTTGAATCGTGAACTTGATGCGATATATAGGATGTGATGTGATGATGACAGGACTGCTTAGCACGTGGCATGAGGCATGTATATATAAACAATTTACTTATCATGATTAGGAGTAATATTGGTCACGCAAAATGACAGACACAAAAGATCTTTTATTCGCTCTATATTTTTATTCTTATTCCTATTCCAAGTGAGTGATAGCTGACATTCCATAACATAATTTGCTTGTCCTTTTCAACTCTTATTTTCGGTTGTGGGATGTTAGTCTAGCTAATAAATGATCACCTGATATAGTTTTAATATATGATTACAAAAATATATTATTAATTTTATTATTATTTAAATAATAAAATTGGTAAAAAATAATCGGAAACATTATTAGGCGTTATTGATTTTGTTATTATTAGGTGTTTTAATCGGATTTCGAAAAAATGATCAGAAATATTATTAGGTGCTAAAAATGATCGAAAATATTATTAGACGTTACTGATTTTATTATTCTTGGACACTTTTACCGAAAATATTAAAAAAACGATGTTTTAGATAAAAATAATAATTTTTAAATAATTTTTATCAGCTTTATTATTTAAACAATAATAAAATCGATAACGTTTTATTTTAACTTTATATTAAAATATCACACTGTAAAATTTCCCATGTTATACTCAACCTTATTTTGTCGTTAAGAAATTTAGAAAAAGACAAATTTGTATAATTTTATATTAAATTTACCTTTTCCTAAAATTTCCCTATTTTGTCCACATCATTCTTGTTTGTCACAATTTACTTATTCTTTTCTTTGGTTAAATATTCAGATTCAGCGTTACAAAACAGTTAAATAAGAGTTAAAACTTTTTTATGGTGATTAAGTAAAAACTTGATCGGATAAACAAGAAACAAGGCTGTAGATGGTGAGACAAGTCTGTAAATTTGTGGATTCTGAAGAAGAAAACGGATTTTAAGTAGAATTATGATTATGATCTTTTAGATCCCTTTCAAAAGTTGATGGGTCTTTTACGCTGTCTTCTATGGAGCACTATAATATTCATTCTAAATGAAAAAAATAATTATCTTAACACCTTATGTAAGAAAATTATTTTTTCAAAACAATATCTAACCAAATTTACTACATAAAGTATTATAGTCCTCTATATTCAGGAGTGATGCAATATTCAGGAACAGAGTCAGAAATCCAAAACAAATCACTCAGTACAGTGTTAAACTTGCTGAAGAAATCAAGATAGCCACAAAAACAATGTACATTAAAGTTACCAGAGAACCCTTTTGGGTTAAGTGGATGAAGCCTCCTGAAGGGATGTGGATCTTGAATACGGACGGCGCACAATACGTCCACCGGAATTGCAGCGGCGGGAGGTTTAATCCGCGTCGAAAATGGGGAATGGAAAGGGGGCTCTATGCTCCAGATTGGAACCACAAGTAGATCAACTGTCGAAGTCTAGGGAGTTCGTCAAGGGTTCATTCTTACAAAATCCTTGGGAGCAAGGAGACTCATCGTTGAAATGGATGCTAAGTGGATCGTGGAGGCTCTACGAAACGAAAAAGGGGAAGACACTCAGGAGGAAGTCCTTAATTACTAGATATAACATTAGATTTGGTGAACAAAATTTCAATAAAAATGTAAAGGCTATTTACGTATTGCTTCCGAAGCTTTTCAAGGTTAAAATATTATGTTACAACTACAACCACAAGAAGTGGAAGTTTACATCAGTGGATTATCAATTTAGGTTGTAATTCAAACATCAAACGACCCCTGCCGCCGAAAACGATATTGCCAACGGGTTCCGGGGATGAGTTTAAGGCCATCAAAAAGGTGGTCGACTCTTCGAGGAACTTCTAGGCTGCGGATAGGTGTGCCTCGTTTTCTTCATCGTTGTTTCAGAGAACTTAAAATCTCTTCGAAATTGGAATGTCGCCATCAGTCGACCCCCAACCTCAATGCCCTCAAATCCAAAACTCTCATCCGGTTGGGGACGACATACACCTTTCTAGCTGTGATGTGCTGCCATCGTATGCACCATCATCAGCTTGGCGGTAATCATCGCAGGCATCGTTACCCTTATAGGCTACTTAGTCATACATCCGAGGGTGCCTTATGTTAGCGTAATAGACGCTCACCTCGATCTCTTACGGGTTGATTACGTTAGCTGTGATTTCTTTTTTTCTAAAAAATTCTTTGTTGAAGAGAGTTACATACGCAGATTCTACTTCCTCACTTCAAATGTACAAAATATGAAAGATTCTATTGATATGAGGAGCAACGTCTATTTTCAGGATTATACAATCTTATTTTCTAACAAAGGGCACACGCCAGCTTCTCAGATTCGAATTACACTCTTAGCTTGAACGGGGCAGACATGGCTCGGTTGGTTGCATCGCCGTCCCTGGGGCCGTACTTCCAATGTCAAATAATTTCATTTTTTCTTCTTGTACAAGTCAATTTGGGTTAACTAATAATGTGGTTGCAGCTGGCCATAGTTACATGATGCAGTTGCTGACACGCTTGGCAAAGGCAAACTTGTTCTATATATTTTCTTGATTAATTTAAGATAGATTACCGGTGGCTGTTTTAAAGAATTTTAATAATTTGAAAATAAATATTCAAATACACTGTAGTCGTTAGTGTTCGAATCCCAGACCTGTACGATCACTTGTTTATACAACTTGTTTGGTTTTTAATTAGTTAAAACTAATTTTTTTAAGTAAATCCTAACCTCTCTGTATAGAAATATCCTTAGGAGTTGAATTAAAGAGATAAGACTCAACCAACAACCAGTTGATATAGTGAGATGAGACACTAGATTCCTTAAGCAAAATCAGGAGTTCGAATCCTGGCGTTTGCGAATGGAGCAAATTGGGTTGGGAGGGTCGCCTTTGTCTCTGTAGTTTCCGATCTAAATTAGCCGGTCAATAGATCGGATACCAGTGATTAATTAAAAAAAGATAAGACTCAAAATTATAACATTTGAGTTTGCCACTTCCTTTGTAAATAGCTTCTCTCATCCATCCATGATAGTCAATATCTTTAAAATTAGGTTGATGTAAATTTTACTACTTAATCTTATTATTTGAGTGTAATGATATTTATTTATTTTAATTAAATGCCTGATTTTCTTCTTAATATCGTAATTTAGTTATTTATTGATATTATTTTTGAGTAAATTCTATCTCTTTTAAATTATGATAAAAAAATTAAAATATTATTACTTTAGTGTAAGATTAATTTTGTTGAGAATATGTTTAAAGAATAACGATAAATTATATTGATAAGAGATATCAAAGACTTTTTCGATAGATATATTTTGTTAATACTTTGTGTATATTTTTAAAATTTTATCTTTTTAGTAATTTATAATTTTATATTTTTAATATCTTTTAAATTTTTAATTTCTATTTAAAAGTTTAATAGTATTTTTTATTTTTAATAATTTTAATAATTGTTTATTTTTATATAGTTATATTTTAAATATTTTTATTTAAAAGTTAAATAGACTTTTATTTTAAAAAAATAAAATTTTCTTTTATTTTTAAAAATTAATCAATTTTCTCTTTCATATAATTATTATTATTTTATTAAGCAAACATAATTACAAAATAGTACTTGTTCTGAATAAGATACTCTTATTCATTTGATAATGAAAGTTCAATCACCATAAATTATCACATCACTATTATAATCGATGAAAGAATAATATCAATTACATAAAAACTTAATTAATTTTCTAAAAAATGTCACTCCCTCAAACCTAAAAATAAGTAAATATGAAATTCTAATACATTTAAAACAACAATTAAACGATGATAACAAAATTGATAAAACGGGAAGAGAAGTGCTCATTATTAATATACCACAGACATAGAGACAGCTTAGTATAGTCATAGAGATGAAAATGACAATTTAAGGAGAAAATGTATTGTCATTAAGTTCAAATTTTTAAAACTCTTATTCAAGCCGCGACTGCATCGTCCAGATCTGATCTGAAATCGGAAACACCATCAGTAAGTGGTGTATCTCATTTGACCTGAGCTTGTAATTTGCGTGGAATACTTTTTTTCCAAGCAAAATCATGAAGATGGCAATGACGTAAATTTAGGCTATAATTTTTCCCATTTCCTTTTTGTTTGTTTGTGATTTAGGTTGAAGATGGGATCCGGTGGGAGCAAGGGTTCTTGTAAAGGAGGAGCTTCCTCGTCCAGAAGATCTATTGGGAAGAACCGGGTTTTCCAATCCTCTTGCCTTGGGCCGCCTTCTGGATCTGCTGAATCCCGTAATAAAGACTGCGGTTCTAGTTTCACCAACCGGAACCGGAGAGAACCAGAATCTGAGCCGGATCAGGTCAAAAGGGAATGTTCTAGGAAGGTTAAAGGGGAAACGGCATCTGATTACGAAATGCCGCTGCCATGCATGTCTTCCAGTGGTGGTAGCAGCTCTGGCAGAGCCACCACCGCAACAGTGCATCACTCTCCTTCTCGTTGCCTCTCCGGCTTTAGCTTCCTTCCGGGTAATGTTAGCTTCAGATTAAGCAGAGCTAATAGTTTGGGTTCGTCTAGGGCATATCCTTCAAGTCTTGCAATATTGAACCCTGATGACAACTCCGAGACATTTGAAGAACGTCCTCAACAACTTCGCCAGGATAATTCTTCTGTAAATTTATGTTCTCCCGTAATCTTCAATGATGCAGACACAAATAGGGATAGGCGTGTTGGAGTTGGAAGTCGAGAACCTGTTGAAGGGAATGTACGTTTTAGCAGAACATTGAGTGTTGGAAGGCTTCGTGACCGTGTTCTTCGTAGAGCTTCCTTATCAGATTTCACATTCTGCCCTTTACAGCAAAACATCAATCAAACTCACGCATATGCAGCGGACATAGAGTCACGGCAATCAGCTAACTCTCCTTCCACATCCACATCTACATCCACCGCCCCCGCTATACCCAGTAATCCCGTTTTTAACATTCAGGACCATGAAGTTGAAAATTCACGATCTAGAGAAGCTAGGTATCACGATTTACTCGAGCACAGATCCAATTTCCTTGAAAGGAGGAGAAGAATAAGATCTCAGGTTTGTAATATTCGAATTTAATATCTGATGATTACTGAATTATGCAGATAGCATCTCATCAACCTCTGTTGAACTGCACATTCTTCATTAACATTTCGAATACAACAGTTGCTTTGGCTGACAATGTTTCCTAGTGCTTTATTTGTACCTCATTGTGTCTGCTCCTTCTTTAGGTTTTGCCTTCATTCCACTGCCATAAGTTGATTGAATATTTTTCCTCAGTGAAAGGTGATGCTTATTTTTATCTGTTTCCTTTAGTTACTGACTTATGTGACTGATTTAGGTTCGAGCTCTTCAACGGCTGGGAAGCCGTTTTGAGAACTTCTCTGGACATGAAAGGTCTTGTATATTATCTGGTCAACATCGAACTGGTCGATGCACTTGCCGTGTTAATAATCGAGATTCCAATTCAAATGATGAGACAAGTGCTAGGGCTAGTATATCTAGAATTGTTATGTTAGCTGAAGCTTTATTTGAGGTGATTTTAATTTGTTATGTTATTATTGCATTCTCTGGGTGGATTGACCATCTATCGCTTGCACCTATCTCTTGGAGTTAAATTTCTATGCATTTTAACTAGGTTCTGGATGAAATTCACCAGCAATCGGTGGTTTTATCATCACGACCTTCTGTATCTTCAATTGGATCTGTTCCTGCACCTAATGAAGTTGTGGAATCACTTCCTGTCAAAGTATTCAACAAGTCACACAAACTTCATAATGATGAAGCTGGGCAGTAAGTATTCATTTTCCTCTGATATTTGAAAAATGTGAAGCACACTTGAAAAATTGTCTCCGAGAGGTAGTTGAAGATTAGATTTAACTGCATATGCCTTGACTTTAAATGGATCTGCAATGAATGAATATGTGGTTGACATTTTAGCTCAGAATAAGGTACAAATGTGTATCATGAGCTTAGATGTAACGTAATCGATTGTAGGAAGAAGTGAAAGCTTTTTAAACTACAGTATGTTTGTAGACTGATGATGAGTCTTCTTGACCTATATCATAACTATTATTAAGCTAATGACAATATGAGACTCAACTAATAAGGTAGCTGAAATTTTCTTTGTTTGGGATTATTTAAAACAGAATGGCTTGAAATCAATATTCAATCAGCTAATTTATTCAATCAGATAATTTCTTTTTAAACTAATAAGGTAGCTGAAAATGAAGTTTGGGCTCTTTATGGACGTTAACTGTTAAAGCATTCTTCCAAATTATAGTCACTAGTAGGCTCAAGAAGGTTGGTTTCAAACAATCAAGTAGGTATTGTCTGCCTGCATTGAGATATAAAGTGGGGGGATATGTGGTTCCTAAGGGTCCTAACCCTTCAGTATGCTTTCTTTTTCAGTAACCTCATATGGCATTAGTCTGCAATGAGGCATCTTTTGGGTCTTAATATTGTCTTTTATATTCCATTAACAGATGTTACATATGCCTTGTGGAGTATGAGGAGGGGGATAGCATGCGGATATTGCCTTGTAATCATGAATTCCACAGAACTTGTGTAGACAAGTGGCTCAAGGAGATTCACAGGTATAAGATTGACAACTATTATTGCAATTCATTTTTAAGTTAACGGCTTAACGCTGTGGTAAATGTATGATTAAGGGTGTACTAGATAAAATAGGCTTGCCATTTCTTCCCCTGAAGTAGGACATGGGTTGCGATGCATGCCACATGTTACGTTGTCAAGTAAGAATAATGAAGCAAAACAGAAAGAAGTCATATGATACTTGAAAAACTGTCAATATTCCCCTCTGAAAATTTTGTAGAAATGCATTTTTTATGTTATGTGGTGAATGGTGATACAACATATATAAAACTGCCAAAGGGTGATTCTGGAAGACTTATAGCTTGTTGGTCTTAAGAGCATTTGGAATTGCATGCTGTAATCTTTCCTTCTCATCAATCTACCTCTTGTTTTCCTTCCATGTGATTCCCCTAGGAAATGATCTGTCAAATGCTACCTATCAAAGTTTTGTTGCTCCTTTAAAATACCGTGAAGGATGTCTTATACTTGCTGCCTAACCTCGTGGTAAAATGTGTGGAGAAATAGATTCCTTCTTTCCATTAACATAACTTATGATATATCCACCGTCTTTTAATTATTTTTGGCTAGATAGAGCCCTGCCTGATTTTTACTATCGACACTTTCATCGTGTAAACTTAGTAAGGATTGCAATAAAAATATAAAATCTTGGAAATTTCTTTTATGAGGTTTTTCACTTTGCCTCACTGGTTTTATATATTTGTTGGTAAACCAAGGTGTGTCCACTTGCATAATATCTGCAAAGACTGTAACTCCCACACAGGCTTTCCCAGTGTGTACCATTAACATATTTTTCCAAACTTCGAAAATGTTAACAACAAGGACCTGTTTGGTTTGGGAAATGTTTTTCATTTTCTATCACCATTTTTACTTTAATATTGTGATAAATAAAAGAAGGTACATCAACTAAATTTGGTAAACTGGATAACAAGGTTTCCAAGTTATAGTTAAAACCAAGAGTTTCCACATTTTGTTATTTGGTTTATTTTGTTGATCATGTATGCATTAAAACTGGAGATGGGAATCCTTAAAACTAAAATAGAAAAGAAAAAGACGTGAAATGGGGTATGTTTTCCAAAACTCAACTAGTTATTTTCTTTCCTACTGAATGCCATCTTGGGTGGTGGAATTGGTTTCCTTTTTCTTTTCACCCTTTTATGCTACTATAATCGCAGTAATGTTATTGTGTTTTCAGCCTCAGGGATGTCCTGACATGTTATGGCTTGCAGGGTGTGCCCTCTTTGCCGTGGTGATATCTGCAGACATGATTTGTTGGCTGTGGAGAACTGAGCTTGCAGTTTTACTCAATACTTCCTGAGGAGCATTGGCATCCATGTAGATAGTAAGTTCTAAACCCTGGCGACAAAATTGAAAAAAAAAAGATGAAAAGAGAGATAGATCGGTAATCTCGACCGTAATGCTTAGGTAATTTGGGTTTTCTTTGTTTCTGGGTGTTTTGGGTTTTTTGCTGCCTGCATGATCTGTGGATGATCCCTTTTGGCTGGAAAAGGGAAAGATGATTCTGGGTTGGGAGAAATGTGGTGAGCTTGCATTTTGAACGCGGAGGGAAGAGATGTGCTGGTATTGGTTGGAGAGGGAGGGAGAAGAAATTGGTTGCTCAATTTGTTGATGTTGACTAAGAAATATTATTACTACTACAATGCTCAACGAAAGGAAGGTCGCTTAGCGTATTACTAAGAATTTGTTGTTTCCATTGAACATTAGACATCAGCAGCGTGTCGTTTTCATGATTAAACTTAGGCTTTTAATTTCATTATTTAGAAGTTGAGGAGTGCTAGTGGTAGGAGCAAGTGTCATTTTAAATAAATATAAATGTCTTATAGTAATATTCTTGAAGAAAATTATTAACTATACGATTTACGTTAAATATACATATATATTTTTTGTCTAAATATCTAAAGTATTTTTTAGTCAAAATAAGTATTTAAAGTTATATTTTGATCAAAATAGGTATTTAAGATTTTTTTGGGTAAAAATATATTTCGAAAATATACTATTTTTTTCATTTAAGTACCTACTCTAGGTAAATGTTTTGATCAAAATGATAAAATCAGGTATTTACTTTTATCTTAAAAATATTTGAAGTACTTAAATAAAAAGGATGGTGCACTCTAAATACTTACATATATATCAACCGTTTGCCTCTGTTCAAATATTTACAAAGCAGGGCTGCATTAATCATACATACATGGTAGAGTAGATATATATAATGTTAAATTATGGTGGACCTGAATGAATCATACAGTCTTCCTTGGAATTGAATTAGCTGAAGTGGATTTTTTATTCTGAACGCCCTTTCTAGTTTGTGCTCTGCAATTAGCAGCTCCAATCTTTGTATTGGAGACAGGCCATTGACCACAGGAGACTGCCATGTCCTTGCAGTGCAGCAGGGCCTCAAGTGTTTCAATAACGGTTGGCATCCTCGGCCTGTCTTTAGGGTTCAAACTAATGCATTGGAAAGCCAGATGAGCCACCTGTTTTGCTCCTTTCACGGAATACTGGCCGCCAAGTCTTTGATCCATGATATAGCGCAGCCTCCGACTGCTGTTCAAGTAGGGTTTAGCCCAATCAACCAGGTTTTGCTCATTCTTACACCTTGATTTCTCCACTGCTCTTCTTCCTGTAATCAGCTCTAGTAGTACTACTCCGAAGCTGTACACATCACTCTTCGTCGTCAACTGACCTGTTGATACATATTCCGGTGCAGCATACCCATAGGTCCCCATAACGCGAGTCGTGACCTGCGTGTCCGATCCCTCAGGCCCCAGCTTGGCAAGTCCAAAATCCGATAACTTGGGCGTAAAATCCTGATAAGCAAAATTAATTAAGCTTAACCCAAGGTATTATATATATATATATATAATACACAACAGTATATCAGACGCACTTACAGAATGAAGCAAGATATTTGAAGTTTTGAAGTCACGATATATGACGGGATTCTCAGCCCCATGCAAGAATGCAAGCCCTTTTGCGGCTCCAATGGCAATCTTCAATCTGGTGCCCCATGGCAGTGATGTTGAGATCCCTGTCCCTGCTTTAAACTTCATTTTCATAAATATTTCATATATATATATATATAATTTGGCAAAAAGGAAGTTACTTTTGAATAAATGGTTCTCCAAACTTCCTCTGGGCATGAACTCATATACAAGGAGACGTTGTTCCTCCTCACAGCAATACCCAATCAATCTCACCAAGTGAGGGTACCGCAGCTGCCCCAACAATATTACTTCTACCTACACACCAATATATATTTCTACTTACCCATCATCAATTGCTTATATCCATTCCAATACATTGTTTAGCTTTGAATTTCACCCCTCAACTTCATGAAAACTAAAAAAAATATTCCCTCTACTTCTTAGTTTTCTTAAAGTGATTTAAATTCAGAATTAGAGCAAATTTTTTATGTAAAAAAGATTAGAGTAAACTACCTATTTAGTCATCCACCTATTACTTGGTTTTTATTTTGATCACTTAACTGTTTTTTTCTCAAAATTATACCTAATATTACATTTTGGTTCTATTTTGGTCATACACCATCAAAAAATTAATGATGATGTTGACGTATCACCATAAGTTAATTTCATGTCAACATTGAAAAAAAAATATCACATTAGTATCAATGTTAAATTTTTAACAATAAGTGACCAAAACAAAATCAAAATGTAACGTTAGGTATAATTTTTAAAAATAATAATAATAGTTAAGTGATAAAAACAAAAATTAAATAATAGGTGGGTGACCAAATATGTAGTTTACCCAAGATTAAGATATATTGAATTTGCTTACAAGCCATTCACGGTGTCCTTGACGGCCTTGAACGTCCAAAAGCTTGATAGCAACATTTTGAGCCTTCAAACCCTGCCTCAACTTCTCATCCACGAACCCTTTATGCACAGTCCCGAACCCACCTTCCCCTAGCAAATAATCCGCTGAAAAGTTCTGGGTTATGGCCCGCAGCTCGCTTAGCTTGAAATCATACAAATCACCCCCAAAAGACTGGGCAAGGTCCTCGTTGATATGCGTCGACGACGAATGACTGAGGTCGGAAAATGACAATAGTCGAAACGATGGGATGGGGGAACTGTTATTGGAGAAGTCAGACTTGGACGTCCTCATATTCCCCATAATTGTTTGGCCATCAGCTGAGCAACATTTCGAGCCGAATGGTCTCCAAGGCTTGGAGGTTTCATTATTAGTCATGGTCACCTATTTTACAAGTTACATAAACTCAGATGAAAAGATGATCATACAAGCATACTGTTGTGTGTTATGTGTAAAATATATTTATAATCCAGATGGATCGAAGGTGCTACTGCATCCTTTAAAAATTTCAATTCTCGTATAATTTAAATATATAAAAATTTCAATTCTCGTATAATTTAAATATAATTTTATCGGTAATTTTATCTCACGTATCTTAAAGTTTTATAATTTAATCTCTTAAAATTTTTATAAAACTTTTCAAATTTATTTATCATAAAATCTTGTATTTGCATCTATTTATTGCCACATCCTATCATAAAAGGCTGGACAACACAATATTTGCTTCCAACTGCTCAAACAACTACTCTACTAAATGGAACAGCTTAGTTTTATTTATTTATTTCCTGGTTTTTAATATCTTTATGCATATATCATATGTCATCGATCACATTATACATACATACACAAATGTTCGTTCTTAATCATATATATATATATATAATTTAATAAAGGGTTTGCAGTCTTAATTGTTAACCTGATTACAGAGTAAAATCATTGCATAAATGGAGTAGGAGTAATGAGAATATGTTTTGGAGCAGTTGACATTGAGAATATTATCCGTAATGTTCCTAAACTAGCAACTGGCCAACCACCCACTCCAATGTTTCATTTCTCAACAACCAAACCAAAACACATTAAAATTTCACTAGTGTGTTAACATACGTGACATCTTATTTAATATTTAATTCTGAATTAATTGCATCATCTGTATTAAACCATAACCTTCATTTTAAATCGATCCTTAAGCTTTTGAATATTCTAATTTTATCCCTAAGTTATGACCCTCTTTTAAATTGGTCCCAAAATTTTAAATATTCCAATTCATCCAAATCTGTAATTAGTTTCAACTATAGTTTAACCTAAATTTTGTTTTTTTTAAACATATAATGACGTAACTTGGCTTAAAGATTTTATTAACAAGGGATGTGAGTAGTATATATGTATGATATTAGGATGACATTTATAGTGGATAATGGTTTTATTGTTGATTGGTATTAAAGGGCTCTGTCTTAACGAGGAGGAAGAACATAAAGGAATAAGAGTGAAGTAGTTTTATTGAGGTCGTATCTCCTCTCTTGGTCATGCTCGAGAGGTTCTATAATGGGTCTTGGTTCTGGTGTCAGGTGTAGGAAAATGCTGGTTATCCGTAGGCTGGCAGATTGTGTGGATACGATCAACTGACAGTGGACTTGATTCTGGTAGATCATGTGAGCTTATTAGAAATCGTAGCAACATGTCGTGACTTTTCAAGATTAAGATATTCGATATCCTTGCTTTGGAAGTATTCAAAGTTGCTTTGGACTTGATTCTAATATAATGTATTATGATATTAGAGTTTTTGACTACAACTAATTGTTCTTTTTTTGTGTGTGTTATTGCTTCAATATTTGTTCACCTTAACATTTCCTTTAGTTGAGTCCAACACGAATTTCTGTTGAAATTTCATCAATTGATACTTTGCTTAAAGCTTTAATGTCTTTTGACTACTCAAATAATGTCACCTTTAGTAGAAAAAGAGTTAGTTGCATCACATGTCCTCAAATTATGACTCTCATTTCAAATTGGTCCCTAAACTTTTAAATATTCCAATCTCATCCTTAAACTATGACTATCATTCTAAACTAGTCCTCAAAATTTTGAACATTTCAATTTCATGGCATTCATTCTAGATTGGTCCTCAAAGTTTTTGAACATTCCAATTTCATCTCAAACTATACATATATACTAATCTTAATAAAATTGTTAGGCCAATTTATATTATTATATTTGGGGGGAAAACAAAAATTAGGTTAAAGTATGGTTGAAACTAATTACATAATTAGATGCATTTGGGGATGAAATTGGAATATTCAAAATTTTGGAGACCAATTTAAAAAGAGGATCATGATTTAAGGACGAAATTACAATATTCAAAAGTTTAGGAACTAAATTGAAATGAGAATCATACTTTGATGATATACGATACAATTAACTCGTAGAAAAACATAATATTCAAGTTTTGTCTTTGGAACCCTTCAAGTGGTAAAAGCGAAGCCAAAATTCTAATTCAATGGGACAATGTATAACTAAAAATAGAAAATAGGAAGGATAAAATCAAAATAAACCAAAATTTAAAGGTTTAAAAAGGTATTTATCCCTATATATTTTTAATGATAAAAAATTAAAGGGCAGTGCCCCATACGTAGTTTCGTCCTTAAATAGAAGAGAATGTTATTATCTAGAGATCTTGAATTCGAGTAGTTGTGTCTGTAAAGTGTACGTGCATTGTTAATATGTTAAGAAAATTTTAAACAGATACTAGTTTGTAACATTTTCTAATTATTAAAAAAACATATATATTGCTTTGAATTTGGAGCTTGGTGTACAAGAGAGGTTGAACAATGTCCACAAGCATGTTAAACACAGCTTCTTTCCTTGCACGTCATATCCTCAAGTCTCGTCTTATTCCCATTTGTGTTTCAAAAGTTCCTTGCCCACATCGCCCCAAAACTGAATATGCTACCTTTATTCTTCTTGTAAACATCACTCTCTTTTCTCTTTTCTCTTTTCATACACCTTCACATCCAATCAATTATTCAGCATACTGTTGAAACCACAACTATGGGGAATTGTCTAACATCGTCTTGTCCCAAAGATGTCTTAAAAAAGAAGAGGGCTTTGCCGATCGAAAGCGCCTTCACGCTTCCGTCTCCTTTACCAGAATGGCCTCCAGGTACCTCTATTTCTTCTCTAATGGTGTTGCCCTATTAGACATTCATCATTTTTGTGTGTGTAATATCTCATTTTCATCCACCAGGGGAAGGGTTTGCAAGTGGAACTATTGATCTTGGTGGAATACATGTGTGCCAGTGTGACATGTCATCTTCCTCAAAAGTCTGGACCACACACGAAGGAGGACCGGAAAATCTTGGTGCGTCGTTTTTCGAACCGTCATCGGTACCGGATGGGTACTACATGCTAGGCTGCTATGCTCAACCCAACAACAGGTTGCTTTCCGGTTGGGTTCTAGCAGCCAAAGATGAGAGTTCGGATGATTCTTTACTCAAACAGCCCGTCGATTACACCCTCGTTTGGAGCAGTGAGTCCTTGAAAATCAAGCAAGATGGCAATGGCTACATTTGGTTACCCGTAGCCCCACAAGGATACAAGGCAGTCGGGCATGTCGTAACCAACACCAACGCCAAGCCTTCGCCGGACAAAATCCGCTGCGTTCGATCCGATTTCACCGACGAAGCTGAGAATTATACATGGATATGGGGACCTGGTAAAGACATGAATGCAAATGAAATCAACTTTTTCAGTTCAAGGCCAGTAAATAGAGGAACACAAGACATGGGAGTTTGTGTGGGCACATTTGTCGCCCAAAAGTCTTCTCTAGCATGCTTGAAAAACGTCAAACCTAACTTATCTTGCATGCCAAATCTCGAACAAATCGACACCTTGTTCAAAGCTTACTCTCCATGGATTTATTTCCACCCTAAAGAAGCTTATCTCCCCTCGTCCGTCACATGGTTTTTTATGAACGGTGCATTACTGTACACTACCGGCGAAGAATCGAAACCGGTTCCGATAGAACAAACGGGTTCCAACCTTCCCCAAGGCGGTTCAAACGACGGCAAGTATTGGTTGGATCTTCCGGTGGACGAAGCAAACAAGGAAAGAGTAAAGAAAGGAGATTTACAAAACTCCCAAGTTTATCTGCATGTAAAACCCATGTTGGGCGCAACGTATACGGACATAGCTATATGGGTGTTTTACCCTTTCAATGGACCAGCAAAGGCCAAAGTGGAACTCATCGACATTCCATTAGGAAAGATAGGCGAACACGTCGGTGATTGGGAGCATGTAACATTGAGAATCAGCAACTTCAACGGAGAATTACACCGCATGTATTTCTCCGAACACAGTGGAGGTTCATGGGTGGATGGGTCGGATCTGGAGTTCCAACACGGGAATAAGCCTTGTGCTTATTCATCGTTGCATGGCCACGCCATGTACTCGAAACCCGGACTGGTTTTGCAGGGAAGTGGTGGGATAGGGATTCGGAATGACACTGCAAAGAGTAAGATTGTTATGGATACAGGGCTGCAGTTTTCGGTTGTTGCGGCCGAGTACTTGGGTACCACCGCCGTTGTGGAGCCGCCGTGGCTGAACTATTTCAGGAAATGGGGTCCGAATATTAGTTATGACTTGGCGGATGAGATCAAGAAGGTGGAGAAAATATTGCCAGGAAAGCTTAAAACGGCGTTTGAGAAATTTGTGAATGGGCTGCCGAATGAAGTGCTTGGGGAAGAAGGGCCAACGGGTCCCAAGGTGAAAAGGAACTGGAACGGAGACGAGATTTAGAATGTTGTGGCATCCATGCTTCTTACTTACAAGGCTCGGGAAATATCAAAACTTCCTATCTTGTATATAATTAAATTACATTTGACAATAAATAAATGGCATTAATTTATTTAGTATATAATTAATTTAAGACAAATTACACATTTACTATCTAAACTATTATTTTTGTTCTTCTTTGGTATCTAAATTTTATTTTTTTCCAAAATTATACATAACGTTTAATTTAGGTTTTATTTTAGTACCTTCCGTAAAAAACTTAACAGTGATTTGGCGTGTTACCATAAAGTAATGTCATGTCAATATTGAAAGAATAAAATAAATGGCATGTCAACAATTCTGTTAATTTTTAATGGCATGAACCAAATTGAAACCTAAACTAAACGTTAAGTATGTCTTTAAAAAAATATAAAGTTTAGGTACCAAACAGAATAAAAATAATAATTTAGATACTAAACATATAGTTTACCCTTAATTATATTTTGTCTAAAATTCATTCAATCATATTAGTGAGAAAAGAAAATATTATTTTTTAAAGTAATTTATATTCGAATAGTTATCTTTGCAGATTGCATGATAATATGGTTTTATCAATCGAATCAAGTAATTGTTGAAAAGATAAGGGCTGGAGGTTCATATCGAGAATTGGGTGTATCAATTAAATTTCAATTATCGAATGCAAATACTTAAGAAATTGATTTTTTTTTTTTAAGACAAAATCATTTTTGAATTTTAAATATTAAAATGTAATAATCAGCGTAATTTAGCTTGAAAGATTAAACATGCTTTAGTTTGTTTTTAAATCTTTTTGCTAAGTGGATATGGAAATGATAAAGCATGTAATTTGACGTGATAAACTTTTGTAAAAGAAAACCGTTGAATCAGTATACTAGCTTAGGTCGCGGGTAGAACAATTAGTCACATACTCCGTCTAATTTGAATTTTATACGTTAAATCGGGGGTTTAAATAGTTACATGTTATCGTAATAATATTCGTTATACAATGATTACAGTATCTTATGATATTGTTATCGCATGTCGATACATGCATCCACAATAATAATATTTGTTATGTCCGTAATTACGATAAATACGATGCAACCGAAAACACGATTGCAATCGCAATTTAAATTCCTATGTTCAATGCGAAGTCGCAAAAATTGAATACAATGTGATTAATATTATTATAGATATGATATAAAAGAGGAAGAATGATATTATTTTTTAAATTAAAATAAGAAACAAAACAGATAATATAACCACTACATAAAAAATTATAAAGCATTAAAAGCTGTTTACACTCTATAATATCTTGTAAAATATTAATACATGCTTGGTTTTTGGTTTCGGGGGAATATATAATTGGGGTTTGAATTCCTGATTATTCCTTAATCCAATTATAACAGTTGTCATCAACTTATAAAAAAAAATCAATTTTTGAAGAGAAGCTGAAAATCCTTCATCCATTTGGAGTAAGAATCCTAATAAAACAAAAGAGAAGATCATCAATCATTCGAGTAATTCTCGTCTCTACTACACCTTTTGATTGATCAAAGGCAATTAACAAGAGAAGAAGACCAAAGACCAGATTGTTTACGATAAAATCAAACTCTTTTATATATTATTATTATGTTTATAATTTTGAGTAAAACAAAAAAAATTAAAAATGATCATTATAAAAAAATTCAATAGTGAGTATTATTATTCGAAATGGTGAGAATTGTACAACACCAAAAGAATTTGGGAATAATGATATTCTCATCATTCCAACTAAAAAATACCTACTATTGGAAAAAGAATATTTCCAGGTAATAATCTTTTCTGTGAACTAAGCGTGAGAATGTAATTAAGAAAAGATTGTTCCCTTTAGTAATAATCTTTTCCGCGAACCAAACGCACCATTCCGCGAATACGTGAACAAAGTTTTAATCCCCTAAACCAGCAACTAAAAAGGGTGGATGTGAAAATGCTCCATAAGTAAAACATGATGCAAATCCCACGCGGCACAGCCTAACATATTACAACCATCATCAATTACATTGAGTGTGAGAAATAAAGCTTATTCATTCATTTTCCTGCTTTCCTCTCACCTAATAGAACATTCTCTTTTGCTTATATCTTCAATCATACCACCTCTCATTTAACAAAATTACATACTACTGCTACTTAATATTATCTTATTACATGGTGTCGGGCCATAAATAAAATATTAAGATTGTTATACTATTTGTTACCCCCCAAATACCATAAACCATTTTCAATTAAATAAATTCGGGATAAGGATGCACGCACCGGCATGGATCTAGCCACAACCCCGTCGGGGGTGTACATCAGTTCATTACAATACCCATCCTACTTAAAAATTCGAAACCACGTTCAGATTATAGAGGAAACTCCTTCTGTAAAACCTCTAAATTCCTGGAATCACAAGCTTCTACCATGTCATTCCGCGAAGCAGAGCTGCAAGAATGGAAGCAAACAATAGAGATATGTGTAAGTGGAAGTAGTTCGCATGATTACAAGACCGCATATTCTCTGCTTCAGGATGATACCTCAAAGATATTCTTAGATATTGCCAGGCATTATCAGCCTTGGGATTCATCGCCAGTGCTCGAACATAGTATCGGATTGACTCCTCATACATACCCTGGAAGCAAATTTGTTTACAGGTTCAGTCAGATCAAACTGCATTGTCGCCCTCAACCAATAAAAGGAATATCTAGATGGATGAAAACCAAATGGTTTTTTTCCCTTCATGGGCAAAATTTAATAACATGAAGATTTTTTTTCTTTTAATGTAACCTTGGAAATTAGTCAAACCTGAGTTGCTAGTAAACTTCCATTTAGAAGGATTTACCATCTCATAAATATACAAAATGAAATGAAGACAAAAAATAAGAAATGCAGTTCCTATTTCACGGATGCCATGACCATGAGAGGAGAGTGCAGAGCATATAACAAACCTGGTTGGCGTAACTGATACCCATGTTTGCCCAAGCACGAACATAGTTTGGCTTCAAATCTAGTGCCTGAAGATCAAGAGATAGACCAAACGGCTAAATTCAATAATGCGTAAAAGATAAGGGCTGGACAGGGAAAGGGAAGTTTATCATCAAATCATTTTAAATGTACACAGAATTTCAGTAATAGAGGCTAAACAAATCAAACTGCATGTGCAAGATCTAAGAGCATTAAAAAAACACATTTTGAGAGAGATGATGATCAAGAATATATTTAAATTGAGGAAGCACATGAGCAAATAATTTAAATTAACTAATAGCTTCAGCATATCAAATAACTAATTACATTAGAGCTTAATAATTATCTTCTAAAGTCTAACTAGGTGCAACAGAATATTTGGAGAATCCTTTTAGCATCCTAAGGTTACAAGGATGAAGTAAGCAAATAATACCACCCTATAAGAGAGCTGTATAACACACCAATGCATCACGTTACCATTGAAAGTTAAGAAAGAAGAGAACAGGAGGAAAAGATAATGCCACCCATACAAGTTTGGCATACTGAGGATCGACATGTTCTACAATCTTTATGCTTTAAGTGTCCATGTCCGACACATGAATATGGGATATGACCTCCAAGGATCCTCCAAATAGAACGAAAACCTAGAAAAAAACTAACCATACCCGCGTCGAATACATAAACGAGCCCAAGTAACAAAGGATATGACACCCACTGTTAATGCAAGTGCTTAGGTACCGCACCTTAGTGCCAATAACAAAAGTGTCACAATCCTTTTCAATTGATTAAGCATCGAGGCACACTATTTTGTAAGCATATAGAAGCAAAAAGCCCCCAGACACATAAAAAGCACAGATTTTAACACATCCACCTTACTTTATAAAGCGCATTTTAAAGTCTTGCACCTCAAATGGTTCTGGCACCTAGACTTTAGTTTGCCCCCTCGACAACATTGTTGGCACCTTCATAAGTCATTGTTCACTTTGGCCTTAAAATGCATAAGGGTGGGCAACAAACCATATAAATTGCTCTCTAGTAAAATCCCAATACTAGCATATTACGAATTTTATACATATTACAAGTATTCTAACTAGTAAAGAACACCCCAAAATACTTTTGAAATTAACATATCATGTGGCATTCTGACCGGCCACCACTTTTCAAAGGGTAATAATGAAAGGACTACCTGCTGATAAGCTAATATTGCATCAGCACTCTGCACACTGTTGGCTTGTGTTGCACCGAGCTTGTTCCACAGAGAATAATCATTAGGCTTAAGTTTCAAAGCAGTTTTGAAAGCCGCAATGGCCTTGTCATATTCTCTCGACAAATTATACAGAACGCCAAGGACAATGTGCACATCAGCATCTTCAGGAGACATCTGAGCAGCTTCATTGAATAATCTAGCAACCTGTATGGCAGAAAATGCTCTGATGGAGACCAGAATATAACGATTTTTTTCCCCCAAAATTTAGTGTTATTATGTTAAGGATAAGCTTCTTGTGGTCTCAAGGAAACTGATCTCCTGTCACCATATGTAAAACTCAAAGTCCAAAATACTATCACTGCAGTCGTGGAAATCAAATGTAAAACGGCATTCTTGTAATCCACAGCATTCACAAAAGAAGCAAGGTGTCCCAAAGTAACATTAGTGGAAGTAGCTTAAACTAAACATAGGTTGCTATATATCAAGGCATTGTTCTGAAAGGCAAAAGTCAAATAAAAACAGAATGAAAGAACTAAACAAGTGCACTTACATCAGCATAATACAATGAATTGGCGAGCTCTGGAGAAGCAAGAGTACCATACTTTGGGTGATGACGTAACCATCCATACAGATACTTTAAAGCCGCACTCTGTTCCAATTCTGAAATTTTCAAACTGTGTTATTTGTTTGACACTCAATTTTTATATTCATCTTATATAAAGGAGATAAACATTCACTAACCATTTGTATGACTCACACCAAGAGCAAGAAGCACTTCCAGATTGGTAGGATCGGCCTCCTGAGCACGCATCATTGCAGCAATAGCCTGTACAGAGATATCTAATAAATTCATTACATTTTTTCTACACAGTCAAATTTTTTGGACTCCAACAAAGGCTGCTTAAAATTTCAGATGTGGTAATAAAGTCTAACAAAAATATAATAGGTTTTATATAATCCATAAAAGTCTCAAGATAATGACATGCAGACATATTAATCATCCAAAACAATTTGCAATAAATGCAAAACATTACACTTCATGGGCTTGAAAATAAGCATAGTTTCAGAAACCTCAGCCATTCAAATTAATTTTAATCCAGCCAAAACGGTTTTCACATGGTTCAATGATAAGCAAATAGTAATATGCTAGTACTTCATGAAGCAACAAAAGATAATAGGTTAGATCCAGAACATCAGCAGAATGGCAGAGTGTGACCTTATGATCTGGTACTCAAGACTGAAACCTCATGATGTAGGTAAGAAATTATTAGTTTGTGACATTTTAGTGAGAGAAGCTCCTCCTTCTCTCTAAAAATTTAGGTGTTTTTCAAAATTTTCTTTCTTTATCACCTTCGAATCCTTTAATGGCGAGTCAGTTGAGAAGATCTGGTGGGAAGAATTGCGTTACAGTTATTATTTTCAATATTCCAGATTGTCTTCATTATCAAGGTCTTAGGTTATTGTTCGATAAATATGGCGAGGTGGTCGATTCTTTCATCCCTAGCAAAAGAAGCAAGGGATGTAGTCGGTTCGGTTTTGTCCGATTTTCTAGAGTGGAGGACGCGAGAAGGGCTATCATCTGTGCCGATAGATCTTGGATTCAAGATAAAAAGGTCAGAGTGTTCATGGAGAGATTTCAACCTCGTGATGTTTTCTGGAGGAAAAAGTATTCTGGTTCAAATTCAGCTGTGGTCAAGAGCAGCGAGGCGGATGTCCAAGAGGCGCCCATTATTGGTGTAGTTGACGAGGATAAGCTAATTACTCTTAGAGATTGTTTGGTTGGTTGGAGCAGAAAATTTTTAAAAATGAAAGAGCTAG